>NC_137493.1:12735697-13385347 GCF_963082875.1 Corella eumyota | reverse complement strand
TGATCCTTCGATGCTGACATCATTTATTTCACTACTACCATCATCTGTTAAACCATCATCTGGTTTATTAGTCAAAGTTTTTAGGTCATTATTCTCACTCGAACTGCTTTCATTCCATTTGGGTTCTGACTTATTTAATTTTCTGTCGTGATATTCTTCATTTAAATTCGATATAGCAGATGAAGACTTTTCAGAAAATTTAAGATCACTGTTAGTTATGCTGGCGATTTCTATTTCTGCTTGAGTCGAAAAACTTTCTATCGACACTGTTTGAAAGTTAGACACAGTATTGTCGGCCTGTAGAAGACTATGACTCTTTTCAACCATTTTGTGTTTTGCAGGATCAGAGTTATTAATATTATTGGCTTCTTGGGGAAGTTCATTCATGTTAGATGTAACATGATGGGGTTGGCGAATGCAATTATCTAATGGATCTGCAACCGAAAACTCCATAAGTTGTAATGAAATAAATTCCTCTTGTACTACCGGTTCATCAACTTTTGCTGGTTCTGTAGATGTCTGTCTGTCGGATAAACCAGAAGTGTATGTATTAGTACTACTAGTAGTAGTTGATGTAGGTATTTTAAATTTTGGGTTCGAGGTTGTTGGAGTGTCTGTTTTTGGTTTGAAGTTTTTTGGGGCTTGTGAAACTGGTCGGCTAACAAAACCTGGAGGGGGGCTTAACTTATTTTCTTGTAGTTGTTGATCAACAACATATGGTGGTGGGCTATCTGTTACCTCCAGAGTTGACGAACCTGGAGTTAGTGGAGGTGAATTAAAAGTAGTAGTAGATGTCTGTTTTTCATATTGCAGATTCAAGGCTGTTGGACTTTGGTTACCTAAGGATAGTGGATCTGATTGGTCATCAGAAATGGAGGATGGTTTATACTTGTTTTTTTGTCGTTGTTGATCAACAAAGTATGATGGTGGGTCTTCTGTAACAACTGGCATTGAAGGATCAATTAAATGTGGTTGCAAAGAAAAACCTGAACATTTATTTTATTTGTAAAAGTTTTTAAAATCTTGTTAACTATAAATAAATTAATATAATTTCAAAATATTCGGTTATTTTTGATTTGGCAAAAGAATGTGTTTGCTAACTGTAAACAGTTATGAAAACAAGTGTTTGTATTTTTAGTTTATTTTTCTTAATTTTTAGCTTAAAATTGTTAACCTAGGACCAGATGTCATGACTGGTGTGCCCTAGTTTTATAGTTAATTTACATCTTGTGAATTTTATATTATATATATATCACTAAGAAGTGTTTTAATTACCTGGAGAAAGAAAGTTAGCAAGTTCTGCTTGTCCAATATCTACCAAGGCCTGCAAAAATTGGTCAGCCCATCCACTGTACACAGTTACTCTGCGAAGAAGCATTTCAACTGCGCTTTGTGGACCACTGTGATCTTGTTTGTATATCACTTCTTCCTAAGAAAAAAATTAACTTATTGCTAAACAAATATAAGCAAAGTTTGTAAAGTATTTAAAGCATAAAAATAAAAAAAAATAAAAAATTGCCGGGGGATTGAACCTAATGCCATTACGTAGAAAAGTTGACCCCTATAAATATTATTTCCAACCATAAAACCTGTCAAGATTCCAAACCTTTTAAATGGGTTTTAACTAAAATAATTAGGCAAAACCAAGCATACCCTAAAACCGGGATAAACTGTCGGCATTCGATTTATTACATATGCTGGATTTAGCTCATTAAGAAGACGCCCTCTATATTTCATACCATATCCTTTTAACCCTTCGATTTTATTTTTCAGATCCTCTACCTTATCCCAAGTTCTAAAATATGAAAAAACAACTTTATAAATGTAAGTTAAGGTAACAAAGTTTTTAAGTAAATTCCTGTCATTTTAAACCCTTGTTCTTTTACTTAAAATAACTCTAAAACTCTGTGGCTTTATGATGTAGACTTCCAAAATAAAATATATTATTTAAAAATATGTTTTTAATTAGATAAGTAAATAATAGAGTTACTTACAATCTGGGCTTACTCATTTTCTTTCAAATAATAAAAAATGTATCCTTAACACACATGCATTTTTTATTGATTAGTCAATGAAGTATTAATAGTTATGTTTAAATGCTAAAATTATTCTGTTATTCAGTGTAATGATGGGCAAACAAAGACAAGTTAATTATTAAAATAAATGGGTAATCCCCAATTTGATCAGCTTTAATCTTATGATCTGAAAAAAGTACCTCTAAACTAAATAAAAGGTTAGTTTTTACACCTTTTTATATAGCTATATATTTTTTTTATATTTATTTATTTTTGATGTTGAGAAATGGACTTTAGGGCCTTAACATTAGTAACATCCGTTACCCTGACCCAGTATCGAGTTGCTTTTGGGAGTTTGGGATGTTATAGATATAATTATCACGCAAAAAGTTGCTGATTAAGTATTGGCTTAACAGAAGTTTATAAAGCCTTATTGAAGGGGGATAAAGCATAAGAAAAGTGGAAATCAAACCCCGAACCTCTGACCACACCACGCTGCTGTGTGTTTCAACTTCTTTTTGCTATTATGTAATAGGAATTGATTCGAGTTGTCTACACTAACCCTTACACAATATTTATCTTTTGTTTTTGGGGATTTAGTTTTGTCACTGTTTTCTAACTGCAATTTATATTTTATTAAAGCAACAAATCAAATTTATTTCAATTGCATTGCATTAAATTGCAAGTATTTAAAATTTGGAAAATACAAAAAATTAGTCCACTAATAGATAGTTAGTAAATCAATACTTGCATAAATGAAATTTTGAACTTTCGGAATCAACTGATTAATTACATTAACAATAATACACATTGGCAATAATACATCTAAAATACTACAGTAAAATCTGAAGAATTTTAACAACACAATTAAAACTACAATCACTATCTAATTAAAATTACTAGATTTTATTATTTACATTATTTTTGTTAAAAAATATGTTAAAAAGTTAAAATAAGGATGTTAAAAAGTCGTCAATATATTCCCAGGGCCACCTTCGTCTTACATTTTCATTATTTGGAATTTGATCTTGTGGAGGCTCATTTTGATCTAAAACTACCTCCTCTTCGGCTGTTGACTCATTATTTAAGTCTTCTTCAGGGTTATCATTTTCTGGTTGCAAATCGCTGTTTGTTGCTAGCACAGCTTTATTTTCAGGTGTGTTTGAATTATTTGACAAACTTACATTGCTTGTAGACGCCTGGTTATCGTTTGTTATAGTTATCAAATCCGTTTCATCTCCATTATTAGCATCATTTGGTTTGATTTCATTATTATTCATCGGATCCTCAGAATTTTTCTTAATTTCTACTTCATTTGAAGTTTCCAGGTTTGGGTCTTCCTTTGAGTTAAGATTGTCACAAGATGTTACATCAGATTTTGTTTCAGTGTCACTTTGATTATTGTTGTCAACCATACTAGAAGCATCCTTATCTCTATTACTATTTTCTGAAAATCGGTCTTCAGAGCTAAGTTCAATTTTATTTTCCAACTTTGCTTTTAATTTTTGCAAATCAGAACTCTCGCCTGAAGTTGATAGATCGAATTGAAAATCTGTTTTAGAAATTTTAACATCACTGTTTGTTGTGCTGGCTATTTTTGTTTCTTCCTGTGTTGAACATTGGCTTGGATATTGTGTTTGAAAATAAGAAACAGAATCGTCCTTTTGTAGAGAAGTATCGCTTCTTTTGTACCAAGATTTGGTTGCTGATTCCTGATGGGTGGGATCAGAAGAGTAATTTGGTGGTAAGTTGGTATTTTCACTTAGAGTACTGGCTTGCGAAGCAGCTTCAATCCTATTAAGTTGAGCTTGCGAGGCTTGTCGAATGCGTTCATCCAAATGATCAGCGTTCGAATATTCAGCAGATAGTGATGAAATCGAATCAGCTTGTACTACAAAAACATCATTTTTTGGAGGTTCCAATGAATCAGGAATTAGTGTATTGGTGGAAGTAATAAAATTTTTTGTAGGAGACATTTGATTTGCATGTGATGAACGAGGGGTGGTTATATTTTTCAGGGACTTTGATGATGGAGGAATATTTAATATTTTGTTACTAGCAGAACTGGAGGGTGGGCTATACTTTCCTTCTTTTTTAATTTGATCCTCAGCTCCAGGATTAATATCAGCAGCAAATTCATAGGATGGAGGACTATCATCAAGATCGGGTATAGGAGGATCAGATGCCAGAATTTGTGGGGCATAACCTGAATAATTATTAAGTTGTTTTTAAAGTCAATTAGATAAATTCTGATAAAAAAGGTGAAATATGCTGTACATATGTTTTTAAGAATATAAACTATGCATTTAAACAGTGAGACTTTTATAAACAATAACCTGGGTGAAGAAAGTTGGCAAGGTCAGCTTGTCCAATATCTACCAAGGCCTGTAGAAAATCATCTGCCCAACCGGTGTATATTGTTGCCTCACTTATAAAAGTTGGAACTGCACTTTGGGGACCATTGTTTCGTTGCATTTGTATAATTCTTTGCTAAAAGGTGAACTTATGTATTTCTTGCTCTAGGATTAGTTAGTATACAGATAAAACTATTTTTTTTTCATATATCTTTATTCTTGATGTGGGAAAGTTGAATGTGCAATCTAAACATAAAGTACCAACAGTTACCCTGACCAAGTCTCGAGTTGCCCGTTGCAGTTTGGAATATTATGGATTATAATTGCCTGATAATTGAGCTCCTGACTAGGAGCTGGCTCAGCAGAAGTTCGTACTGTTTATAGCGGCTTATTTAAGGGCACTACAGCATAGAATCACTGGGGATCGAACCCAAGATCTCATATAGTGGGGGAAGTGTTCTGACCACTAAAACACGTTGCTGGCTTACTACACCACCTGACCACGCTATCAGCCTAAATATTACCTTTATTCCAATAAATATTACCTTTACTCCAATAAAGACAGTTGGCATTCTAATAATTACATCTTCAGGATTTAATCTTTCCAAAAGAGGTTTTCTATACTTCATACCATACCCTTTTTTGCCTTCCATTTTATTTTTTAGATCCTTTACTTGATTATCAGTTCTATTGTTTTAAACAAAAAATTGAATAAATGCAAATCACCATAATGATAAGGGTTGTTGAAAAATCACCCAGACTATCAATTAATTTTTTTTTAATTTATGTAAACGGTTGAAGTATAATTTACTTACAATTTTGGTCTACTCATTTTTTATTGTTGTACTTGAAGATTTGTGTTTTTTAGGGTATTAATGAATACAAATTTGGTTTTATCTACCTGTTTTGAAAAATAGGAGAAATACAAACTAATTTGCCGAACAAACAATCCAAGCGTACCTTTACCTACGACTTTTGCCTACGTTGTATGTAAATAAGGAATTATGACGGTCACAATCAATTACTAAATCTAAAAACATTAAGAGAAATTTTTAGAAAAGTTTTTAAATTAAATGTTTGTGGTCATAATTAATTTTTATTATTTTTTTTTAATTACTGTGAAATTTTACTCTATAAAATGGAGGACAATTCAAAATTAATTATTAAAATTTATGGGTAATCCCCGATATAATCAGCGTTGCGTGAGATTTGGATCTGGTGACCTGGAAAAGGCGCGTGGTTAAAGCCATTTTACTTTTGAGGAACAAACGTTTTTTCTGCATTTTAAGTTTGGACTGCTTTGCTTTAAACTGTTTATATTCATATTTAACGTTCTTACGTTAATTTACTTGACTTACCAAACATTTTGGATTACTTATAATCCAAACTTTCAGTAAAATTATTTTCTTAAATGTCTAACTTCGATTTTAATTAAATTGCAATTACCTAACTCAGTGTTAAAGTTGCACCATGCAGATATTTCCAAAAATGTAAATAACGACTTTAAAACGATTTTAAAAAGTAATGTGGGCATGTTCTTAGCTTTTTTTCTGTCAGTAAGGTTTATATTTATCCTCGGTCCTGTCTGTCTGTTAAATAAAATAGAAACTTTACTAGTTTAAACACAATTATCTGACTTTTGTAATATACTCAGATACTTCCAGATTTGATTGTTTTGAACTTTTGTTTAATAAAAAATATTTAAAATTACTAGTATTTCCCTGCAAAAACACAGTTTAAATAATAAATATAAAACGAAGTGTTTTAAAATGGTTTATTTTATAAAACTTTATCAACACTTATTTATGTAGCGTAGCTTGCTTAGTGTAAACTATCATAAAAATATTATTTTTTGTTTAAACAGTTTATAAATTATAGCTAGTAAAAAGTTGTTTTAATGAACTTTTTGATATTGTCATGGATATGTTAAGTGGGTCCAGTGGATCAAAAAGGCTCAACGAAGACATCAACTTGGTGTGTGGATCAACAAACAACGGTGCAAAAAAAATTAAAACGGACAGACCTGCGAATAATTTTGTTTCTAAAGTCGTGCATTTGAGAAGTTTACCAGCTGACGTAACGGAAAACGAAGTCATTCAGGTGGGGTTAAATTATGGAAAAGTAACCAATATTTTAATGCTGAAAGGAAAAAACCAAGCTTTTTTAGAAATGGAAAACGAAAAGGTTGCGCAAAACATGGTAACTGAATGTGGTATGAATCCGCCTTCCATACGCCAGAGGCTCATGTACATCCAGTTCTCCAACCATAAAGAGTTAAAGACAGATAGCTCTCCGAACCAAATGAAAGCTCAAGCAGTGCTCCAGGCAATGCAGCAGACTGAAGGTGGTACAAATCATGTGTTACGAGTTGTGGTTGAAAATATGCTGTATCCAATCACCCTTGAAGTTTTGCATACTATTTTTTCCAAGTTTGGAATCGTGTTAAAAACGATCACCTTTACCAAAAACAACCAGTTTCAAGCTCTATTGCAAATGGGTGACGCTGTCCAATCTCAGACTGCAAAACTATCCTTGGATGGTCAGAACATCTACAATGGCTGTTGCACTCTCCGAATTGAATACAGTAAACTCCCTGCGTTAAACGTGAAGTATAATAATGATAAAAGTAGGGATTACATGCGTAATGATTTGCCGTCTGGTGACTCTATTCTTAATACTCCTGGTCCTGTACAGCAGTCTATTTTGCCAAATCCTTCTCCATTAAATTTCCAGTCTCACGCTGCAAGTATTGCTGCTGCAATCCAGCAATCTCAAATGAACCTACCATCTTCTAACTCGCCGAACATGCTAAAAAATGCAGCTGTTGCAGCACACATTGCTGCTCTCGTCGGAGCTGGTTCCGTTAATCAACAGCAACAACAAGGCAATATGAACCACATGCCGCAGCAACATCATCATCAGCAACAAATGCATCACCAGGGCAACAACGCGAGCGTTTTACATGTTTCTAACCTTAACGAGGATGAGGTCACTCCGCATGTCCTGTTCATGCTTTTTGGCGTTTACGGGGATGTAATCAGAGTGAAGATTCTGTTTCAGAAGAAGAGTAATGCCTTGATTCAAATGTTTGATAACTCGCAAGCTCTTGTTGCTATGAAGTTTCTGCATGGCGTGAAGTTGTATGGAAATAGTCTGCAAGTTGTGATGTCCAGACACAACCAAGTACAAATGCCAAAGGAAGGTCAGGATCTCTCAAATCTCACAAAGGATTTTTCGAATTCCCCACTTCATCGCTTCAAGAAACCCGGCTCTAAAAATTTCCAGAATATTTATCCGCCCTCTCAGGTTCTCCACTTGAGCAACATTCCACAGGAGGTCACCGAAGAGCAAATCAAGGAGAACTTCAGCCAGTATGCAGAAGTCGAAGCATTTAAATTCTTTCAAAAAGACAGAAGAATGGCATTGATCAAATTGGGATCTATCGAAGAGGCTGTTAAGTGTCTTATCATGTTGCACAATTTTAAACTGTCAGACAACAGCCATCTTCGAGTTTCATTCTCAAAGGGGCACATTTGAGTGCAAACTCTTATTTTAATGTTTTCAAAAACAAATTTTAACAGCTGGTGAATTTGAACAAAAATAGAGCAGAAAAAATCTGTGGTAAAAACAGTATTTTAGTTGTCATCCCGTTCTACCCACCCATTTTTAGTTTTAAAGTGTCAAAATAATTATTCAACCTTGCTTCATGCGTGTACAGATTTTGAAATTTTACTTTTAATTAATGTACTTTCTGCGATTTTGCTCATTTAAAGTTTAGCTATTAGTTTATAAAACTTGTTCAAAGCCATTTTTTAGCTTTATTAAGGTTTAGCTATTTGTTCACCAATTCGTAGCTATTTTTGTACCTGGTGACTACTCATACATTTTTAATTTTTAGTACAACAAAATTTGGACCAATGTAATTTTAATTGTACTGCTTAACCCATTCCCAATTTTTCTATTTTTGAATGTACATATTCTAATTGTAGCTTTACCGAATTACACTAACTAACGTACTTCAACGCAACCTGGCTTGTACATTTCATTTCTAACAGATTTTTTCTTCGTTCGTTTATGGTGTTAACCAGTTTTTATTTCCCAATGTCAACAAACATTCCTGTTATGTTATTGTGTAAAAGTCAAACGAAAACTGCCTCCTCGTTTGGCATTCTTGTAGATCATAAACAAAGTAATTTTTGCATGGTGTTCCCATGACATTGAACTAAGTATAACGTTGTGTGTTTAAAGTGTTGATTTGTCACTATAAACGTTCCTTATTTTTATTTGAATATAGATGTTAACTATTACGAGTTTTAAATAGTTGTTTAAGTATGCCAAGTCTGGTAAATTGTCGAAGAACAAAGTCTGTATCTATTGAAAAGCATTAGCAAAGGGTGTTATATGAAAATAGGTAAGTTTACTTTGTTATAACATTCATAAAAATAGTTTTGTATTCATGACACATATTTCTAAACAGTGCTATTTAAGTGGCCTAATTATAAGTTAAGGTTACTTTGTTATTTGGTCTCAGTTTAAAGATATTATTTTATAGTTGATACTGTAGGTTACCTAGTAATATTGTGTAGTTATTAAGTTAGCCATTTTGTATAATTTTTGCTAGAAGAGATAAGCATGGATTGCTCCATAGTTGTTTAAATTACAGCTGTTGAAATCTAACTTATTAATGTATTTTGATATCACAAGGTCTTCTTTAAATAAATCGTACATTTTTTATGATGCGTAAGGTGGTGCCACTGAGCTGATGTTTACAAATTTTATAGGCCTCTAGTGGCTTAGTTCGGCATTAATTACGAGTTTTTGTTTATGTTCCATTTTTTAAAGCATATTTATTAGTCCGACGACTAAGTCCCGGACCCAGTCGATTTAATGTTACTTAATGGCTAATATTTTGATCGTATAACTTGTTATTGATCCGTATTTTTATGGCGGTATGATAGCTATTAAAATTTTAATACAGATTTTTATATTTTGTTCTTACACCTCTGCGTGAATGTAAATATTATCGTGCTGAAATATGTGTGCAATTTGGTATTTGCATACTGTAGTTACACTTAATTAATATGCCCGTTGGCGACAGCTTTACTAAAAATACTCCAATTTATGTTGAGTTATTTATGACTTTTGCTGTCCACATTTCTATGAACTGTGTAGTGTGTAATGTTTTGCTTTTTTATATGCTACCCTTAACAAGCAAAGGTAAACAAAACCGAATGGTAGTGGAATTTTACCGTGTATGTGTCAATTCCTGACGTCACGTTCTACACGAAACAGTGTGCTAATACTGTTTACATGATTTTTGCATAACCTAATCGTGATATTTAGAATTTTTGCCTACCAACGGGAGGCGGTTTTTTAAACAACAAATTTTGAGCCATGCTTTACGGCTTTCTGGCTTTCTATACGCAGCCATCACGCCACATTGGTCACGTGATCAACGTGTTTCCTCTAACCAGCTGGTTATGTCTATGACGTATTCCACATCACAATCGGTCCATAGCCTTACCTCTCTCTCGCGTTAGCTGCCAATAGAACACAAAAACTGTTGATTACGATCCGATTGGCTGTCGCAGTCACGTGATTCCGGACGGGAAATGTTTTTGCCGTGGCCGTGTGGCTCAGTTCTCGCCTTTTCCTAAAAACGGCGACTTTAGCTGGGTTTGTTATTGCCTAAAGTACCACGTGCTGTATAATCGACATACCTAGTCGGCAAAAACACGAACATTAATGTAAGCTAAGACATTGCGGTTTAAATTAGTTCCTTTAGAAAAAAACAGTTAATAAAAACATTCTATTTTTGGACTTGTACTTAATCTATGACAAACCCAAATAGAAAATTAAGTTTAAATTGACCAATAAACATATTATTATTCTAAAAATGCAATACAATTAAAGTAAAGAAAAAAGTGTCCTCTAAATTTGCAAATACGCATTTGCATTTTGCTAAAACTTAATTCAGCAAATCAGTAAGCTCTACTTTCGGCCTCAAGATTTATTGGGACATTAAAACCCGATCTGTCATCGTTATTTTCGGTTAAATGGGACAGGCAGTGAAATTGCGGCTCACTCGATTATCCATCGAATGTAATTCGCGGGGTTTTTCGCAATCGAATGTGCATTTCAAAACTCCTCACCTCACAATAACAAGTGCTTCGAGTGGCAATCTCCAATTCACTTAGCCTCTCGTTGATGACGTCACAATAACCCATTTAGCAGTGACTTGGTGTTATTAATAAGTCGCGAGGGCCGGGGAGGACCGTAATTGGGCATGTGTAATGTGTTATTCTGTGCAATTTTGGTTAGGGGCTTAAGACCTTCTAATCTGGATATGACGTTAGTAGGTTAGTACCTAATGTTCGGCCTATGTTAAACCCATTTACGCTAGTACGTTAAAGGCTGCTTGCTCTAGTAGTAACCCGTATAGCGTTCATGTCACCCCATATCCCTGTTGCTGTCGCTCTGCTCGAGTTCTCACAGTCACGTGACCAGGCCTCAAACGAATCGGGCTCTTTGTTACCCAGGCTTCGGTTACAAACCAAAGACTATACAGCAATGAGAAAAAACTCGTGTTATTGTTGTTTCTGTATGTGGTACTTTGCTGGCCCCTATTTATAGTCCGCCTATGCGTCTTCGGATAATCGTTTTTAATAAAATCGGACGACATTCGCGTGCAAGAAAGCCATGTAATTTTACCTTGTTTGAATTTGTATGATTTGTGACGTCATATTAGCTCTAAAACTGTACTTTTAGCTGATTATATTCATTATCAGCCGTTTGTTGAAACCTATGTCGTACAGCGGGCCTATTCGCCATAAACAAGTGTATAATATCCTATCATAAAAGCCCAGGTTATTGATTTCGGCCCGGGTTGATAAAAAGAAAAAGGCCCGCGAATCAATATTTTTTTCAGTTGTTTAACAACCCATTGACGTCACTGCCACGCCTGAGTGGAAACGGGCCGGAATAACGAAGTTAGCACTTTGTTAGTTTCTTAAACAAGTAGCGTATCGTTTTTTTCTGTTTAAATCTACTAAGCCTTTGTCCGGGTCTGGTAAACAAAGTCACGTGACTTAGGGTTGTCAGTCATTTCATGAAATTGTGTTGTTTTTATCAGTGGTCATATATTGACGTACATTAATTGTGTGACATAATTCATAAAATCAACATATATGTACAACACACTTCGACTCCAGTATACAGTAATGTTGACCATTGTTCAAGTGGGCTTTAAACAATACCCTTGTGTTACGTCACATAGCTACTTGTGATATGCCGACGCACAATGAAGTTCCTTTCTTGGACTTTGTTTCAACGGTATCGAATATCGGTTCGGTACTCTTTTTTGTCCATGTTAACCACATATTTTTAATTGGAATTTCGGTGTGTTGCTTTTTCGAATATCTTCATGAAATATGACATGATAGCAGTACAAAGTCCCTATACGTGTGTGCGGTCAACGCGTGATTTTTACGTAATTTTTTTACTGGTAATAATTAACCTTTTCGCAAGTACAGTCAAACTGATTAACGTCGTTGTTTTTTTTTTGGCAAACCTTGCTAAATCTTTAAAACAAATTACAACAGCAATTTTAAAACAATTTGGAAAGCTAGCTCTCCCAAATTTCAGCAACTTTTGGCCCGACATGTTTTCCCATGTTGTGTTTCAGCCATTGTGGGTCAATTAAGGAAGCATCAGAACTTCCTTATGTGACGTAATAGTCTCAATTGGGCCGTCCACTCCAGGTGCGATTGGATTAATACGAATCCTATTGCTGTAATTGCGTCATTAGGCTTGTATCAACGCGAATTTGTCATAGCTCGTCCCGGAAAGTCGATAGTGCGATATTATGATAATGAATTGAAAACAGTCGTAACAGAATCTCGGTCGGGTGTTTTCGAAAAAAAGGCGCAATCGATAAACGCTCGGGTTATTAGATCGGTCTTGTTTTCGCGTATTGTTTTTCGGAACCCTGCTGAATATTGATCCGACTTGTGCTTTAAATTATTTATCCGCCAGTGGCAGGCGGCCTTGACAGTTGGAATCTAATCAAACCAAACCACCGGGAGTTCTTCATTTGCCTAATGAGAAACACGAATTATCACCGCAGCGACCGATACAAGCTGTTTTCTGCGCACCGACCTAAGGTCGAGCGTCTATTAACGATATGTTAACACACAAATAATCAAATTCTCTTTACCCTATGCAAAGGATTTCGTCATTAATTAACCAGTATCTCAGTCATTAGGCCGAATTTCAGACACCTACGCGTTATGTTCTATGCGGAATTTTCGTTTGCAAATTTGCGGTGGTCTATTCCAGAGTGCACAACGTCCTTTGGGGACGAAGATAATTTAATTTGTTCCACTGGGAAGCGTTGCAGTTCCATAAATATTAAAGAAAAAGCACCATGGCCTTTCTCTACTTCCCAGCGCTTAACTTGTTTATCATTCTGTTTAATAATTATTTGTTTAACTTGTGCCGTGTGCCAATCAATGAAAACAGTTTGAGTATTTTCTTTTTGGCTTGTATCAGCAAATGTTGTTTTATTTAATTGTTATTTCAACCTGGCTTATTTAAGGTCAATTACCAGTTATAATGTCAGTATAATGGCGTACTCGAAAAGAATGCTGTTTTTAAATTACTAAAAATAGGATTCGAATTATATTTAGCCCTTAGGCGCTGAAAGATTGATTTAAATTAAATTTGGGCTAAAAAAATGTGGCTATTATCCTCAAATCTTTACAGCTTTTATATTAAAATATCGCTTTTTATTGTTGGGAGTTGTTTTTGTTCAATTCCCCACTAAGCCTTTTGGGATTTAATCGTTAAAATTTGCGATTTTTTTGCAGTGTTTTTTGTTAGGTTATCGCTAAACTTTCTAGGCGAAGTTTTCGCTCCAGCGAATCAGCTGTTTACCTTTGTTCGGGCGCAAACGCTTTTAAAAAAGCGATTTTTTTCGCCAAGTCAGCGAAAATCGAATAAATAACAAAGAGAAAAAGAAACCAACAAGTTTTCAAGCCTCGCGTAACATTAAAAAACAAATTAGCCATGGATAACTTCACGGTATACACTTGTTGTTGACTTTTCAGGAGCCTATTACTAATTATACCCTATTACTGTCGTTAGGCTACCCTAATTGGTCTTCTTTTTATTGACATGATTCATGGGCGGTTGGGATTTGCGACGGCTTTGTTACTTGTTTGTGTGGTGTTTTTTCAAAAAAAGATTTGTTTTCGACCAGGTTTAGCGATAAACAAGAACTTGATTAATTTTAACGTCGAAAACGACTTCCCCGTGCAACTCTATAGTCGTTATCCGGTGGTAGCGCACAAGCGATCTACTACTTTGTTGGTAAACACATAGGCCCACGGCAAATCTAGCTCATTAGTTTTCAAGTTTGGCACAATAGATCCTTCTCTATTTTGCTCCGGTCTCGAATTTCTCTATTTTTTTTTCTGCAAAACCGTGAAATTTAGGTCAAACGGCGACCCGAACGGGCAATACTAACTTTGCGTGGTAAAAAAGAGAATCGCTTAGGTTTCTTTTTTGATTATTATTAAACCGAGCACGGTCTATTTACAGGCTATCCGCGTAAACTCACGCGCCGGTTCAAATTACCAGATAGCCGAGCAAAGATATGCTGCAAAGGTTTGTTGACAAGCGCCGTCTATCTTCGCCTGATCATAATAGCTAAATCTATTTGTTTTTACCACAGCGGCTTGGCAGAAAACGCGGCGCGTATTTCGTGCTTAAATACAGCCAGCAATGTTTTCAGTTAGGTCATGGCCTTTGGATACTAGCCCACAGATCCAACTTAGTCGTACCATAATCTTCTTTTCTCATATCGCCTTCGATTCCATCCAGTTTATTATGACAACATACTTATAAAGCTATCGTAAGTTAATAAATGAACAGGGGATTGGATGCTGCTATTTTGGTCAAGCGAAAGTTATTTGATATGACCTTTTGAGATAACAACTTATATTAAAACTAAATTTCGTGGTAATTTTTTATAAAAAAAAATAACTCGAGACTGGGTCGGGGTAACTGATGTTACTCTTTGTTTAGGTCGTAAAGTCGGCCTTTCTACACCAAGGATAAATAAATATAATAAAAATTAAAATATTAAAAATATACGAATTTTTACGTGTTAAATAAGTAATATTGGTATTTATTTGAAAAAAACACTATCAATTTTATATTTAAAGTAGCGTAAAAGCATCACGACCCAAAATATACATTACCCAACAAACCTATTTTTAGCAGGCTAAGCCTATTTTACACACACTTCGTTTATTTTTTAGCAAGCGTACATAATAAGTTGATAACCATTTGCATTTGACCTAGATATTTAACCTGGGCTTGTACAAAGGGGTCAACACATTTGCTGGTTTTTGATTCGTCGGCACAAACTTAACGACTTAGTGTTATATGGTCGCCGCCCATTCTATAAGTAAGTCCGCGAGTTTTGGCCCAGAGGGCCTTTGTTTGTTTCCAGGAATTGTTGTTCTACGCATTTGTAGCCCGAAGCCTTCTACTGCGCGCGGTTTAATCTTTACTGTTTTCAGGATCAGTTTATAAACCGTTTGACTTATCCGGTGATCGATATTAAAAAGCCAGATTAAATTTCGTTTTGGCATTTCTCAATGAAAAGTTGGCATTTCGCGACATGGCATTGTTTATGTACACACCTGTTCGTTATATGCAAGCATGTATTTACCTGCGTTGACATTTCAGGACCCTGCGTTTACGGGATTTATCAAAAAATTAAGGTATATACAAAAAATGGCAAAAATGTGTAATAAAAACATACAGAGCCGGCGCCAATTCAGATTTTTCGATTTCTGATAACTTAATATGATCACGTGATTAAATAGCAACGGTCATGTGACTTTAAACGTTGCAGTTTCTTTGTTTACCTTCTTTTTGTTTGAATATTGGGTTCGGCGATTGACCCTAGTTCCCCGAATAGGTAAAGAATGATTATTTAATCATCATTAAACATTTGTTCAACTATTCGGTAAACAAAATCGATTTATAAATAACAATATTGTTGTTTTCAATTTAGAACCAATTTCGAAACGGACTTTAGACCTATGTGCAGATACAAATTGTATTGATATTAGAGAACTTAATTATTTATACGTTATTTATTAATTGTTTGCAGTAATTGCGTGATGGATTATTAAATCACGATTTTCAGCTGGGCGATCGGCCTAAAAATACGCGAGTTATATCACTGCCCGTTTATCATTAATCATTGTGCTTGAAAACGATATTTTTATATAAGGATTGACCTATAACAGGTTTTTGGCATTTAAAAAAGCAAGATTAATCCTCGATTTGTCACATTTGGATTTTTTGCACGTGTAAGTTGCAATCCAATAACGTTTTAACAATTTCCTGTCACATCTGCAACAGGCCAATTGCAGAAAAAAGCGAAGTCTTTATCGAATTTTTTTCCCATTTTGGCAGAAAATTGGAAAATAAGCACCTGTTTGAGCCCGTTTTGCCTGTGGTGACTTTTAAAACCCGGTTATTTATATTCAACTCAAGTCAACCTGGCATAAGAAACCACTGAGAGTGAAATAGTGTGTTAAAAGTCATCCTTTTTTATAACACCGTTTACTTGTAATCATACCGATTTGGATAACCATCTTGTAAATGACGTCAATAGAACACTTTGGCTCAACTTTACAGCTCGCAAATCGTCCCCACATTTGCCTCATTGGCGGACTAAAACACACAGAATCGTGATTGCACGGTTTTCGTTTAGTTGCTGGCCTTAACCGATTGTTTATTTGGCTTTTAACGACGTTCGCGCGCCGTAAATTGATCTTGTTTGTTTAGATAAAAAGCCCATAAAAAGCCGGCCAATTGACGTCATTTGGAGCTAGTTCATTAAAAAGCGACATCGCCTTTTAAAATTGATATAGGAGTGATTTTTTCGTTAAACAAAAAGTTACATAACTATAAGATAAAAGTCGTATTTTATTTGGATATGGCAGTGTAACAAAAGGCCTACTCAAGCACAAAATGAGTCATACGGATTGCCTTTTTGAGCTGACCTTCTATAATTTTTGCAAAATTTCTGCAAACTAGTAATTGTGTATCTTTTTTGCGTTCTCAAAAGCAATTTTGCACTTGTAATCGTGGCTTAGTCCGTGCGCATTTAGTTGTATATTACTACTCGTGATCCGGCGCAATTTACATGACCCGTGGTATAAACCACTTTAAAACGGAGATATAATATACTAGTCGAATTGTCGTGCTTCGTCTTTCTGTAGCGCTTAACCTTATGGTTCCGCTTTTTTGGCATTTGCATTTACTTTTAAGAAGATTAAGCCAAGCCTACAGATCCACAACGGATTATGTAGCGTTCTATAAAAAGCCCTATTGTTTGTGTAAAGTTTGCTCCAAGGAAAATCGAGCGCTCGTGGGTAAAAACAATTTCGAACGACAAGATAAATTTGAAAAAGTACTTATGTTACAGACCGCGATAAATCGAATAAATCCTGATCATATGATATTATAAGCCAGCGGTTTAAGGCCAAAATCAATTGGACTCGAACCTCTAATCGCACTTGAACGTTAAATGTTTATACGAAGTGCTATTTCAAAATTTGTAAACAAAATTCTTTAACAGTTTTACGACCAGGTGTGTTATTGACTGTATAGTCTAAAATCTATTTAAACCAGAAACCAATGAAACTAAATAAATATTAGAATTACAAAATCCACCCACTGTCATTGTTAACAAGTTATGTCCAAACAGACTCGTAATTTTACGAGGAAAATTACCTCATTTTTGAAACCGTAAAACCGCCCACGTATAGCGTAATATTTACATTAAACCGTGTACAAAGCCTGTTTATTAATTCAATAAAAAGATGTCGCTATAGCAGATTTTGTTATTTAATATTTAAAATAATTTTAAAAGCAAAATTTTTTTAAATAAAATTTCCGTTTTGGAAAATTTTTGTTGATGTACCACTAAAATAAAGGATTATTTTTTTGTTTATAGTGATAGTTAAAGCTGGTTGCTATGGCAAATTTTGTTATGTAATATTTAAAATATAAAATAACATTTTAAGTAACTGATCTTTCTTCTTCAAAAAACGATCATTTTAATTTTTCGTAAATTTTGCTTAATTTTTGGTTTCTTTTTTTCTTGTTAAAAGCAGCAGCGAACGTCTAAATTTAGCCTCTAAGTTCGTGGCAGCAATTACGTCTCATGATCCGAAAATTATGCGTGTTAACCCCACTAAATACCAGATGTAAAAATAATAAACTTGACATGGGTATAGTCTCGTGTTGGCACCGTTATTGTTTTGGAAAAATTTTATTCAAAAAATTGTCGCGTGCTCCGATAACAATAAAATTTAATAGAGATCAATAACATTAGGTTTGTTGTGCAATGGGTTTTATAAAAAGTCGTAACATATCGGATTTTTGAAACTGTAGACTAAAGTTCATATAAAACCAATACTCTATTTAAATTTAATGACTTTGAGCCAGTTTAAATAATATACATTAATCATTACGACTTGTTTAGCGAAAATTACCTGTTTGGATATTTTTTTGGATGATGAAATCGTTAAAAATTGTTATCATAATATACAAAAAAACACCCTTTCAAAACAGATTTAGCCTAATAACTTACATTTCGATGACTTAATTAACGTTTACACGATTTTTCTAAAAATTTTGCCTAATTAAATTGTATTTTGTATGATACTAATGACCAATTAAAGCCATTTGTTTTCGAAAATAGAGTTCTCAATTGTGTACCCAACTAGCTTTATGGACTTTTCGCGATTATGTAAGTATCAGCATTAATTACACCAATTTCTCCATAATAAGGGGTTATTATATTTTCTCCGATCCCAATTATACCCAAAAAAGAAAACTGGTTATATTTTTTAAAGGCGACAATAAGGACACAATGCGGCAATTACCCCTATTCAGTAGCCCGTAAAAGATTGCCCTTTAATTTAAGAGTTACAGCTGAATATTGGGTCGATTTAAAATTAATATTCTGACCGCCAGCTATTATAATATCGCGCATATATAGCATTTAGATTTAATTTGAGTAAATCTTTTCAAACCTACACACTTCGCAATCTATTTTTGATTTTTAAATCTAAATCGGTAACAATTATATTCAATCTATAATGGCTTAAGTGCGATGGAGAAAATGTGCATTGCGTTGTCATATTATATTTTGACGTGTATTTTTGCGGGACGTTTTTTATTTTTGGAACAAATCGGAATAAGAGCACCGCGATTTGCGTAGCGAGTGACGTCAGCCGTTAATAAATTTAACCGTGGACGTAAAGTTTCCTGGCAAAGTGGATGATAACCTCTTAACCTCTATGAAACGTGCAAGTACACATGTTTATTAACCCAATGGAAAACTTTTTTTACTTTGTTTGAATTTGATTAGGCGTTCATTAGAATACACTAAACGTGTACTACATCACGTATTAGGAATATGTGAACTCCTGGGCTTTTTTTTCTTTCTTTATGGGAAATTTGTAAATACCTCCTTGGCTTAGTTACCATACATAACACTAATAAGTTATTTATGAGGTCATAATCACACATAAGGTCATGCTCTCCAGCGGTTTTCATTTACAAGTAATGTTATTCATCAGGCTTTCTGTCATTGGATTTTGTATGTTACACGCCTACCTTCGCGCCGACACTTTTTACCCAACTACTCCTCTGAAGCCGCCTCGTTCCATACTTTACCCCCTTTTATGGCGCCATTCCCACGAAAATTGAGTAAATATTGATGTTTTTGCGAATGTGTTAAAATGTAGTAATGTCATGCTGTTTATTAACTTGTTATAAACTTAGCCTAGTTCAAAGCGATTTTGTTTTACATGATAGGAACTGGTTTTACATGCTAAGCCGTATGTTGGCCTACTTATTTATCCTGTTTTCTTAGCAAGATAAGAATGTTACATAACGTTTATGAAATTTTGTTTTGCTTTTAACAACCTTAATATATCCTGTTTACTGTACTTTAAACTGTGGTTAAAAACGATTATTTTTTTTTTTTTTTTAATAGATTACATTTGGAGAATGTATTTGCATATTATTTCAATAGGAGTAGATGTAAAAAATTGGTTCTTAGATTTTCCAATATTATTTTTTTTAGAAGGTTACTTTGGGTTAAAAACCAGGTATTCCAGACATCAGGTGATCTATATTAAAGTACGAAACAGTAGGTTCCTTATTTTTGAGACTTAAAAATATCCTTGGTGTTTTTTTCGGGGATTTTTTTCGTTAAATTTTCTAAAGGTAGTTTCCCAGGTTAAACGTGTGCAAAACTTTTCCCCAATTTTATATTCTGTTTGCTTATAATTTGAATCAGAAATCAATAATTTAACAGTTTTTAAATAAATATAGTTGTAACACATTTTATATTCATTTTTTTACAAAAGAATCTATTTTAATATTGTGTTTTTTTCACTACACAAACAAGTGTTGAAATAAAGACTTCAAATATTTGATTAAGATTACACTATCCTGTTGTAAATACATTATATTGTTATGTGGAAGTTTACAATTAGTAATTAATTTCAAATTGCATCGCGCATTAGCGCTACAAGTTCCTGTTTCGGCTTAGCTGTTATAGATGTAACAGTGTTGACAGGCAAAACAATGCATCATTACATGCTGCATGCATACCCGTTGCAGTTATGATTCATATGTGGTATAGGTAATCAATATTACAAGCCGGCCGGCGTGGGGTGTTAATTGAACGAGCTAAATATAGACCGTATTATAATTGCACTCTTTGCATTGGTATTTCGGTCGTGTTTAGTTTTCTCTTATACAGATTTTGCACAAGAAGGTTTTTTTAATATAACCATATGTCTACCCGTAGGTCCTTTAGTCTATTTGAAGGGCCCTGCTAAATATAGAACACAAAGCAAATATTTTAAGGCCAGTTTTTACCACACACCTACCTATATACACAATAACGGCCTAGAAAAGTGTTCTATAATAAAATAAAACATATATGTGTCTAATTCGTTATGGTGCCGGTACGCGCTGACAGGTTGTCATGTAAGTTGCTTTTTTAACAAAATCATTTCAGTAATATGACTAGAGGGTTGTGAAATAAACAGCTAGTTACACTCGTTTGCGCAACTTCCCTTAGCAACGGTTTAAAAGGACAAAAGCCTCTTTAGCTGCGCAGCAGGAAATAACGTGTCCATGCAATGTCATAAATTTCAGGCGCTCACATTGTTTTTGTATTGACTGTCATAATATATTTAAAAAAAGGCCGGCCGCTCATTCTTCGCGGTTGCATGTATGATTATGACGTGTCAACGGGCTGACTCATCCATTATTCAGCGAAGCGAAACACAATGATCAGCTGACTGAAAACGCCGGCTCGTTATAATTCAGTGCCGACTCGGAGTGAACTACTTTCGATTCAATTTTAAATATTGATTACTTATCTATTGAGCAGTTCTATTTAACATACAATATGAATAGGTATTGTGTAGGCTTAAACATGTTTAAAACTTGATTTTTTTTCTTATTTTGTGTGGTTTATTTCGCTTAGTTACCGCGACTTTTTATGGACGACTTTTGAGCACCGTTGAGACCTAAACAATCTCTTGTTTCGAAATTTTGAGCGTGACGTCATCATCAAATTGCGAAATTCGGATAAATGGTACGGCCTGATGCCGTTGCGAAATAGCCTTAGCAACATAATAGACGATGTTGCGAAATATTGGTACCGTAATTTTCGGAAAAAATTGCGAAATAGTCTAGTAAAAATAATAGGTCCAAAAACGGGCTTAAATTGACTTTCATGTAATCAAAAGTCTGGTTTCCAGGCGTAAATTTAAATTCCCCCACCCTAAATCTTTTGTTACTGATTAACTGGTTCAATTATGCAACAGTCTATTTGTTTGTAATAACAGGGCCACGTACGTAGATATTTGTAAGTCGCAAATCAAGGAGTGTTAAAACCTGTTTGTCATTAGCTTGTTTTTTTTACGTAATCGCGCATTTTCAAACCGAGTCAATAATTCATAGAATTCGTTGAAGTACAACAAATGCTTATTTCGACATCGCTTCTGATTGGTTAATAAGCGTACATGGGCTTTGTGACGTCACAAAGAAAATTACGCAACCCTGTGCGAGAGCATAATCGATCCGCCGGCCGGCTAGATGAGTTGTGCCGTAAAATATTGCGATCCGTTAATTTTAGCGATGTAGCGTTTTTTATATACTAGCATTATGTAAATGCCTCAAATTTTAGTTTTTAGGCTTTTTATTACTAATAAGGGTTAACCTATGTTATGCTTTTAAACTTTACTTATTCATTTTTCTTGTGTAAACGAGTTGAAAGCTATATATCGCAAATTTTAACGCACCGCTTATCTTTATACCCATAAACGCCGGTTTCTCAAGCTCCAATTGGTCAACTTCTTTCTCATTCTTCGTTTTTCTCTTTTTATTCTCTTCATTATATTGTCTTGGCCGTGTAAACCTAACTGACCTGCAATATAGATTGGTTTAACGAATTATCAGTAGGGGCAATCTGCTACCGCAAGTATATATTCAGTTTAATTACACTTCCTTATATCGTCTTGTATTTTACATAAGGTTTTCCTGCACGTCATCGAATGAGGACCACTTAACCAGGAATTGGTATTATGACGTAGAGCTAAAATGGGATTTAGATGCTATCTTGCTCGATTTATTTTCGATAACCATTATCCAAAAGCAGTTTAGCCTAAAGTGCTCCGAAAAGTTCAAGTTTTCATTATTATCTTATTTGCGTAGCGAATCGCCATTGGCTGGTAACCAAATCCATTTGTCGGCGTCATTCCTTAGTTTAAATGGTATTTTCGACCGGAAAATTTGATAATAAAATAATATTCCTAAAGTTGAAACCCAAGTACTGCGTGTATGTCATAGAAGGTATTGTTAAAACAATAAAACAATTAATTGGGTACGTCATTTTTTCTGACTACCAGCGCTCGGGCCTTACCAATAAAATGATGTAATGTAATTGAATATATTGATAATGAAGCGTAGACGTAGATTGGCGTCATTTCGACATCTATTGTGAAATATATCCAACGCTATAATGGGTTTGAAAAGGAACGGGATTTTTGAGTAAATATGTTGCAACACTTTAGTTTTTTCAGGTGTTCCTTTTTTGAACTGAGTTTACGACTTGTTTATCATTAGTTGTTTGCAAAAAAACGCCATTAGGGAGATCATTAATTGATTTGTGTTGGCTTGCGAAATTTAAACTAATGAACTGGCGGTTTTATAGCTGATTAGGCCGCAAATATTAATATTTAGCGATAAACAAAAGCCGTTCGCTTGGGATAACAAAGATGCTAGCTTCACTCTGACGGTTTCCTAACATTGCGAAACAAACAGTTTTTCTCTTTATGTTAAAAACGAGAGATATTTCGCAACAATACCGGCTCAGTTTGGCTCGGGCACGACCAGTTATTAAGGGTTGGAATGTGTGCGCGTGTCCTTTATTTTTCATCTAAAAAAGTTAATTTTTACTTAACCTTATTATATATATCTTCATTTTTACATGAAGTGTTTTAGTGAACGAAATAATTTTAAAATTAGTTTAAAAACGTTGTTTACTTTATTTTACAGCTGATCGCGCAACCTTTTAGTGGTCGCGCCCATTGCTTTGCCTTTTTCTAGCGCTGGCGTCATCTCGCTTGCGCAAGAGTCAGTTTTTTTAATCGAGTTCTCTGCGGTTGTTTGCTGGGCCTAGAAATGCGAACGCATTTCGATTTGCAGTTTATTCTCAACTAATACGTGAACAAGTAAAGCACAACCTGAAATGAACTAAATGAGAGTTATGGCTCCACAATCAGCAGCAACCACCGAGGCTAATATTTTAGACAAAGCAACAGCAGGCGAAGGAAAGTTAGATTGCAATCATAATGAGGTATTCGAAAGAACAAGGCATCCTGCTGGCAATGCCCAAGCCCCGAAAAGGCCAGCCGGCGATGTAAATGAAAGAAGCAGAAAGTTAATTAAAAGTTGTTTTCATCATCTTAACACAAATCTCAATGTTCTAGTGATCGGGCCCAAGGCTTCAGGTAAATATTTACGACTTTAGTTTGTAGTGTTCTAATGTAAAGTTAAAGCGTAAACTCCGTTTGCGGCCTTGCGGCTTGTAAAGCATATACTTACACGACGTAGTTTTATATATTTTGTAAACACGCCTTAAACTAAATCCAATAACATTAAAACTAGTATGTCAATTTTAATTTACATGTGTTTTTTTTTCAGGCAAAACATCCTTGATCAATTCTATGAATATGGCCCTTACACAGGAATGGAAGGATCGCGCTAAATATTGCCCTGGCCGAAATCATGTTATAGACGAATGTGTGATGTACCACAACAAAAAAGCAGGAGGCAAGGTCGTGTTTTACGACACCCGTGGGTTCGAAGATATTCATGCCGACGATCATGCCGTTCTTATACTTCGTTACGTTTTGGAAGGCCGAATTCCGGCCAAATGCATACCCTGTGTATTGTTGATGTCGAAAGAAACAATCAAGAAGCGGTATCACAAGATACTCGAAGCCCATCGCCGAATTGACCTGGTGCTGAATGTTGCAGCGCTGAACCAAGAACCACAAACCCGTTTAATGAATTTGGTCGACCAAGCAATTCGGGCCTCGAAACACACTACAGTTAACAGTAAGTTGTATTTGTTATTGGTTATGCAATTATCATGTGTAATGTTGTTAAAAGTAATTCGGGTTACGTAACGGGTTGGCATAGGGCTTTTTCACGTGGCTGCGTTTTATCGCTTCGACTTAGAGAAACGATTTTGACAAATTGCCTTTAAAAACCTGGTAAACAAGCCTCTCTCGCGCATTGGCCGGCTTGCGCACGCTGATGCGTCTTTTGCCGGTGCTGTGTAATGAACTAAATGCGCGCACGCGCTCGCACATACACTAATGTCGATAAGAGCAGCTAGGGTTTTCTCTCTCCCGAGTTTGTTTGAACTTGGAGAGAATGGAAAGAGAAAGGCGGATTGCCGCACGCTGTTGCAACATTAACTAGGTCAACAAATTTAACTTTTGTTTTTCTTTCCTCAGAAATTCCGATCGTCACCGTTGCCACTAAGGCCGATTTGCTGGACGCCGAGAAATCAAGCGAACAGTTAGATCGCCTGCACGAGTACAGCCTAGAAACTTTGGTCGACGAGCAACGACGAATTAACGACCGTCGCCACTCTAGAAAATTACCCACCCTGCCCGAAGTCGGGTCCGGTGCCAAACTGGTCGACAACTACCGATGTGAACTTGAACCTTGGAGTGACGAATCTGTCAACCCCTCCCTGGTTCGACCCTCGCCCGAGCGAGATACCCAACTTTTAGCGGTCTGGCGCGATATTGTTTCCCGAACTGCAGCTTGCGGCGGTGGCCGTGACCGTCGAAAAAGAGCCTACTCTGCCACCTCGCGGCCAATGTGCAGATGTTTACCTTTTCGTTTTGACTATATGCGCCTTCGCAGCGCCTCGTTTTAGACGATTTTAGTTCCATTTTGCTGGTGCTCTTGTCTCTTTATTTGCACACCCATGACGCCTCAGGTACACAACGCTGTACCTCGCAAACAATGACGTCATAAAATGGGTCATTGTTTCTTGTGTGTTTTAAAATGTATGTGTGTCGACTGGAAGGTGTTCTTTTCTACGAAGGGCCGGCAAAGCCCGCGTTTCAAAGTGGACTATGGTTTTAAAGGTGTATTTTTGCTTGACCACTGGGCTTGCCCTGACAATGCTCGCCTGAGCTAACTGACTGAGTGACAACGAATAACAATAGCTTGCCACACTGCCTGCTCTCTAATTCAACGATTTCTATACTAGAACATTTGTTTTAAACCTTTTTTTTATCTTGCAGTTTCTGCTTCAGTGTTGTGTTTTTTCTTACTACTTTTCAAAATATTGTTGTCGTTTTATGACAGCCAAAAATAGCGTCGCCAAGCGACGATTATGAAGCCTTTTCTGCTAATTAATGTTAGTGGCAGTCCGCAGTACACACTGTTAAAAACGACTTTGGTAATTGTACCGTTTCTTAAAATTTAATCTTTGTTTTTTTTTGTTTTCATTTTTAACCTCAAATTTTATTTCTTATATGTTTTAAATCGCCATTTTTGTTCAAAAATTTCATAAAAAATACAAAAAATAAAAAAAATATTTGAATAGTTACCTAATTAAGTGATTTTAAGAAAGAGAAATTACAAAGTTAAGATTTCCAAGAATAAAACAATAACAAAAAAATGCCATTTAAAAAATAATAATAAAATCTGGTAAGGAAATATTTACGATATAGGAAATGAAAGAAATAGATTAGAATGGCGAATTGCCATATGGCCCGTAACGCCTACGCTATTTAATTTAACGGTGCAGTTTACTCTGCAAAAACGTTTCTGCAAATAGACGGATTTCAAATGACATATTGGCTCTCTGGAGCCACCTACCGCCTATATAATGTATCATGTTACACAACTACATTGCAAAGTAATTTAGTAAACAATGTTTTTAGAATGTGTTTTTAAACAATGTTTTTAGTAAACAATGTTTTAAAACTATATGTATTAAATAAAAGGTACAAAAAAATTATATTTTCAATGAGAAGTAAAGTTAATAAATAAAATTAACCAAACACATTTTATGTTAGCACTTTGTTTAAATAATAAAACAAATTACAGTTCAAGGCATTTCTAAAACCCTGTGAGTGCCATCATTTTTATCATGCCACAGTTTATAATCAGGATTTAGCAAAAATCTTTTTAATTCGCCGCATTCAGTACAACTTATTATAAGATGACCTTTTTTTCCTTCTGTTAAAAAACAAAACATTTTAATTAAATATATACATTACAATTGACCATATATATAATATGGTTCTTTTTAAATATTTTTTTGTTTTGTAATTGAAGTTTTGTCTACTTACTTTTATTTCTTACTTTACTCGTAATTCCTGGTAGTAATATGATATAACATTTTTTGCATATAGTTCTTTTTATATAAGGACTTCTAAAGTAAAGATATATATAGTTTAAGGTCTTTAGCTTTTGTTACTTGACTGTTAATTTTTTTTCGTTATATTTTTTAATTGGGTCTTTGTTTATTTATAGAGTACTGGCAGCGTTGTGTGGTGGTCAGAACACTTTCCATACTACATGAGGTCGTGGGTTGTACATGAGGTCGTGGGTTGATGATCCCCACTGCTCTCATGCTGTAGTGAGTAAGGCGTCATAAACAGTATGAACTTATGCTGAGCCAGCACTTAAACAACAGCTTAATTGATGGTTAAATATAATCTATAATATCCCAAACTGCCAAAAGCAACTCAAGGCTAGGTTGGGGTAACTGATGTTACTCTATGTTAGGGTTGTAAAGTCAACCTTTCCACATCAAAAATAAATAAATGAAAAAAAAACATTAGTAATTTAATTAATGTTTTTTCCGTAGTAATTAAACCAAACATTTTTTAAAACATAAAACGCATAAAACTTACAATCTGTCAACGTTTTTAAGTGCCAAGACCTTCATCGTGTTGGAATAATATTTTGATAATTCAACATTTGGAGGTTTCATCGTCAAAGCAAAATGTGCCGCCTAAAAATACATTGTTAAGATAACGTTAACATGCTAGACTTCAGATATTTTACCACACTTAATAAATGCATTTTGTTTATTGAAATCACCTGGTACAGGTAATTTAATCGATGAAAAACATCTCGTTTGTGAGTGCTCGAAATTCCTTTCTTTCCCATGTTGCATTTTTTTTCAAACAGAATGCTATAATTTGGGGGATTTCCCTGTGAAAAATAATTACAGGGTTGCCATTTTTAACGCAAGTTATAAAGTTTACGGTTACAAAAAGTGCTGAAAATGACTCGTTAGGATATTAAGGGCGTCTTAAATAATCCGCCTTATTTTATTATTATGCTCTATTTTGTTTATTACCTAATTACAATAATGAATAATACTGCAATGCAAGGTTTTTTTTTCATCAATATCGTCACGTATTTGAGTTGTTACCCAGGCCTTGCGCAAAATAAGTAAGGAAAAATAAGCTTATGCAACAAACTGAATATTAAGCTATATGTTTTTTGTTTTGTTTGCTTATTTGTTTTTAACATAAACATTTTTTTTGAATTCGCAAAGTGGAAAAGTCGTTGTACAAGATTAAGTACTAAGACTTGTATATTGGTTAACTAACATGGTAGGCTTGACTTTGTTTATTCTTGTTTCAAATTACAGAAAACTATACGGTCGACAAAACTTGAATTCCTTTTAGCAAAAGTAACTTAATCCGGCGTAACAGCCTATTTTTTGTTTCAACGAATTTCAACTATAATACCATTGTGGGCAATGAGTATATGCAGTTAAAGTTAGTGCATTTAAAAGTAAAAAATGCCATTGAATTTAAACTTAGACCTTAGTTTTAAGGACCATTTAACTGATGAAGAGATAGGCCTTCTTAATCCAATATCTCGATTTCAAGAATGGCTTAACTTAGAACTTTCGCATAATATATTTGCGACAACAATGTCACTAGCTACAGTGTCCAACGGTAAACCAAGAGTTAGAGTTGTAACATTGGGTAAAGTTACTGAAGAAGGTTTCTGTTTTGACACCTACATTCCGTCAGGAAAAAACAAAGAACTAGAAAAAAATCCAGTTGTTTCTTTTACGGTTATGTGGCTAACAACGCAGAGGACTGCACGAGTTGAAGGCAAGGCTGTTACCATACCAGCAGTTCATGATTCGCCTTACTATTCGTGGCATAGCGTAATGAAACTAGATGCTCAAAGTTCGGCTAATAAAAGCGGAATAATAACGGCGACGGAATATGCGGAATTGCAGAAAGGGCATGCGGTTTTCAGGGAGAAATTTGCCGGAATGGAGAATGATATACCGAAGCCAGAATTTATAAAATCGTTCCGCATTGTTCCCGAGTCGATTGAATTTCTTGAAATGTTTCCAAACGGATTGGATGAACGAATTCGCTTTGATAAGAACTCAAATTCGAAATGGAAATTTGTAAGACTTTGCCCGTAGTAGCGGACAATACTAATATACGGGATGCGGGATAGTGCGGGAAATCTAATTATTGTCAAGTTTTAATTTGTATATACCAATACATTTACTTTGAAAGGTATTAAATTGTTTGCTAAAATTTTGAACGCTATGTGCTTTGCTTAGTTAGTTGAAATACACAATAAAACAATTACTTAAAAACAAAGCATTATAGCAATTTTTGCTTATTGCGTAACATATAACTATCTGATAGGTATAACTATTGATGGTTTAAGTCGGCTGTCTCTATAAAGGATAGTGAAATGCAAAGAAAATGTGAGAATTTGTCTTGTTTAATAGAAATTTTCAGTTGAACTTGTTTGTGAATAATTTAATAAAATTAAAAATGTATTTTAGCATTTATCGGTTTACATTTTCAGTGTACAGTGTGTTAAAATTAACGATTTTAAGAAAAGTTTTAAATTAATTTTTTTCTTGATGATTAAGGCCTAACAAAAAAGTAATCAATTAATCAAATCTTTTTAATTATTTTAAAATACTTAAACATATTTTAAGTATTTATTATACAAAATAAATTTTACTGATAAAATCCATATTGATTTAAGATAACAAAAGGCACTTCGAAGATTTTATTACGGGAAAACCCAACAGAAATGTAAATATTTTTTTACCCGCTTAATTGATATCCATAAAAATAAATCAGAATTTGTTTAATCTGGAAAATATTTTGACATACTCAGGCTGAAGTGTTTGTCTTACAATTTAATTTATTCTAAATTGTGCTGAAATTAAAGAAAGACTTATTTGTGACCTTTCAGCAAAGTCACGCGCGCTAACAATCTCTAAACCACATGTAATAAAAAAAACGTGAATCTTTCTTCCACATCGTAAAACAAAGGCGATCAACAATTTAAGTAAATGTGTTATTGAAGTTTATTGTTTGCTATTGCAAGAAAACTTCGACGTGGGAGGTTCCTATTTTTATTTACGACGTCTGTTGAAATTAAAGCAAACAGATACAAAGGTTTCGTCGTATTAAAATGTAAATTTTACCTTAATCTTTAAAGTTATATTTATTCCGCTTTCAAGCTATATATAGAGGTTGTAACTTACGCATTTCAAATTAGTTTTGTCCGCAGTAAAAACGATTATATAAAATATGAAACTTTTGGTACTTCTTTTAGCATGCTTTTTGAGTGGGCGCGCTTCTACAGGCAAGTATTTTATAGTTAATTACAAAAAAAATACCTTATTTAAAATTTCTAAAAATTAAATTTAAATTTTAACTATAATTTATTTTTCATTTACGTTTTTTTACAATTTAGCTACAGATATAGATTGTACATTTTTACCAGATGGCAATTATAAGATAGAGGGGGTATGTGAAACTTATTACGAATGCGCAAACGGTAAGATCCATATTTATTTTATTATAAAAAATACATTCTTAACGCAAAAGTTGATATAAAGATATACCAAATATATTTGAGTAAATTTTTTTTTTTATTAAAGAAATCTATTGCAGGTATTTTATATGAAAGAAACTGTGCGGAAGGAACAGTGTTTAATGAGAAAACTGGAAGATGTGATCACTCTTACAACGTTTATGAATGCATGGAACCAGAAGGTAGATAATTAATTAGGCCAAATTTAAGTTTTAATATTTTCGTTTCAAATTTTTCCGGTTTATTTTTTTCATATTAAGGGAACAGTTTTTTTTAATTTTTTTATCGAGTAAGGGCGTGCGGTTGTGATGTGTTTAAGCTATTCGTGAACGCCGGGCTCAAGAACGATAGCTTAGTATTGGTGCGGCTCGAATCCGAAACCTTTTGGCTTATAAATCCGACACCATAACCTATTCGTAAACGTCAGGCTCAAGAGCGAATAGTGTGGCGTTGGTGCGGTTAGGTTTAAAACATATGACAATAAGATCCTTTGACATTTTTGTATATCATTGAACTTGCGATATATCCTGCTAATTATTAACCTAATGGTTGGTTTTGACACCAAGAGGTTTAATTTGCGCTATCATAAAAGTGAATAAAACCAATAGTTATAAAACCAAAAACATGGTTTATTGTTACAAAATGTAATATTTTATTTTTCTTGTGCTGGTATAATCTTTTCAAGAAGGTCGACTTTTTAGCCAAAACCTATAAAGTAATTCTCGGTGCAGTTTTGAGTGTTTTTGAGTATGTTGCCTAACTATTTAACTGCTAGTTGTTTTGACTCGACTCTAGAAATTTCCGTACTTTTATTGCGTTTTACTTGCTACAACATAAAAACAGTCGGGTTCGAACCAGTAACACTACGAAGTGAATCCAAGTGTTTTAACCACTACAACATGCTGCCAGTTTATACTACTAATTTTTACAATATGCCTAAGTTAATAAAAACAATTTTTATTTTAGCTCAAAAGTGCGTTGATGAGAACGGGAACTGGTTAGATATAAAGTTTCGGGTTCCTGGAAGTTGTACTGAGTATTATACATGCGCTGGAGGTAATTTATTGTAGCCAAAAAACAATATGTTTAAGAGATCGTTAAAATTATTCATAGTTAAGCGTTATGTACACCACATGATAAAATTCAAGAAAAACATTTAAAATAAATTAGTCAAATAAAATTTAATAATTTTTTTAAATTTATCAAGTTTTGGATTTTTTATCTTTGTTTTTTTATTATTTTTTAACACAAGGTGCCTTTCAAAAGATAACGTGCCCTAGCGGATTATTTTTCAACCCTGACAAGGGAGTTTGTGATCACGAATCATCCTCACCTATTTGTATACCAGGAACAACGAGTAATCATTAAAATAAACTTCTTTTCGAAATACAAGCTAAGCTAAGAACTAATAAAAGTCTACTTATCTAAGTTTCTTTTTTGGTTTTCTAAAATTTATGCTTTTGTTTAGCTCCATCAAATTCAATTTCAAAAACAACAACAACAATAACTTCAACGACAACAACAGATAACACCCCATTAACTACAACAACATCTACAACAACAGATAACAACCCGTTAACTACAACAACAGATAACAACCCATTAACTACCACAACGTCCACAACAACAACTGAAAACAAACCTATAACAGCAGATCCCGGTAAGTGTAAACCACTCATTTTTTGTTTCTTTTTTTTTTTTTATTAGAAAGAGGTATGCGTTGGATGTTGTAACGAGTTTTTTTAAGCTACCGGTATTTCTTGTGCTCAAAAGCGGCTCAAACCCGAAACTTCCCGGCTCGTAGTCTGGTGCCATGACCTTTATTTCGCATTACCTGACTGATTTATATTAATCTTATAACCACGTGAATAACTTCTACGATAAAAAACTAACTTGTGTCATTTTTCGTTTTAGTTGAACGCTGTGTTGATGAACACGGAGATCCAACCGACGTCAAGTTTCGAGTTCCAGGAAGTTGTACCGAATATTTCTACTGCGTTAACGGTAAATATAACTACTGTGTCCAGTATATAAGGTTAATGCACATCATGATTGGCAGTTACGAGTTGATATAACAATTCTGTTATATAGGTGCTGTTTACAAGCAAAGTTGCCCGGCAGGGACAGTGTTTAATCCCGACTTAGGGTATTGCGATTACGAATATAACTCACCAGAATGTATTCCCGACACTACAACACACACAACGACTTCTATAGATGGCTCATCATCGACAACAACCGTTTCTACAGATAAAACAACAACATTAACAACAACAGAAGATCTTACTACTTCTACCGCAACAACAAAAACAACTACAACATCTAAAAACCCAACTCACACTACAACAACTACAACAACAAAGCCTATTAACCCAACTACTCCCACAACAACAAAAACAACTACAACACCTAAAAACCCCACTAACTCTACAACAACAAAACCAATTATTCCAACTACTCCCGCAACAACAACAACAAAAACAACTACAACATCTAAAAACCCAACTCACACTACAACAACTACAACAACAAAGCCTATTAACCCAACTACTCCCACAACAACAACAACAAAAACAACAACAACAAAAACAACCACAACATCTAAAAACCCAACTCACACTACAACAACTACAACAAAAAAGCCTATTAACCCAACTACTCCCACAACAACAAAAACAACAACAAAAACAACTACAACACCTAAAAATCCTACTAATTCTACAACAACTACAACAACAAAGCCAATTAATCCAACTACTCCTACAACAGCAACAAAAACAACTACAACATCTAAAACTCATAGTAATACTACGATAACGACGACAAGTACCAACACTTCTCCTACTACACCTACAACAACCACAACAACGTCTACAACAACTAGTAAACCAAAAGGTAAACATATGTCAATAATTTTGAGTCAAAAAGACTTCGCCAAACATTATTTGATTACTCTGTTTTTTTTAAGGTCCATCTTATATAGGGTTTGTAGTGGATGACACAGGTTCAATGAAAAATGAGATAGAAGCGGTAAAACTGTGGCTTACCAACTGTATTGATGGGAGTTATGACGCTTGTGCCAACGCGCCGACTGGAGGCTGGTTAATTGGCACTTTTAACGATCCGTGTAAGAACTTTCTATTTTTATTAACAACTTTTTATTTGTGCTTGGTAGTTTGTTATTGGTGTTTACAGATTGATTTAAACGTTTAACAAACGCTACATTTTTGTATATTTAAAAATTATATACATCTCTTTATCTGTCGATTTATTTTTTAATTGTTAAAATGTGTTATAAAAATATTATTTACATTTAGACGTTGGTGCTGTTTTGGGACCTACTACCAACATAAATGAAATTATCGATTACATTGATGGTCTAAGCGCACATGGAGGTGGTGATTGCCCGGAATACGCAATGGGTGGATTAACTGTAATTGAATTGTATTTGTAGCACTACGCTTGTCTTATTTACTGCCGCCAAAAATTCTACTAAGCGTTAAACAAATATTTCTTGTTTGTCAGAATGTTGTTAACGAAGTACCGGACTTTAATTCGGGATGCAAAATATTTTTCTTTACTGATGCAACTGCAAAAGATGATTACATGGAAAGTTCTACTATAGCTTTATATGAAAAGAAAGGTGAGTTTTTTTGCATTTAGTACTAACTTTTTAAATAATAGAAGAGGAAAATACAACTATTATTACAAGATCCTTTTTTAAATTTTAGGGTGTACCTTTTTACCTTGGTTAACTGGTTGCTGTGGTGTATGTGAAGATCCTTGTATCTCACTTGATCCTGAATATTGTATTAACCATGTGACTGACAATACTGATAAAGACGAAATAAAAAAAAGAAGTAAGATTAGAATATTTATACATAGAAAGCGCATAAATATTAATATAATTTTATGTTATCACGAGTAAATTGAACACAATACTGTTAGAGTTTTTTTAGTTTAGTTAAAGGGTTAACTGTTTTATGTTTTAGCATAGGCCTAACGTACAACTAAAAATGCGTTAAGACAAGTTTTCCCCTTTCAACGATGCCTCATTTAAAAAAATTATAGATATATTTATATACCATATTATATTGTATCTATATATAAGTTAAATGTATATTTTTAATTAATATATTGTTCCAGGCATAGATGAGTTGGATTCATATTCAAGTAGTCCGGGAGAACGAATATATTACGATTTGGCAAGTAAAACAGAGGGAAGTATAGTTTTGAGCGACAAGCCTTCTTCTCCAGAAGATATGCTTGAAGAAATGGAAGAGGAGTTAACATTGGGTAATATTTTTTTGCAAGTTTTTGAAATTTAAAATTTCGAGATTTTAATATATACGTTAAATTGTATAACACTACTTTTAGTTGGACCTAAATAATTTGTTTTTTTTAATTTTTTGCTAAGAATTTTGTTTTTTTTATTGGCATAAAGTTTTGAACTACCTATAAAAGCTATTTTTATTTTTATGGTTTTGCGAGAGTGTCGGCGTTTTTTAAAAATTGAGTTTTGTTAAGAGCTTTTATTTTTACGAACTTTTTTCTTTACCTGTTTATGATAGTTAGATAGATACACTTATTTTTTTTATTAAGTTTATAGCGCGTTACAAATATTGACTTTAGCTATAACAGTAACTAAAATCACGCCGTTCTAAAAAACATTTTGGTACACTGTAAAGTTAAATTTTACTGCTTAATAAAAATTTAACTTTAATTTTGTTTTTTTGGATTATTTATAGGTTTTTGTCCTACTGAACTGATAGCAGGCCCTCCACCTTTAGGATACGAAAGCGAAAGCGATGTAAGTTAATTTTCGTCAATATTTAAAAACAAGAAAATAAAGTAAATCTGTTTTTATAAATCATATTATTATAACTTACCAAGTAAAATTATGCTTAATGAATAACAGTATATTTTTATTATGCAATAAATAGAGTAAGGTCGTTGACTTACTGTCATTAAATTTGAGTTGGGGCTGTAAAATGAATAAAGCTGAGAAACCGTTGGTATTGGTTAAATTAATGCTGACAGTGTGTTATTTAAACCTATCTACAATGTGAGTAAAAGTAACAATTAATAACACTGTAGAAATTATGTGCAGTGCAATTCGACCGGTTCCTGCTGGGACAGAAGTTTAACAAAATGCTTTTGCGCCAGCGAGACTGAACCGTGCCCGAAGGACCCGATCAATCACGTGAGCTGCGATGTTGAAACAGTGAGCGCGTTTTACGCTGTTCCTAATGACTGTACGTCGTATTACGAATGTTCTTTTGGAAATATGTGGCTCAGACCGTGTCCTAATGGTAAGTTAAAATAACACAATATTTCTTTGAGGTTCTTCTCACATTATTACTTTAAAACAATCTTGAGGTTAAGTAGGTCAGGTAGGTTGAATTTCGTTCTATAATAATTTTCAGATTTGGATTGCGTCAAGAGAACACGTAGATGTGCTTTTAAAGGTTATATAACAGTAACTTTGTATTTTTAGGTACCGTATTCGACACAAAAATTACGTTGTGCAATCATGTTTGGGCAACTGCACCCCCTTGCGGCACTCATACAGAAGAAGACATCGAATAACTCTTCATATGCTATTTTTACTTTGAATAGCGTTTACTTTATTGCTTGCAAATTTTTTAATAGCAATTTTAATTATAGACTATGTGATTACGTGATATTAATAATTTTTAAACGTGTTAACGTTAATAAAATATATGCAACAGCAGTAAGCAACTCAAGCTATATTTTTTAAAAAGGGAGCTAACGCTTGGCTTTAAACGATTTGGTGGGTCATTTTTTAAGTCGCGAGATGGGGCCCAAGAGCAAACAGCTGATGATTACTCCCCGGCTTCGGAGAAAAAACTGCCCAGAGCTCTAAGTGCCATTCGCAAACATTCCACAACGCGCAAACGTCGATTACAGACATTCGATGCCAAGTCTTTTGTTGCTAATGTTACAGGATTAAAAGTTGCCGTGCTGCGTTACAAGCAGAGATGAAGTGTCAATAGATAGAGAATAGCCACGTTTTTTAAAGATTACTGCAAGCTGTTGAAAAGCACAGCAAAAACAGTTTGTTTGTTAATAAGTCTAGGATAAACTTTGTTTATTTTATTTATATTACAGCAAGTCAAAGTTCCAGTAAGGTTTGTTGTTTTTTATGCAAGAATGAATTAATTGTGGACTTGCAACTACTGTTATCTTAAGTGAAATATCAGGACTTTTTACCTATAAACGCAGTGAAATGAAAATGAAAACCTCAAGTAATTCCTTTAAACGTAAAGTAAATAGTCGATTTTTAACTTGAAAGTTACAGGCCAGTTTTAGTTCTATTAATAAGTAACTGTTTCATGCTTGGCCTACTGTTTAAATATAACATAGTTACGCGGTTACCAACTATATATAAGCCATAAAAAAGTCAAAATAGGTCAATAAAAAATGTAGTTTAATAAATCAGTATCCGTATATCTATAAGTATATAAGAAAGTGCTTATTTCGTTGATTGGTTTCATATTCTGGTATTGATCTAGTGTCTTCACATAGAAAAAGTCGATATATTTATACATTCAAACTTGATTAACCATTGGCGCATAACGTAATACAAGTGCAGGATACATTACAGACCTAAGTGTTTATTGTCTGGCTTTAAAGAACGCTAAAAATTGGATTTTTTTTATTTTTGGGCTGATCCTGGCTATTGTGTTGCCGATCGCGGATTTATGTCGAAATCTCGACAAAGGCTGTTATTTAGAGATTAGTCACTAGTTTTATAAGGAAACGCATTTTTACACAGTAATCGTTAGAAGTTGTTGTTAGAGATGCGGTTTCTTCCTACGTTCTGACAAGAAAAGATTCAGAAAAGTGTTTAAAAACACTGCTAGATTTTTAAAACAGTTTTAATATGACTTTAATAGTTCTGCGATGTTGCCAATAAGGTAAACTATCGATTTTTCAACGTAAAAGTATTGTCTAATCAAATAGAAGGCAAGGTCAGATGCCTACTTCCTTACCTAACTGTGGTTTTTATTTATATTTATATGAAGATTAATCAGCACAAGTAATATCTCTGCCATGTCAAGGTTTTTTCTTAATCGATAGAGACCCTCGGGGAATTAACAAAAAACTAGTTTGATCAAAACCTCACGTTGACTGCCGATATGACAGCCTGTAGGGAAACCTAGGTTTCATTAATAATGTAAAACTTGACTGAGATTGGGTAATAATCTTGGGTTAAGCAATACGAAATAATGATGATGAATTTAGTATAAGCAGCGAAAGTTAGTGGGATATATAGACAGTAAATTTTATGTAACATGTAATTTAGGCTACTGAAAATTTGTTAAAGGTAGCCTGTAATTGTATATGAAGTTTATGGGTATACAAGGTAATAAAAACTTTTAAGAAGCAACCTACAAACTTAAATATTTTTGTATATTTAGAAATACCTTATAGTGAGGTAAAAATTGTATATTAGAGTTTAACTATCAATTCAAAATCATGCAAGGCAAATGCAAGCCGTCGTTTTTCTTTTTTTGTTTTCATCCAAAATTCGACACTGGTAGACAGTAAATTTTATGTAACATGTAATTTAGGCTACTGAAAATTTGTTAAAGGTAGCCTGTAATTGTATATGAAGTTTATGGGTATACAAGGTAATAAAAACTTTTAAGAAGCAACCTACAAACTTAAATATTTTTGTATATTTAGAAATACCTTATAGTGAGGTAAAAATTGTATATTAGAGTTTAACTATCAATTCAAAATCATGCAAGGCAAATGCAAGCCGTCGTTTTTCTTTTTTTGTTTTCATCCAAAATTCGACACTGGTACTTGGAGTATAGCTGCCGCATTTGGATGCTTCGTAAGTAGAATTTTTATTTGGTTACTTTAGAGTAATGTTACAAAGCCTCGGGCGGCTTTAAAACTGACTAAAAACATGACGGATAACCGCAAAATAGCCTGTTTATGAACTTAACTTGAAATAGAATTTCGCGGTATTTTATTGGAATTTGTAAACTTATTTCATTTCAAAGTTTTAAATTATGTTAAATCAAACCGATTGGTCTGTAATTGATTGAATTTAAACAATTACCTATTTGGTCCAACGCATTCATTTAATGTAAACAAAAAAAGACAATTGTGATTTTGCGGCTTTGTTTTACAATGGATTAATTGAACGCTGGTAATTGGAACTTTATTGTTTTTTAATTTCGCCGAAATCGGATTAAAAGTTTTTTTGGCCTCAATCTCTGCATATTTAAAACAGTAACTCGGTCATGGGAAAAACAGAGCAGTTAATAAAAATAAATTTAAGTTGTTTGAAAAAGGCAAAAATTGCTGGTATGTGTTGTTATTTATTAGTTGATAAGGCCAAGCTAAAATTGCAGCGTTGCCAGCAATTAAGCAATTTTGTTTACACTGATAAATAACATTTAAAATAAACAACAAGGCATACTTGTTTAACTTTTGTTTTTTTGCCACTTTGTTAGTCTGCCTGATATTATCAAATATATTTATAAGATTTCTATTTCAACAAAAAATATAAATTCGTTGCTCTTCAAAGTGTAATTGTTTTATCACGTGCCAATAAGTCCCAATTGTTACGTCATTTTAAGTTTTGAAGCCTACTTAAAAGTTGGATGACGGAGGCTTCAGCGCCCATTATTCAGTCTTGAAAATTTGATATGAATTTAATTTCAAAACGGCGTCGTGTATTTGAGTAATTTTGGGGAGTGTACTTTTGTTTTCTTATTAAATTGCCTATGAAATATATAAAATAATGATTTTTGTCTGGTTTTTAAGCATTTTTAGGAATATTTTTATAAACTGCTTACTTTGAAATTGGCATGTACATTATTGTTTAGTTATGCATTAATTAATACATGTGCGTCATCACCAATTTATAGGCTTGGTGCCATTGGTATTTTGCACTTGATTTACTTTAAATAAAAATTTTCCCATTACAGAATGCCAAGATCAAAAATAGATGTTGTTTTTTCCCATTTTTTAAAGCCAAATCATTTGTTTATACCAAGTTTCATTGCTGTTATACTTGCATTTTTGTGATAAAAACCCTATTAGATTAAATGCCAGGAATTGATTTAGGTAAATAAAGGTAAAATGTACAAATAATCGCAGTTTAAAGTAATCCTGGATACGCTTTACCAAAGCTTAAGTGACTTAAGTTCTACATGGTCATTCGTGTGAAACCTACTTTGATATGTAACAACAAGTCAAGTATGACCTATTGCCAGTTTTATTTACGTGTGTAACCCCCCGTTTTTACCCTATTGTGGGTAAACATTTTGGAGATCCGCCTTTCTGTTCCTCAAGTTAAGAATATATTCACAGTAAATAATGTTGAATTTTTGTTTGACTTTTGGGGCTTTTAACAGAACGGCCTAAAACTGTAGGCTACATAATTCAAGTTGTATCAAGTTATGATGCTTATAAAGTTGCCATTTTACTCTTTACCAAAAGGTAAATAAAAAAGTAATAAAATTAAACAAAAGTTTTGCCATGGCACACAAATCATAAACTTTTAAAGGTTTCACATCTGTATTTTAAACATAAATTTTATTCCAAAAAGAAACTACTTTACAAAACGGAGAGAGTTATATTTTAAGTTTATAACTTCACTGTGCACATATTGATATTGGCGTACCCGCACTGCGTGACGTCATAATCAAACTGCTTATTCCAAAAAGTACGCGGTCGTCAGACTGGTAGTTTTCGATAACTGCCTAGCATGAAATTCATGGAAATGGCAAACTGCTAAGGCGTGAAGATATATTTTAAAACTTTTCATATTATTTTTAGCATCAAAAATTAGATGTCTCATTGCTGACCATTCAAGCCCAAAATAGCGCAAATAATTTATTTGACATATTTCATTTTTTGAATAAAGCTTTTATACGATATCGCATTAATTTTGTGATTTTTATCGCCTTTTGTGTAACTCGTGACGTCACCAGAACACGTGTTCAACCATATCGACAGTTTGGCTTTATAATATTCCGTCGTCTACGTTTAACTTCGATTTTTAAAAACTTAAGTACTGAATAAACAATTATTACATGACGCTCTTGAGTTGGAGTTCTGTTAGTTTAAAGGTGTACGCTTCTATTAATTATTAACTTTTCTGTTTAACATGTTCATAAAACATAAATCCAGTTTCGCTTGAAATTTTAATTGTATTTTTAAACTATTGTGAATGTAAAATTAATATTAATTGTACACCAAGTTTAATTTTAACCTCAGGGCATTAAACTTGTCAAAAATAAACTATTTTTAATTGATTAATGGTGTAAAATCATTTACAGTCTTCTCTATTTCTAAAACTTGTACAAAAGTATTGACATACAAATGTACACCGGTGATTGTTCAATAAATTACAGTAATTAGCAAGACAGGTTGTAGAATTAACACACGCTGTGCTTGTTGTACAAAGGCTGAAACAATACAGGGCTCCTATAAACCAGTAAGAGGTTGTTTATTGTTGTAATTGGAAAATCGTTGGATAAGGTTTAGTTTGATTTCTGGCTTAATTGTTTATTACGAAATTCGACACCGTTTGGACTTACTAAAGCGGCTATAGAGAGTCGCCGTAGCGTGGATGTCACGCCATTTTAAGACGAGCTGACGTCATCCGATATCTCTGTGACGTCATTTTTTTCGGCGTGTTATGATTCTGTTTCTCCCTAACCGCAATCACGTAAAACTAACTGGACTCCATGACGTCACATGTTAAATAAGCGATGACGTAATGTTTGTTTTGCTGTTTACTTAAATTTTAAGGTGTTTTGTTTATTTTTAGGTCGTGTTCAGTGCAATATTTGTCCTCAATTTGTCGTACAGTTTTCCAAAGTGCCTTTGCCCTACAATATGGGAGCATTTAGCTATACTTCCAACAGGTGAGGTCGTAGTTCAATAAGCGGTAGTAACAGTTTCGTACGATCGTAATCCGTAGTACAAAACTTTAGGCTATTTCATATCTTGAAATTATTTTTATTTTAGGGGTATCAAACTTAAAATGTATGTAAATCGTTATTTTTGTTTTTCAGCTTACAAAATTCTTTACGTGTTCACACTTATTTACTTCTTAGTTCTCGTTGTATCTTCTGTACTAGTCATCTATGGAACATTCAAGGTAACCTAATATAAAATAAATTTAATTAAGTTAATTGATTTATGATAAAAAAAAACGTTTTTGCTACATGTTATGTCGAATTTGTCATTTTTAAGTGCAACATTTTGTTCATCAATAATTTAAAATTGTGGCTAACTTAATTTAATAATCTGTGATATTCGATTACAGGCGCAATATAAGAAACTGCGACCATTTATTATCATTATGGTTTTTACCGAAATCGGCACTTTCTGTGCGTCGATTTACATATTCGTGTTTTTGGCCAAAATTGATCAGTATTTATTGTTCGACAACGACACCTACTGGAATATGGCAAAAATGGTAAACAATTAAACTGTTTAGTTTTAAACTCTTACGTTTAGTTGTGTTTTTTTTTTAATGCAAAATGCTTTACATTTTTAATCGGTAGGAGCATTAAATGGTTCTGTCTTAAGTTAAACACATTGTACCATATGTTTTAAGTTAGATTCTCGGGGCTGGCAATTTTTGTTGTTAAATCAATTTTACCTTGAAAATTTGACTTATAAGACGATTGCCTTAAATATATAAGCGATTACAATAAAATATACATTCGTACTAATATTTATGTGTTTAATTTCTAGACACTTAAAGTAAAAAATACGTTCACAAAAAAATTAACATGATCGAATATATGGTAATAATAATATAACAAACGATAAAACCAGTATTAATAAACTTTACCTTATTCGTTAGGTTTTAAAAGAAGATCTGATATTAAGTTTGGAGACCATTATTGACGCTACGTCAGCTTTGCTCAAAACGTCGCTTGGGATTGACATGTCAGAAAGTTTAAATCTTGATGTGCTCATGGACGCCGTAAGTGGTGGTTGTTTACAGTTATTTTAAATAGATTGGCATTTGTAAATGGAAAGTTTAATCTCTGAAAATACTATAATTTTACTATTTTTTTCTAATATATTTATTTGGGTATTGAATATAATTTTTTTTATTTTTTTATTATTTTAGACGTTAAAAGATGGTGTTTTAATAGTTATGGGAGGAATGAAAAGAATGATGAAAATTTCAGCAATATTACTTCTTATTGGAATCAATACCTTTTTTGTAAGTTTTTTTTATTTAGTCGTTAATATTGTACTAAAATATAGATTTTCTAATTTAAAAAAGCTTTTTCTAATAAAAAATGTCCAAAATTTTAAATATATTAGAATTCTGTAATAATTTTTGTATATTAAATACCTACATTTTAAAAACAAAGGGCTAATCATATTAAAAAATCTATACAAGCGTATATCTCACCTTTTATTAATATAAAACTGTTACATTATGTTAGGTTGCAACTATAATGGTAGTTGCGGCACACTATAAAGGATTAAAGAAAGGAAATCTAAGAACTTATACAGGAGTTCCAGGATTGGTAAGTTAAAATTTTTTATATGATTTTTATGTGGTCTTTTTAATTTTTTTTGTCTATTACATGTTCACATTGGGCATTATTATTAATTTGTTACAAAATAATACATTTGTGTTTCATTTAGGTTATTCGCAAAGCTGTTCTTACAGCTTCGGCCCGGAGCACTGCATCTGACTCCTTCAGCGACGACTGGAGCGGAACTCCGATGAAAAAGATGAAAAGGATCCGATCCAAGGACTACAACTCTTCTACTCACAGCTCCAAGAGGATCTACAACACTGATAAACTGGACGTGGAGGAAAAATTTCCAAAGGGAGATTTTCTCTAATAGAAAATTCATGTTTTTTCCTTGTACTCAAACAAATGACGTCATACTCGTTCAGTTATGACGCAACGATGTGCAATCGTAGCTGCTTTTCGTCTGTTACGTGCCAAAATTAAATTAAATTGTCTTCCAGTAGTCCTAAGACTTCCAAAATATTATAAAAGTACGTTAGGTTACTTTATTAACAAGAGCATCAAAATGACTTTTCCACTTTTTGTAGAATTGTTTTTTTTTCACCTCACTTTAACGAGCAAAATTAGGAGCTAGCCAAATGTATTGTTGTTTATTTTTTTCTTACACATTAACAGTTGTATAGTGAATTTGTATAGATCAAAAGTTAGCTTGATAAAGCTATTTATTATAAAAAAAAGTCTAACCACGTTTAATGAAGTAGTTTGTGTAGCAATGTTACTGTTAAAACAGTTTTTAGGACGCTTTGCAACATCGACTTATTTTGTAATAAACATTTTTTTCTTATTTTTTTTTTTAACAAATCCAACTACATTGTGCCTTTTTTGCTTTTTATGCACTTCTGTTTTCTATTAGATAACACTTTTTTATTGAAAGTTTTGGATTTTTATCCGAATTTCAGTTTGAAACGCAATTTATCTTTTTCAATTACAGATTTTGTATATTTTCATGTTATCATAGTTTTATTTAAAACAAAGAAGCACTAAACTTTTTGTTTATTTTATATTAGAAGGGACAGCAATTTTTAATTTTTAATTGAAAAAATAAAGATGACAGGTTAGTTGTTTATTAATATACATTTGGCCTATGGTACTGGCCAAGGCCAATGCTATTGTATATTTGAGCTATTGTACTAGCCAATGCTATTGGATGGCCTAATAAATCAAGTAAAAGCACTTTTCAAAAAAACTTATTTTATGGATGGTAAAAAAAAATAAAAAAAAACAATTAGTGGTGTATAATTTACTAATAATTTAAAGTAAATCATTAATGCTTATGTTATAATTAAAAACGTTAAGAAAACTAACATTAGTTTGCTTACAAAATTTCTGTTCTTTAAATTAAAATCTTTATCCTCATTTTTATTTTTATGCTGTGCCCCTATATTAGACAAACGTACACATTTTACAGTTACAGGTCCCATCATAACGAAACATTGATTTTCTTTTGCAATTTTAGTTCTTCGTTTTTGTAAAACGTGAACTTAATTAGGCTGTTAGACTGTATACATTGTTTGTAGTATCGTTATAGGAAAAAAGTAGTAAAGAATCAATGTGTTGTGAAATAAATTTGCTAAAAATATTGTGAAAAGCCAACGGACGAAGATGGCAAGTTTAATAAAAAAACAAATTCTGAAACATTTATCAAAGTAAGTTCGTAATATTTAAATTTTTACTAATAATCATTTTGGATTGACAAGCCAGAGTATTAGACTACTTTTTGATCTTTAGTAATAACATATTGAAAAAAAAAACACATTTGTTATTTAGCTGTTATATATTTCTAAACTATACCCCTATATAAAGTAGAAAACTTTTTGTTTTTTAAATAGTAGTGCTATTGCTACATATTTTAACTAAAGACTTAAGAAGCTCTATTGGTGTTGTCTGCCCGCTTTATTAATGCCGGAAAGAATGGAATTTTTATACCTTACCCTAAACTTCCTTTGCGAATTCCGCCCTTTTTCCCATTCATTTTAGTACTACTCATTTAAACGATGAACGACCTAATAGAGTTTTAGACTTGATTTATAATTAGAAGTCGCTCTTTACTTGGTCACATACTAAACACAAATTTTTGTTTGTTTTTTAGGTTTGCGAAGAATTTGTCAGCAGACAGTATTAATTTGAGCACTTTAAAAGGAGAAGGGGAACTAAGTAATCTTGATCTAGATTGTGTTGCTATTCAAAACCTTATAAACCTTCCAACCTGGCTTCAAATTAATCAAGCAAAATGTAACAGGGTTCATGTAAAGGTAAGAACTAAAAAAAGCAGGTTTAAAAAATATGCTTTTTTTAATTTATTCATTCTCATTAAAGGAAGGCCGACCTTACAACCTAAAGGGTAACATTTGTACTTAGTCCAGTATTATGTTAAATTTGTCAGTCAGGGATATTATTGATTATTAATTGCCTCAACCCGTTAATTGGTTTTTGACTAGGCATAATTTTCTACCGCTTATAGCGTTTTACTCATATGGGACCATTGGGGACACCATGTTGATTAAATATTAAACTGTTGAATGCTAAAGGAGTTAAAACTTCGGCCTGGGTATCACCAGATTCGGTTCTTTGTTTAATTTAATTGCTTCAGAGTTAAACTTTTAAAATAAACAATTAAAAAAAATCATAAACACTAAAGAAAACAAAATGCCTAAAAAAAATTTATTTTATCTTTATATATATACATAACGTTTTTATTATATATTTATATTAAAAAATAAATTAACTTTTTGGATTTGCTCTGTAAAAATAAAAGCAATTTATTATTTGTGTCGTCAAGTTTGATACACATTATTTTCATGTATATATATACAAAAATATTTTCTTAAACCTTATTTGCTATCTTTATTTTAGTTGATGTAAACACATAGCACTGTAGTTTGTCGTTAATCAATATTTTAATTTTGTTAACAAATTGCAGATTTACTTAAAATTGTAATTTAATATTGCATACATTTTTATAAACCATTTTTTATTTAAGATACCTTGGACCAAGTTAAAGACAACGTCTATTATTATTGTAAGTATTTTAATTATAAAAAGTTAATAATCTAACTAGGTAGGCCAATTTTAATTTTGAAATCAATTAAAGATGAACCGGTAATATACTTCGTATCAATCATAATCTATCTAAATAATGCTATTACTCAGTAACCAATGATTGAGGTTGATTTCCTGTGTAAAAAGAGATAATAGCACATATACAAAATCTAATACGAATTTTAGATATTATACAATTCTTTATGTGATTGGGTTATCCTTTTTTTAGTTGTGATTTTAGTATATGTATTAAAATGCCTAAAAAATATTTACTGCCTAAATTACTTTATTATTATTTTTTGTATTGTTTGTCTAGTTTTTGGACACAGTTGAACTGGAAATGGTAACATGTGAAAAACCCCGTCCACCAAATGGTCCGTCTCCTATAGAAGCTTCAGCTTCTAGGTATACCTTTTTATTAACATTTATTAATTAAACCATATTTTTAAGATGGGCCTCTGTATTTTTATAAAATTTTGGTATGTGTTGATTGAACATTGAACATATGTTATTAGGCAGCATTAAACATATGAGAACTTCTTACAGGGTGTATTTTACCAATAATATTTACTTTAAAATTTTAGCTTTTTCTATGACAAATTTGTAGATTTCATTATATATATTTTTATTATGCTTTTTTGTTTAAAATTTTGTAAGAAAGCAGTTGTTTTAATAATGTTAGGTTGAAATTTTGTTGATTTAAAGATTAGATTTGGTTCAAATAAGTTGTATATATTGATTTTGTTGCTTTAAAGCTTTTAAATTGAATTTGTATTGGTTTGTGTAGAAGTATCATCCCAAGTTTTGAAAACTATTTTAAAATTTTGGATGAGTTTGTAAAAAAATTAAGCCACTTATTCTATACATACTTTACTCAAAATAAAAAATATAATTTAATTTTAATTTTACAGTATCTTTAAAAATCTTTATTCAAGAAATAATTACTTTAGATAATAATTACTAATTAATTATTGATTTATAGTGGAGACAGCAGTTACGGATTTATACAAAAAGTTCTGGAGGGAATAACAGTTCGAATCAATTCAATCAGTGTTAATTTTACTTCAAAAGTATTTAAAGCTGAATTTCAGGTAATATAACTAAAAAAAGGTAAAATATAAATTTAAAAACAATGTAAACATAAAAAAAGGCATTTAATTTTTAAAATACAAAAGAATTTAATTTTTAAAATACAAAAGAAAAAAGTGTAAATTACCTGCCATTAAAAGGTTATAAAATCTTTAACATTTGCCCCTTTTTGCTTCTTTTGTTTATCAATTTTGTGAAAAGGCCGGCTTTAAAATCTTAACATAAAGTAATATCTTTCACACCAACCAAGTCTGAAGCTGACTTTGGCAGTTTCGGATATTATTGATTATAATTACCCGATAATAAATCTATCGATTAGCTTTTGACTTACTTAAGGGCGCTATGGCATAGAAATCAAACCCAATATCCATGTAGTGAAGCATAGTGTTCTAACGCCTATAACAGGCTGTCTATTTATCACTTATAAATATTATATTTAACGTAAAAAGGTCAAATGTAAAAAATTTATTTTTTAATACAGATTACGGATGTAATTACATGTGATTAAATAATTAACATTGTGCTTTCTTGTTTTAAGTTGTCCCAATTAATGGTGATTAGCACTGACCCTGAAGGTAAACAAGCTGATTTGAGATTCACAAGAATATTAAATAAAGAATTTGGCCAGGTAGATTATTTTAATTAAAGAAAATGTAAAACATTTTGTAAAACTAAAATTTCAAAAAATTTTGGAAGTTAATTTAAGTCATTATAACTAATTTATAAAAAAGGCTGATAGGTCTTTAGACTATACAATCTAACGGCTTAGTTTTTTATTAGTTTTATTTGTTTCAAAAGTTGTAAATTCTATTTCAACGCTTGACTTGTTTGTCTTTTAAACTATTGTGTTTCGTATATTTGATTTTCACTTTTGTCCTCAAGGTGTTAACTTTCAAAAAAGTCACATGGCAGACAATGAGGATTGTGACTGACTCTGCCACTGCATTATCAGGTGGAATTACCACCCCTATTCGACTTATCACCAATCAGGCTTCAATAAGAATCGTTTTGCGACGAAAGGTATATAATTTTTTTTTTTTAATTTATGCTAAATCAATCATTTTGTTAAGCTATTTTTTTAAGACGTTAAGTGGTGTCAATGCATGGTTAACTAATTTCCTTTTTTACTTTTATAGAATAATAAACACTTACTAAATCTTGTTATTTTAACTTTTAAAATATTGATTATCAACTCTATTTTGTATATAATTTAAAAAAATTGAATTTTTTGTATATATATCTTGATGGCTCATTTTATAAAAGGGTTTAACATTTCTATTATGTTATAAATTTGTAATATATGAGTGAAAATCGGTGATATTTTTTTTGTAATTTTGCGCCAAAAAGCTCAGACTAGTAACTTTAAAATAAGTGTAGTTTTATTAACAAATTTTGTTAGTTTAAGAGTACATATACATAATAGAATAGAAGTATATAGCCTATACCTGATGGACCAAATGGCCTAAATGAATAGAACTTTAACCATTCTGAATTCATTTAATCTATTAAATCCTAAATATTTAATTAGTATCAAATGTAGATTGTAAATAAAGTAAGTTTATTTTGTAGGTGTCTGATCTCTCAGTATTAGCTTCGAAACTTCATATCCAGTTTGACGATTTACTATGGGTGTTAACCGATGCTCAGGTCCAATCTGCGTTACTCTGTGTTAAATCTATTAACGAAATTATCGAGCGTTCAGTGAAGCAATCAAAGCAAGATAAGAGTGAAGCTGCACAGGTAAATTTTAACTTAAACCGGTAAAAAATTAAAAAATAAGATTTAACTTCCTTTTTTTTTTTTAAACAATTGTTAGTGCCATATTTAAGTGTTTTTTTCCTAAATTGTTAAAATTTTAAAATTAAACATGCATTTTAAGCAGATTGTGTTGTTAAAAAATTAAATTTCTACTTGTATTTAATATCGTTTTTTTCTACTTGTATTTAATAATAATATATAAATTTCTACTTGTATTTAATAATATTTTTATAGATTTTTTAAATTATTCATAAAAATAATTGATTAATATTACTTACCATTTGAAAATTAGGGCTTGTAGCTATTAAAGTAAAATTAAAAACCCTAAAATAACTTTTAACTTATTTAAGTTTGATCCATTAACTTATATTTAAAAAAAGATAAATTGTTTTAAAAAAATGGTTTATTTAAAAAAAAAATTTTTTTGTTATTTTAAAATTTTTGTAATTTATTTTTAACAAATTTTTTTCCATTTTAGATTAGCTCGTCAAACCCTGCCCCTACCCCCCAAGTGTTTGATATACCCATGACCCCATCAAGTGACCCTTATTTTAATAAACATGTAATCCATGAGTCATCGTTTCATGTTGAACTTGATCGAATTGATCTTCATATTTGTGATGATGGTTCAACAACCAATCAAGAAGGTTTTTGAAATTTCTAAAAATTTTTTAACTTTTATTTAAAAATTCATTTGGTATAATGGTGTTTAATTAATATTTTATCAGCTAATATTGATTGAAAGTTGTGACTATTTAAAGACAGTTAAAATATTGTTCATAGATATTAATAGGGCTGGCTATTGGCTAGTTGTAATAGAGAAATACTGAATGATAAATATTTATATATATGTCCAATTTTAAAGCCTTTGTATTAAAAAAAACTTCTGTTTGCGGTGCGTAGGTAAATTATCGGGGAAAATATTAGTTCGGCCTAAATTACGTTCATTAAAATGTAACTTATACATTAAAAATGTAGAATTTAAAACAAATGGTATGGTATTAAATATTTGTTTTAAGATAAACCCACTAACCTTTTTTAATACAATAATCACTTAAAATATTGAATCAAAAAATAAAAAGTTTATATTTTTTTATAACTTTTTCTTATTTAATTTTTTTTGTTTCAGCAACCTATAAGAAGGTAGTGGAAGGTGGAGCTATTTTGTTAACTTTTTATGGACTAAAAATGGATCACTACGGCTCTCGTAAAGCTGGTATGTTATATGGCAATTTAGTTTATTTAATTTTGCTTTTTTTATTAATTATATTTATTCAAACAAGGTAGGTCAAAATGTTTGCGTTTTTTTGATGTTCGAACAAAACAAAACTAGCTATATAAATCACATTTTAATAAACCTAATAAAGTTATCTTTTATAAAATAAAGCGTATTTGAGTATTTAAGTTTTAAATCTTATATATAAAATTAGAAAGTACCTTGATATTTTTGTTGTTTTAAGTGTTAGTCATTTGGTTATATTAATTCTTGTAAAACTAGTTTCTAATCAGTTAATCATTTAACTTTAAAAAATAAGTGTTACATTATTCTGAATATCTAACTTAACAAATCAGTTAAATTTATGTATCTAGGTTTTTAAGAATTTTTTTATTAATAATTTTCTGTTTTATTAATTAAAATTCTCTTAAGATAAATAATGGGTCTTGTGGTTTTTAAATTTGCATATTACTTTTACTAAAGTTTAAACTTATATTTATTTATATATTTTCTCTTATCTATACCCTTAAATTATTAATTATGGTATATATCTAATGATAGGTTATTATTATTTTACCACCCCAAAAATTAATATATATTGTGATTGTAACTTTTATAGTTCACATAATTACTTTAATGTTTTTTGCTAAATTACTTATTTGTTTTTGTTTTTTGTTTAAAAACTGTAATATAGGATTTGTTAAAACTATTCTAGGTAAAGTACGAAGTCATTTTCGAGATTACGGCGAAATAGGTGTTTGTCGAGACAGTTGGGCGGAAGAAATTATCAAAAAGTTTAGAAAAGATTTTGTTGCTTTAAAAAAGGCTGCTACAGAAGCAGGGCACACTGGTAAGAAATAAGAATAAATAAATTTAGAAGTTTTTGAAAAAATATTTAAATTTAAAAAAAAAATTTTGAAATATTTTCATGAACATTATTTGACATAAACTTTTTTTTTTTTTCAGCAAAATATTACTCAACCAAGTTGCTTGAAAATTGTTTTGTTTTTCAACTAATGGATATTGAAATCGGGCAGGTAAAAATTTTGCCTAAAATTATTTGTAATATTTTTAATGATAAATATAATAATTTTTAAGTATTGACAATGGTATGCAGATAAAATTATAAAAAACTGTAAAATTATATCTCATTAAAAAAAAACGATTTTTCTTTTGCTATTTCATCATTTCATTGTTGTCTAAAAAACATGGCTTAGTCAGTATACTTGGCTTCACAACATGATGTTCTAGGTTCAATTCCAACTGCTTTCATGCTGTAGCTGTAACTCTTAACTATTTAAATTAAACCTTTAGGTTTCGTCATCGTCAGACAAAGAAAGAACGACCACAAAGATTTTGTCATCACAAAGAAAAGAGTTATTATTGCCCGATGACATGCCACTTATTTGTGTAAATAAAACGGATTATTATTTTCCTGATGGGAGAGATTATCCCGGTAAATCATTTTAAGTTTTTAAATTTGATTTGTTTAATTATAAAATGGTGTTTAAGCTTAATAAATTAGCAGTATTTTTTACCAAAAATAATGTGTTTAAAAACTAGTTTTAAGCAACAATAAGACGTGTTCCATAAACCCCTTTTACCCTTACCCCACTTTGTAAAACTTTATTTGAATTCCCCCAAAAAATTTAACCTAAAATTTGGTAATATATTTTTTTTTTCAAAATTTTGATTTTTAAGATAATTTTTATAATGTAAAATGGCATTTAATAATATGGTCGGATACTATTTTTAGGGGGTGTTTTGGGTTGTAATAAAGGCATTAGCCATTACAGGGAATAAGTTTAAAATAAAATTTAAAAAAAAAAATTTTCTTTTTAGCTCCTCATGCTAACATCTTTATTCGTGTCAATGCTCCTCGCATCCATGTGCACTATACCTCCCTCTTGTGGTTAAATCAGCTTGCCCTCACCACCATTCGATCCGTGCAGGAGATGTTGGATGACCTGGGGGTCATCATGGCAGGGGGTAATCCCCTAGAGGAGGAACATGTGGATATTAGAGTAGAAACTCTAATGCCCAAGGTCAGAATTTTTAAATTTTATTTATTTGTTTTAAATTATTTTTATTGATTAATTTTTTTTAATTATTTTGCTAACCAGTTTTATAAACGTTGTAAAAAGGTGTTTTGGGGTTTTGCACGAAGTTTTAATTTTATTGTGTTTGTTTATGTTTTGGCTGATTTCTTTTTTGTAAGTTTAATTTTTTTTTAAAACTCCTTGTAAAAAGGAGTGTTTTGTTAAATATACCATATCAGAATTTATTTTTTGATAAAAAAAAGTATACTTTTGAATAACTTTTAATTAAATTTTTAAATTGCCAATTTCTTTATTAATCTTTTAATAAAGCTACAAGATTACAACTTACAGTTGAAAATGAGTAAAGGAATGGCGGTTTTAAAAATATAAATTCACTTAATCACTTTTTATGAAGCGTTACATCATACTTTTAGCAAATTCGTGGTTTTTAATATGTAATCTATGTTAAAGATTGGATTTAGCGCAAAGTACATAAGATTAGTACACGGTACACAAGCAGTAAATATTTTTTTTTTTAAATGTCATTTGTTGATACCAGTTCGTAATTTTATCAAAAAAAAAAAAAAAACTTTTTATCATTTTTTATACTTTTTGCAATTTTTTTAGATATTTATCCCTTCTCCGAAAAAATCTGATGACCCAGAAATACCCCAAGGAATGGAAATCCAAATCTCACAAGCTACAATTACTAACTGTAGAGTTGGGGAAAATGCATCAAGAAATTCTTTAAAAAAACTACTAAAAGTTGTCAAAGAATCATATATTGCAAAGTAAGTCAAAAAATTGTTTTTTGTGATTCGTTTTTTTTTAATGTCAACTTGCTGCATTGTTATAAGATTACTGCCTGTTTTCAAGTTCAGTTTCAAGTTTGCCCTTTTAAAATAAGTGATCAGTCAACCTTCTGTTTTGTTTTTGAAATTGACAGATACTGTTATCAATAGTTGATAGCCTCCTATGATAGGGATTTTAATTGTTGTAAAATGGTTAAACTCTTAACTACTGCAGTATGATAATTTACCTATTTTTTTATTTTTTTTTTACTTTTAAATTGGACATACTTATACACATGTCCACTAAACTTTATTATATAAAGATTGCCTAACTTGAAAAAGCCATGACATAACAAAGAGTTAATTTAGACTTTTTAGACACAATTTATAATTGATATCTATTTTTTTTAGTAACCCGTCCACTTTTCCTTGCCAACCGGGTCATGACCTTGACATGTTACATCATAGCTTACAAGGTCATGCAGAGGGCGATGATATTCCTATAAATATTGCACTTAAATCTCCTAAACCAGAACTTATTGGTAAGCTATTCATATTTTATTAAGTTTAATAACATTTTTTCTTATGTTATATTACAGTAAATTTATCAAATTTACTAATTGCATTTTTCTAAAGCATAAATCATTAAGGTTAAAATATATGAAAAACAACTTAACTAGTTAGTGCCTTATTTTTTTCCAAAATTTTTAATAAAATCTTCATACCATTACTGAATTCCTATAATTAAAATAAAAGGACCCAAGGTCTTAAAAATTAAAAATTTTTTGGTTTTTTATTAAGCAATCGCATCAGACTTCTAGTATATACATTTAAACAACTTTTTTGCCTGGATTTTTGACATGATTTTGTTGTATTTAGGTTCATCTTTGAAGCAGAAAGCCTACTGTGATATCTGGTCAATTTGGTTTCGCCAAATTTGGATCGATTTTGTAATGCAAGATCAAACAAGCCCAACTCCGAAGCAAACCAAAACAGTTTCCTTTATTGACTCTATTCCTATATCATTATGGGTCTCTAAAAATCAAGATCAGTTAATAAGTACTACAAAAATACTAGAAGAAGATGAATTGTCTCCAAAACGGTCCGAATCTGCTCCCGATCTTCCGCAAAATCATGATGTGTGTTCGGAAGTTGATAAGAGCAAGAGTGATCACTGTTTGGAGGAAAACAGGGGTTCTGACTCGCCAAATGTTAACAAAGATCGGCCGAGAAGGAAAAAATTGCTTGAATTTTATCACCAAACACAAGAAGGTAAGTTATAAGAGTTTCTGAAGTTAAAACTTTATGATATTTCTGTTTTGGTCTGTAGGTTTTTTTTATATATTAGTCAACAACCTGCTGTGCGGTTGGCATTTTGATTGTTATAATATAGTCACAACTCACAACTAATATTTAGTCGCACACCACAAATGGCAATTTTTTTATTTTGTAGACCTATAAGATGAACGTACATATATATTGTCCACTAAGCTCCATCATATATAAATATATGTATATTACCTTTCATGCTGTAATTAATGTCATACATTATTAAAAATTTCTTAATCTTAGTTAACCCAACATAGTTATTAGTCCTTAAACCATTGTTACCATTTTTTTAGAGTTTATTTGCCAATATATTCATATAAAAGACTTAATATATACGTAAAATTCTTTTGTTTGATAAATATAGTCGGCAGCGTGGTGTAGTGGTAAGAACACTTGCTACACCACAAATGAGGTCGTGGGTTCGATCCCCACTGCCCTCATGCTTTACCGCCCTTGAGTAGGGCGCTATAAACGGTATAAACTTCTGTAGAGCCAGCACTTAATCAGCAGAATAATTATCGGGGAATTATAATCTGTAATATTCCAAACTGCCACAGGTAACTCGATATTGGGTCGGAGTAACTGATGTTACTCTACGTTTAAGTCATGCATTCGACTTTACCATATCGAGGATAAAGATTTATACAAAATTAAATAAAAATAGAATATGATTAAAAATACTTAAAATCACATTTAAATTATTTTTTAAATAAATTTTAATTACTTTACAGAATCACCCCAGAAAAAGAATATCGAAGTAGATGAAATATCAGGACCGGCTAAAAGTTATATTCTTATTAATAGTGAAAAGGTAAATAACATACTTGCATTGAACACATAAATAATAAATTCTATATTGTTAAATACACATATAATATCAGATTTTAAAGTTAAATGTGATAGTAATAAAAAAAAATATTTTTAGTAATCATTAATTTTTATAAACTTTATACTTTATCAGAATTATATATATAAAATTTTACATATTTTTATTTTATTATTATATTAATTTTATTTTTTTTATTTTTGTCTTATTTAATTATTGCCTTAAAATTTTTTACGTGCCTTTTTTCATGGATTTAAAATTTTTTAAATTTGCATTTTATTTATTTTTAGGCTTTAAAAATAATGTTGACTCATCACCAGTTTTTGTTCTTGGTTCATTTTGCCGAGTCGATTCAAAGCATTGGTGAAAAAGTTTTCAGTGATACTGAAACTATTTTATCTGACAGATCTTCTACCAGTGGATCTATTGGGTAAATACAATACGATAGTTTGTCCTTTTTAATTTAAATTTGTTTATTAATCACAGCTAGCAAGATGTAGTGGTTAAAACACTTAGCTTTACTACTTAGGATCCTTAGTTCGATCCCCACTGCGTTCATGCTGTGGGACCGTTGAGTAAGGCGCTATAAACTGTATAAACTCCTGCTAAGCCAACACTTAATCAGAAGCTTACAATTAATGTGCAAATATAAATCTAAAAGTTTCAAAAGCAAACTCTCAAGAGCAATTCGAGACTGGGTCTGGGTAACTGATGTTACTGTATGTTTAGGTCGTGATTTTTACATCAGGGATAAATAAACACAAAAAACAAAAAAACTTAGATGTATAAAAATTATGTTAGAAGCAATAGAGTTGCCTAAATTTATTATTTTATATAACTTTATGTATGTGTCACAAAATTAGAAAGCGACTTAACAGTCTAGCCATAGCGTTAGTTACAAATTAGAAACTAAAAGTTTTCATACTAGTAGAAAGTGCTTTGTACTATAAAGTTATTTTATATGTGGAATTTATTTTACTGGCACTAAAATTCCTTTTCTTGTAGATTTAAATAAACTTGTATTTTAGTTCACCAGCACACACTCCAACAGAAAAGGAAAAAGATTCAAGCGGTGTGAGAATAAGCTTCCCACAAATTGATGTTTTTCTTGTTTTGCGACCAGTACCAAATAGCACGGAGCTTGTAACTGAAGGTATGCACTAACTTGGCTTTGTTAAAAAAGCAGGAATTTTCACAAGTTATTTTTTTATGGTTTGAGGTTCATTGTAACTGTTAATAAAATAAGTCAAATTGCTCATTTATTACTTTGCAATTAAATTCAGTTCTATATTTTCATAGATTCAAAAAAATAGGCTTATCAGGGTACGAATTAACGGTTAAAAACGAATTAACGGTTAAAAAAAAAAGATTCGCTAAAAAGGAGGTCGCATTCTTAGAGCAATAGTTAGGTCCAAGTCATGAACTTCGTTTTTTAATAACGCTTGACGCGTTGCGTGGCATTTTTAAAATGTAACGTATTGTTAAACAATCGTTAATTATTTTTTGCACAAAACAAGACATCAAGACTGTTATGTATATAAAAAATTGGGCAACTACTTAACTAAACAAACTGCGAGAGTGAAAAATACGCATTGTGAGATCATGAAAAGTTTTTGTTCCTAAATGCCCTGTAGTAACCTACATTTACGCAGAATTATATTGATGTAATTATAAATGTGTGGAACCGGTACAAATAAATTAAAAAAATACACAAATATACACGAAAGTTTTAATGTCGGTTGAACTTGTTTGGTTGATTCGCTATTTCTAATATATTTGTGAAAAATGATCGGCTAATTTTAAAAACGATTCGCTTTTAGCGAATAGCGACCCGTTATTTCGTTCCCCTGCAAATTTAATAACCCAAAAACTTATGTTTTTGTTTAAAAAAAATTGAAATTACATGTTTTTGTCTAAATTTTACAACTTTGAAGAATTAATTACAATTATAATTTAGTAAATATTAATTACTTACACCTATTTTAATTGTAATTAAAATTAATAGCATTTAAACTTTTATAAAAATTTTATTTTTTTTTTTATTTTTAGAACATCACAGTTCAGTTACTGTACAAACCCAAAATTTAAACCCCTTTAATTCATCGTACAATATGGCCCCCTATCGTTCACCCACTGCAACCATGTCAGAATGTTCTTCCCTTGACACTGTCAGTATTTTGGGTGATGACCCTACTGATCCAGCCCCATTTGGGGACACTTTACCCGTCTCACCCAATTTGGGTAAGTTTGGGGAATTTTAATTTTTGTGAAAATGTTATTCATTTTAAAGTCCAATTTAGATTTTTTTAAATTTTATTTAGTTATTTTATTAATCCCGATTAAATGGTGATAAATTATTTAAATAATTTTAGGATTAAAATATTTGCTGCTATATGCCTAAGTTTCTTTTAGTCTGGGTGATGTATATATATATACCTTAGTTGTATCTTAAATTGTATACAGTCTCTGATTAAAAAATGTTTAGAATGGGCCAATTTAGTTAATTAAAAAATGGAAATTTTTGTATAAATCTTTTTTTTAATATTTTAGGTCAGCGATCAGTAGTAAATGGCATGGCCACTAATTTAAGGAAAATGGCCAGCAAAACTTTACACAACAAAATGAGAGATAATGTAGCAACAAGTGGTTCCTATGAATCCCTACAATACAGGTATATCAATTATCATTTTGATTTAAAAAACATTGCTCTTATATTTCGAGCCAAAAACTATTTTTAACACCTTAAATGTTTGATATTTTTTGGCATAGTATAGTGGTAAGAACACTTTGCTTCAATACATAAGGTCCTGGGTCCAACCTTTAATGTTTTGACAATGTAGGGCCTTTAGGTAAGGCTATAAACAGCATAAATTGCCAAGACATAACCACAAGCAATTGAGGATTTATCAGGAAATTATGCTCTATAATATTTGAAACAGCCAAGCTCAAGATTCGGTTGTGGTAGCCAATGATGCTCTATGATTTATCTATTAAAGTCGTCCTTCTCAAATTGAGAATAAAAGTACGAAAACCTTTTTTATTAATTTTTTGGCATTTTTGTTTAGAACTGCTACAATAAGTTCTAGTGGTTACGACACCGGTTCTGATTCCTTTATGACAACACAAGAAGAAGACAGCACCTCTGTTGCATCTAGTGGTGACATGGACCAGTTTGTGTATATCGATTCGCCGTTGCGCTTGAACGATTCTTTTAATAATTCAAACCAATTGTCACAGGAAAGGTTAGTCATCAAAAAAAGATACAGATTTTCAAGGAAACTAGTTAATAGCCCGCCCTATGGTTGGCATTTTAATTGTTGTAATTCCAACTCTTAACTAATATTTGCCTAAAATAATTTACCTGCACACTACAAATGCCAATTTTATTTATTTTGTAGGCCTACAAAAAACATACACATACATATATACTATTTATTTAGCTTTATAATTTAAAAAAATAAGTTTAGGATTCTAAGTTTTAAAAAAATAACATTTTAGGCTGTCTTACGAAAAGTTATTTTCGCTCATATATGATTTTCAACAGAGATATTTTAATGACAATATTTTGTTCAGTTTTGCTGAGCCAGTGAATAATTTAATGATGGCATCCATTGATACAGTTGTTGATACATCTGAAACCCAAGTTTTAGGCTCTGAAGAAATTTGTACGGTTGATATTAGCGAGGACAAAGTTAAAAACACAAGAAAAATGGTATGTAACCTTGTGAAAATAAGACTTTTAAACAGTTTTAACCATCGCCTAGCCAAAAAATCAATTGACAATTTAATTAGTTGACAATATGTTAATTAATATTCAAAACTGACAAAGTTAACTCGAGATTAGGTCAGATTAGCAAATGTTAGTCTGTGATCAGGCTTTAAAGTCAGACTTCCCACATTAAGGATAAAAACTGTATTTTAAAAATTGTTTTATATTTTAATCAAACGTTAAATTTTTTGTCTAAAATTTTGTTCCAAATTTTTTCTAAAACTTCAAATTTTTGTTTTTAATGTTTTTTTTTAGGTATCAGTATTACATGTAACAGCTAAACATGGAGTTGAATTAACGATTGATTCCCATAAAACCAACTCAACGGTTAAACTTGTTGCCAATAAAATCTCTTTAAATGAATTAGGAAATATTACAGAAGATAATGCTGCAAATTTGTACATAACTCCACCAGGTAACTATAACTTGTTTTAATATTAAACCTTTTTCTCTATTTTTTCTCTCTCTCTCTTGTAAGTTTTTTTCCCATTTTTTTTCTCTCTTCCTTTTTTAAAAGTCTTTTCCTTCCTCTTTTTCTCTCTTTTACCCTGTCATAAATTTTACAAATTTTTTTCAAGTTTGATAACATCAATAAATATTAATTAACATATTTTTGAATTGTCGTTCACTTGCACCTTACAACCCACAAGCAGTGGGAATTGAACTAAAAACCGTAGTATTTAAAATGTTGGGATTTCAGTTTTACTTTAAAAACCTTTTTACTAAATAAATAATATTTTTAAAATTCATTCTAGAAAAAACGAAAGATTCTTCAGAAAAACTTTTAACACCAAATTTGAGATTAAGAATTGATGACGGCCCCTCAGCTGCTCGCTACTCCCCTCAAGCGGCCAAAGTGGGGATGATGCAGATTCTTATGGATGGTGTTAAGGAAGAAATTCTAACTTCCACTCTAACAAATATAGGTGATTTTTTTTTTTTTTAAATGAATTTTAACTAATAAATATATATATTTTAAAATTTAAATGTTTGTTTTTTTGAGTAATTTGGTCCATGAAAATTTTAAAAACTTTGTTTTGGGGGTTTTAGGTGCCTTTCTTGAAGATGAGGTAATACCAGAAATTATCCCCATGAAAATTAAAGCAGAAAATATTCAACTTACCATAGAGGTATTAAAACAATTTAAACTAAAAGAAAAAACTATTTAAAGTTTTAAATCAAAAATCTAAATGACCAAGTAGTATTACAAATTGTTATTTCTAAGTTTTAAAGCTTAATTTTTTTTAAGGACGATGCCAAGCCTATATACCCGACTAGTATAACTATGCCACCTGTTGTATTGAATCTACATCACTGTGATGTTATGAGAGATGACAAGGGTGCTTTTCATGTTAATGGTAAGCTAAAAAATACATTTTAAAATGTTTAAATCCAAAGAAATTTTTTTGTCTTCATTTTCGATGGTGGAAGGATTACTTTATTGAATTTTTTTTTTCCTCGATCTTGTCTCCAGTTGCCTTTGACATTTTTGATTTTGTTTTTTTAATAAGTTATTTGTATTTGTTTTTTTGGCTCACTGTGAGTGAGTATAGTTTATTGTGTTTAACTTTAAAAACATGGCATCAATAGGAATTAAACTCAGAACCTCGTGTGGCAAATTTAAGTGTTCTAACCATGCTTGTACAAAACTGATGGCCTTATTAATTTATGGTTCATTTTTAGTAACTTTATTTTTTTTAAATTGTTAAACCTTAGCCCAATCATCTGCCCACTCCTTACCTGAAGCTATAAAAAGTATGTGCTCAATATCATCACAAAGTTCAACTGTCAATCAAGAACAAACCCCGCCCAAAAGCAACGGTGCATTATCATCAACTGAACTATCACCAGAATCTGGTACTGACAAAACATCAAAAAATAATGATCATTTGCTAACAAATGGAGACAATCATGTCATTCTGGCAGAAAGTACGATCACACCTAAGTGTAATGGGATAAAAGAACCGCATAACTTAAAAGTTAATGATAACATTTTGAACGAAAATATTGACCTTAAAAATGAACTTAAAACTGTTAAAGAAGAAAGGGATTCTCTTATTGCCGCTCTTCAAATGATGCAAGATGATTTGAATGCATCAGAGCAGGAGAGATCATTGCTTAAATTACAGATTGACAAAAAATCCTAAAGTCCTAATGAAGTTAAAAAAGGATTTTACAAGTCGATTTCCAACAAAAAATGAGAATTTAAGGGCAACTAAAAGAATTTGAAAAAAAAAGAAACATTTAAATCTAGTTTGCTGTATTATATTTGCATGGTATTTCAAAACTAGTAACTTGTGATGTACACGTAAAAGCAGAAGTGAACAAATTAAAATTCAAGTGAAACTTTAAAACTAATATTTAGTTCTGTTTGGCAAAAACTATAAAGAAAAATATGTGCCACACGTATAATTATCTTGAACTTTTCGTTCATTTTCGGTGCAATATTAAATTGGTACTACAAACATTAAATTGTAGTTAGCGCATTACTATACTAATTTTTTTGTTAATGTGTATGAATTGCATTATATAACCCTTAGATTTTTCACTGTGACATATTCACGTATTATGCCCAACCTATGAACTGAAGTCCAACTCATAATTAAATGATGCATAAAAATATGACATGTTTTTTTTCCTAGTCTTCTGTATGCAAATATTATTTATATATCGCCTGTTGTGCTTGCTTGATCGTTGATTTGTCAAGAATTTAATTGAATGTAAACATTTTGAAATTATAATTTCTGTGTAAATCATTTTTAGCTTAAAAAATGTAGGCAGTAGGTAAATATTCAGTAACATATATTTGACATAATGTTGGCACAACATTGTTTCGTTGACAGGTTAGTGTCAAATCATGTGTCAATGTCTATAGTTTATGTATTGACACCAGGACAACTGTAACATTATCCGCACTTCCTTTTCTGACGGCTTCGCTCGCCAGTTTATTACATGCTGTCTCAAATCTGTAAGCTTCTAGTGTTTTACTACTTCCTTCAGGAGGTTGATTACTGTTATCCTGTCAACAACAAATAATAAAATTAATCTGGTAAATAAAAAAAAATCCCAAACTAAAATTAACATGAATTTTTTTATATTGATACTACTTTTTTGCTCTTTATATTTTGTATTACAGATTGGCCTTCCATGTTTTTACCTGCAGTACTTGTAGCACAAATTGTATGGCCTGATCTGGAGTGTAAACTTTCCATAAGCCATCACAGGCAATGATAAGGAACCTGTCGTTGCTGGTCAATTGACATCTCTTGACATCAGGTACGCTGATCACACCACACCGCTTGAACTGGCCATCTCCAATTGATCTAGATACCTCTAGTATACCAAGTACTCTTCCCTCTCTAAAAAGAAGGTAAGAAATATTAAGAATGGTTTTTTTAAAGATCTTTGGAGATGGTAGCATATCAGTTAATAGTATGTTGAATTAGTCCATAAAATTTTGATTTTATTAATATGATAAGCTGGAATATAGAAGTCAGCATATGGAGTAAAATAGTGTTCTAAGGTACCTGACGTTTCCACCAGCCTTTTGGATTCTCATTCTTTCTTCATAATTTGTTGGATTATGTTCTTTGCTTAAAGGAATGGCAACATGCTTTTTCGAATTACTCTGATATCGACACAAAATAGCCTGCAACAAAAAAGTATTTAAAAAATGTGACTATATTGAAATAATTAAATTTTTAGTAAAATTCTACTTCACCTTACTGTCACCTAAGTTTGCGATATATAAGCTATCATCCAAAACTAAAATACAACAAGCTGTTGTGCCATCTTTCCAAACAGGTTTGCTACAATAATACAAATACTTTATTTACAAGTATTGTTTTTAAATAGAGATTTGCTTTTTCATAAATTTTGTTTTTTAAATGTTACTTATTTGATGCCTCCTTTAGAAATTCTTCATCTAAAGATTTAAAAGATGTCAAAATTTGGCGCTTCATTTCTTTGTCAAAGTTAGATACATCAGCTGTTGGAAATGTAAAATATTGATTACTGCCAAATTAAAAAAGAATAAGAGTTGTTTACATTAAAGAGATATAGGTTGTTTATTGTATAATTGATTGAACAGCAAAAATATTAAGGTACATAACTATTTTTTCAACCTTTCGGTAATTTCTCTGATAAGTGAACATGTAATCGTTTTGCTGCATGTAAAGAAGCACGGCTTCCACCATGGCCGTCAAAAACTGCAAAATAAGAAACCCTGGACCTAAAAGTATTTGAAAAATATTTATAAAAATGTAATTTTTGGGAAATTTTTGTTTTGATTGTATAGCCTAGAGTTAATTGTATAGCCTAGAGTTAATTCAAATTTTTCTGACCCAGGCTTAAGTTCAGGGTATTAAAAATGGTCCATAATTTTTCTTAGTAAATGTTTTTTTTGGTATTTTACTCACACTTTTGGAATGAGTTGTTGAAATTTATCTGTGCAGTCGTCTAAAAGTACATGGGCATCTTGCATGTCTTCCCGTTCTCCCTTTCGCTCAGCACAGTAACTTTGAAGTGTTGAAAGAAATCCTTTTTTTAAACAAAGCATAAAACTTCATTAAATTTATTTTTTTAATTATTACATATTTTTTAATTTAAAAGTTTTATTTTTTTTTCCATTTAAAATACTGACCATTAGTTAATTTTGGTTGCTTTGGCTCAATAACAGACTGTGTAACATTGTCAGTTGATACCCTCTTTCGAGATGAAACTAAATAAAAATTGAGGGTTTTAAATTTTTAAAAAATATAAATTTAAATAAAAAAATTATTTTTTACCTGACTTTGGTTCATCCTTAAGAATTTGACTTCCACTATCTGGGCTTATATTCCCATAAATACCTCCCTAAAACAATAAATTTAATATTACAATTTTTAAATCTATTTTTTTATAAAAGTTTAAAATTTATTTGTTATTAAAATTTGCAAAAATATTTTTTTAATTAAAAACTTACTGTTGGATCCATTTTACTCAAACTGAATACCTTTTTTGAAGAGCAACGATCAGTTAAACCTATGCTAACAATTTTAAATTAAAATGTGTTGGTACAGATGAATTTATATATAGCCTTCTGTATTAGACTTTATTGTCACATATTACTTGGAAATTATACAACTTCACACAATTTCAAATTGCTATTGAATAAAAAACACGATTAACGTGTGACGAACGCATGCGCCCGACTGCCCGAGTGAATATAAGATTTCGCAGGAAATCAGCAGGAGTATACAATACGCAAATTTTAGAAGAACTGTAATTTAAAAACATATGCCGATTTGTCGCAATTAAATGATTTAAAAATCAAATTAAAATAGTCAACTATAAATACGTTAAATGATGTAAAGTATGGGTAATAAAGCAACTTAATAACCGTATTATGTTAAATTATAACAACCAAAACTGCATAAACATAACGTGTTTACATTTTTTCTGCAAGCTTGTGTGGTTATGACTTTATCCTCTACACACATCCTAATATAGTTTAACGTTTTTACCTTTTTGTTGATTTACAATGATTTTTAGTTTTTTAGATTTTATCCACCCTAATATAAACAACAACAAAGTGAAAGGTTTTTATTTAATTTTTATGTAGTTTGCGTTGCAGTTGTCATATGACGTCACACATGAAGTACTTCTCAAGCCGAGGATAAAGCTAAACAATTAATTGTAGATCGCCTGACCTAATTTTTTTTGTACACGACCTGGCTCGGTTCTGTTTTGTTTAATGAAATACTATAACAGTGCTTTTAATAAAATAGTAAATATACTTTCAACTTTGTTTTTTTGTGTTTTTATTAACTCGTTTATGTAAGCAGTTATTACTGGCAATAGTCTGATGGTAACTGACAGGCTAAGTTAAGATACATTCAAGATAGAGATCTATATAATAAATATGAGTTTGAACCGTAACTCACAACTTAGAGTACAGTTTTACAGTGATACATTGTCAGTTTATTATTTTTTGGGGTTGCTACGTGAAAATAATTAAATATTGGGCTTTAGATATTTTTGTATTTCTTAGGCATAAAAGTCAGGCTAAAATTATTTTTATCTGTTTATTGAAAAAATTATGTAATACTTACTGTGTAGGATTATATATGTTATAACCTTACACAAGGCAATATGTTGTTAAACTTCATAAAGTTTTCCAGTCAATCTAACCTAATAAACAAAAATGTTTATTTTTTTTAGAGAAAATGAAGTATGTGTTAGCTTTTTTAATTCTATGTATTGTTAGATTCTGTAGATGTACTATTTATGCGGTAAGTGACCAATTTCCCTGGTATTCTTTTGATTAATATGTAAACTGTCTCAAAAACCAATTTTATTGTGAATTGTTATGTTTAGTATGATGATACAAATGCAACAAGTACATTCTCGGATTATGAATCAGAATTTGGAACAACAATTGGCCCAGAGGGAATGATTGTAAGTTAAACTGTTACTGTACGAAATTAATTTGGGCTTTGTAAATTCAGCTATTTTCATGTTTTTTTTTTGAATGATCAAATTTTATTGTTTACACTTATTATGTAAGAAACAAGTGTTATTTTAAAGTACCACCTTTTTTTTGAGTGGGCACAGTATTAGTTGGAGACTTACTATTATTAGTTTTTTTTTGCGTTTTGTTATTCTTCATATATAGTTTTATGAGCAATGTTTAAAGACTTTTAGGTTAAAAAAAATGTGCTGTTTGTAAATTATCATTGGTAATCTTAGTTTTTTTACCATAGGAAAATGCTTGTTGCTAGTAGTTTTTATTTTTTAATTTAAATTTAAATGTTGTTTATACTAATTTTTTTATTTTTATTAGGGGATTTTGGCAGTTACCAAACCTTTGGATGCTTGCCAAAAAGTTGATGAGAGACCATATCCATCAATATTCAATAACAAAAACATGTCGGTCAATGCCTTTGCACTTATTTCAAGGGGAGGATGTGATTTTGCTGTCAAGGTAAATGTTTGCCTTCTAAATGGTAAACAAAAAATTTAACTTTTTTGGTAAAAATTTTGGATTAATAAATAATTATTAGAATGTTTTTTACATTTGCAGTTAAAAGACAATGTTTAAAATAATCCAAAACCAATATTTGTCCTATTTACAATTAAACATTTTTTAAAATAGAAAATTAATATTTTAAATTTTATTTTGTATATGTTAAATTTTACATATATAAGCCAATAAAATTACATTGCTGTAGTTAATGTTATATCTACTTACATAATTGAATTTATTTTAGGTTTTAAATGCTCAAAAAGCCAATTTTAATGTGGCTATAGTTTACAACATTGGATCTGACAATCTCGTTCAAATGGGAACTTTATATCGTAAGTTTCGTTCAGGAAGTAGTTTTGTATAGTTGGCTACATTTTTGCTTACTCTTTAAAATCAGTAATATGATGAAATATGGACTTCACTCTCTATATATAGATTTAGACGTGACCGAATCTCAGCACTATGACTTATTATAAAATCTTGACATATTATTTTCTGCTATAATTTATGCCAGTTTGGTATTATATTACACTAATAACATTTTTTTCATTAATTTGGGATTTTGTCGAAGGTATATACAGTAAGAATTAAACCCTGGACCTTAGGTTTTAAAAATTCTTAACCTTTAACATTTTAAACACTATTATATGCGAAAAAATTCATCCAATTTTAATCCTGTTTTATTATAATAAGAGTCTGAATAATAATTTTAACAACTTATAAAAATTTTAGCTGATATCTCCAAGCAAGTTTCAATTCCCTCTGTATTTATCGGCCAAACTGCTGCAGATGTTCTGAATGCTTCCTATTTATATTACTACAAGTAAACCATTTAAAATTTGATGTTAATATTTTGAAATAAAAAATTAGTGTAAAAAATAGGCAATTTTCTATTTAAATTTAAATATATGGTATTATTAATTTTCTATTACTAAAAATAAACCTTTTATTTACATTTTTATTCAACTTTTTTTATTACTTAATAATTATGTTAAAAACATATTAAAATCATATTTTTATATTTCAGGAATTCACCTATGATTGAAATTTTTGATGACACCAATCCATTTTCACTAAAATATTACATCATACCATTTCTTATTGTTTTAAGTACATGTTTTGTGGGACTTATTTTGTTTATGGTAAGTTATACTTTTAATTATTTTTTGATGAGTATAAATATGTTAAAGTTAATCCTGGACTAAACATTGGCATTGGCAGTTTTTAGTAATACTCTTCTATAGTTAGTTAAGCTGATAATCCATGTTATTGTATATTAGACAAGTATGCACATGTCTGTTGTTGTAATATATAATATTGTTTACTCAAAAGATTTAAAAAAAAATAACTAACTTTTGATTTAACAATTTTAATACTCTAACTTTGCATTATCCTTAATAATCCAAATTATATTTGCAAAAAGCTTAATTAAGGGCCATTTTTGTGTACAATATCACAATAAAAATGAATTTAAAAAAAAATTTTTTAGACACCTTATAGGTTAATTATTTTTAATGTTATCAATCTTGTTTTTTTTTTTATAGGGTGTTAGATTTTTAAGGGACCGTAGACGAACCCGCCGTAACAGACTTTCCAGACAAAGATTAAAGCAACTCCCAACAAAACTATTTGAAAAAGGTCTGCTATAAATCTTTTCATTTAGATTAAGTTTACTTTTATTTAAAACATGTTCCTGTTTAAGAAATCTTACAAAAAGGCCTTACTTCTAATAGTGTCAATAGACCATATGATTTGCTTTTTAAACATATTTTTAAACAAGATATACCTTTTTTGATAACTGAAAAATCTGTTTTATAAGAATTTAATTATATGCTATAGCATTTTTAGTTTAAATTGTATAAATAAATATTTTTTAATTTTTTGTTTATTTTTAAATTTTTGTTAATTATTTTGTTCAGGTGATGAATATGATGTTTGTGCAATTTGTTTGGATGAATATGATGATGGAGATAAACTGAGGATATTACCTTGTCAGCATGGTAGATATAAACCTAATTATACTTACTTTAAAAAAACATTTAAATGTCATCATTTGAACTTGTAAAAAAAAAATTTAAAAAAGAAAAAAATTACCTATAAAATTTAAAATATATCATATTTGAAAAGGAAATTTATATTGTTTTTTTGCAAACATTTTGAAACTAACTTACAATTTACACTGTTATTTGGTAACACAGTTTTATGCTTGTGTCAATAAACAGAGCAATTTTTTTTAATTTAACGACTGTTTATAGTAAAATTGCAATTTCATTGTGTGGTCATATGACACAACATACTGAAACCTTTAATAATGAATATTTATTTACCAAGTAAACATACCATTTTGTATTTACAGCTTATCATTGTGCTTGTGTTGATCCATGGTTAACGACAAGCAAAAGGGTTTGTCCTTTGTGTAAAAGAAGAGTGCTAAGCGATGACGAATCGTCTAATAATTCCGACTCTGACAGTAAGAACTTTGTTTTAAAATTTCAATTTTTTTTTGAATTTACAATTTTAAAAAGCCATAGGCTATGTGGTTACCAACTGTATTTTTTTATTGCATCAAATTATACTATTCTAAACACTAAACACAAATATATATTATACTTCTAAAATATTTAGGAAGTATTTTATAACTTTGTTTTTTATGGTAGTTATATTTACTTTCTATTGTGTGTGACTTAAATTGTTAAAACATGCAAAATATTTCACTATGTAAATTTCAGGAGTATTTTTAAATATTGACTCAATTCTGCTTTGGATTACCTATTTGATTATTTTAAAACTTTGATTATTTAATGTTACAGTTCTTGGTTATATAAAGGTTGTGTATTTAATGGCCACAATTAGGTTTTAATTTTATTAACAACAACTTTTTAAACTATTTTAGGAAATTTTATAAATGTTATTGTTTACTGTTTTTTTAAATTTTTGATGCGGTGTTTATAGAATACGTTCTCACAAAAGAAGGGCATTTCCAATTTAATTTCATTTTTAAATATCCTTCAATTAAAATTGCCTTCGACTACTTGCGGTGTCTTGTTAATAACCAACTAAATGCCTATCCTACTTGGTGTATTTTTTACCCATTTACAGTTCACCATTTGATTGCTGGCTTTTACAAATTGCTGGTGGTAATTTACTGAAGCACCATAGAGCAATATTTTTTTTAAATTTTGAGTGCCTATAAATTGGAAAATAACAACACCACTTCTTGTAATGTGGTCATGAATTGTACTTTGTTGACAGGTTTCGGGTTCGAACTGCACCAATGCCACAATATTTGCCCTTAAGCTTGGTGTTTACGAAAAACTAAAACACATCACACATTCTTTCAAATAAAAACATAGAAACTGTATCACAAATAACACAACTTTTTTTACCCAACAAACATAATTTAAATAAGGTAACAGGTTGCCAAACTTCTGTAATAAAACCTTCTTTTCTTAATTTTAGGTGAAAGTGAGAATGCTCCCCTCATTTCATCCTCTCCAGCTTCATCAGCAAATGCTGCCAGATATGGAACAGGATTTTCACCTCGCAATCCTTTCTTGAGAGCTTACTCCAACTCTGTTACTTCTTCACAAACCAGGTTTCAATTTTTTGTTTTTAAACTTTGCTTATTTTTTATTCAAATGTAAACTTTTTGGTTACCATTAAAAATTTTGTACTTGACATTTTTTAAAGATTTTTGTACCTTTTTTATTTATTTTAAATGCTTAGATATTTGTTCAGATTTGGTTTTAATAAAACCTACCGTTTAAAAATATTTTTAATCTCTTATTGGTGTAGTATGCATTCCATCAATATTTATTAATTTAAATTGTTATTTAAAGTGATGAGGAGTCTGTTCCTACAACAAGAAATGTTCAACAACATCAACTAATACAACAACAACAACAAAACCAAATTTTAACAAGCACAGAGGAAACACCGAGTACATCTTATGACCCAAGATTTACTGTTCTTATTGGTTTGTTTGATTTTGAATTATTATTTGTAAACTTACCACATAATACTCCCAAGGCACAGTTTTGCCAAGTCAATTACCATTTGTTTGAGCAGTTCTATTAATCAGCAGTTCTATTACTTGTAAAGTACAATATCTCCTAGTGGTCAATGTTTAGGACTATTTTGATGTCTTTACCAAACTTTTGAAGTTAATTACAGTATTGTTTTCTAGGCAGCAATATGGAAAACTCTTAAATAGCAATAAAAAATTTAAAACAAAAAATTTTGTCCCAGTCTTCAAACAAATATTATTTATACTGTGACATTATGAATTGATATTCAATTATTTTTATTTTTAGATGTAAATTCAACAGATCCAAAACCATCTCCATCTAATTCTGTATCAAGGTAAATTTATTTATCAACAGTCTGTAATCAAATATTTTCCTGATATTTTCAGTTACTATCATTTCTTAGTTAATAGCCCATCATACTGGCTTTATTTTAATTGTCGTCATATGGATTCAACTTACAACTAATTGTGGTGGGATTAATTTACCTAGGCACCACAAACGGCAGTTTTTTTAGGTATATATATCAATTTGATATTCAAATACATTTATCTTAGTTCTTCCACTCTTGACTCACACCTCAGTCTGACACAAACCAACACAGAAATATGTGACACATCAACCTCGAACTATGAGGACGCACATCAAGATCTTAGTGATGACACCCCCCAGACCCCTCCCCCTGAAGTTACAGAAAACTCCCCGAGCTTCTACACTTTGTCTTCATCGTCGGCAGAGGATGATGTGGATGATTGTGCTGAAAATTCAACTCTTCTACGGAGTTGCGGAAGTTTTGAAGAGAATCCGAATTTGGGGGAATCACCGGGAGCCGAAGTGGTTGTCATTGTACAAGGTTAGTCATAAGTTACTTTAACTTCAATTTTAAACCGATGTTTAGAGCATTGCAAAAGCCTATTTACTAACCCATGTAATATTCCATGCAATTTTCTATGAAATTTAACAAATGTTAACCTTGTATGTACACTTGGTATTTCTTGCCTGCCTAATAAAGAGGCAATATTAAAAGCTTTAAAGTTACTGAAGCTTAAGTCAGCTATGGTTGTTATCATTTCCAGCGTAAATTATATTTTGAAAGATTTTTATTATTTTTTTGTATATATCTTTATCTTCGATGTGGGAAAATCGAATGCGCAACTTAAACATAGTGTAACATAAGTTACTCCGACCCAGTCTTGAGTTGCCTGTGGCAGTTTGGGATATTATAGACTATAATTGCCCGGTAATTATGCTGCTGATTAAGTGCTGGCTCAGCAGGAGTTCATACCGTTTATAGCGCCTTACTCAAGGGCGCTACAGCATGAGATCAGTAGGGAATGAACCCACGACCTTATGTGTGGTGTAGCAAGTGTTCTTACCACTACATCACACTGCCGGTTACATAAATTCTTGTATAAATTGTGTGTGAATTTTTAGTAAATGCCTATAAATGTTAGTTGAAAGTATTATTTATTTTCTACAACTTTAAACATTAAAAAGTTGTTGAGATAATTTAAATGTATGTTAATTTTTTTTAAGGTGGTGACAATTTGAAAGATTCATCATTTGCCTAAATCCAATTCTAATACTTAACAACATTGTACTTTTATTCACACTATACTAATTCTCCATCCTGCCTTTTTTACAAGGACATGTTTATACTATTAGGGATAAATTGACATTTAAATAGTAAGTGACACTTGGTGATGGTCACAGTTTTGCAGTGAAATTTTCACATGGTTTAATTTTGGAGGTTTATTTTCTGTTTTGGAATGGATTTTTTTTAGTTTATGGAACTACTTTGAGATAACATAGTTAAATCAGACTTGTTTATTTAAAAAAGGGTGCACTGACACTCTTTTTGGATGTCTTTTTTTTATGAAATATTTACTACATAAGGCAGTGTTAATAATATGTTTTTTTAACTATGTATTGATTAGCTAAATTTGTAAACTGTATACCGAGTAAGAATTTTACCGACTTCTAATGCAGTTTGCTCTAAAACAGTTAGTTAAATTAAGCTTTTTTTGTAATATATAATAAGCTATATTATTAGCTTGGCTTAATATATTGCAAATTTATTTAAAGCTTATTTTTGTGGCCTTATAAGCTGGCCACAAAAATATTTTTTTTTGTGGCCTTATATTTTGTACAAAAATTAGTTCTTGTTGCATATACCTGATTTTTTAATCCTTGTTAAGATTACGAACATTATTTTTATTTTCCTATTTTAGATATTGTTGTCAAAAAAAGATAGGGTTTTGTATATAAACGCTTAGATTAATAATCCTTACGAAATGATTTTAAATAAAATTTGTTTAATATAGCTATATGAAAACCTTTTATAATTTTTAAGTTTGTAAAGAAATAGTTAACCGCTAGTTGGCGTCGACCAGTTATTTTTTTAAAGATTTTAAGGCACATTTTTAAATGGTGGGCATTATTAATACATCTAAAAACTGTAATTACTAAAATAATTGATATTCTAAGTAACAAATTAACTATTTATAAAAACCATGAATATACAATTGGTGCCTAGTGGAATAATTTAATGTATAAATAGCTTTATAATATAAGAGAAACATAGATTGAATCGCCAGTTGCGTAGGTATTTAAGATAAAATGATTATCAAAATTCGAGCTTATTTTAGACATGAATATCTTTTTTCGATCTTTTGACGTCATCAAGTCGGGCAAGTTTTAGTAGGTTGGGAAAATTTAATCATCTTGCTATTTGAAATGACTGCAGGCTAAGTAAGATTTGGCATTTGTAAATATAATTTAATGGTTAAGATAAAAAAATACACCGATTTTTTTTGATATATGTCTTATAACCTATTGGACAAAAATTTTTACGCCCTAAATATAATATCAATTGCAAAAGTATTTCACGTTTAGAAGTCAATACTTTAATGTGTTTATTGACGTAGGTAAAATCAAATTGCTAAGAATGTCGTGCGTAAGCTTTAAAAACGTAGTCCAAAATTGCTTAAGATAAAAAATAGCCTTTCCTCCATTAGTCACGAATGTTAATTGAATGACCCTTTTGCGTAAGAAAACTTACCCTAAATTTCTCACAGGTCTTAATTAATTGGGTTTCGAGCGCTTGTTTTGCGTTAAAAGTTTTTTGTGCGTAGTTTTGTTTTTTCATTTTAAAGATCGCTGTGTCAGATTGCTAAATACCCCGTCAGAAGTATGCGCTTGAGTGTTGTTACTTATTTTAATTAATAGAAGTTACTAGAGCTAGTTACCAGTTCTGGGTACTGTTTTTAACTATAAATACAAAAAATTATATTTGCAAACTTTTCAAGCTAATGTTTTGTTTCTTAAAATCAACATGAACTAGATTTTGCATTTTTTTTATTTTAGTAACACGTTTAACCCTTGACTTTGACATTATCAGTAAAACGACCTTTCGAGAACTTACCCGTTAAGTCTTCTTCCGTTATTTATTCTTTATTTCCGGGTTCTGCGAAATTACAGCAGCATGCCATTACCACATCATATGCTAAACTTCTTAATCAATCTCAAGTTAATCGCCAGCTTATGTTTATACCTGCTTGTAAACATTCTAATCCCGAACACTTGGTTGTTTGTTTTCAATGTATGACGTCACATAGAGGCAGTATTGTTGCCAGTAATCGTGTCGAGTGTCGTTGCATTTACAGCATAAACAGTTTGATTTTGAAGTCAACTTTTGTGGTAACCGGTATCAATGGTATAATCTAGAATTAACATCGAAATATGAATCAGATGGTTTATCTGTAATACCCGTATCTGATACAGTTGAGCCATATTTTGGATTTTTCACTGTCAGTTTATAGATGTACTTTTGATCCTTAAAGGATAAGATTTTTGGGAAACTTATGTCACATTTTCGGTTTTAAAATAACCTTTTTTTTGAGTTCACATAAAGTATTTACAAAATAAACTTATGTAACTTGTTTAGTAGATTTTGGTGAATTTAACATTACAAGGCAAAATTTCAAAAAAACACATTGTATAAGTTTTTTGGTTAATTTTGAGATTATAAAACATTTTTCGCAAAATTATGTAACTTGACCGGTTCAACTCAATCTCATTTGTTTATTGCTACTTATTTTTAATGTCATAACTTGTCATTTTAAAGCAAAGTTTATTAAAAACTACAAAAGCTTTAAATACTGTGCCAAATTAATATTGAATTTTTTCGACCGCGCGTGGGCGCTAGTGTGAAATTAAACCTAATGCAGGCGACTTGTCTAATTCCAGAAAGGTCAAGTAAATATTTTTACCAACGGTAGCTAAGTTTAACCCCTACTGCACATTAGAATGTTGTTTACCATTAAACAACCGAATTTGAATAATGGAAAGGCGTAAAAAATTGTTCTATGCTCAAGCTCCGAAAATAAGTCAACATTTAACCTTATAACGGTGGCAAATATTTTATCTTATTACTTGGAAATTTGTGCAAAAACAAATTTGTTTAAGAATTTCTTAGTAAAAGAGCGTGTTAAAATAAATAACTAGATTATCTTTTTTGTAGTGGAAATTTAGTGGCTCATTTTTAGATCCGTGTTCACGTCACGTTTTCTGTTCGCAAATTCCTAACCATTGTTGACTTTCGTGAAAGCAATTTTACTGTTTATCTAAGAAATTATGCTTTCAGTTCGTGGCTAATCACCGTAAACATGATGAACGACCAATTTTGTTATTCTTTACAATAACAATGATCTATCATTACTTGGCGCTGATAGTTTTTGTTTAACCAAGCCTAAAATGCTTTGGAACTTGCCGTTTAAGGGATTTTTCTGGAATAAATTATATGACTTAACAAAAATAATTCTATGTGTTGTTTGTGATTCATATTTGATGACATACTTCAAATATTTTTAAATACATGTATACGTTACAGGTGTTTAGGTTTGGTTTGTAATAGTGAGAATTTCTCATGAAATCGTAGCTCAAGATTATCGTTTGTATTTAACGTAAATCCACCACAAAAATAATATCCCTGTCTCGCCTTTGATAATGGCGTTCGCAGCCTTTTCAGTCAATCTGCCATCAATAAAAGGATTGATCAGTTTGTAGTTATCTGTCTAACCTCAAGTCTAAACAGATAACCCGTTTAATGACCTTAAACCCTGTGAAACTGGTTGGATTTCTTACTTGCGCAATATTTAATAGTAATAGAACATTGTCTAGGCCTGTGACTCAAAGTTAATAGCTTTATGAAAGTATGTTCTATCGTCAGTTTTGTCATTATTTAAACATCAGTTAAGATGCCGACCCAAAAACCGCAGACTCCATTCAATTTAAAATCCATTTTGGTTCTGTGTTATATCGCAAAAACAGGGGGTAATGTAAGCAAACTTAAGGTTTAATGCCCTTTAATATTTTGCATAACTCAATTTTCGCTTCATAACAAAGCAATGTCACGTGCTAGCAATTGTTTTCGACTATTAAGTCATAAGTTGTTGGTTAAGTGAAACTGTTGTGCAATACCTGATGATTTTCATAGGAAATTTTCAAACTAAGCACATTCTTACACCTTATTATCTTAAATGTCACTTATTAAATTGACACGATTGAGAATTAAACTTTGAAAGCAGTAATTAAAACCAAAAATAGACCGCGTATTTGCTATATTAAAATCAAGACCAAAATAACATTATGATAAGGTAAAAATTTGAGGGGGCGCGTGATTAAGTTAGTGTTTTTCGTTGGTTGTTTAATTATTCTAATAAATGCGGGTGTAACAGATAAAAAATATTTATATAGAAAAAATACCCCCCTATACGTGTATCTAGACCTGTTATTAATCTAGCTGTCAATTAACTCGATAATATTTTCGTTTTTAGCCTGATTAAAATAACTTCGTGAGTGTTTTTTTATTGTTTATACAAAATGGTGTTCTAGGTGAGCTGGCACATATTGCCGCACCCCAAACAAGATCCCCCTTGACGTCATAATTGGTTGTGTTGATCGCCCCCTTTAAAAATATTAAAACATTACCCACGCTTCAGTAATAAAATATACTGAAATGGGCGTTTTCCCGGTTAAAATAGTAAGCAAAAGCGTGAGTTTACGCTTTCGCTGATTTCATAGCCTAGAGCGACGCTGCAACTAACGTCAAAGCGTGCGTCCTATTCTCTCAAAAATCTATCAAGAGCCTATCCGTCATAAACAAGTTTAAGAGCATTTCATGTATTTTTAAAAGTTATTAAATAAGCGTGGCTTATAACCAATAATATTTTTTTACTCATCAAATCAAAATAGCGAGCGTAACACTTTTGGGCAAAATGCGACACCGAAAAATAATGACTAAACAAATTGAATAAAGAAAACAATCAAGTTTTGAAGAATTCTAGGCGGCTTGCAATGGTGGACGGGTTAACCTTGATAAAGTGATGTACTGCATGTTATTTTGATTCGAATATTTAGTCTTTTCATTTTCTCTCTCATGTCCATACAGGTCGTTGCCAACGCCAACGCATTCAGCGTGTTTTCCGTATACCTGCAGGGGCAGAAAAACAAGATTATTGCACAATTTTTAAAAGTCAAGCCTGGTGACTTGCTATTTTTAGGCTATTGTTTTAAGATATTTATCTAGTTTCGTATAAACCCGCACGACATGCTTTGATCAATAAGTTATAGAATGTGAGTGGGGGTTTTGCTAGTAGCCAGTAACTGACATACAAAAATATTTGTTCAAGTTGCTGAAATACAGAAATATTTAAAAAAATGGTGGCTTACTTTTTGTATTGCAGTGCATTGACCGGTTTCTGCTGCGGTACATTGTTGGGTATTATCCTCATTTGAACATTCGAGTTAGCTGAGTTGTGATAATATTTATGCGAATGGTGATGGGGTGAAAAGCTAGGTCGAACCTGCACGAAAAAATAAGTGCATTGCGATTAACACTAAACGGTACCCAAGTGCTTATTTCTAATAATAGCAGCCTGTTTTAAGATAGTGGCGCCTTGATAATATCAAGCCGGCCGCCGGTTTTTAAGTGCCTCTTGCTAAAAAATATTTCGGCTTCATAGAAAACTCAGGCTTGATTGTCAGTTTGGCCCAATTTATCAAAACGTTTAAACTTGTACTTCGGTTAGGTAATGACTGAAGAACAATGGGTAGGTGTGTTACGTCACTTTGGCCGTTTAAATCGCTCTGGGTGTGTTGATACTGTACACGGGCGATTAGCCTAAGCGCTGTAATTTTCATGTAAACTATATAATTACGAATAGAATGATGTCATGCTGCAACAACATTGAGAAGCTCATAGAAACTTAAACGTCCATTTATGATTTCATAAGTTCGTAATCCAGTAAACAGACCGTTATCTTTAAACAATAGCCATGCCTTTTACTAGAAATAAACTTGTTTATCAGATTTTCATTAAATGGTACTAACATTGTTTGTTATTATTTTAAGCTCGCTCAAAAGGCTAGAAAAATATTTATGTTCAAGTCGGTAAACCGCTAAAAAGTGCGCGTTGCAAATGACATGATCTGTTCCTCGTTATCAACATGCAGATCCAATAGACCAGTTTAAACTCTCTGAAAGGCGCAAATTTCGACACTTTTATCTTCTGTCAGAATCTTAATATGCGGAGATCACGCATTCAGAATCGCATTACATTAACCTTTCAATTTAACCCCATTATAAGAAACAAATTCCTACCAGTCAATCTAGCCCAACAACAATTGTTCTTTTTGAGTTTTTTGAATTGTTTTATTAGATCTTAACTTTGATACAACTTGACAAGCGATGGGTTATAGGATAACAAGGTAAAAACGTCATTCACATGGCATATCTAATAACTGCTGGTCATATTTTCGATCCTATCTAAAGGTACACACGAAATCTGCCGTGCTATTGAGTAATTATTCAAAATTGAGGACAAACTGTATCAGATTAAAACGTTATCAACACATCATGTCTTGTTTAATATTTTGCGTGTTGTTTGACTGTTCAACTACTTGTTTGTTAAATTCCCTGATTAATTAGATGCTTGTAGTAAAACAATGTAATATGTGTTATAATTGACGTCATTACCTCAGCTTTTGATTTAAAGATATATCTTGACCTTAATAAATCATTTTCAATTTTAAAAACAAGAGCCCCTAACCTGTATGTTTTGTATTTCTTTAACTTTAAGTCCTGTTAGTTGAAGGTCTTCGTTGATTATTTCATTCTGTCCAGGACCCTATAAATATTTTAACTGTTTTAATTGTCATGTTTTATAGTCTAACCTGGAATGAATGAAAACACTTTAAACTTAGTCGTGCAAACAAACGTTTGTGCTGTTAGTAATTCGTGCTTGCAAGTCTGCTAATAGTGATTTTGTTCATGCGACATATCATTGACCAGACTTTTTGTGTACGATACCCTTACGATTTTTATTGATTTTTTTGTAAAAAAGCGGTATAAATAGTACAAAAAAGCGACATAAAAATATATAAGAAAACTCTCTCTCAATGATAAATAGCTTGCATATTAGAACAAAAGGAAAAATGAGGAAAATAAATAGAGTTTCAGACGGAACACAGTTGACTATTAGGAAAATAACATCACAGTAAGCAGCAGCGCCCCCTTGCGGCAGTGTATCGTGGGGCCGGATCTCATGGAAACGGAATCACGGAATCGACTCTTTAAACTTGAAGTTTTACTCCCTTCGATGTCGGAGTTTTTTGTTTAGTGCCTTCTTCGCTTTCTTCGTTGTCTTAAGATACTTCGCAAAGCTCTGAGTAATTTGATTTTCTGTAAGAAAAACGCTTGATAAGGGGCCGGCGTGGTGTGGTGTATTGTGTTTTATCGAAATCGTTTTTTATTTATTTTAAATATTATTTATTCATATTGGTCAAATTGCTTCAATTGCGTTTGCGATCTCGATTAGCGAATAATTCGATTTAATATAAAGATATAACGCAATTTAAATAATTTTTTGACAATTTTTATATTTATAACGTTTGTGTATTTTTTTGTTACATCGGCGATTTTTATGTTTACAAGCCGATTTCTAAGAACTATTGTAATTTAAATAATATTTGTCATAGCCATACTAAAATTGATAAATAGTAAACTTGACGCCTACGCGTAAAATTGTTGTTGATTGAGTTTAAAAATTGTCATTAACTTTTACGATTTTAGAAAACAAATTATTCCTATACGAGTTTATAATAAAACTTTACCAGACAACTTAATTTTAAATTTTTACCGCAAGGGGAAATAGATTTTATTGTGATTTATACGAAGGCCATTTTATAGTTACGACCTGACTTGGTCTACAAACCAAAGTTGACTTAGCCTCTGCTGAGCGCTCTTTAAATGACTTGATTAATGATTCATAAAGTTGCCAGTTTAAGTGCTTTTTGACAAGTATTATGACTAGGCCTATTTGCGCTTGTGTTAATGCATTTTAATTTGTGTGTATTTACAATAGCTTAATGAGCGATTGGGATTTGTTAAATTACTTTCGCGGTCTATAATTTAAGTGCTGAATGGCATTTTCAGGGGTAGCGTGTTTGATGTGTTTGCGAGGCCCAAATAAAGCGTCTTTCTATACAAAACTTAGCCTAAACTTTACTTTAAAATTTACCAAGGCACCCGGCATTCGCGAGACTGTTAATACTGCCCGTCGAATCGACGTGTACAGTTTATTTAAACATTTAACCATATCGTGCACCAAAAAAAAAACAGTTTAAAAGTTGTGTACTGCGTGCAGCAAGCCTAATATATTGTGTGCGTTCATTTTTAACGAGTTTTACAAACGATGCGATATCGCAATCGAAGCAAGTTTGACCATATGCAACAAAAACCCATTTAACTTAAAGTGATGCTTACCTTGAGTCGATCCATATTGTTGAGTCGATTCATATCGAGTTGATTTAAGATTCCGTTGATGAGTTTTACTCGCTTAAGATCCTCAGTAACTTTGGCGATTTCTGAGTTGAGGCGAATTTCTGCGTGTCGCTTACGTGCTGATGTTCTAAAATAATTAATCAGAATATTACTCATCAATTTTTAATGTCACACTAGTTCATTTATAAATCCCGGCGCTGTTCCACGGTGCTACGATTCCCACAACAATTACAGTCCGTTCCAAATTTAGAACATGATCACATAAGCTTAATCGAGCGTATAAGCCACTACGTCAACGCTTAGACGCGTGGCGGGAAACAATGGACTGAAGCCCCGCGTCAGCACGCTTAATTTACCGAAGCGAAAATAATTTTTTTTTAGATATTTACCTGTCGTGTTGCCGTTCTAGTAGTCTTGAGGCAAGGCTGGCGCGCTCTTGCGTTTCTTCGCTGGTTAAGGGTCGCGCGTGACATTCGATAATGGCGCATATAACAAATAGGGCAATCACTCGGACGATGGTTTTCTGAAATTGATGCATTTTCCTGCAAAGCAAAAAAAAAAAATTTAATTTTTGCTCATCAAAAAAAAAAAAATTACATTTTCTTTGAAGAAAGAATTAAAAAGTCACGCCTATTAGTATATCGCCTTTAATTTGACCCGATAATAAACAATTCTTTAAACAATTTAATTTAAGGTGAATGGGTTAAATCCATTTCGGACTAAAACTTGGCTTATAGATTTTTTAATTAAAAGGGCCTGGGAAAAAAATAATTTGAACCGAATTGAATAAATATTTTTAACGAAAAATTTATTTTGATAAACAACTTACTTTTTTAAGTCGGTCTTTTTGTATTCGTTTCTTTTAAAATAATTCTGTAAAAAATAAATATATGTATTTTAAATTTCTTTATAAAATAAATTTAATAAAAAAAAAATTTTAATTTGTATTTTAAAAAAGCATTTAGTTTGTTAGATACCTTACCTTTTCGGGTTTTCTTTTCGATGTATATTCACTTAAAATTTTTTAGAAATATATTTCACTTTTTCAATTTAAAAATATCACAAGTCGTATTTTAATAATTTATATATCTGCAAAATAGAAAAATCCATCGGTTATATTTTTGCATATCCAAATGAAATCTTCTTTAAAGCTTTTTCAGTCGCTGCACTTTATTATCTAGTCTGCTATTTCTGAGCCGTGCGCTCGCTTATAAAGCTGTGAGCGCACGAAAAAAGCAACGCGGAGCTAAAATAAGAAATATCAACGTTTTTTTGTTAACGACATTTTGGAGTATGATGTCAGAGCCGTAATAGTTAGCGCGGCGTGATTCTGAAACCGTGCTTGTGGTAGGTTATAGAAACCCGGCGGTAACAACTTGTCAAAAGTTATGATTTTCTCAATTACAACACAATAACTGGGAGTGTCTATATGCGTTTAATCGCCCCGTTTAGGAAGGCCTGGATTATGAATCTCTCCCCTTATTACGTCATAATTAATTTTTGGCTTTGTGTTGTATTATAAACAAGTCCAACAATGAACCAAATTGTTTAGAGATGTAAGGGTAATGCTATACACTCATTATCTACGTCATAAGGTTTATTAATATCTTCTTACCATAAAGGCTGCTGTAAAAATGCATGTAGATCAAGAGCCTGTACATGTTGTCGTATTTTTTGATTCACAGGAACGCCTTAAATTTAATCTACAAACAACTCGAACCGTTGTCAGTGTTTTTCGTAAACAACGCTATTAGTTTGCCTTTAACAAGCCGAAGATAGTCGCCTAGTAAAATATCAACTTTTCAATAAAGGGATAATCGCGCGCCTTTGTGTAGCGAGGTTGTAACGATTACTGAGGTTAAGTGTTTAAGAGATTTTAGGACATAAACGGCGCGTGTCTTTGCCATTGTTAGATCGTAAATATCTTGTATTACTTCCGCCCTTATTGTGTCATTGGGTTCGTTTAGGTAACTTAAAACTCACTCAAAAGTCGACCTTTTCTGACGACTTTCAAGCACCGTTTTAGGCGATTTTAAAATTTTTTTAAAAATAGGAAAAGTAGCGACTGCATTGGTAAAACTGACCCCTTGGAGTTGTTATTGTACCAAGGGGGTAACTAGCCATGGGGCTTTAATAACTGCCCCGTAACGTCAGAAGCACATTGTTATTTTTAACCCTGGTGAGAGTTGGTCAAATATTGGCTGTTTGCCAACCGTTGTAATCTTAAAATAAAATCGAAAATGAAAGCGTTCTCAAGTATGCATATAGGATATAAACTCGGCGGGGATTTTACTAATATAGCTTATTTGGGAAAACTGGCAAACACACAAAACCGCAGTCGTCTTGAGCGAGTGCTAATTCTGTCCCCGGCTAACCGCGTTTATCTTTGTATAGCTATTAGCATCCCAAAATTTACTTGCGCGATAATCAAACAACAGACCTCGTAAAACTGGCATTTTTTCTGCGAACTCGCGACGTTGTTAAATTACCATATACGACGCGTTATAATTTCCAGTCTCTAATTCCTCACATGCCGAGATCAAAAGTCTATGTTGAATCAAGATAACCCGTTCCTTACCTCGTCTACATTCCTGGCATTTTCGCTGGTAAAGTTTCGTAGGATATCAGGCCTTGCGTTGGGCCAGAGCTAAATATTGACCGAGTTATTATTAAGCAGGTGCTGGTGTGAAAGTATAGAAGGGGCTACACGAGCGGGTATTGTTGACAGGGGCAATATTTGCACAATTAATCTCGAACAAGCAGTTCGGTGGCATTAAGTAAACCTTGTAACCGTTTCAAGGCCAAATGTCGACGTGTCAAACCCTGCAGAGGCTACCAAGATGTGCTCATTTATTGAAAAGGTTTTTGGTTAAGAAGAACAATATTTTAGATAATCTAAAGTGATTAGCAACTCAAATATTTTGTTGAGTTTTCACATGCTAGGGTTATTTGTATCTGATAAGGGCTGTGGTTCTTGTGCTTCAACGTACGGTCGAGATATTTTTCTAACCTCAATGCTAAAAGATACACCCGTTATACCTAACATATAAACGCCGTGTCATCAAGGGATATCACAGAAATTTAATATTTCTTTTCTGAATCAGTCCTTGGGCGGTACTACATTATTAGTCGTGCCTATAACTTCGTATTTCCCCTATATATGCTATTCCTGTTTCTAGTGTCCTTACGCAGGTGTATTTTTAGAAGGGAATTTGTGTGGTTTATTTTAGGGCTTCGGTTTATTTGATTGGTGTTTAAATGTAGTGAAAAGGGAAGCAGAATGTTTTGAGTCGCAAATCCACGCCTCGATTTGTGTGGATAATTGCAGTCAACCCTTTGTTTTCGAGCCGGGATTTACAAACTTTCTATTTTTGCCCGTTTCCGTCACACAGAATAGGATTAAACCGGCCACGCGGGTATCACATAAAAACCTACGCCAGACAATTTATTTTTGGGAGTATTTCTAAGGCCAAAGGGTATTAAACACGCAATTAACTACGAGATGGCGTTATATTTTCGACTAGAATCTTCCGTATTGACTGATTCACCTTAGCCCGGCTAGATAACTTCGATTGCGCTCGTTTTTAATTGATACTTACGGTAAGTGTTTGCGCAAGGCTCCAAGTCTCTCGTGAGTCGGGATAATTTTACGGTTTTTATAATGTTGTGACACTTTTCGACGATGTAACAGGTTCGAAATGAAATTTTCTTTTGCGATTATGGAGAAGGATAACATCGACGTACCCGCTAATTTCAAGCCAGAAAACTTATAAGCTCTGCTTCGGTGTAACTGATGTCGAGACTGTTAATTATCACTAGGAGAGCCCATCAACTTAGCACGGGTCGCTAGTTCCTTTGTGTTTTTGCGAGATTAAGATCTTTTGAACTTTTCCAGCAATGTGAAAAATGTGCCAAATTTGTCACCGCGCATTTTTCAAAAAAATTTCGCAACGAAACAAGGTGACGTCATTAAGAAAATAAACAACAGCTACAATTAAATAAACCTGGCCTCTTTGTCATTTCGGAAAATTCCACGAAACTTCCTCATAATCCCGTGACCCTAAATCGGTAACATGTTGTCATTTCTCCTAATTGTGTTACATTTATTCGAGGTGATTCTTTATTGCGTCACAAAGCGTGATTACGTAGCCTCTGATGAACATTTAGTAAGTAATTTTCCCTGTTCTTTATTGGTGTTGTGATAAGTGGCTGGCTTGTATAAACAGCCGGCTATATTCGACGTTTTAATCGGCGTGGTATGTAAGCAATGTCCTCAAGGAATTACGTTTCCAATTATGAGCAACATGTTTTATCAGAACTCCCTTAGTAACTATTCTTTATAGTGGCTATTGAGACGTTTTTATAGAAATTTTTCCTTCGAAAGTTGTGATCAAGGCACGTTTTTTTGATGTTTTTACGATTTCAAAGGGCTTTTATTACTGTTTATACTGGAAAAACATCCACTATTTGTCGAAGGGAATGCGTTTTCGATGATTTTTAAACAACGAAATGTCCGTGTCAATAAACCAATGCCCCCCTGTGGAGGCTAATTACCCTTTTCCTTGCATTTATGCTACTGTGTTGTCACTTGGTAAACGTGTTAAGCTTTCCGAAAATTCAACTTTTTTGCTTGTTCAGTAAATACCGAAGGTCAAATTAGTTTATATGGCCGCCATTATTGTACTGACGTGCTATTATACCCCCTAATCGAACGTGTATTGTTGGAATTTATTTAAGTTAAACGGTAAATGTCGGATTTCAGCGTTTGCGTTGCATAATAAACTCAACGTGAAGCTATTTCGTGCTTTTTCTTACCCCGACGTTGCCCCTCCCACCGCTCGTCGAACAGACCAATCAGCAAGTGCTAAAAATACCTAAACGTGATCCGCGTTTTCTTTTGTTTCGTCATTATGTGTTTTATTTAAAACAACATCCAACGTAATCTACTCATCGACCACCGTATAGGCGACCTTTTGGGAGCTGTTTATTTTAAGGCCGCCCAAACCCATTAGCTGTCATAACAAATTGTCATAAATGCATATTTATGTGCCAAAATAGCGACATCTTTCTTATAATCCGTGTCGCCGTGTGTGTGGTAACAATGTCGCTTGTGCGTCACAATACGGGAAAGTAATTCCAGTCGTGATCCCGGGCGGTTTACGGCCGTCCACTTCGCAGACGACTCACCCTTCAAAGATGCATCTTAAGATCGCCGATGTCTGGTCAACGCCGCTCCTTGTACATGATCCACAGTAAGTCCCTTTGTTACGTCACGGCCAAACAACACACAGGGGGACGCTGTTAAAACAAAAATGAACGATGACTTAACATGTAATGTGTATTGATTTATTGAAGTGCGAAATGAGTAATAACCCCGATTCGATGCGGTGGTAATCCCCCAAATTAACTGCCCTGTAAAAAATGTAATTCTGTATTGACTTGCGACGCTGAAGTCAAAAGAATAGAAAATAAAGAAAAGAAACTAAAGCTCTTTCCCTGAAGAGGGTTAGGGTAAGCTTGGCTTAATTTAAAGCGTCTCATTGTCAGTATTTGGTTTTCAATCTAATAACAATATTTAAAATAAACAGTCAACGCGATTTACGCTTATGTTTTTTAAGATTTCGCCCCTTTTTGTTTCCTATTTTTTTCGTTCTTCCCTCCCCATTTTAAGCGACCCTATTTACTTGGCAAGTGTGATACGGGTTCGAAACTTCCTGTTGTCGAACTGAATGCAAATTGTTCTGCAACTTCAATTTAATGTTGACAACACAATTTTTTGCAGCCCGACTTTTTGTTTTGGGTCGCGCTTGGCTTGTTACCTATTCACTTCGTTTCGCGGAACGTCAATAATTATTGCTTGTGTAAACACAATTAACATTTTCAGTTAAATGCATTGGCTCAAAATGAATCATCTCCAGCTATTTTTTGACAGCTTTATACAAAATACGAGCCTTTTCGGATGTTTGAAAGGCATTTTCTTCCACATCAAGGCAGCGAAGGCGTTATTCCCAGAGTTTATTTTACTTGATAGGGAATTGTTAAGAACGAGGCTAATACTTCCCGGAATTGCAGAAGCGACAGATGAGCTCGTGAGCTATATTTAGAAGCTTGTGTTTTTTCCGTGTTTAAAGACCGTTGTCTTGAGTACCGTTTCGAGTTGCTATCAACATGCTCGGCAGTGTAAAACAAGATCTGGCATTGTGATAGCATCTTCGGAAACTGACTAAGTACATCACGGATTTTGCTGCGTAACCTTACCCTTTATGCCGGATATCAATCAAAGTGATGCTCGTGTGCAAACCTGTTATGTCATTGGCGATTGCTTTCTTTTAAATTATGCCACTTACTGCGACGTTTGCAGTAACCGAAAACCGAAAAAAGTTGCGTATAAGCTATTTTCGTATTTTCAAGAACAACACACTCTGCCACGGGTTCGCACTTAGTTAAAACTTCACCGTTGTCTACGCAGTTGATAATCGAATTTCGCTGTTTCTACAACAATGACATTATGACGTAGACAACGTCATCTTTCGAGGCTGGGTTATGACTATGTTGCAAACACAACAAATTAGTAACACGTCTTTTGTGAATCGCTCAAACTAAAAATGGGTTATGTTAGCTGGAAAAACTACGGCGCTTAATTTTCCCAAAACCCCACAATTCTGAATCAGCATGTTGTTGCGGCCGTAGGTGGTAAACAAAGGTGGATTGCCATAAACAAAGGACCCACCGGTAACCGCCTTCCGCACAGCCTTAAATTTATAAAGCGGTTTAATGAAGTGTTGTATATCATTACAAAAACACAAGTTTACCTGAGTTCTACAATTGCTTCTTTGTTCGGTTTTATTTGGTTTTAATACGATTTACGATACCGCGCTGTTTTCTTTAGCAAGCACGGGCTTGTAACGTTAATAGGTGACAAGGGGTAAAGGTGGGTGGGTTATTTATAGCTGGTGCAAACAGCTATATTAAGGTTACTCAGATATGCAAGAAAACGCAGGGCTCATCCATCACATTTATAGGGTTTTTTGAACGTGTCTTTAGCAACAGCTCGTGCTGTACACTTTGAACAGTAGTCGTCAACAACATCACCTTTCGGGGGTCACGTGAGTAGCATTTCGCGAGCTAAACATGATATCACCTATTTTGAGTCAATAACTTTAATTCCTGTTTGTTACCTGTCCCGACTTCCCCAAAAATTCAGCGAATTTGGTCTTATTGCAAGGAGTGGTTATATAACGAGGCTATTAAAACTGAAATAGGCCTGGCGCTACGAGATAGGGGTCAGTAATAGTCTGTCTTGGGTTACTAATAGCTATGCGATTAAGGTATTGGAGATCGTGCAAATTGGGTCTTTGCATGCGGCGAAAAATTTCACTACATCCATCACCTGTAGTGTAACATTTATGCTAGCTTATATGGCGCCGGGGAAAGTATGTTAATAGCTCGCCATAATAAGGCACTGACACTGACAGAGTAGGGTACTCCACAATTCGCACCTTTACGGTGGATCATTTTATTAAACTGGGCTAGTCTTGTTGACGTATTAGACCGCAGTTCTTAGCGGGATAAGGATTTAAATAGCTTCGAATCTGGCGTAAATTAACCGGAATTCGATCCAATCACGAACGTAATTGCAAGTCTTATTCGAGGATTAGGCACCTTAAATACCAATTTATCATGTTGCTGGTTTTAAAAGATGTCGACCTTTTAAAATTGTGGCTGTCGATCATAAAGTAAGCCGTGTAACTTATAAATTCAAGGATTAAGAATTGTGTTTATGGGATTTTTTCTAAGTAATTTTCATATTTTTAACGATCTTTTTAAATACCAAATTTTACAGCCCTTAGTCAACAAAAACATGTTCATTTATTTTCGCGGTTAAATTTATTTTGTGCGTCTTTAAACTGTTATTTAATTTTTAAGGGAAATACGTCGTATTCTACATTGTGTTCTGCTGTAAAGTGCTGAGAAAAGTTAGTAATAACTGGGAATTAAACCTTATTACATTAATCGTTACTAAACACCCTTTTCAACCCCGTAATATCTGTTTCATATCGTGGGATACAAAGATGTAATCGTTTAGAATGACGTTAATATCTCTAGATAAGTGATAGACTATCCCTGTATTGTATAATATAATAAACAACCTGTTGTTAACTGGACAATGATAATATTATGTCGTTAAGACTGCCACATGATAAATGTGATATCGGCTAAGCGGTTGTTTATCCGTTTTAACCATAGCATCACGTATTAACTTGCCTATCTATCTCTTGTACTCTAAGTAGTCGCAGACGACCAGTCTATTTTTGACGATTAGTTATCGCTAAAGCCACCAAACTTGATCAGCTATGAGTAGTAGTTTTGACGTCAAAAATGATTGATCACCGTTCTGGGTGGCCAGTCGTAACGATTAGTTGTTTCACATTAAGGATTAGACCACGTTGGCGGTATAGGCTAAAAACAGATTACATCATTTATTATTACTACTTGTAAACCAACTTAACCATGTACTTACTCCTGCATTGGCCCTGCTTATTGAAGGTTTGGCTTAACGTTTAGGCTAATGATACTATTTATGGAGTTGTCTTTTGTGTGTTGCATGTAAACTCGTCTTTATTTGGGCTTTCCAGTAAATAGTATGATTTACTTTTTGCAAAACTTGTGGATTTGGATTTTTAGGGAGGCGTTGCGAAACAATGAACTATTGTTGGCGACCTGCGAATACTGCTGTTATTACGTGATTTTGTCTTTTGTTTTGGGATCAATTCGAGCGTTTCCGATGTTTTTCCTTAGCAATTGCTCACGGGTTTATTTTCTTAATGATTTCCCGAAAATGTAAACAATATTTGACTAATTCGGAGCCTCCGAAAAAAGTGATAAAGCCCCCTTGTTTAATAAATCCTTTACGCGGCCTGATAATGAAGTTTTTGTTTGGTATTTTTCTGTACCATGCGACCTTTGGGATGACGTACATTGGCGCTCTCTGCTCGAACAAAAAGTTTTAAAATCCGCTAAAAAGATTGTTTCGGCTTAAACCATAACGAATCGGGTTAGAAAAATAGCTGAATAATGCTTTTACGCTGTGTTAACCTTTCTAATTAATATTATAAACTATAAGGATTAAAGGTAGAATTGGCAGCAGTTACCGTGCATTAGGTGCCTAGTTGCAGATTAATACATCCTTGCAGACTCTGCTGAACTTCGAGAAAATGGTTAAAAATATTTGCAATCCGTGCTTTTGCTTTGTTTTGATAAGCCCTAAGTTTTGCTTTTGAAAAGCAAGCTGGTAAATTTTCGTTTTTCTATTAATTAAAATTCAAACAAAAACAAAACAAAAACCGCCAGAACTAATTATGACGTCAACAAGTTACCAAAGCGTAGCGTTGCCAGTTATTTTTCTAAATGTTATGACTGTATAATTTTGACATTTGATACTTTTAAAGCCACTAGAGTTTGAACTTTATAGCTTTAAGCACATAGTTTGGCTTTTAAACAATAGAATTGACTTAAACTTGGCAAAAATAAAGATTGTGTCATAAAAACTCTGTAATTTAATACTCTTGGTTTTTCAATTTTTATGATCACTATTTATTTATATCAGATAACTGTCACTGTTTAAAATAAATATTATTTAAATACCAATGACATAAAATAACATTTGTTAATAATGCGTAAATATTTTTTCGAAAAATCTTTAAAAAATAACGAAAAAATAGCAGAATTTTGTCACAAAACACAAACTGGGCAATCAATTACATTTTTTAATCTCCTACAAATTAAAAAACACAAAAACTGTTGTAAGAATAATATGACGTACGTAGTGACGTCACAAGCTCAGGTCAGTTTCGAATATTCGACTCTGGGTTCTGACGTTATATCGGGGTACATACGCGTCATAACCACCGAGCTTTCATCGACGTATGTCATCCGATGTTTCTTTCTTTGACGAAAGTAGAACAGCAGCGCCACCACGAGGCAAGCTAAAACTATAAGAACGATAATCGCTATCCACGTTTTACTAAGCTGGGTTGGTTTTGCGACTACTACCTGTTTATTAGTAGTCGAAATGTTTAAATTTGTTGCGTTCGCTGCGTTTATTGTGGAATTGTCCGCTCGAGAATTCGATGACGTCACAGTTAGGCTCATTGTTTTATTTTTTGGAATTCCACTCGTCACGGCTGATAGAGTTACTCCGGAAACGGCTGGCGTCGTCGCTTTACCACTCGTTGCTTTCGCTAAAGTTATTGCTGCATTGAATTTTGTAAGAAGTGACGTAACCATATAAGCAGTTGTTATAACGGGTTCATTCGTCGTTAAAGCCTTGGTTTGGGTGTCAACAATTGCAGCATACGATGGTGTAACTGTAAATACATATGGTTTTAAGGGGTCTTTTTTTGTATAGCAATTGGGTTAGTTTTTTTTTAGTTTTTTATTTTTATTTTGGTTTTTCGCACATTGATAAAAGTAAATAATAAATACGATATACAATTAATATTACAACAATGCGACGGGAAAAAATGACAAAATCAATTTAATGATTTAAAACATGCCAAAAGTATTAATGTTTACATAAAGATTTTAAGTATGTTATGGCATGGTCACCAAACCCACAAGTTTGATTAACTTACGGGTACATGGCGTGCTGCCAGTCTTGGTTAAGGTAACTTGGTCGACTAAGATATTTCCACTTTTACCTTCCTCCCAATCAAAAGCCTCGAACCAAAACGTGGCAACGTTAGTGTTTGACATAGGAATCTGCGAAAGTAAAAAACCCAAATTTTTTTTGAACAGCATTAAGTTAAAAACTTAATATAGTTTAGATCTAAGCACGATTTTGTACTTTCTAAACACATACATCGTTTCATAAAGCTATAGCTTATAAAAAGCCAACAACAAAAAAAAAGGCAGAACCAAAACACAAATCCTAATCAAACAACAAGCAAATATGGGGCACAATATTTTAATAATGCAGGTTAAAAATAGAATAAAGTGTGATGCAATGCTCTGAATAAAAGTTAAGGCGGGCAAAATATAGAGCTTAATGACAAAACATGAAAAAAATAAAATTTTTAATTGTGCCTACATAAGTATGTACTATGTATATTATGGGCATCAATTAGCAATATCTGTATTTTGAATTTAGGCAATAAGAACGTTTACAAATTCTTACTTTTGCATTTAGCCATTTGTCGCCCTGATGCCCCCTTAAATTCCATATTGGGACCTTGTTGCCTGTCTTTGTGGAAATCAGTACTTCTAGATGACCCAGTGTTCGACCTGAACAGTTTAAAAGCTATCTATATTACATTCAACAAATAGGCTCATTTTTATAGCAAGGTTTTTTAGTAGCTTAGTACTTGCTTTTTTGAACTTGGCCTAAGTTTAATAGCTTATTTTTAGTTTCAAAACAGTCACATGAATAGGAAATTAAATTTCGATTAGGAAATATTTTGATTTTCCTACCTTTCATAAGGTACCAGAATTGAAAGCATGATTGGCCCTGAATGTTGACAGTTGGACTTCGTAGCAATGCTGTTCGATTTCGCTTGTTCTTCGACTTTATGTACGCATATCCACCGCCTGTATCGATTATACAACGACATAATTACATCCGATTAAATTGGCAATGTGTGCTACCGAATTAAACATAATCAATGTTGGATGCATAATATATTTCTGTTGGGTCCTGGATTTGATTTAAACTAAAGTAATATTAAGCTATATGTCTTTAAACTCATAAATAAAACCCTACTAATATAAAATTTATAATATAATGATCTTAGATTATTGTCAAAGAAATTAAATGTTGTTGATCATTAGTAATTTTTTTAAAGCATAAAGTTTATCTACCTCCGTTATGATCTCTGTCTCCACCGCTTCCTTTCTGTTTTCCATCAGACCTTGATCCCAATTTCCAATTAAAATCGTCGAGATTCGAACCTTGAAAAACATTCTTCCATCCACACCAGCCGCGATCAAAATTGCATGCAATCTCTTAAAAAAATAAATTAAAATAAAAGAATCTTTTGATTTTTGTTTGAATCACCTTAGTACATGTGTATTTCTTATAATAATTTAATAAATATTGAAATGAGTGAAGATCAAAAGTCTTTGGGCAGCATAACTTATTTAACTTACTGCTAGTACTGCTGCTTTGCGCTGCTGCAAAAGTTATACACATTGCAATGAATAGTAAACTTTTCCATGATACTACTAGGCTCATAAAGTCAAGCTTTTCCATTTATCTGTTTTACTGTTTTTTTGTATCTTGAAAATACTTTAATGTAATTACCGTCGTTTTATAACTTCACCTTTAAGGAGTTTACAGAATATTTTTGTGCATCGCAATCCGAAAAAAATTTGGAACGTTTCCGTGAGAGTCTCCGCAAATTTCTTTTCTTTCCTTGTGACGTCAGGCAGCCGGAAATCAATTGAGAACACATTAAAGAAAGGCATCGGAACTGTTCAATTAAATACCTGACAGGCAAAAATAACACAATTTCATAAACAACATATATATAAATATATAAATGGAGAAATAGGTTTCTCTTTGTTATTTTGGAAACTTATGTCCTGGCATCAAAACTAATTCATAAACTTTAAAACCTAAATTCGTTTTTATTTATCATATTAATAATGCTTTTTCTTTAAACTAGATGTTGTTTAGTGCAGCATACTTCAACTCTACTTTATTATATCTAGAAAGATAAACCTTCAAAACAAATTGTGGTATTTGATAATAGTTTGTGGCTATTTAAGCTAGGCCAAATGTTAGTTGTTTTCGCGTTAACGATTTGAAAGAAACAAGCAAATGTAGTGTTGGATGTTTTATTTTAGTTTTTACAAAACAATTGAGTGAATTTGCATAAAAACGCGTAAATGAACTTAATTAGTATTAGCAAATACTTAAATAATTGCAAAGCATGTATATGTACAGTAACACCACAGCACGCCAAATAAACTATTACAGAACTAAATTTAAACTATATCGCTAAAATATGGAAATGAAAAATATCTAAAAGTTAAAAATAAAATATTAAAAAACTTATGACCTTGAGTTAAACTAAGGAGGTCGAGTTGAGTAAAAAAATACAAAAAGTAATTAAAAAAAAGATTGGTAATCGTATAAATATGACTGAATGTTTTGTTTGTGTTATAAACATGGATTTTTAGGTATGTGTTGTTAAAGCCAACTTTGCCGCCTTTTCAATAATCTCCTTGATGTTGGTGCCGTCCCTTGATGAGCACTCTAGGTATTTTTCTGCGCCTAGAGCAGTAGCTGCAGCCTCACAAGCTTGTCGTGGAGCTGTGTCAAATCCACTTCTTAAGTCTCCCTTCATGCCAACCACTATACAAGGTATACTTACCCCAGGAAAGCGCTCGTCAACCTGTTTTGCCCATTTAGAAAGCAGTGAAGAAAACGAAGTGTAGTTGTCCACAGCAAAACAGAAAACAATGGCGTCTATTTTCTTTAGCTTGTCATTTAACCCGATTTCGAAACTCACGTCTACTGTTTTATTAGGAGCAGTTGGCATGGTAATCTTTGAGTGCTTTAGTAAAAAAGATTGGTTATATCTAACTTGCAAATTAACTGAAGATGACAAAAATGATTTGTATTACATTAGCTTTATTACAAGGCTAATATAAATTCAAGTTGGTGGGTTACCTTTTTGTAGACGTAGTAGTCCTTCCTAAAATAGAGGTTGATCATCCAGTGCTTTCCAACCCCTTCATCACCAAGTACTACCACGACCGGTTTACGACCTCTTTTGAACACTTGTTTAACCTATAAGTACAAAGTTAAATAGTAAAATTCAAGTATATTATTCATTTTTTTATTTAAGGTCAAACGATTTTAACAACATGTTGTACAAAAATTCGGATACTTAATTAGTCTACTTACCCGATCAGGAATAATATTTCTGCCACCCCCATTTCTTTGCCTTTCTATTAACAAAACAAAATATTAAACTTAATGTTGTATTCCACTTAACGTTGCCTAAGCAAATACCTAGTTGTTTATTATTTAATAGAAGAGAACTATTTAGGAATTAAATTAAGATAGATTTTTTGTCCACTCACGGTTGATTTGAAATCTCCCGTTAAGAAAATACTGAGCTGTCAGATTCCATAACTTAACTGGCGTAATTTCGCTTCTTACTGAATGGTGAATAGCCATTCCTTGCTGATGTTGCACGTTATTTCTGTGTTCTCTATGATAACGTTCGTCATAGAGTCCCATCGCAGTCATTAGATCGGTTGTGTTCTTTGGCATCGTTACATCTTCATCCCTTAATCTTGAAACCACAGCACTTGCCTGCAAGAAGTTAAATTTTCGTTTAAATTTAAGTTTTGAAATTTTGGTCAAAAAAATGATTTGACACAAATTTTCTATTGTAATTTTTATAAAATAAACTATGTTTTACTTGTGCCATTGCGTTGTTTGACGAATAGGGTAAGAGATCGTGCCAAGCGTCGATCAACATTTTAGCTGTTGGACGTTCATCGGGACTCACTCTATGTCTTGTTGTGCCAAGACACCATTGAATTAACACACCCAGGCCATCATTAATCTTTAAAAGATAGTTAATTTATTTATTAACTTTCCAAAAATTGAGTAATAAAAAAATGACATCAGTCAAAAATTAGAACGTATACATATTACTGAAAATATGATAACAACTAGCGTACGCTGTTGACAGTTAACAGAGGTTTGGTTACGTTTATTGGTAAACTTTAAATAATGATGCACCTTTATAAATCAAAAATTTTAACTTAGAAAGATTACGTATACCTGCTTTGACTCAAAGTTCTCAACCTCCAAAATTTCTCCTCTTAAAATTGCATCTATACATGCCCTAGAATCTCCACGATATTGGCCGTATGCTCTTCTTCTATGGTACATTTCCCAAGCAATGACACCAAAGGCATGCATGTCTGCCTGTAAAATTAAAAATCCAATATTGAACCTGCATTAGGTGTTATGTAAAATTAAATTTACCTATTATGGGAATAAAAGGTCATTAAGCAAACAGATTTTGGAAACCTTACCGAAGAGCTTATCTTATTCCGTGGGTGTCTTAAAACTTCTGGTGGAGCATATTCATATGTAATTATGTTTCTCTCATTTTCTTCCAGATTAGAATTGCTCCAGTCTCCAGTCAGCGATTGGATTTGGGATCCGGCAAAATCGGCCAATTTCGCTCTAAGTTCGCCAGTCAACAACACGTTTGCGCTCTGTTAAAAGATAGGCTTGTTACTTGAAGATACACTTATGCACAGCGGAAAATCTGCAGTAGCAAACAAACTAACAAACATAAAACAAGTAAAGGTGACATCGAAGTTTCCTATTGCTTCAAGGCATTGCAATCAACCTTAAACTGTATAAGCTAGGCTTTTATAAAAGTAGGTTATAATTGTTGCTTTTTAAAAAAGAAAAATCGAAAAACAAACATTTAATAAAAGGTTCACGTATGTTGTCCGGCTTTAAACAAAACAAAGTGCAGTTTACCATAGGAGAGAATTCTTTCGAACCGTAGTCCAGACCGAAGAATTTGGGAGAGCCGTAGTGGTGTAATTATGTTTTGTGTCGAATTTTTGTGTGTTATTTCTACTCGTAAAAGTGTAACAATAAATAATATACATCCGCTATTAATTATTACATTCTCGGGTAATATAGTTTAATTTAACAGTCATAAGTTCGATTAAGTCTTAAACTAGGCAGTACGTTTGTTGCTAATTAGTAGTCGTCAGACAAGATCTATTGTTTCAAGTTTGCAATTTTACTGAACACCGACGATTGTTTTACCACTACAGATATCATCCAGATATTTAAATATATGTACCCTTACCCCAACCCTATCTAAGTGTGTATTTAATTAGCAGACAGGCCCCCATCGAAAAGAAAACAACGTTCCATTCACCATAGCAAAGTAGGGAAGAATTCTCTCGGACCATAATCCAGACGAGAGAATTTAAAAGAGACGTAGTGTAATTATGTTTTGTGTAAAACCGAACAACATACGTGACCCAAACAAAAGTATAATATTAACCAAGATTCGAGACAATAACATTTAAAACAATACCTTTATGTCTTTGTGAACTGCTCTTTGGTCGGAAGAAATATTATGCATGTAGTTTATAGCTACCAATATTTGATGAAGAATTCTTAAAAAACAAGAGTATAATATAAGGCCTTAATAAAAACAATGTATTAAGTTAAGTAATAAATGTAGATTAACATCGAAAACTAAACTAAGAAACCTGTTGCACAAATCTGTTCCGATGGTAATTTCTGTTCGCAAACACATGAGGTTGTACAGAGTTCCGCATTCAGCATATTCTAGAACCACGCCTAAATGAGCACCGTAGGAAAACCAACCAAGGCACTGAATTGTAAATGGGCAAGCATTGGTTTGGTGTAGAATTTCAACTTCTAAAAAATTTTAATAAAAACTTTGTTAGTAGGCTATACTAATATTGGTAAACAGTTTAAATTTGTACCAATTTTTATGTTTATAATGCCAAATAACATTTGGCAAGTCATACAAACTGTTATTTATACCTTACACTGGATTTACCTTTAAGAAATCCTCTTTTTGTTTCATCAAAATTCTCCCTATTTTTATAAACTTTAACAGCAACAGAAGAAGAATGTAGGTATGCCTTCCATACCGAACCTTGAAAACAGTCGGCTATTTGGCCGCCTGATGGGACAGCAAACAATACTGCGTTTGGTCCTGCTGGTTCTTTGTACAACACCGACATATTAGCTACATTATTTTGATGTCTTTGCCTCGTTCCCATTTTTGCGTTCACATTATTAAAGACTTGAAATGTATCTTATTATTTTCTATTAAAACACCCTACTTTTAATACGGATCACTAATGATCGAGTAAGGTAAAATCTACAAAATAAAATATAAAACAAACTGTAAATACAAGTTAATGTCATTTAAAAATTCTTTTTGCGCATACGTATGCTAGCAGAAAAAACCATCGCAACTTAACTGAAAATTTTGAAACTAAAATATAAGTGGCAAACTAACTGGTTCCCATTTTGCCTCGTGATGTTCAGGTTTCTGATTGGCTGATCGCGCCAGATACGCCCGTGATTCTGTTTAGTTTGAAAAATTTGAGTCGTCCTCCTAAAAGTTTTACCGGGGGAATAACCTGGTAAAAACTCTCGGTGATTCTCGGAGTTTATTATCTGCAAAAATACCATCCGCAAAAAAATGCAGCTTGGTACGCTCATTTTTAATTATTTTGTAACATTTGTAAATAATTTAAATGCAGGAATAATTTGTTTTAAAACAAATATTCACCTTTGGCGATGTTTGCAAACAAGTTCGCGATTAATTCAGGTTAATATTTTAATTTTTTAATTACTTTGCGGCTATATTTAGCCTTAACAAAATCGTAAGTTTAATATTTTTTTTTTATTTAATTTAAGCTTAAGTTGGCCATTTGTTTCCTAATAGTGTAATTTTTTATTATCATTTACAAAGAAACAATTCAGTTATCTTGTTTCTATTTGTTAAACAAAAATAACCTGTCCTTGCTTTGTTAGAATTTAAGTGTTGTAATTTGATAGCAGCAGACGACTTTGGTTTATTGTTCATCACTTTTCTGGGTTCGATTACGGTAACATATCTTATTAATATTGACACTATTTCATGGTTGGTAAATCTCTTGCGCAATATTTGACCAAAAAACGAATTGTAAATTTGCAATAAATGTATATATGCTTAATAAAAAAGACAGGGTTAAAGTTTTTCCCAAAACTATTAGGATACAGCCTGTTTCGCCTTAAAACATTATTAAATGTGGTTTAACTAATTTTTTTGCAACTTTTAAATATAATTTTCAACTGATTAAATCTGTTTGCTGATATTAGTTTAGTTATTCGTTTACTTATTAAAACCATTTAGTCAACTATACAACATTGACTTGAAAAAGGAAGTTTGAAATTGCGATAAAAAAGAGATTAAGTTGATTTTAAACGAATATAAAAACTTACTGTTTTGACCTCCCACGAAAAATGAATTTCTTTTTCACATTTAAAATGAGGTTTTGTCAACCTTTTTAAAATTGTTGTTTGCCGAAATTGTCTTATCTTCAACTGCAAAAACAATTAATTGCGGCAATTCAATTTTGCAAAAAAATAAATGACTGACAACTTGAACTTTACCTAAACTTTGTTAAATACACATTAGTATTCACGTACCCAACACGCGTGTAGTAATTTAGATTATATACCATTGCGACATAGATTACAGTTACGTTTTTCCCGTAACCACGCTGTTATATGTCTATAATATAATACGGGCGTGTTTTTTGAATAAATATAATATCTAAATGGAAGCACTTATATTACTAATAAGAGTCTTTTTGTTGTTTACTTTTTGACTAAAAAACTTTTTTAAAAACATTTATTGGTTACACGTTTTTTAATTTAATGTCAGAAAGAAATTTTCTGGTGAATAAATTAACTGTTTTGTTTGATATAAGCGGTTGCTTTAGCCAACTACAGGTCATGGTCGTTTGTAATTTAACTTAGATTTCCAAACTAAATTTCAAAAAAGAGATTGTGGCCCAACCGAGCGAAGTACTAACTGTAAAAAGTAAACTAAAATGTTTTAATTTCTTAATTTTATTATTTCGCAAAATTTACTTCTTTGTTTTAAATTTTAAAATATTTAAGCTACGGAATGTACAAAAAAATAAATTGTAGTTATAAAAAAATTCATGCAAACATAATGCAAAAAAATTTAATAACAAAGTGAACGCAGTGTAATAAAAACCGGGTATGTACATATGTTAAAACCTCACAAAAGTTACTGGTAAAACATCTTACAGTTCTTTAAAGGTATTGATGTTGAAAAAAAATTAGGTGGGATTACTATATAAAGTTACAAAGAAACGGGTTGGGATTTGTTTTAATCCAACATGACAGCTAACTTTCCAGCTCTGTTGAACACAGAATCAATGTTTTTGCAGGTTTTGGATGAACATTCCCAATACCTCTCGGCCTGAAGTATTTCAGCAGCATACTCACAGGCGTCGATTGGTGCAGTTCGAAAACCACTTTCACGCAAATCTCCTTTCGTGCCTACTACCAGACTTGGTATAAAAGCACCTGGAAATCGCTGGCTAACCAACCTTTTCCACTCTGAAAACAATGACGAATAGGAGTTGTAATCGTCGATCGCAAAGCAGTAAACGACGGCATTTATTCGCTTGTGCTTTTCGCTCAGGCCGATTTCAAAAACAACATCAATTTGTTTATTTTGAGCATTTAAAACTTTTTTCTTGAATCGCTTAAAAAATAATTATTTTATAAAATAAATCACAACTTAACAACTTTAAGAAATATTTAGGTTAATTTGATAATGAGAAGCATAAAAAACAAAATGAATATATTTAACTTAGCCAAGCCATTTTATATCCAATTTTAGAAGAGCAGCTATCTTAATTAAACATAATGTGTATTGTTACACATTTTGGTTTTTAAAATATGATTAAGGTAAGGTAACACAACAAAAATAAAAAGTGATGACGCCAATTACATAAATTATGGCATACTTTTAGGCTGTTTTCTTTAAAGTGCTGTGCCAACATCCAGTGTTTTCCGACTTTAGAGTCTCCTAGCACGACAACGATTGGTTTGGTTTTGTATTTAAACAGATTTTTTATCTATATAAAAGAACAAAAGTAAAATATTTTAATTTAAATATTATATTTATTTTTCTAGGAAATTTTAGTCGAAATATTATCTTTTATGATTGAATGGTTTTCACCGGTTGTGGAATAAATCGGCTAGAGGATTCGCCTGAAAAATATAAAAAAATTTACAAATAATTTTTTATGTGACCGACCCATAATTTGTTATGTTTTAAACAATTTTAACTTTTTTTAAAAATTTTTTAAGCAATTTTAACGTAACTAAATGTTACCATTGATTTGCAATCTGCCCTTCATAAAATACTGGGCTGCAAGATTCCAAACACGAATAGGAGTTAATTCGTCTTTTACTGATCTGTTTATAATTACTTCATTTCGTTGTGGTTGCTGTAGATGAGAATAACCTGGTCTGCTGGTTCTTCCATCTTGAATTCCCATAGCTGTAACTAAATTAGGCAAAATATGGATCGGGCCCGGTTCTCTGCTTCGTAAATTTGGAACAATACCAACTGCCTTTAAATACAAATTTATACAATAATTGGTTTTGAATTTACTGGAAACAAAAAAATAATTATGCATTTATTAGTTTAATTAGTTTCAGAAAATAATTAGGCCGGCCTTACTAAAATAAGTTTTTTTTATTACGTGGATTAATTTTGTTTATTGTTTAAACCTATATGAGCTTATTTTGTGACTTTAATAAACTACCTGTGCCGTTGCAATGTTTGCATTATAAGGTAAAATTTCGTGCCAATTGTTGATTAAACCACTTGCCATTGGACGGTTAGAGGGTAGTGGTTTTCCTTACGTAGCTGTGCCCAAAATACATCGAATCAAGTTTGCGAGTCTAAAGCAATCCTAAACAAACGTGATTTCTTTAATATTAAGATAAATTTAAAGATGAATATTTTTATTAAACAAGGTAAAGGTTTTTAAATGTTAAAATTATACAATTATAATTTACATTGTTTAGTGGAAATTCTACTTCCAAAATTTCTCCTTGCTGAATTGCTTCTCTACAGTCGTTCACATACCGGTAGTGATAGAATGCTCTTTTTCTATGGTACAACTCCCATGCTATAACTCCATATGAATGCATGTCCGCCTAAAATACATTAAAACAACATGCAGTAATATATAAATTTTATTTAAAAAAAAACTATAATGGTCAAGCAACATTAAATTTAAATAGACATACCGTTGAACTTATTTTGTTTTTTGGATTTAAAAGAACCTCTGGTGCTGCATATGCGACAGTAATAATGTTTTTTTCGGTTGCACTAAGTTGAGGTGAACTCCAATCTGCACTGTGATCTTGAATCTGAGACCCAGCAAAGTCAGCCAACTTTGCTGTAAGATCACTCATCAACAAAACATTTTCACTCTGTAAATATAAAAAAAAGTCTACCATACCTGCTATAAAAGAAAAAAAAAGAATTTTACTTTAACAAAAAAAAAAATTATGAAGAATTCTAAAACGGAAACAATAGGTAAAGCGAAACCTTAGGCCTTAGTTTAACATTATCAAATACTATCTGTTACATAAGTCCACCCCAATAAAAATTTCGCTTCGTGTGCACACTAGGTTGTATAAAGTTCCGCATTCCGCAAACTCCAATACCACGCCCAAGTGAAAACTATAGGAAAACCACCCGAAACATTGAATTGTAAACTGGCACGCCTGTGTTTGTCGCAGGTTTTCTATTTCTAACATATTTATTAATCGTAAAGTTAATTTTTGCCTTGCATAGCTTGTAGTTTTAAAAGTAAAAAAACAGTAACATTTAACATTACATCCATACCTCTCTTAAAATTGTTTTCCTTTTTTTCAAAATTTCCAGCACATCTAAAAACGTTAATAGCAACAGGTTGAGAATATAAATAAGCTTTCCAAACTTCACCCTGACCACATCTTGCTATTTTGACATCAGGACTTGCAAACAAAACTGCATTTGGCCCGTCGGGCTGCTTAAACATGTTGCTTTTCTAATTACTCAATTTTTATACTACTGCAATAAAGATTTTAATGTGTAAATATTATTGCTAAAAAATTTAATCTTTGTTTTAAAAATTTCAATTGCTGTAATATGTAAAGCTTTATATATAATAAGATGCTATAAATAAAAAACTGGTAACAAATGTTATATTGAGCTCTAACCAAATAGTTTGCCTTTAGATAAAATCAGTACCAGGAGTCTTTGTATAATAAAACTTTTTAAACAACCCCCTTTTTTATACGACAGTTTTGTACTTTGATTGTAAGATGAACTTACGTTTATTTGCCTTACATTTTTTAGTATGTTAATAGAATAGGAATAAAGGGAACTACGTATAGTGTTTCTCACGACCTTTATTTTGTCAAATCAATGTTGTCTATACAGTTTAAACTTCACTAAACAAATCACATAGAAAATTAAGCTATTTGACTTTGTTAAAAGGTGACATTAATATCGTTGTCCTTTAGAAACACTTTGTAAGTTAGATTTATTTTTCCGACAACTTGCTTCATCATTTAGATTAAAATTACCAATAAACTCAAAATTTGCTTAGTCCAATTAGGGCAATTAATAATAAATACTTTTAAAATCCAGTGTGTTTAAATATTAGGTTATAATGTTTTTCAAGGTGAAGATCAGATCATTTTTGATAAAAGACGACCTTAATTAGGGTTTTTAACAAGTTTTAATACAATTCTACCTGTTTTTACCATATTGACTAACATAGCTTAATTTTTGGTTAGCTATTTCACAAAACAATACTTTGATATCTACCTGTAAACTTTCGCCACCGGGAAAATTAAACTCTTAATTTATTCACAGCCGTCGCAAAAAAGTTAAAAACAAAATGTCACGGTAAAATATTTGTAGGGTTTGTCTAACTATACCCCACGTGACCAACAATAGGTTGATCGGAGAATAAAATACGCCCCTTGATCACAGATTGATCTCAGTTAATATAAAAATAATACCGATAATGGGCCCAGAATTGCAACTGTCTAACTCGACTGATACAACAATTGAAATACTCCACAATGTATTCAATATTCAGTACACAAGAAAAACAATTAACAAAAAACAATACTGGCTTAACACTTACAAATCAATATTACTTTTAACAAAAACTAACTAAAGACCATTTATGAATTGTTAGAACAGAAAAAATTATTCCAAGTTACGATACAAATAAAGACAAAAAAGGCGAAACACAAATCACGTGACTAAGAACGCTGGAAAAAAGGGAACAAATCAATATTACTTTTAACAAAAACTAACTAAAGACCATTTATAAATTGTTAGAACAGAAAAAATTATTCCAAGTTACGATACAAATAAAGACAAAAAAGGCGAAACACAAATCACGAGACTAAGAACGCTGGAAAAAAGGGAAAAACTTGAAATGACCAGGCGATAAGGCGATCCAAAAAGAGGCGCACAATAGCGGCTAATGGTGTCCAACCGAGTGTGAAATTGTATTTAGATTAATGAGAAAATATAAATCAGTTTTCATATAAATGGACTTAACAATATTGTTGTGGTACAACGCCTTCGAATGAAAAACAAGTAGCAACTTTTTGGGATTAAATTTCGCCAGAAAAAAATGAAGCTGTTTGTCGTTCCTTTTTTCCCAAGTTTGGCTGGATCGTTGCTAATCATGGGTTTGGCTGGATCGTTGCTACGTAACCCTAAAATGCTGGACTGTCTGTGCATTAAAAATTTCGTTATTCGCGAAATATAACGAATTAAACAGGCCATCACATGTTTAAAAAACAACTTACAAATGACAAAATGAAATTAAAGTTTAACAGCAGCGTCAATATTCTCTTTTTTTGTTTTTTAAACACAGACAGCTTAAAATACCTAAATTGAATAAATAGTTGATATTTTATTTTTTGTACACGCTTTGAATAATAACAAAAGGCGTTATAGCTTGTTTACAAAACAAACACATAGCAAAGCCTATGTTAAAGTACACATTAGTGAAACGAAGCGATCGCCATAGGGAAATTCAAAAAGTTAATTTATTTACAGCACACAGCAAGCTATAGGTACAAAGCAAATCAATGTTGTGTCTATAATATAATATAGTCGTGTTTCGTTAATAATTGAAATATCGGAATAAAAATACTTTCTTATGTAAGAATGAATCTTTTTATTTGTTTAATTTTAGACCAAAAAATTTAATAAAAATATTTGATGGTTATACGCATTTTAATTTTGACTTAATTTGATACTTAAAACACAATTTTAAAAAGCGATTGGGTCCAAATTAGGCTAAGTGCTAACTAAGTAAACCAGCACATTATAAGATCTTTATTTCACTATTTTATTTATTTTGCAAAATTTACTTCTTTTTTTAATTTTAAAATATTTAAGCTACAGAATGTACAAATGAGTGAATTGTAGTTATAAAATAATTTATGCAATCTACATAATGCCAAAAAAATTAATAAAAAAGTGAACGCAGTGTAATAAAAACCGGGTATGTACATATGTTAAAACCTCACAAAAGTTACTAGTAAAACATCTTATAGTTTTTTAAAAGTATTGATATTGAAAAAGATTAGGTGGAATTACTACATCAAATTACAAATAAACAGGTTGGTTATTTATTTAGTCGTACATGACAGCTAACTCCCCAGCTCTGTTGAACACAGCATCAACGTTTTTACCTGTTCTGGATGAACATTCCCAATACCTCTCGGCCTGAAGTATTTCAGCAGCACACTCACAGGCGTCGATTGGTGCAGTTGGAAAACCACTTTCACGCAAATCTCCTTTCGTGCCTACTACCAGACTTGGTATAAAAGCACCTGGAAATCGCTGGCTAACCAATCTTTTCCACTTTGAAAACAAAGCTGAGTAGGACTTGTAATCGTCGATCGCAAAGCAGTAAATAATGGCATTTACTTTTTGGACCCTTTGGCTTAACCCGATTTTAAATATGACTTCAACTGATCTATTTCTAGCATTCACCCTTTTGTAAAAACGCTGCAAACAAATGTTGTTTGTTATAACTAATATGCTAAGAATGATCCATTTAAACGATGATAGCAGATTATGTTAAGTTTTATGTTACTTTACTAGCTTCAATAAATAAATATGTAATTTGGATATATTTATTAATTAAATATAATTAAAAATCGTTAAATCATTTTTACCTATTACTTTAAATATATTAATATAGACATTAAAATATCAGATGTGTTTTTAATTGCATTAAAAATATCTATCTCATAACATGGTTACGTAAATAAAAAACTATAACCTACTTTAGGGTTGCTTTCTTCAAAGTTAAAGTCCATCATCCAGTGTTTTCCTATTTTTGGCTCTCCGAGCACGATAACAGTTGGTTTTGTTATAAATTGAAAAAAATTTCTCATCTACATCCAAAAAAAGGCAAGTATTAGTTATATTTGTTGTTAAATATGCGTTTTATATTTGTTACATTTGGCAACCCTGAGGTTTTATAATCAGCCGTGCGTTTCACTTGATTGAAAGGTTTTTTAATACTTACCGTAATTATGGTTCGAAATCTTAGATTTATTCTTATTTGACAAATTTTGAAAGACGATAACTTTTGTTCTTTAAAACTAAAAGTTCAAAATTTTAAGTATGTTTGTTATTATCATAACGAATCGCAAATCTCCCATTTACGACATTTAATTATCACTAATTACTTATTAATAGGTGTTTGTTTATTAAAATTTAAAGGTTGTTGTTAATTTTTTAAATCTTGGTCAATTGTATATCATGATATTAGTAACTCAAAAATAAAAAATAATTTTTATTTTTGTCATTAATTACTAATAAATAGGTGTTTGTTTATTAAAATTCAAAGGTTGTTGTTAATTTTTTAAATTTTTGTCAATTGTATATCGTGATATTAGTAACTCAAAAATGATTTAAAATTATAATTTTTGTCACTAATTACTAATTAATAGGTGTTTGTTTATTCAAATTTAATGATTGTTATTAGGTTTTTAAATTTTGGTCGGTTATATCTTGTAATATTTATAATTCGAAAATGAATTAAAAAATATTTCTTGTTTGTTTGTTATATTTAAATGCTGGTTTGTTCATTAAAAATTAAAGTTCGATATTAAGCGTTAAAAATTTGGTATGATGTATTTTGTAATATAAGTAGTTATATATTTAAGTGCTTTTTTATTTAATAAAATCAATTTTAGGAATTTAAAATTTAGTATAATGTATATTGTGATATTACTAAGTTAAAACTGGGTTAAAATCTTAATTTTTGTTTGCATAATATATATAAATGCTTTTTTGTTAATAAAAAATAAAAGTATGTAAAATTTTTAGTTAATGTTTATGCATATCTTTTTTATTTATAAAAATTTATGTTAAAAATAATCAAATAATTTCGAACCATATTTTATTTATCAAATAAATCTAGTTTCATGGCTATTATTTTTATCGTTATGAATCTAGACTGATGGCTATTTAAAAGTGATTTAAAGTGTTATATGTAATTACTACCTTCCCTACTGTGAAACTATTTGGAGTAGTGAACTGATACGTACATTTTTCGATCCATAATTCGGACTTGTGAATTCTCGGGTAATTACATTTTGCATTATTATTAAGTTATTCTGTGTTCATGTTTTGACTAATTCTAGAGATTATTATGTTTTGTACTTTATATTAAGTGTCTCTTTTACCTTTATCAGGAACTTATTGGGTAGTTTTATCGTCTGTGCCGTATATTTTCATGAGCCAATATCTGCCATTTATTAGGTATTTATGCTTTTTATTGTTAATGTGCTTAATAGGGCTTTGCTATTATAGCTTTTTTTCATTTCCTTACCTTATCAATTGCTAATTACAGATTGCTTGAATTAACCACGATTAAACAAGTTGACATTTGTATCCATTGTATAAGTGGCTTGCTAAACGTGTCGGTAAGATGTGTTTTGGCTTTGATACTTTCTGTATTATGTTTTTATTATGTAGTAACAATTAGTTATATTGTGATCGCTTATTTTTCTATAGCATTATTGACTATAGCTGATTTATTTTGTAGAAACTGTGAATGAATGAAACTGTGTTTGTGTGTGAACGGAATAAAATTGTTGATTCATGTGTGCGACTAAAAGCGGGGTCAACTTTAATAAAGCAAGAATAGTTCAATCAGTAAAAAAAAAATCTTATGCTAAATACCCTCAGTGCATGGCCACTTAGCACTGGAAGAGAGGGCATTTAACATATGTTATGAAACTAGTAGGATGGCGTGGCGTTTTTTTTGCGACATAAAGATGGAAAAAAATCATATACGATTATATTGTACCAATGTTAGACGACGTTAACACTTACACAAAAACGTTTTACATTATAGTCATATAAAAAATAAATAAGTGCTTACCGGTGGAGGAATCAATCGTCTAGAAGATGAATCTACAAAAAAGGATTAATAAATAAATTACCTGGTGCCAAGTACAACCAACTAATAAAAATTAGTTATATGCCTTATATGTTACCAATAGATTGTAATCTGCCATTCATAAAATACTGAGCGGTAAGATTCCAAATACGAATCGAAGTAAGTTCGTGGTGGACTGAACTGTTTTCAATGACTTCATATCTTTGTGGCTGCCGTAAGCGGGAATAAGATTGTCTTGTACTTCCATCGTCTTGGATTCCCATAGCTGTAACTAAATCAGGCAAATTATGGATCGGGCCCGGTTCTCTGCTTCGCAACTGGCGAACAATTCCAACTGCCTGTAATTACAAATGTGATATTGATTTCCCCTTTTAGAAAATAATCAAGTTGTGCCATTGTGAATTACACTAAATAATAACATTCATCTTAAATTATATGTCAACCTGTTTTTTAATAACATTTTAAATGTAGTAAAATACCTGTGCCATTGCAGTGTTTGCGTTATAAGGTAAAATTTCGTGCCAGTTATTAATTAAACCACTAGCCGTTGGACGATCACAAGGCTCGGGTTTTTCTTGCATTGTTCTTCCCAAAATACACCGAATAAAGTTTGCAAGTCTGTAGCATTTCTAAATAACGTAGCGTTGTCTTTTTTTAAATTTGGGAATATATTTAGAGTTTATTTTGCGCTGGACAAATTTTTTAAGTTTTTAAATATTTAACATAAATAATACATCGTTTGGTGGAAATTCTATTTCTAAAATTTCTCCTTGCTGAATTGCTTCTCGGCAGTCGTTCACATAACGATAATGATAGAATGCTCTTTTTCTGTGGTACAACTCCCATGCTATAACTCCATATGAATGCATGTCCGCCTAAAATACGTTATAACAATTTACCGCAAGATAATAGGTCTATACAACATTTGTTTTTAAAAACAAACAATGTATTGTTTAATGGTTGAACCACATTTATATTAAATAGGCCTACCGTTGAGCTTATTTTGTTTCTTGGATTTAAAAGAACTTCTGGTGCAGCATATGCGACAGTAATAATGTTTTTTTCGGTTTCACTAAGTTGAGGTGAACTCCAATCTGCACTGTGATTTTGAATCTGAGAACCGGCGTAGTCAGCAAGTTTTGCTTTAAGATCGCCAGTCAATAAAACATTATCACTCTGCAATTTAAAAAATATACATATCTTGGTTTTGTGATTTTGTGTTTACAAAGTACTTGTAAACTTAACTTATGAAAAAAAGAAGAAATTCTATTTCACTTACTTTGATGTCTTTATGGACTATTCTCTGATCTGGCGAAAAGTGATTATGTAAATAATCCAAAGCAACACATACCTGATGAAGAATTCTACAACAGAAACACGAATTAAAGAAAGTATGAATCATTGTATTTTACAGTTCTCTAAAAAAAAACTGAGGACCATAGAGAATAAGAGAATCAGCGAGGACCGCAAGTTAGTAGAACAATATTTTTAATTAATTAAATAATAAAATGCAATAAATAATAAACATCATGAACAAATTATACATTTTAAGATTGTGAAGCAAAATAAATCGCTATAAGTTTTAGATCGGACAAATAACTTGGTTACTAGCAGAAAAAACGTTAAGTGGGATACAATAAATCTAAAACTATTTAATACTGTTTATAGTACATTACTAAAAGTTACCTGTTACACAAGTCAACTCCAATCTCAATATCAGTTTTTGTGCACACCAAATTTAAAAGAGTCCCACATTCCGCAAACTCTAATACCACGCCCAAGTGAGTACCATAGGAAAACCATCCAAAACATTGAACCGTAAATTCGCACGTCTGCGTTTCTTGCAGAATTTTTATTTCTGCAATTTTAAAATTTAATTAAAAAAAACACGTTTTTGCCGCATCTAAACGAATAAAAACACTTGCGCAATGTAGAACTATTCTTGGAGAAGCTTATAAACGTTTTTATATTAGTCTAACTTTCATAGAAAACTGGTACGACTCTTAAACAGCTTATGACCGCTATATAAACGTATAGCTAACAAATTCGCGTACAACCCGGTGACGTCATAAAAAGTTCAAAACATCGAATCAAGCTTATTATAGACCCGAGAATATTTTTAATTACAGTTTTAAACTACAGTTTAATTACCTATATTAGCTAGCCGCATTTTTTTGTTAAGTTCTTCTTTAATACAAAAAAAAATAGTTGATCCAATTTTTTTTTACCAAATAGTAATAATATTTTTCAAAACAAACCCTTTTTAAAACTTTCTTCATTTTCTTTAACATTTCCAGTATTCTTGAAAACTTTAACAGCAACAGGTTGAGAATATAAAAAAGCTTTCCAAACTTCACCCTGACCACAACTTGCTATTTTGCCATTTCGACTAGCAAACAAAACTGCATTTGGACCGTCAGGTTGCTTAAACATCTTTATTTAAGAGTTTAGACAAGCCAAGGCTACTTTAAATAATTGCTAACTTACAGATATATTATATATATTTTTTTTAATAACCTTTCATTTAAAAAATTGAAACGAACCGGCAATAAAACCAAATCTTAATTGTGTGTATAAACGTTTAATCTTTTTCTTCCTTTTTATAACGGTCGTAGGCTTCTTTAGAAATTTGACATTGTGCTAAGCCCAAAGCGTATTGTATTGTATTTCATTTATATTGTCTCGAAATATCCAAGTAATGTAAAGTCAGGCTCTTATTTTTTGGAAATTTAAAACTGTGTGTTTAACTAATATTTAACTTAACAATCCTTTTATTTTTTTGGTAAATAAAGGTTTATTCACAATTTCTATGATTGTTTTAAAAATTTTTAACATGATAATAAAATAATTCTTTTCTTTTAATTGCTGGTTATTTTAATATGCGCTTATAATTAATTTAAATAATTAATTTAAAAAACAGTTTTTTGATATCTATTAAAGTGAAAAGAACGAAATCTTTATAGTAACACACCTTACAAAGGTACAAAACAATACAACAGTCTGCTCCCCTTAAACTAGGACCCTGTTTTAACTGCTCCCCTTAAACTAGGACCCTGTATTCTGCTTTTTCTGACTTTTTCTGGCCCTAGGACCCTGTTTTCTGCTTTTTCTTGTTGATGTAAATTACCCTTTCTAGTTTTTTTAATATAATTTAATGCAATAGAATTGGCTGTAAATTAGGCCAAAAACCTTTTTTTTATTACGCAGTCTTGATTTGCCAAGTTTTTATTCGTTTTATTAACTCTACCAGAACCATTACTATTTAAATCAAAATTGTATTTGTTTGCCTTTTGTTCTCTGGTTCCCCACTTACGTAGAATTATATTTATTATGCTGTTAATTATTAAACTAAGTTGTTTCGAAACTTTAACCACTGCACGTCACAAGATCAACATACTGAGTTAAATTTTAGATTACGAATAATAAAGCCAGTACTGTAACGGGTTTTGTTATAAAATTACTCAATTTTATTATGTAATCAACAGTTTTTTTATTAACTTTATTGCCCCTTATTTAAATAGAATTGAGGGTAAATACAATACATATATACAATAACAATAACCAAAAGATTATACTAAACTATCAAATACAAAGTAGAATACACTAAAAGTACCAACATTTTACAAAAAAAATAAGAAAAGTGGCTCATAGATAACAAGATAGATAGGTTAGAGCCCCCGAGGAAGTTATAGCGCCAAAAAGTGCACAAAGTTCGCTACAGTATACCAAAACTTTATTCGTTGTATTATGAAGATCTCCACAAAAAATAAATATAAACAAATACCTGTTATAGTTAAAAATGTTATGTTACACTGCTCCCAAAAGGGCATGTCTAAGATATACTTCAACTTGTTTTAAAATTATAATTTTTGTAGATACAATTAGTATAAACCCAAAAACCTATATATTGACTACAATATAATTCGTTTTAGCCTAAAGATCTTAAAGCGATGAGTTGTTTGAATAAACAAATTGTTTAAAAATAGAAAGCATATTCAGCTTAAACATATTTACATTCTATTTTATAAACCTTTTCTATTTTATAAACCCTTAAACAAACTTAAGGTTATTTTAAGCAATATCTGTGGATTTTATTCAATGTCATTTCTGCCTCCAAGTCGTTCTAAAATAAAGGTTATTAAGTTGATATAAAAATGTATTAAAATACAAAAAAACAATATTAACTAATAAACTTAATTTTCAAATGTTAAAATTTGTAAATTTTAAGCTTATTTAAAAAAACTTAATCTGAAATATTTAAAAAAAACTTCTTTTAAATTTTAATTTATAAATAATAAAATACGTATTTTTAAACAAAAAAAACCTTTTTTTTAATTTTTAGGAGTTTTTAATAGTCTTAAAAAAAACGCATAAAAGTAGCCAAAATGAATAATTATAAGTTTTCTTTCTTTACTATATAAAAAATTAACATAAAATGCCTATATTATGTCTACCTGAAAATATCTAATTGTGAAAAAGTAAGAAAAATTTTTTTTTTACCATTAAGCATTTGCGAGCAAACATCTTTAGCAATTTTTTTAATATAGTCTTCAGAACAACATTTACCAGGGGCGCGAATCCGTTCTGCAATACTCTGCAAAGAATGAACAACAAAAAGAGATACTAGATTTATTTGATAAATAAAATATGGTTCGAAATTATTCGATTATTTTTAAATTAATTTTTATTGTGAAAAAAGATAATTTCTAATTCAAATCTAAATAAAAACGTATAGAAGGGGAGCTTTGTCCCTCTTTTAACATAAGTCTTAATGTAAACAAATAACAAAGAAATGAATTTAAAAGCTTTACAATTATAATCTTTAATTTTATTAAACAATCAGCGATTTAATTATAAGAAAAAACAAAAATTTGATTTTACACATTATCTCTTAACGTAATTCAAATTTATATTGTATTTAATGTTCAAAATTCAGACTAGTCATAATAAAAACAATGAGCACTCTTAGAGCCTAGATCCCACGCCAGGAGGCTGCTCTCATCCAGGAAAAATAGAGAAATGGGTAGAAAAGTATAGAAAAATGGTAATCCAAAAACAATAAAAAATAAATACATAAAAATAAATTTAAAACAAAAAATTAGAATAACAGAAAACTTGGTAAAACAAACCTAACAAAAAAGGTACAAGGCATCATAAAAAAGTTAATTGTTTTAAAAAAAGTGCAATAAAAAATTTGTTTAATGAATTAAAAGATGTATAAAATTGAATTAACAAAAAGTTTTAAGATTATTCTAATTGATAAGCTACTGTAATCCAATGTGAGCCATTTTTTACATCACTAAGTCTTGCAGATTGCATATCAGTATTAACAACTAGATTTATTTGATAAATAAAATATGGTTCGAAATTATTTGATTATTTTTAACATAAATTTTTATAAATAAAAAAGATATGCATAAACATTAACTAAGAATATTACATATCTTCGAATAAACAAACAAGCATTTATATATACTATACACACAAAAACTAATATTTAACGCAGTTTTAAGTTGTTTATATCAGGATATGGATTATACCAAATTTTAAATTCCTAAAATTGATTTTTGATTTAAATTAAATAAACAAGCATTCAAATATGATAAACAATTGAAACTTATTTTTCAAATATGTTTTTTAACTACTTATATTTTAAAATACATCATACCAAATTTGTAATGCTTAATATCGGACTTTAACTTTTAATCAACAAACAAGCATTTAAATATAATAAACAAACAAGAATTAATTTTTATTTCATTTTCAAGTTATAAATATTCAAACATATAACTGACCAAAATTTAAAAACCTAATAACAATCATTAAATTTAAATAAACAAACACCTATTTATTAGTAATTAGTGTCAAAAATTAAAATTTTAATTTATTTTTGAGTTACTAATATCATAATATACAATTGACAAAAATTAAAAAAATTAACAACAACCTTTAAATTTAAATAAACAAACACTTATTAATTAGTATTTAGTGATTAAAAATTAAAATTTTAATTTAGTTTTGAGTTACTAATATCATGATATACAATTGACCAAGATTTGAAAAATTAATAAAAACCCTTAAATTTTAATAATCAAACACCTATTAACTAGTAATTAGTGATAAAAATTAAAATTTTAATTCGTTTTTGAGTTACTAATATCATGATATACAATTGACCAAAATTAAAAAAGTTAATAACAACCTTTAAACTATAATAAATAAACACTTATTAATTAGTAATTAGTGATAAAAATTAAAATTTTAATTCATTTTTGAGTTACCAATATCATGATATACAATTAACCAAGATTTGAAAAATTAATAACAACCTTTAAATTTTAATAAATAAACACTTATTAATTAGTAATTAGTGATAATTAAATGTTGTAAAAAGGAGAATGAAAACATAATCTGATAATAAACAACATACTAAAATTTCAGATTTTTAAATTCTAAGGAACTAAAGATATCTTCTTTCAAAATTGGGACTAGAAAGAATAAAAATAATAATAACTAGATTTATTTGATAAATAAAATATGGTTCGAAATCGTTTGATTTTTTTTTATAAATATAATTTATTTAGTAGGTTTATTAAATAAATTATAAATTTAAATATTAACTTTTTTTAATTTAAACCTAATTTTAACAAACGAACACGCATTCATTGATATTGTAATATAAAAGTAAACTAAATTTAAAAGCAAAATACCGATCTTAATTTTTGGTAATCAAACGAGTATTAAAATATAATAATAACAAAACAATTAAAAAAAAATTTACACATTTTTTACTTATACTTTAACATTTTACTTGAATTTTCAACCAATATATTTTACTTTAATGGACAGCGAAAAGGACAATTTTTGACGGCGACCAGAACGCTATTAAATTATTCAAGCTTTAAACTCACACTGATTCGTTATTTTATAAAAAAAAAAAATAATTACACCTTAACTAAGAATATTACATATCTTTGATTTTTAATAAACAAACAAGCATTTATATATATTATACAAATAAAATTAATTTTTTAACCCAGTTTTATGTTGTTAATATCAAGATATACATTTTACTAAATTTTAAATTCCCAAAATTGATTTTTCATTTTTAATAAATAAACAAGCATTTAAATAAAATAAACAAACAAAAATTATTTTTTAAACATGTATTTTAATTACTAATATCATAAAATACATTATATTAAATTTTAAATGCTTAATATCAAACTTTAATTTTTAATAAACAAACAAGAATTTAAATATAATAAACAAACAAAAATTAAATTTTTAATCCATTTTTGAGTTATTAATATTATGATATATAACTGACCAAAATTTGAAAACTTAATAACGATCTCCAAATTTTAATAAACAAACACCTATTAATTACTAATTAATAATATTTAAATTATCAAAATAGGAGGATTGAAACACAATATGATAATAAACAACATACTAAAATTTAAAAAATTTATATACACAAAATCAAAAGTTATTCGATTTCAAAATTCGGATTAGTAAGAATAAAAATAAAAAAAAGTTATGCATAAACATTACTTCATTATAAAATTAAACTGAATTAATAAATTAAATATTACGTTTTCAAATTTTAGACTAAACATGTATTAAATTATTGGACTAAGGAAATTTTAGAACAAAATTATTTAAAATGTTTTAAAATATTAATCTTTAATTTTTTAATTAATTAACAAGTAATTAAATATACTTAACAAACAAAAATTAATTCTTTAACCCAGTTTTAATGTGTTGATATCACAATATACATTAGACAAAGTTTTAAATGCCTAAAATTGATTTTTGATTTTTAATAAATAAACAAGCATTTAGATATAATAAACAAACAAAATTTATTTTTTTAATATGTATTTTAATTTTTAATATTATGAAATACATTATACTAAAATTTAAATGCCTAATATCAAATTTTAATTTTTAATAAACAAACAAAAATTTAAATATAATAAACAAACAAAAATTAAATTTTTAATCCATTTTCGAGTTATTAATATTATGATATATAACTGACCAAAATTAGAAAACCTAATAACGATCTCTATATTCTAATAAACAAACACCTATTAATTACTAATTAATAATATTTAAATTATCAAAATAGGAGAATTGAAACACAATATTATAATAAACAACATACAAAAATTTTAAAAATTTATATACACAAAATCAAAAGTTATTCGATTTCAAAATTCGGATTAGTAAGAAAAAAATTAAAATAAATATACGGGCAATAACAATATGTTTCGAAATCTAAGATTTCGAACCATAATAATAAGTATAATGACAATAACAATATGTTTCGAAATCTTAGATTTCGAACCATAATAACAATTCGAACTCCATTATTTAAATTTCGTCGAGAGGGGCGATAATTTAAAATGTCATGCCGTAAAAGATTTATGGGAATAGGAAAATTTATCCAAGTTGTGGGCCGATTGTTTTTAAAATGCTCAACATAAATATGTGAAAGAATTTGTATTATATCGTTGTTATTTAAATAGTGAGCAGTAAAGGTTGTTTATTAATATTGTTATATTGAACGATTGTTGACTCATCGACATTTGATAAAGAACAGGTTATCCAATCATCACTATTTATCAAAGCTTGATAAATTGACCAACTTGCACCTATACCAATGTAACTACGTAAGTCTATAACCAAATTAACAGTTCCATGACTACCCATAAAATCTACAACTCGCACTTTTCCACCAATTTTAAAAGTTATAGGATTGATTAAAGGGAGATTACTATTGGGATGAGTTTTTGAAGAAAAAGTTGATTTTTTAGTTTCAATGATGTCAGTGTTAGTTTTGCAGCCTTTTCCCAAAATCTTTTTTTGAGAAAGTTTTGTAGTTTGATCTTTGGGTTGTAAAATTTTTAAGTTGGGTATGGGTTCTCTTACTGAAATAGTTTGAATATCAAAGGATTAAATACCTGTAAATAAAAAAATTCTATTATTAAAAAAGATATAATAAAGTTTATTAACAAAAAATATAAATTATTATAATAAGAACATTATTAGAATAAAAATTATATACATACCAAGTTTATAATTGCAATCTTTTTTTTCACATAATGCAATATAAGTGGAGTTGTGGTAGCTAAAATGAACCGATATAATTCCAACATGGCACAGTAATTGTTTAGAAGTATAAATATGGGCTAAATGAGTGGAATTAGTTGTTGTTGGACTTTCAATCAGTTGAGAGAATTGTTGTTCAATTAGTTTTTGGTTAATTGGTTGCAGTAAATGATCACTAAATAAATGTTAGTGAGTGTTAAGCTTTAACCCCATTACCTTATTATCAAATAAATTAAAATTGTAAAAACACCTTAAATATGTAAAAAAATCAGTAAGTTACAAGTCAAAATATTTTACCTTGATAAATACTCATTAAAGTCACCTAAGAAGATTAAAGTGCCATGCAATTTTTTCAAATTTAAAATAAATTCCACAAGTTTTGATGTTGTTGATTTGGGCGGCCTATACACTACACATATAACATAACTCAGTACTCTAACACAAACAATTTGGTTGTTGTACTTATCATGAAACTGGTCGACTGGTTGCATTTGTAGATTTTTTTTGACATAAACAATTATTCCACCACCACGTACATTTTGAAGTCTATCACAACGAATTAAAAAATACCCTTCTATATCAAATCTGCAAAAACACAAAAAATACTCTTTAAACAAAAGTTAATAAAAATGGAGAGTGAAATAAATGTTCCGAAAATTACCTTAAAGATGAATCACAAGGCTTGCACCAAGTTTCAGTAACACAAATAACATCAGATCCTAATATTTGATGATGGGATCGTAAGCCATCCATGTGACTGATCAGAGATTGGGCATTTAACGAGGTGATCACAAAATGCGAAGTCATCTTAAGAGTTTAAATTGGGTGCAAAAGGCTGCTATCAACCTTTGGCATTTTCTTGACAGCTTCAACAATAGTGTGTTTTGTATGGATGAAATCTGGATTGTAGTTCTTAAGATGCAATCCACTTAATTCATGGCAACAACTTAAAGCCACATATGCTTGACCTAAACAACAAATAAAACAATTTTGGAACTTAAAATGCAACATAAATAACATTTTTTTTTACACAATTTTTTTTTTATCTACTTAAATTTTAACAAAAAATTAGGTTAATAAGTAAAAAATATCTTACCAGCACGATTTATCTTTGCCATGTTCACTACTGCTTCTGAAAGAGTTGCTCCTTGAATTTTGTGGACAGTCACAGCATAAGCTAGCCGAATAGGATATTAAAATCTTGTATAGGTTTTATTACCGCATCTAACTGGTTGGGAAAGATATGGCTCAATTAAAACCCATTCTTTATTACAGGTTTTAAAAAAAGGTTGATTTATAATACGATTTTTTCCAACCAGTTGTGAATCAAGCTCAACAGCTATAAATTGTGGAAGCCCAAATTTCAAGTTACCATCGATGATGCACCGGACAGTTCCCAAACAACCATTGCAAATCCCGTCAGACACATCTATATTAACCAAAAGCATAATTCGACAGCCAAGTGTCACACTAATAATTAAATTCAAAATTAAAACCTTTTTAGCAGCAGAAGCTGGATATATAAAAGGCTTTGCTTCAATTACAATTTTGTTAGCCAAGTTTTTAGATAAATCAACGACTTTCAAAATACAAATTTACCCAAGATTTTCAATTATTTTAGAATTATGCCTGAAAACTTCTAGATTTGTACCAAAGATATGAACAATTTTGTCAGCAGAAGAAGAATCAAGTTCTGTTGTTTGCGATTTCAAAATGTTGTTATCAAAAAAAGTTAAATTTTTATCTACTTTTACTCGAAGCCTGTTTAAAATTTTAGCAAATTGCTGATCCCCTTTCTGTCTTACGATTTCATTAAGATGATGAACTTTAAAATGTTGCCAGTGGTTAGGAATAAGAGAACCAGGATCAACTTCATACAAAGGACGCGCTCGAACAGGAGGAAGTTGATAAAAATCTCCTACCGCAATAACAGAGATATTACCAAATGATGCGTCCTTTGAATGGGGCCTTAAGACTTGATTCAATCGTTCGCTAATTACACCCAACATTTCCTTGCTCACCATAGAAATTTCATCAATAATTAGAAGTTGAAGATGTTGATATTGAGCCCTAAGTGAATTGGCAACTTCTTCAGTTAATCCCTTAGGTTGACTCATCTTCATACCAGGATTTATACGAAATGCGTTGTGAATAGTTCGACAGCCAATTGCAAATGCCAACACACCAGTTGGAGCTACCGAAAGCACAGAAAGTTCATGTAGATTTTCAACTATTTTTTGAATAAACATTGGGTTTCAAAATAAAGACAATGAATAAGATGACTTTTTCCGGTTCCAGCACCCCCAGTTATAAATAAATGTAAAGGCGAAGTTGAATGGATACACAATTTTTGAATACACAAGCACCAAAGGCAAACGAAGCCAAAAATTGCCTGTTGATCGATATTGAGAGTTCTGATCATGCGCATGCCTTCAGCATAAGTCAAAAGTGGTTGCGCACTTATACTTTCAGCAAACTCGGAAGATGGAAAGTCCTTAACCACAGATGTTAGTTCGGCAGGTAACTCATCTTCCTCCTCACCTTCAACAAGATCAGACTTCTTAAGCCCTTTGGTCTCTTACCGCTCAGATTTCGTTTGTGGAGCAAGACTTGCCCACGCATCAGCCAAAATTTCTGGATCCATAGATTCTACAGCGTTGTCAAGATCATCTTCAATAACATTCGTAAAAGCCGACATGTTTATTTCCACAAGATCTTTAACTCTAACAACAGTATCAGTAGAAAATATTTCACCACACTCAAAGTACTCTTCGTATGTTAGATATCCATCAGGCTTAAACTCTTCAGGCACACGATGTGGAATGTAAAGCCGCATTATGTTTTCAAAAAACTTTTCCCCATCTCTTTCCTTGTTTAGTTTAGTATGCTTAATTACAGCCGACCTTCCAAGTCTGCAATATTAAAATGTTTGTTTTTTTATATTAAAAATAAACATACTAATAACATGTTCAAGTAATATACCTGAATTTTATAAAAGAACATTTTATGTAAGTGTAGTTTTTTAAATGAATGGACAAATAACAATATTACATAATATAAAAAATATTTTATTTTTTTTGTAATACAAACCTTTTCTTAATTCGACCCATGCCTTTATTGTCTCCATATATTATTCGATATTTTGAAGAAAAACTCAGCTAAACAAAGATCCTGAAATTGTGGTAAATCTGGTCGATTAAGGTAACGATCAAGGAGGCTGGTCATCCACATGTTTTTCACTCCCTCCTCAGTTTGAGATTGTAGAACAGCCAAAGGAAGTGATATTCTTAAAATTATTACAAATTTAATAAAATTTATGTACATTTTCTTAGTCATATAAATACAAATTAAAAAAATTAAAAACACATAATTGTAAGCTACAATACAAAAAAGTTAGATAACAGTTGATGTGTGTTATATATTTAAATTAAATTTTACATACATGATACTTTATAAGGGCACCATAACACTTACCGTGTACTGTCAGCATCCACAGGAATAAACACAACATCTCTAGTACATGAATTTAACGGCAATCCTCCAACACGATAAACAGCTTCCATAACACTAACCTCCCTATGAGTTAGGTACAGGTTGAAAAGTGATTTCAGCTCCTTTATAGCATCTACATTCCCTTCTCGCGCCTCCTTCTGTGCTTGTTTAATTAATTTACCCACCTCTTTTTCCTCTTTGATGATGTATGATAAAATATACATCACACAACTGTAATAAAATAAAACATTTTAGTTCATAATATAAAGTGTATTTTATCACCAAATTAATATTACTGCCTAAAAGAATGTTCTTCAAATATAATTGCAAGTATTAAAAAATATTACCTGTAAGGATCTAAAACATACTGAATGTCCATGTTTGCGCTTCATGCTCGAAGTAAATTTGGATTATACGGATTAATCCACATCTCCCTTGAATCACGTTTTAAAACAACTTTATTTCTTGAGCCCAAAATTTCAACGGCATTTTCAAATTCAGTTTGACTTACACCAGCATGGGGAAAACATTTTTTAGATGTAGAATGAAAATGATCATTGTTTAGCTCATCGATGGCATTATGCAGTGACAACAATACTTTCTCTGCATATTTACTCTTATCTGAATTGTTTTTAGGTTTAGAAATAAAAGTTTGACTTGAAATTTCACATGGAAAGTTAAATCGACAAGTTTTTTTTTTCTTTCGACATGAAGAAGTGTGGCGTTTACTGTGAGTTTGTGTAGAGGTGACCATTTCATACAGCTCTGGGTTGTCATCGGGATTGGGAAGTTTACAACTGATATGCTGATCAATGAATTCACATATAGTTTCTGTGGAATCCCGATTAAAAACAGGTGCATCCTTAACCCACAATAAAGCATGTATGTGTGGCCAACCTCTAGCTTGAAACTCAACTCTGTAAAAATAATCCACAACTTCACCGACAGGATTGGATTTGTTCATTAAAAAGTTGTGAAAAAAGCATTTTGTTCGACGATCGAACATTCTAGCGGTCATAACAGGGTTGCTAGCAATCAGTTTACAGTACTCGGACCAATCAAATTCCTCCTTGTACTCTACGTTCAATTGCTTGCAAATACATCTCACAATTTCTTTCCATCGACGGTCACCTGCAAAATAAAACATAAAAATACATACAACATTAACTTTATTTATAATGCATTACCAAAATGCTGACATGTAGTTTATATAAAAATTTTAACTATACCGGGATTAATATAACGAACTGAACTTTTTACTTTTATGTTAATCACTTTAAATAATATAAAATTAACAAACAAATTAATACCCTTTATATACAAAATTAATAAAAAAAAAACGCTGAAAAACTGCAAAAAAATGTTGGTAATCCCAGCTGCCTGATCATAGCAAACAAATCATTCATTGTTTTCTCCCAGTAGGCTGGTGATCCTCTTACAGTTTTCATAAACTTGTAACCTTCATCATTCCTAAAAATCTTTCTCAAACTATCATTATCAAGTAAGGTTTTAGGAGTAATTGTAGGTAATAAGGGTGATTTATTTTTTCTCATGGCAATAAAAATTGCAGACATTAACTCTGTTATTTCTTTAACGTATTGTAAATAAAATATATAAGCAGTTTCACTAGAAAAAATATTAATATACGAAAAAAGTTGTCTATTACAATATGCCCCAATTCCAATTTTTTGTGATCGTTCTTCTTCAAATGTGTTGGCCCCATTACAAAATATGTATGGAAATGCATTTGCCTCATTTCTAATGGCCATAAGTGGAGGATTATTTTCTCCTGGAGCAAGACACAACACATTATCATGAATAGCATCACTAAACTTGCTGTGCTAGATCACTAGGTTGATAACATGTGTAAAGTGGGGCTGTAGACTGACTTACCTATCGTTTGTAGTACTTACCTCACTGCTAGAAATACTTACCCAATAATGTAACTTTGTTAAAAGTTATTTGTTACAAAAGACTATAACTCCGTTAGCGTTGTTTGGATAATTAAAACGAAATGTAATAAAAGTTATCCATAAATGTTAACGCTAAAATTGATTGAAAAAACAAAAAAAAACATTTTTTTATTAATATACAGTTTAAATATTAATATTTTAATCAAACAAACATCCTTATCGCCAAATGGTTTTATTGTATACACTGTTAAATTTTTGCATACACTGTTTTCAAAGTTAACTTAAAAGTTAAATTCCACCGCAAAATTTAACTCCGTTAATTAACGAGTAACGGAAGAATGGTTTAGTTCCCACTTTAAGTCACACTTATATTTAATACATATTACTTAAAATATTACCGAATTTAGCTTAACAAAAAATCATTAACCTATTTATAATTAGTAGAAAAATTCCTGGCAATGGTAATCAGCGTTTCTAAATTTAAAAACACGCTGTAAATCTATACTTCGTAACGAGTTTTTAACTGTAATTTTTAATTAACTTCAGCTTTTTTATAAAATCAAAAACAGTATTTAGTCTAAATAATAGCAAATAAAACGAAGGTTTATAACAAAAAAATCTTACTCAGGCAGACTGGTAGATATTCTAACCTTTTTCTTGAAATAACTTTTAACTAACCGACTAATAATATATTGGTTAAATGAATCTAAAAATTAAATTTACTGACATTTTTAATTTTAAAAAGTGATTTTATCACAGACTGTCTAGTATTTTATAGCTAAAAAAATTAAAAAAAGGTTAAAAAATTGCGCTTAAAATTCTTTGAGTGTAACAATGATTTAATTTTAATTAAATTCCTTAACAAAAGATAAGACTGAATTAACAATAGCGAAATAGAGCGTTAACAACGGGATATGGATTATCTGCGACGATGCCCGGGAAGTTAGAGCACAGAACAATATAAATCTGGTGATAGGGCGCAAGCAACGGGATATGAATTATCAGTGACGATGCATGGAAAGTTGAAACGCAGAATAATATAGGTCTGGCCCAATTTTGCGGGCGTAAAATTAAACAATAGATAAGAAATAATTACACAAAAAAAAACTATTAAAACGGGATACGAGTTTTGATAAGTGATGATAAGTGTAAAACTAGTTGGTTACGCAAAAAATTGAACACATTATACCAACCTTTAAATAAGAGAATTTAAATATTATAAACAAATATAATTTAATTAAGGTTTTTATATATAATATACAAACAAATATTATTTTAAAACTCGCTTAAAGTATTATATTTATGTTATACGTTAGACTTGAATTTTATTAAATAAACACCTATTAATTAGTAATTAGTGATGAAAATTAAAATTTTAATTTATTTTTGAGTTAATAATATCATAATATACAACTGACTAAGATTTAAAAATAAATAACAAACTTTAAATTTTATTAAATAAACACCTATTAATTAGTAATTAGTGATAAAAATTAAAATTCTATTTTATTTTTGAGTTACTAATATCATGATATACAACTGACCATTTAAAAAATAAATAACAAACTTTAAATTTCAATAAATAAACACCTATTAATTAGTAATTAGTGATAAAAATTAAAATTCTATTTTATTTTTGAGTTACCAATATCATGATATACAAATCGCCAAGATTTAAAAAATAAATAACAAACTTTAAATTTTATTAAACAAATACCTATTAATTAGTAATTAGTGATAACAATTAAAATTTTAATTCATTTTTGATTTCCTAATATCATGATTTACAAATGGCCAAGATTTAAAAAATAAATAACAATCTTTAAATTTTATTAAATAAACACCTATTAATTAGTAATTAGTGATAAAAATTAAAATTTAAATTCATTTTTGAGTTACCAATATTATGATATACAAATGGCCAAGATTTAAAAAATAAATAACAAACTTTAAATTTTAATAAATAAACTCCTATTAATTAGTAATTAGTGATAATTTAATGTTGTAAATATGAGAATGAAAAACACAGTCTGATAATAAACAACATACTAAAATTTCAAAACTGTAAATATTCACAAACAAGAGTTATGTTCACTCGAAATTAACAGCTTATAAGACACTGGAAAAGATTAATAATAACAAGCATTTACATATGATAAATAAACAAAAATTATTTTTCAAATGTTTTTTAACTACTTATATTATAAAATACATTATATTAAATTTTGAATACTTAATGTCGAACTTTAAATTTAAATAAATATACAATAATTTAAATATAATAAACAAACAAAAATTAAATTTTTTATCTATTTTAAGTTACTAATATCATATTATACAATAAAAAAAGATTTAAAAAAGTGATAACAATTTTTAAATTTTAATAAATAATCATCTATTAATTAGAAATAAGTGATAAAAATTAAAATGTTAATTCATTTTTAAGTTAGTAATATCATAATATACAAATGGCCAAGATTTAAAAACCAAATAACAATCTTAAAATTTTAATAAATAAACACCTATTAATCGGTAATTAGTGATAATTAAATGTTGTAAATTGGGAAATAAAAACACAATCTGATAATAAACAACATACTAAAATTTCAAAACTGTAAATATTCACAAACAAGAGTTATGTTCACTCGAAATTAACAGCTTATAAGACACTGGAAAAGATTAATAATAATAATAATACTTTTGGCATGTTTTAAATCATTAAATTGATTTTGTTATTATTTTCCATCGCATTGTTGTAATATTAATTGTATATCGTATTTATTATTTACTTCTATCAATGTGCGAAAAACCAAAAAAAAGAGATATTGTTATTGGTATTTGATCTTTGAATTAAAACCCTGTAGCAAATTTTTAGGGATTAAATTACACTAAAAAAATAAATCTGCTTGTAGTTTTTTTTTAATTTCAATATCTTTTATTAAACTAATCAAATCACGGGTTTGCCTATTTCGTTGCTGCGCAACTGTGAAAAAGACCTTAACTGTATTTACAAATTTGTTATTTACGCTAGTTTAACTAATAATATACACACTCTTCTGTTTAGAAACACGAGGCGCTAACTATTACGTTGATTTCAGTGAAATACTTAACACTTATAAAGCAATTTAAATTGTAAGTTTGATAATTATTGTCCTTTAGATATGTCACAACCTTTCATTTATGTCTTTTAAATTATTCACTAAATATTTTAAACTATAACCACAGTTCTTACTACAACATCTCATCAAATGCGTAAAAAAGCTTTTCGATTGAATAGAAGACCAATGATCCTATAACTAATGATACGCAACTCTCTTTTTTCACTTTTTTTTATTGTTATTCTTTTATATGATCACTAAATAGGCATTTTTTCCCAAAAAAACTTTAAAAACTAACTTTTACCAAAATTATGTATGACTTCTTTCGGAAGATATTATGAAATAGAACCATTTAACATGCTTGTCAATGTAACATATTTACAAATTAAAATTAAACTAACCGATTTTTTTAAAGTAAAGGTTATTTATTTGCAAATATTTTATTTATATTTGTTAAAACAAGCTCCTTAGATTTGGGGATAAATAGTGATGGTGACGTGTCATCATATGCATCGTACCACGACATAGTTTAAAGTTGACTCGTTTCGTCAACAAAACAAAAATCAGGTGAATAGACACCACCATCTTTCTGGCAGAGAGCTGGCAGAGAGTAGCAGAGAATTTTGCTTGGGCGGATAATTATAAAAAATAGTGATTCTAAATATTTTTTGATCGTACAATACAAAAAAGAAAGGGGTAAAATAGCCCCTTCAAAAGGAACAAAATAAAATCAAACCTAATGTATAATAAGTTAACAAGGTACTTAACACTTTAAAATTAAAATAAAATTAAACAAAACATTAAAAAACTGTTAAAAACAGGAGTAAACTTTTGTACTAAACTTAAATACGTGTTATTACTGACGTCACAAATCGGGGGTTTTGACAACTTACCTATCATGTCGTTTTAATTTATTTTTGATATTTTGTAAAGAACAACGCTATTAACCACGACATATCTTTAAAAAAGTGAACAAAATATTAGAAAGTGGTCAAATACAGGTGTAAACTTTGTATTTTCGTAATATACGCTATATAAGTGACGTCACAAATCGGGGGTTTTGACAACTTACCTATCATGTCGCTCCAATTTATTTTTGATATTTTGTGGATGACAACGTACCCAACCATGACATACTTTTAAAAAAGTGAACAAAATATTAGAAAGTGGTCAAATACAGGTGTAAACTTTGTATTTTTGTAATATACCCTATAGAAGTGACGTCACAAATCGGGGGTTTTGACAATTTACCTATCATGTCGCTTCAATTTATTTTTGATATTTTGTAAAGAACAACGTCTCCAACCACGACATATCTTCAAAAAAGTGAACAAAATATTAGAAAGTGGTCAAATGCAGGTGTAAACTTTGTATTTTCGTAATATACGCTATATAAGTGACGTCACAAATCGGGGGTTTTGACAACTTACCTATCATGTCGCTTCAATTTATTTTTGTTATTTTGTAAAGAACAACGCACTTAACCACGACATATTTCTAAAAAAGTGAACAAAATATTAAAAAGTTGTCAAATACAGGTGTTTACTTTGTACTTTCGTAATATACGCTATTTATGTGACGTCACAAATCGGGGGTTTTGACAACTTACCTATCATGTCGCTCCAAATTATTTTTGATATTTTGTGAAGGACAACGCACTTAACCACGACATATTTCTAAAAAAGTGAACAAAATATTAAAAAGTTGTCAAATACAGGTGTTTACTTTGTACTTTCGTAATATACGCTATTTATGTGACGTCACAAATCGGGGGTTTTGACAACTTACCTATCATGTCGCTCCAAATTATTTTTGATATTTTGTGAAGGACAACGCACTTAACCACGACATATTTCTAAAAAAGTGAACAAAATATTAGAAAGTGGTCAAATACAGGTGTAAACTTTGTATTTTCGTAATATACGCTATATAAGTGACGTCACAAATTGGGGGTTTTGACAACTTACCTAGCATGTCGCTCCAATTCTTTTTTGATATTTTGTGGAGGACAACGTACCCAACCACGACATATCTTCAAAAAAGTGAACAAAATATTAGAAAGTGGTCAAATACAGGTGTAAACTTTGTATTTTCGTAATATACGCTATATAAGTGACGTCAGAAATTGGGGGTTTTGACAACTTACCTATCATGTCGCTCCAATTTATTTTTGATATTTTGTGGAGGACAACGTACCCAACCACGACATATCTTCAAAAAAGTGAACAAAATATTAGAAAGTGGTCAAATGCAGGTGTAAACTTTGTATTTTCGTAATATACGCTATATAAGTGACGTCACAAATCGGGGGTTTTGACAACTTACCTAGCATGTCGCTCCAATTCTTTTTTGATATTTTGTGGAGGACAACGTACCCAACCACGACATATCTTCAAAAAAGTGAACAAAATATTAGAAAGTGGTCAAATGCAGGTGTAAACTTTGTATTTTCGTAATATACGCTATATAAGTGACGTCACAAATCGGGGGTTTTGACAACTTACCTATCATGTCGCTCCAATTCTTTTTTGATATTTTGTGGAGGACAACGTATCCAACCACGACATATTTTCAAAAAAGTGAACAAAATATTAGAAAGTGGTCAAATGCAGGTGTAAACTTTGTATTTTCGTAATATACGCTATATAAGTGACGTCACAAATCGGGGGTTTTGACAACTTACCTATCATGTCGCTCCAATTCTTTTTTGATATTTTGTGGAGGACAACGTACCCAACCACGACATATCTTCAAAAAAGTGAACAAAATATTAGAAAGTGGTCAAATGCAGGTGTAAACTTTGTATTTTCGTAATATACGCTATATAAGTGACGTCACAAATCGGAGGTTTTGACAACTTACCTATCATGTCGCTCCAATTCTTTTTTGATATTTTGTGGAGAACAACGTACCCAACCACGACATTCCAAAATATATTAACATAAAATGTTTATTCCACAATTTTGGAAAAAAATTTGTAATTTTGTAAAGTGTCATCCTAATATAATTTTCCCAAATTTTAAAGGGTGTTTGGTTAATTTAATTCTATTTAAAATAGTTAAGGTACAGTCACATTCCAAAATACCAAAAAAAAATTATTTTAAGAAAAATTAACCACATGCACTAAAGAAGTTAAATAGGCATCGACGACGTATTTTGAAAACCAACATTTGTTGTAATTAATGTAATATTGCATTATTTTATTATGCATATCATTGGAGTGATAACAAAGTATTGTTGCCAAGTCAAGCCAACGTATATTTTGATTATCAACATTTTTAAAAGCGATATCACAAAAATTGGTAAGTTTAAAAAATTATCGTATAGACCCATTAGATTCGTAATATTCCAAATGTCAGCATTTATCATATCAATTGTTTTAATTTTCAATTGATTTATGGAGTGTTTTTGTAATAAATTTTGTTAATCTACCAATGGTAAAGGCGGTGAATTCGATGACGTATTTTCAAATTTTAGCCTTTTCGCTGATTGGTGTAAAATCCCTTGTTTCTGCGTTTTTGCTTTTTAAATGAAGAAACCACCAACTGCGTCATTTTAAATGGCGACTTCTTTTTTTGCTTTAAAGGTTGTGTTTTTGCTTATGTTTTATCTTCCTTAATAAGTTTCTTACCCATTTTAAAATTAATGCATTCCCTTGAAAACAGTTTTCGGTTTCAATAATTTCTTTAAGATATTGCTTTACGAAATGGTCCAAACCAGAGCTACGTTTACAATAAAGATATGTTTATTTAAGTTCCCTAAAATCTTGTTCTATTACACTCAGCGTAAGGTTGTTGATTAAAACCGATTGTAAAGAACAGCCCAGCATACTTTTAACAAGTGTGATTATCAAAATTGGAGCGACATGATAGGAAAGTTGTCAAAACCCCCGATTTGTGACGTCATTTATATAGCGTATATTACGAAAATACAAAGTTTACACCTGTATTTGACCACTTTCTAATATTTTGTTCACTTTTTTAAAGATATGTCGTGCTTGGGTACGTTGTCCTCCACCAAATATAAAAAAAAATTGGAGCGACATGCTAGGTAAGTTGTCAAAACCCCCGATTTGTGACGTCACTTATATAGCGTATATTACGAAAATACAAAGTTACACCTGTATTTGACCACTTTCTAATATTTTGTTCACTTTTTTGAAGATATGTCGTGGTTGGGTACGTTGTCCTCCACAAAATATCAAAAATAAATTGGAGCGACATGATAGGTAAGTTGTCAATACCCCCGATTTGTGACGTCACTTATATAGCGTATATTACAAAAATACAAAGTTTACACCTGCATTTGACCACTTTCTAATATTTTGTTCAATTTTTTGAAGATATGTCGTGGTTGGAGACGTTGTTCTTTACAAAATATCAAAAATATATTGGAGCGACATGATAGGTAAGTTGTCAAAACCCCCGATTTGTGACGTCATTTATATAGCATATATTACGAAAATACAAAGTTTACACCTGCATTTGACCACTTTCTAATGTTTTGTTCACTTTTTTGAAGATATATCGTGGTTGGAGACGTTGTTCTTTACAAAATATCAAAAATATATTGGAGCGACATGATAGGTAAGTTGTCAAAACCCCCGATTTGTGACGTCATTTATATAGCATATATTACGAAAATACAAAGTTTACACCTGCATTTGACCACTTTCTAATGTTTTGTTCACTTTTTTGAAGATATATTGTGGTTGGGTACGTTGTTCTCCACAAAATATCAAACATAAATTGGAGCGACATGATAGGTAAATTGTCAAAACCCCCGATTTGTGACGTCACTTCTATAGCGTATATTACAAAAATACAAAGTTTACACCTGTATTTGACCACTTTCTAATATTTTGTTCACTTTTATAAAGATATGTCGTGCTTGGGTACGTTGTCCTTCACCAAATATCAAAAAAGAATTGAAGTGACATGCTAGGTAAGCTGTCAAAACCCCCGATTTGTGACGTCACTTATATAGCGTATATTACGAAAATACAAAGTTTACACCTGCATTTGACCACTTTCTAATATTTTGTTCACTTTTTTGAAGATATGTCGTGGTTGGAGACGTTGTTCTTTATAAAATATCAAAAATATTTTGGAGCGACATGATAGGTAAGTTGTCAAAACCCTTGATTTGTGACGTCATTTATATAGCGTATATTACGAAAATACAAAGTTTACACCTGCATTTGACCACTTTCTAATATTTTGTTCACTTTTTTGAAGATATATTGTAGTTGGGTACGTTGTTCTCCACAAAATATCAAAAATAAATTGAAGCGACATGATAAGTAAGTTGTCAAAACCCCCGATTTGTGACGTCACTTATATAGCGTATATTACGAAAATACAAAGTTTACACCTGCATTTGACCACTTTCTAATATTTTGTCACTTTTTTGAAGATATGTCGTGGTTGGAGACGTTGTTCTTTACAAAATATCAAAAATATATTGGAGCGACATGATAGGTAAGTTGTTAAAACCCCCGATTTGTGACGTCAGTAATAACACGTATTTCAGTTCAGTACAAAAGTTTACTCCTGCTTTTAACAATTTTTCAATGTTTTGTTTAATTATATTTTTATTTTAAAGTGTTACGAACCTTACCAAAAACCTCATCACTATTTTTTATAATTATCCGCCCAAGCAAAATTCTCTGCTACTCTCTGCTAGCTCTCTGGCAGAAAGGTGGTAGTGAATAGACATAATAATCCATCAGAAATTTTGGCTTATTTAAAGGGTTTGCGTAGTTAGTTACGACACAAAGCGTTTGTTTTTTGTTTCTGAAAAAATTTACTTCTTTTACTGAAATTTTAATTGCTCTATTAGCGTTGTCTGCCTGTTTTATAAATGCCAAAAAGACGGAATTTTTATACCTTCAGACCTTACCTTAATCTTCCCTTATGCTTTATAGTTAAGTTTGCATCATCCCTTAGCCCGTGCAAGGGAAGATAAGGAAAAGGTATAAAAATTTTGTCATTTTCCGGCTTTATTTTGGTACTACTGTACTACCAGACTACCCCTTTAAACTGGGGGTATACGCTTATACTACTGCTACCTGTCTGCCTCACTGCCTGTCCCCTGTCTACCTGTCTGCCTCACTGCCTGTTCTTTTAACACAAAAAATCACAGTAAATGTAATTAAATGGTTATACAGTGATAAATCCAATATTAAAGTTAAAAATACACTTGCTGCAGTTTTTGGATTCTTAATAAACTTTTATTACAGTATAATCACAGTCAGACAGTTATTATTTATAAAGAGATTCTGCTAACTCTTTTTCAGATAGTCAGACTAAAGCTTTAATTTATTAATTTTCAAAATTTTATATCAGCCTTTCTTTTTGATGACGTTTTTGTTATTACCTATTGTAGGTTTTTACTAAAGATTTCAGTCTTTTGTATAGGCTAACTAATATCTTAACATGGATGTAAAAGAGGTTGCATGCAACAAGTCTTTTGGAGGATACCAGAAAGTCTTTGAGCATGAAAGCAAAGAATGCAAGTGCACGATGAAGTTCGGCATTTACATTCCTCCTCAAGCGCAAACGAAAAAATGTCCCGTACTTTATTATCTCTCTGGGTTAACTTGCACTGAGCAAAATGTTGTTTCTAAAGGGGGTTCCCAGGGCCCAGCTGCAAAACATGGGATTGTTGTTGTTTGCCCCGATACGAGCCCAAGGGGGTGCAACATTGAGGGTGAAGATGAATCTTATGATTTCGGGTCTGGAGCTGGGTTTTATGTCGATGCGACTGAAGAAAAATGGAAGACGAATTACAGAATGTATTCTTATGTTACTAAGGAGCTGCCGAAACTAATCAACAGCCAGTTTGAGAAGTTTATTGATCCCAATAGAATGTCAATTTTGGGCCACAGCATGGGTGGACATGGTGCGTTAGTGTGTGCATTGAAGGAGCCGGGAAAATACAAATCGGTCTCCGCATTTGCCCCAATTACAAACCCCTTACAGTGTGGGTGGGGTAAAAAGGCACTTGGGGGTTACTTAGGTAATGACCAAACCAAACATAAAGAATATGATTCGTGTGATTTAATAAGCAACTACAAGGGACCAGACCCTAATATTTTAATAGATCAAGGCAGTAAGGATCAGTTTTTACATGAGTTGTTGCCGGAAAATTTTGTGGCTGCCTGTGCAAAAGCCGGGGTCTCTTTAAAGCTTAGACACCAAGATGGATATGACCACAGTTATTACTTTATTTCCACGTTTATGAGTGATCATATTGAGCACCACAGTAAATTTCTTAACTAAAATTATTGAAAGTGAACACTTCTTCTATGCATGAACATTGCTTCAAACAAAGACCTTAAATCAATATGATAAGTTCATTCGTAATTTTGCATAATTTAATATAAAGCATTAGCTAAAAGTTTCCTAAATAATAATAGTAATGTTTTAAAGTATTAATTTAGTAGTTGCAATATCATGCTTGTTGCTTGTGTTTGGTGCCTATTAATTTATTTTTTGATTCTTCTAAAATTAAGTACCATAAGGTAATAAAAATATTGAAGAGATTGTATTAAAAGTATTTTAACAAATTTAAATACTTTTTGTGTACCAAAAAGCTAAGCAGAACATATCAATCTAGCTTGCTTAAATCAATGTAATCTTTTTTCAGATTATTGTAAAAACAATTACAATTTGTTGAATATTATAATGTAGAATAGGTTTGTGAAATATTTCATTTTATTATATACACTTAAAACCCATCAACAATGGAGCAACCTAAGCCAGCTGGGGCAGCTCCATCTACTCCTAGAAAGGTAAATATTTTATCGATATATATATATATATAAACAAATATATATATAGTCTTTATAACTTTTTTAAATTATTTAAATAATAGTATATTTTTTTATAAATTTATTGTAAATTTTTTGTCGAATATATTTTTTATTTTTTTTATTTTTGTTAAAAGTTGGACACTATGTCTCAAGAAGACTTAGTAAAGTACTCCAAGAAACAAATGATGCTGCTGCAAAAGTTAAAGGCAAAATGTGACGAACTTCAAAACAAACTGAAGACTCAAGCCGATTATGAAGAGGTAATCATAAAATATGTGCTTTAATTTTTCATGCTATTAAATAATTACTTCAATAAATTTTGTCTATTTGAAGTGCTAAATAACCTCTATGTATAAATTAACATTATTCTTTTTAGACAAAACAAAAATGTATTAAGTTTAAGAAAATAATCGACGAAAATACCAAAGAAAAAGATGATATTGTTCAATCTCAAAATCAGCTAAAAAAAGAGAAAAATGCGATAACAGAGGAGTTTGACTGCTTTAAAATGAAACAAGAAACGTTGCTTGTCACTCTTCAATGCTTACAAGAAGACCACGACAAAATATCAAGCGAAAATAAAACCACGCTGCTTGAAAATACAAATTTAAAGCAAAAAATTGAAGAACTTGAAAATCGGGATGTAGACCAACAAGATTATGTAGCACAAATTGAGGATAAGTCACGGCAACTAATTGCTTTAAAGGATCATATCAAAACTATGAAATCCACCCAAGTTAAGCTTGAGAAAAATAACGAGCAATTGGTAAAGGAGAATTCAGAAGCAAAGGCTGAGATTTCTGCTGCGAAAATTTCTTTGGATATGTTTAAATCAAAAGCAAGTTGTAGTGATAACACTTTAAAAACCACAAACGAAAAATTGGCAAAGCTTGAAACGGAATTCCATCGAATGCAATCTGAAAACTCTTCTTTGAATAATGATTTAAAAAAATTACACAACATTGAGTCTGAATATCAAAGTCTTGGTAAAGATTTTGAAACAGTCGAACGTGAAAAAAGGCTTGCAGACAAGGATTTGGAAAATGCTAAAACTGAATTTCAAACAAAACTAAACGAAATAGAAATTTTAAAAAAGCAACACCAGGAAAATGAAAACATTTTGCAGGCGAAAATTTCAGAACTAGAAAATGAAAAGGTAATTTTAAAGAAAGAAATAACAACTGTAAACCCCAAATTGGAACAAGCAACTCAAGAATTATCTGATTTAAAAACTGAACTTAGCTCCAAGGATCAAGCCATAACCAAAGAAATTAATGCTTTAAAAGAAAAATTTGGAAAAGTTGATGAAGAAAATAAAGAGCTGACAAAAATAAATGTTGAATACGAAGCCAAGGCAAAAGAGAGTTGCAAAATTACGGAAGAAGATAAATGTAAAATAAATGACGTTACTTTAGAATTGAAGCAAAAGGAAACACAAATTAGTGAAATTAAAAATCTTCTTGAAGCCAAAACTACAGATTGTGAAAATCTTGCTGTAAAAATAGAACAACAAGAAATTAACGTAATTTCGCTGCAAGAAAAATTAGAAGAAAATTTGAAAATTGTTCAGCAAGGCGAAGACTGTAAAGCACAAGAAAATGTTGAATTGAAATCACAACTATTAACTTTAAAGCTTGAATTGGAAAAGTTAAAGAAGGGAGAAACTGAATATCAAACACTTACCACCGAATTTGAAAGTTTAAAAACTGAAAAATTGGAAAGTGAAAATCAAAAAGCTGAGATTAAATCCCAATTGGCCTCTAAACTGGCAGAATTAGAAGATCTACAAAAACAACAACAAGAAGCCTCTGAAAATTACGAAATCAAAATTTTAAAAATTAAAAATTCTAAAGAGGTTGCTGAAGAGGAAGTAAATAAGTTAAGCAGTCAATTAGAACTTGCTAATCAAGAAATATCTGATCTTAAAGCCAAATTCTCATCTGACGATCAAACTCTTAACGATGAAATTATTTTTCTTAAAGAAAAAATTGATAAAGTTGACCAAGAAAAGGCTAAATTAACAGAAGAAAATCAACAACATGAAAACCAAGTTACGGAAAGTTGTCAACTGCTCAAAGAAGAAAAAGACAAAAATGTTGAGATTTTAACTCAATTAAAACAAAAAGAAACAGAACTTTGCTCTCTTCAGAATAATTTCTCTTTGAAACTAGAAGAATGTGAAAACCTGACTCAAAAATGCCAAGAAATGCAAGATCAACTGTCAACTGTACAACACCAACTTGAAGAAAAATCCGAAATTATTCAAGAAACACAAAATGGTACTAAAGATGAGATAGAAAACTTAAAAATGGAATTAGAGCAAAAATCTGAGTTGTTAAATGCGAAGGAAGAAATAGAAAACACTTTTAAACTCGAAATTAAAAACTTGACTAAAGCTATTGAAGAAAGTAAAGAAAAATTGAAAGATCTGAATGAAACTAACGAAGAACTGGTTTTGGAAATTTCTGGTGCTAAAAACCTTTCTGAATCTCTACAATCTGAAGTTCTGGAGCTCAAGTCATCTAAACAAAAAATGAAGAGTGAATTTGAAGAAAGGAATCTTAAAAATCAATCTGTGATTAATAAACTTCAAGAGCAAATTGATTCAGGTCGAACAACAGAAGAAAACCAACACGAAGATGAAATTAAAGAAAAAGAAAAATTGTTGCAAGAGTTTGCAGAAAGCAAGCAACAACTTGAAGCAGAACTAAACGAAACACGCAAAGCTTGCACAGATATAAAACTAAAATTAAATGAAAGCGAACAAAAGGATGTTGTTATATCCGAAGTAAAACAAAAACTTGATGAAGTTACCGCTGAAAACTTGACGTTTAAGCAAAAGATTGAAACAACTGTAATTGAAATTGATAGCCTAACAGAAAAGTTGTCAAAAATGTCTGAGTTTGAGGACAAATACACAAATTCAGAGTCCGAGAAAAATAGTTTAAACAAAGAATTATCTGAAAAGTCTTATTTGTTAGACCAACTTACTATTCAGTTGAATAAAACCTCAGAAATTAATGACAAACTTAGCAAAGAAACTGAAACATACAAAAAAGAAATTGAAGATCAAGAATTGGATTTTAATAATAAAATTGAATCCAAGGAAAAGAAAATTCAAAAATTGGGAGAGCGAATTTTAACGCTCAACGCAACTACAATTGAATTAAATGAAGTTCTTGAAAAGTCCAAGACTGAGAAAAATGACCTACAAAGCGAAGTTGAGTCCATGCAATTGGAGTTAAAAAATTTGGCCACGCAACAAGAAGGTGATTTATATGTCAAAAAGGAATTTAATATATTACAAGATATTGAAAAAGAACTGAATTTAAAATTGGCTGAAGTAAATACCCAACTTGAAACACTAAAATCTGAAAATTTATTATTGAAAGAAGAAGTGGATTTAAACGAAACAAATAAGGTTAAACAAAATACCGAAAAATTTGACACAGAAAAAGAAATCATGGAATTAAAAGATTCGAAAACTTTCCTTGAAAATAAGTTTTCTGAGCTACAGACAAAATTTGAATATGTTTCTTCTGATCTTAATACCGAAGTCACAGAAAATTCTAAACTGAAGGACGAAATTTCAAGACAAAAGCAGACACTTTTGGAAGAACTAAATCAAACTAAAGATGAATTGCAAACCCAATTAGACCAAAATGCTCAGTCTACTGAAAAGTTTACTAATTTGGAGCAATTAAAGTCTGAAAATGAAGATAAATTTGAAAATTTGAAGTCAGAATTTGCTGAAAAGCAAAAAAACTTTGAAACTACAAATCAAGAACTAACATTAAAGGTTAGTTTTAAATTTTTTGTTATAGTAGATTTTGTGTTCTCTTAAAATAAATTTATATATTTTAAGTTAACTAAATCTCCGTAAATGTAATTTTATTTGCCTTACATTTTGCTTATTATACACTTTTGCATTTTAATTTAGCTTGAAACACTGGAAAAGAAATGGGTTGAATTGGAAAAAAATTCTGCAATTGAACGAACTGCTGAAACATCAGATAATAAACAAATTGGTATAAAAAATAATTTTTAAAATTAATAATAATATTTTTCCAGTATTCCTTTGAAAGTGTACACATAATTTAATATAATTTTAAAATATTTTAAATAATGTTTCTATATGGTCATTTGTTAATTCTGTAGAGTTTTTAAAACAATACTTTAAATACAAAAATGTTTATGTATTATAAAGCTAGTTTTCAAATTTTTAAATTTACTTTAATAAAATTCTAAATGCATAAAAAAGTTTTAATAATTATATTTTGAAGACTCTCTTCAGAAGAGCATTAAGGAGAAAGATACATACTCCTCCAAGTTAAAGATGATTGCCGTCAAGGCCAAGAAAGAATTAGATGCAACTAAAATACAACTTCAATCCCAAATTGAAGAAAATAATAAATTGCAGGGAAAAATTAAGGGGCTTGAATCTTCACTTATGGTAAGTTATTCATTAATAGAGTTAAATATTTATTTTTGATAATTTGAAGATTGATTATGTAGATAATCAGATAGTGGTTTAGTAGTTTTACTTGGAATTATCTTATCAATTTTTTAAATTGTAATAATATATCCTGTTAATATAATAACAGTTTTAAACATTTTATTTGGTTGATTTTATTTTAAAAAAGCATTTTCTTTTAAGTTTTGTAAATTTTTAAATATTTTTAAATTACCTAATTCTTTTTATAATATTTTAAAATGGAATTGTGTTATTTAACTTATATCTTAAATTTTCTTTAAATTCTAAGGGCTCACAAACTCAGGCCAGTAATGTTCAAATGATGCAAATTGAGTGCGACAAATTGCAAGACCAACTTGACCAAATAATAGAAGAAAAATCGGCCCTGCAGAAAAACATTGAAGAACTATTTACACAACTTTCTACAACACAAACTGAGGTAATGTTATGCCAAAAAAATATTTTTTAATTATTTATTTAATTTATTCTTTTTTTTAAATTTTTTGTTTTTAAATTTTTTAGAAAGCTAATTTGAAATCGAATCTTGATATAATGGAAAGTAATTTGGAAAAATCGGTTGCCGACAATCTTGAAACAGAAAAGAAATTAACTCAATCGAAATCCAACTATCTTGTTTTGGACAACGAAAAAGAAGGAATCGTGAAACAAAAAAATCAACTTATCAAAGTTCGTAAAAAACTATTTTTATTTATAACACTTTTTTTGGAATGTGTAAATGTTTATATATTATGTGTTAAAACAATCGTGGAGTGTATAAATACTTGTTTTAAGTTATAAATATAAAAAGAAGTCTATATACCTTGATTTCTATTAAAAAAGAGCTTTAAATTTTTTATATTTATTTTTTTTGTTTATAGGAAATTGATGCTTTGAAAATACAAGTTTCAAACTTGAGTAAAAATCTTAACGAAAAGGAAAAGAAATATGAGGAAAGTCAACAATCTTTATCATTTGCTAACAAGGTAAATTTAATTCTTAGATATACACTTACTGGTCCAATTTATTTTGTTAAATTTTTTGACTAGCAGCTTGGTATAGTGGTCAGAACCTTTGGCTTCACTATATGAGGTCTGAGATTTAATCCCCACTGCTCTTATGCTGTAGTGCCATTGAATACCATGTTATAAATGGTATGAACTTCCGCTAAGCTAATACTTAATCAGCAGCTTAATTATTTTGCAATTCATAATTAATAATATTCCAAACAGCAAAAGGAAATTTAAGATCGGATCGGGGTAACAGATGTTACTCTATATTTAGGTTGTAAGTCCACTTTTCTACATTAAGGATGAATATATGTAAAAAAATCCCATAATATAAAATATTATTTTTTAATTTTTTTTAGAATTTAAAGCAGAATGATTTGCTTTCTCTTGAAATAACTGAATATGAGAAGACAATTAATGATCTTCACATTGCTCTAAGTGATCTTGAAAGTTTAAAACAAAATGAAGAAGAAAAAGGAGTAGAACTTGAAAAACAAATTGTTGAACTACAGACTGATAGGTCACATCTTGAACAAGTAAAAAAATAATTTTTAAAGATGTTTAATCTACTGCTTTTGTAAATAAAATTATTTTATAACAAAATAAGACATGTAACTTTTTATAGAAAAAAAAATAATTTTTTAGGCCTGTTTTATTATTTTATATTTTTTAATTTTGCCTTTAAAAACTTTTTTTTGTAAACAATTATATTAATATATATTAATTAAAAAAAATTTGAAAGTTTTAACTTTATTAATGCTGTTTTTTGCTTATTGTTATTTAATAAATAAAGTATATATATAATTAAATTAAGTTCTTTTTTTTATTTTAAATTTTCTAACTTAAATAATAATGAAAAAGTTTTTTTTTTAATTTTAGCTTCGCCAAGAAGCAGAACTCAGAGTAACACGTACAAAAGAAATGCTAGATGGTGCCAGGGACGACATCGAAAAATTGTCGAGCAATGAAATAAAGTTGAATTCTGAACTTCAAGACTCACAACAACAAACTGAAGTATTGCAACAAGAAAATGAACAACTTAAAGTAAAAACTAAAATGTTGATTTAGTTTGGGTAGTTGGTAAATTTTTTAAATGTTTCATGAATTTTCTATGTATATAAATGCCTAGTTAAATACGTTTTTTTTAAAATTAGCTTCACATTGCTTTTTTTAATATTACAATTACCTAGATATATAAGTGTATTTTATTTGCTGAATTTTAATTTTTTTTTTGTTTAGTTGGACTTGTCACAAAAAGTATCTGAATGTAGAATATCAGATGAACAAATAAGTTCACTTAAAAACTCTCACGATCTTAATCTTGATATCATGGAACGAAAACTTAAAGCTACGCAGGTATTTTAATGTTTGTTATGTAGTTTAGTAGTAGAATTTTTTTTTTTTAATTTTATATTTTTAAGTATTATTAAGCTGGGTTGATATTTTTTAAATAAAACTACTTGTGTTCAGATTATTTTTTAAACTTTAAATGTGTTTGTTTTTTTTTACATAAATTTTTTTAAATTTTCTAAAATTTTACAGTAAGCTTCTAGGTTAAATATTATACATTTTGTTTTCTAATTTAAAACCCACTTTTTTATTTTGCAATTGTGTTAAGGCTGACTTGTTGTCGTACAAAAATGAGAAAGAAAGGTTGTCTGTTGATTATGAAAACTATAAAGTTCGTGTTCACTCTGTTTTAAAACAACAAAAAAGCAAGGAATCGAAAAATCAAACTCCAGAACTTAACACAGAATTGTAAGAGTTATTTATATTATTTGTAAAAGTTATGATTATATTTTAAATTTTCTTTAATTTACTGTGCTTTGTAATAATATTTATGTATTAATTTTTATGTAAAAAGGTCAGCTTTTACAGCCTTAACTCAAATCTGAACTCCTTATCTTATATAGGCCCAGTTTTTAGTTGCCTTTGGCAGTTTTTAATTTTGTTAACCCCATACTATCTAATGATTAAATACTGTATTTGCTTAGCTTAAGGTACTATAATGTAGAATTTAAATGCTCTTCTAAAATATTTTTAAAACAATTTTAATTGATTTTTATTAAATTTTAGAATTGCTTTTCGGCAAAAAGTTGACCAAGTTCAACTCAAACTTCTAGAAACTCAGAATATTTTGACTTCTCGTGATGGTGAACTTGACCTTCTGCAAGGTGATTATGACAGGTTGCTACGACAACAACAGCAATCCACTGAGAGCGCCACAGAGCGTGAAGGCAGATGGAAATCCAGGTAAAAATTTTTATTTACCCACATGGCCGACTCAACATTTTCCAAAAACCGGATTTTTAAAATTGACATTTAACTAAATCTTAGGTCTATGTTGGTAATCATTTAAAGGGCATTTCTCGATGTATGGTTAGGATAAGCTCATTACAAAATGTCTTATTGTCGATAAAATAGTTTTTTACCAACTGACAGTAATTCGTAAAGCATTATATTTTAATTTATTTTGTAATATGTGAAAATGTTAAAAATAATTTTTTGGTAACACTAAGACAAAATTATTTTTAGGTAATATCGATTATTTTTTGTTACATTTCAAAATTTTAATATAATTGGTTTTAATATACTAAAGTGCTAAAGGTCTAATTTTAAAATTAAAAAAAAAAAAATTTTATTTTTAAAAACCTAGAGTCAAATCTTTGCAACAAGAGCTTGTGAGTTTACGAAAACAACATTCGGAACTTCAGAAGAAAATGACAGAGTTAAACGAGACTTGTGTTAGTAATGAGGAGGTAACAACTTTAAAACACGAGCACGACGGAATTGTTGAATCTTTAAACGGTCAACTTGCAAAAAGGGAAAATGAAATTTTTAAACTGAAGTCAGAGTTGAAGGATATAAGTGAAGAAAAGAGAGGTACAATTTTTATTTAAATCCAATTTTTATTTTTTGTTACTTTTTTCTTAGGATCTTTTATTGATGCTAAAGGGCAGCTTAGAATTTTTTTTTGGAGTTTAATTTATATTATAAAATTTTTAAAAGTTTTCGAATAAATTTAATTAAAATTTTTATTTAATATTTGTAGTTACTGTCAGTTCTACACCAAAAAAACTTTCAATAGCCATTCCCCCTCCAGCTCGCAGCAGTGACCACTACCTGACTTCTTCTATAACTGGGTTAGACTTTCGAGGGGTGGATCGAGAGGAAGGAGAGGGGGAGGAAAATCCGGATCAACCTCCAGCTCCTTCTTTTGAGCAAATTTTGCAAAGTCCAACTGAAATAAAATCGGGTAAAAATTTTAATTGTAAAATTAAATTTTTTTCGAGATATTTTCTTTGCTGTATAACTTTTAGTCATGTTTTTTTTATTCTAATTTCTTTTTATATTTAAAAAATATTTTTTTTACCTTCTTAGTTAAACTGCTATCTGAAACACAAAGCATGACATCAGAAGTAAACCTAAAATATCTGGAAACAAAATTTGAAGCACAAACAAAACAACTTGAACATCTAACTGAGGTTGCTAGAGAGAATGAAGCTACATCTGCGAGACTTATCGACCAAAATAAAGTCCTAAAAGATGAAATTAGAAGACTTGAAAAAAATCAGGTAAAAGTTTAAAATGCTCGTTATGTTTTGAATTTATATTTAAAAAACCTATCAATTGCCAATTTATTTTACAGGATTTAAATTAGTTGTTGTAATATGGTCGCTATTCACAATTAATATATGCCTGCAAAATTTACCAATACACCACAAAATAAAGTTTTATTTGTTTTAATAGTCTTTAAATGAGACTTACTTATGTCTATATATATATATCTATAATATAAAGATAAAACTTAATTAGATATAAACAAGTTTTAAAGCTCTTTAAATTAAAAACTAATTTAACATAACATAAAAATTTTTTTTTTAAACTTGAAAAAGCGTTTATATATTTTTAATTTAGGAACGTGAAAATTCTGTGTCAAACATGGAATATCTAAAGAACGTGATTTACAAGTTTGTCACACTGCCCCCTTGTGAGGAAAGAAAACATTTGTTGCCGGTGATTGACACCATGCTTAAATTTAACGAAGTTGAAAGAAGGTCGTTACAACATATTGCAATAGGTAAAAAAATATTTTTTGGGTATTTTATTAATTTAATAATTTTTTAAACAATTAAGTTAAATATTACTAAAACTCAAGGTCTAAAAAGTATTAGTTTTTTTTGTTTAAGATTTAAAGTTGGCATTCATTTAATAATGATAATAATAACTAAATTAATAATGGTAACTATGCCATAAGATACTATTATAAAAGCATGCATAAATATTTAATAATTTTAGCATTTTTTAAAATTTAGTATTAGATTATTTTATTTTTGAAAAAAAGTCAAAAATAGTGTTTTTTTTAAATATACAATATACTTTACATATAAAGGAGTAATATACAAATCTAAATAATCCATTTATTGCCAACCGCATCGATTAAGATTTGATTGTATATTTCTTTTTTTAATGTGAAAAAAAGTGTTGAAAAAATTTTAAAAACAACATTTTTGATGACGTCATTTTAAAATTAGTAAATATCTGAATTTTTAGGTGACGATGGTGCTGGGGACCAAGACATGGAAGGTTGGGGCAGTTATCTTCAACGTTGGTCTGGAATGTAAACGTCACTGGTACACTGATGACGTCACGCATATGACCGTATGAGTCACGTGTTTACTATTACCGAGGTGCCTATTTTATACCTAACCAATTGTATTACACTTTCTTTTATATTCGCTTTTTTGGTGTAAAAAATATATCGCTGATAATTACAATTATATTATTTGGATCTGTATATTATTTTTTTATATGCAACATATATTGTATGAATATTTAACATGTGCAATTTAAGCGCTATCATATTACAAGCTAGATTTATTTAATAAATAAATTTTGGTTTGAAATTGTTTGATCATTTCAATAAGTATAATTTTTTTTTTAGATTTTAAATTTTCTTATTTTAGAGCAACCTCATTAGCATAATAAGTGTATTAACGAAAAATAAGCTTAATCTTTTGATATACGCAAGAGTAATAAAGAAAAATATTAAATTGTGCAAGATCTCAGAACCAAAATTGATTGATTTTAATGTATTTGTAATATTTTGGTAAATGCGATAATATTTTGTTGAAGGGCAAAAAAATATTAATAATTAATAAAGTTATGACAAATTTATTAAAATTTTACAAATTTTCAAAACTCAAATTGAAATATTTTATTAGATACGCCTTGACCTAACTAACATTTAAGATTAAACATTTTACTAAAATATTCAATAAAATAAAAAAATATAAGGCATTTTTCATTTTGCCTATAGCGCCCCCACTTGACCTCATTTTGGTACCATGAAAAAATCGCAAAAAACTTAAAAATCTTAAATTAAATTTTTGTAGTACCTTTAGAACCCAATTAGTCAAAACAACTTATTTTTAAAAAAAATAGCCAAAAACATTGATAGCTAGATTAATTTAAAAAATAAAATATGGTTCAAAATCGTTTGATCCTTTTTTGTAAATATAATTTATTTAATACGTTTATTAATTAAATTATAAATTTAGATATGACCTTGTTTATAATTAAACCCAATTTTTGGCATACAAACACGCATCCATTAATATTGTAAGATAAAAGTAAACTGAATTTAAAAGCAAAATACCGATCTTAATTTTTTAGTAATCAAACGAGTATTAAAGTAAAATTTAAAAAAAATGTAAATATTTTACTCATTTTTAGAGTTATTATGTTATGAAATCCTAATAGGCGTTAAACAAAAAATCGTATGAGTAAGAATAAAAATAAATATACGGACAATAACAATAAAAAAAATTAAAAATAGGCTTATTAGAATATTTGAGTTGCTTTAAAATAGATAAATTAAAATTCTAGAAAAAATGATTTTATAAATTTGGTATGGATGCAAATATCCTACCTACATGGTCTATTGCATATAGGTCAAAGGCCACCTATTGCAGCGCTTTAAAAAAAACTTGGAACTTTTGGTCTACTGCAAATTTTGTGAAAATATTTTATCTTGAATGTAAGTTAACCATTGCGAATACAATAAATTTACTAATATTTGTTTTTAAAATTTTGCACAAATTAATATTTTAGGTCATAACTCTCGCACATATTAAATGTTTTAACTTATTTTTCTTTATGACGCTTATCATGGTTGCTTTAAAATAATTAAATTAAATATCTAAAAAATATGTTATTATTTTGGTGTAAGTATATCATTATCCTTTTTAGCCTATATATGGCATATAGGTAAATGACCGCCTATTACGTTGCCACAAAAAGCTGTAACTTTTGTTCTACCGCAGATTTTTTTTAAATTATTTGTCTTTTTCGAATTTTTTTTTTATAGACCCAAAATAAAGTCAAGTGGGGGTATGGGCAATATAAATTTATATGTAATTTTTGTTTTATTTAATATTTTTAAAATGTTTTATGTAGTATGTAAGTTAGGTCAACGCACATTTAAAAAAATGTTTAAAGTTAATTTTTAAAAATTTGTAAAATGTCAATAAATATGTCATAACTTTTTTACTTATTGATATTTTTTGCTAATTTTTTAGAAATACGCTGTTTGGACTAGTTTGATTCTAATAGTACTTCTCAAGTTTGATTTAAAGTTTTTTTTTTATTGACCCAATATATGGTCAAGGGGGTGCTATAGGCAACATAAAAATAAATATCTTTAACTTTTGTTTTATTTAATTAAATATTTGTTTTAATGGTGTTTAACAATTTAATAATTCTAGTTAAGATTTGGACATTATGTGTTAAACCGACTAAAATATTACCTTAGACTAAAAATTATTTTAACGTTTACCTTAAATAATTTTATAATCCAATTTTGTTTTTTGTTATAATCCAAGGTATATTAAAAAGCACTCTAGTATGTTCACTATAGGTTTATAAACTTAACGAAACTGCTTTACAAAGAGAAAAAGACGAGGATTACTCGATCTACACAAAACCTTAGGGCGCAAAAATCAGTCTAATAAAGATTGTAAAAAACCTGTTTTAAATGCAGACTTAATAAAAGGCCTTTATACACTTTTAAGGCCAGAAAAACAGCAAGGTTAATTTTTTTAATTTAACAGTTATTATTATAGTGATGTGTTGAATCTATTTAGTTAATGTGATTTGTTTATTATAAAAAGTAAAGGAAGGCAGTATTTTTATATGACAAAGTATAAGTAATGACACAAATTAAAAAAAACCTACCTCCATTTCTTGCAAAAAAAAAAATTAAGGTTAGTCAAAAGCGTTATACAATCAAGGGGAAAATAAAATATTTAATACATTATTTTTAAATGTATAAATAACAACAAAATACACGTTTTATTAGTACCCCATATACCGTTTAAATAGCATTAAAAATATTAAAGTTACAAAATAACACAGTTTTTAAATAATATCAGTACTTGACTTACCAATAACGAACGATCACCATTAGTTGTAAGTTCACTTTGTTGAGCTTATTTAAAATCTTAGGTCATTCGATGTTTAAAGTTTGTTTAAAAAAATACATTTTAAAATGCCTAGGTGATTAAAAAGTAATTATGTTTAACTATAAATCATGAGTTCACCTATAAAAAAAACATTGTTAATTTATAACGTTATTCATATCTGTCTAGATGTTCAAAGTTCAATTCTTTTTTTAATTTTGCCTGAAGCTTTGTTACAGAATAAAAATAACTTAAATTCCTTTGTCATATAAAATCTTTTGATTTTGGCATGGCTATATATTTGCCTTCAAAACTTGGACCTGTAATTGGACCTGTTCGGTTCTAACACAACAATTATTTTTCGATTTAAAAGTTTTATTTTTTTTAAAAAAATTTGTATGCAATATCATTGGCCAAAAATATCACGTGACCTGATTAAACCCAAAATAAAAATTACCTCAAACTTTTGTTTTACTGAAAATTTTCGCGAAATGTTTTATCTTGAATGTTAGTTAGGCCAATGCGCGTGTAATAAAATACAAAATTTTAGGTTTTGAGATTTCATAAATTTTTAATAAAAGTTTCATAACTTTTATGAATATTGATATTTTTGAAAAATATTTTGTAAACACGGTAATTGGACCTGTGCGGTTCTAACACAACAATTGTTTTTCGATTTAAAATTTTTCATTTTTTTTTTTAAATTTGTATGCAATATCATTGGCCAAAAATATCACGTGACCTAATTAAACCCAAAATAAAAATTACCTCAAACTTTTGTTTTACTGAAAATCTTCGCGAAATGTTTTATCTTGAATGTTAGTTAGGTCAATGCGCGTGTAATAAAATACAAAATTTTAGGTTTTGAGATTTCATAAATTTTTAATAAAAGTTTCATAACTTTTATGAATATTAATATTTTTGAAAAATATTTTGTAAACACGGTAATTGGACCTGTGCGGTTCTAACACAACAATTATTTTTCGATTTAAAATTTTTTATTTTTTTCCAAAAAATTTGTATGCAATATAATTGGCCAAAAATATCACGTGACCTAATTAAACCCAAAATAAAAATTACCTCAAACTTTTGTTTTACTGAAAATTTTCGCGAAATGTTTTATCTTGAATGTTAGTTGAGCCAATGTGCGTCTAATAAAATACAAAATTTTAGGTTTTGAGATTTCATAAATTTTTAATAAAAGTTTCATAACTTTTACGAATATTAATATTTTTGAAAAATATTTTGTGAACACGGTAATTGGACCTGTGCGGTTCTAACACAACAATTATTTTTCGATTTAAAATATTTTTTCAAAAAATTTGTATGCAATATAATTGGCCAAAAATATCACGTGACCTAATGAAAACCAAAATAAAAATTACCTCAAACCTTTGTTTTACTGAAAATTTTCGCGAAATGTTTTATCTTGAATGTTAGTTAGGCCAATGCGCGTGTAATAAAATACAAAATTTTAGGTTTTGAGATTTCATAAATTTTTAATAAAAGTTTCATAACTTTTATGAATATTGATATTTTTGAAAAATATTTTGTAAACACGGTAATTGGACCTGTGCGGTTCTAACACAACAATTGTTTTTCGATTTAAAATTTTTCATTTTTTTTTTTAAATTTATATGCAATATCATTGGCCAAAAATATCACGTGACCTAATTAAACCCTAAATAAAAATTACCTCAAACTTTTGTTTTACTGAAAATCTTCGCGAAATGTTTTATCTTAATGTTAGTTAGGCCAATGCGCGTGTAATAAAATACAAAATTTTAGGTTTTGAGATTTCATAAATTTTTAATAAAAGTTTCATAACTTTTATGAATATTGATATTTTTGAAAAATATTTTGTAAACACGGCAATTGGACCTGTGCGGTTCTAACACAACAATTGTTTTTCGATTTAAAATTTTTCATTTTTTTTTTTAAATCTGTATGCAATATCATTGGCCAAAAATATCACGTGACCTAATGAAAACCAAAATAAAAATTACCTCAAACTTTTGTTTTACTGAAAATTTTCGCGAAATGTTTTATCTTGAATGTTAGTTAGGCCAATGCGCGTCTAATAAAATACAAAATTTTAGGTTTTGAGATTTCATAAATTTTTAATAAAAGTTTCATAACTTTTATGAATATTGATATTTTTGAAAAATATTTTGTAAACACGGTAATTGGACCTGTGCGGTTCTAACACAACAATTATTTTTTGATTTAAAATTTTTCATTTTTTTTTTTAAATTTGTATGCAATATCATTGGCCAAAAATATCACGTGACCTAATTAAACCCAAAATAAAAATTATCTCAAACTTTTGTTTTACTGAAAATTTTCGCGAAATGTTTTATCTTGGATGTTAGTTAGGCCAATGCGCGTCTAATAAAATACAAAATTTTAGGTTTTGAGATTTCATAAATTTTTAATAAAAGTTTCATAATTTTTATGAATATTAATATTTTTGAAAAATATTTTGTAAACACGGTAATTGAACCTGTGCGGTTCTAACACAACAATTATTTTTCGATTTAAAATTTTTTATTTTTTTCCAAAAAATTTGTATGCAATATAATTGGCCAAAAATATCACGTGACCTAATTAAACCCAAAATAAAAATTACCTCAAACTTTTGTTTTACTGAAAATTTTTGCGAAATGTTTTATCTTGAATGTTAGTTGAACCAATGTGCGTCTAATAAAATACAAAATTTTAGGTTTTGAGATTTCATAAATTTTTAATAAAAGTTTCATAACTTTTACGTATATTAATATTTTTGAAAAATATTTTGTGAACACGGTAATTGGACCTGTGCGGTTCTAACACAACAATTATTTTTCGATTTAAAATTTTTTATTTTTTTTCAAAAAATTTGTATGCAATCTCATTGGCCAAAATTATCACGTGACCTAATTAAACCCAAAATAAAAATTAACTCAAACTTTTGTTTTACTGAAAATTTTCGCGAAATGTTTTATCTTGAATGTTAGTTAGGCCAATGTGCGTCTAATAAAATGCAAAATTTTAGGTTTTGAGATTTCATAAATTTTTAATAAAAGTTTCATAACTTTTATGAATATTAATATTTTCAAAAAATATTTTGTAAACACGGTAATTGGACCTGTGCGGTTCTAACACAACAATTATTTTTCGATTTAAAATTTTTAATTTTTTTTCAAAAAATTTGTATGCAATATCATTGGCCAAAAATATCATGTGACCTAATTAAACCCAAAATAAAAATTAACTCATACTTTTGTTTTACTGAAAATTTTTGCGAAATGTTTTATCTTGAATGTTAGTTAGGCCAATGTGCGTCTAATAAAATACAAAATTTTAGGTTTTGAGATATTATAAATTTTTAATAAAAGTTTCATAACTTTTATGAATATTAATATTTTTGAAAAATATTTTGTAAACACGGTAATTGGACCTGTGCAGTTCTAACACAACAATTATTTTTTGATTTAAAATTTTTTTTTTTTTTTTAAAATTTGTACGCAATATCTTTGGCCAAAAATATCACGTGACCTAAAGAAAATAAAAATAAAAATTACCTCAAACCTTTGTTTTACTGAAAATTTTCGCGAAATGTTTTATCTTGAATGTTAGTTAGGCCAATGCGCGTGTAATAAAATACAAAATTTTAGGTTTTGAGATTTCATAAATTTTTAATAAAAGTTTCATAACTTTTATGAATATTAATATTTTCGAAAAATATTATGTAAACACGGTAATCGGACCTGTGCGGTTCTAACACAACAATTATTTTTCGATTTAAAATTTTTTATTTTTTTTCAAAAAATTTGTATGCAATATCATTGGCCAAAAATATCACGTGACCTAATTAAAACCAAAATAAAAAGTACCTCAAACTTTTGTTTTACTGAAAATCTTCGCGAAATGTTTTATCTTAATGTTAGTTAGGCCAATGCGCGTGTAATAAAATACAAAATTTTAGGTTTTGAGATTTCATAAATTTTTAATAAAAGTTTCATAACTTTTATGAATATTGATATTTTTGAAAAATATTTTGTAAACACGGCAATTGGACCTGTGCGGTTCTAACACAACAATTGTTTTTCGATTTAAAATTTTTCATTTTTTTTTTTAAATCTGTATGCAATATCATTGGCCAAAAATATCACGTGACCTAATGAAAACCAAAATAAAAATTACCTCAAACTTTTGTTTTACTGAAAATTTTCGCGAAATGTTTTATCTTGAATGTTAGTTAGGCCAATGCGCGTCTAATAAAATACAAAATTTTAGGTTTTGAGATTTCATAAATTTTTAATAAAAGTTTCATAACTTTTATGAATATTGATATTTTTGAAAAATATTTTGTAAACACGGTAAATTGGACCTGTGCGGTTCTAACACAACAATTATTTTTTGATTTAAAATTTTTCATTTTTTTTTTTAAATTTGTATGCAATATCATTGGCCAAAAATATCACGTGACCTAATTAAACCCAAAATAAAAATTATCTCAAACTTTTGTTTTACTGAAAATTTTCGCGAAATGTTTTATCTTGGATGTTAGTTAGGCCAATGCGCGTCTAATAAAATACAAAATTTTAGGTTTTGAGATTTCATAAATTTTTAATAAAAGTTTCATAATTTTTATGAATATTAATATTTTTGAAAAATATTTTGTAAACACGGTAATTGAACCTGTGCGGTTCTAACACAACAATTATTTTTCGATTTAAAATTTTTTATTTTTTTCCAAAAAATTTGTATGCAATATAATTGGCCAAAAATATCACGTGACCTAATTAAACCCAAAATAAAAATTACCTCAAACTTTTGTTTTACTGAAAATTTTTGCGAAATGTTTTATCTTGAATGTTAGTTGAGCCAATGTGCGTCTAATAAAATACAAAATTTTAGGTTTTGAGATTTCATAAATTTTTAATAAAAGTTTCATAACTTTTACGTATATTAATATTTTTGAAAAATATTTTGTGAACACGGTAATTGGACCTGTGCGGTTCTAACACAACAATTATTTTTCGATTTAAAATTTTTTATTTTTTTTCAAAAAATTTGTATGCAATCTCATTGGCCAAAATTATCACGTGACCTAATTAAACCCAAAATAAAAATTAACTCAAACTTTTGTTTTACTGAAAATTTTCGCGAAATGTTTTATCTTGAATGTTAGTTAGGCCAATGTGCGTCTAATAAAATGCAAAATTTTAGGTTTTGAGATTTCATAAATTTTTAATAAAAGTTTCATAACTTTTATGAATATTAATATTTTCAAAAAATATTTTGTAAACACGGTAATTGGACCTGTGCGGTTCTAACACAACAATTATTTTTCGATTTAAAATTTTTAATTTTTTTTCAAAAAATTTGTATGCAATATCATTGGCCAAAAATATCATGTGACCTAATTAAACCCAAAATAAAAATTAACTCATACTTTTGTTTTACTGAAAATTTTTGCGAAATGTTTTATCTTGAATGTTAGTTAGGCCAATGTGCGTCTAATAAAATACAAAATTTTAGGTTTTGAGATATTATAAATTTTTAATAAAAGTTTCATAACTTTTATGAATATTAATATTTTTGAAAAATATTTTGTAAACACGGTAATTGGACCTGTGCAGTTCTAACACAACAATTATTTTTTGATTTAAAATTTTTTTTTTTTTTTTTAAATTTGTACGCAATATCTTTGGCCAAAAATATCACGTGACCTAAAGAAAATAAAAATAAAAATTACCTCAAACCTTTGTTTTACTGAAAATTTTCGCGAAATGTTTTATCTTGAATGTTAGTTAGGCCAATGCGCGTGTAATAAAATACAAAATTTTAGGTTTTGAGATTTCATAAATTTTTAATAAAAGTTTCATAACTTTTATGAATATTAATATTTTCGAAAAATATTATGTAAACACGGTAATCGGACCTGTGCGGTTCTAACACAACAATTATTTTTCGATTTAAAATTTTTTATTTTTTTTCAAAAAATTTGTATGCAATATCATTGGCCAAAAATATCACGTGACCTAATTAAAACCAAAATAAAAAGTACCTCAAACTTTTGTTTTACTGAAAATCTTCGCGAAATGTTTTATCTTAATGTTAGTTAGGCCAATGCGCGTGTAATAAAATACAAAATTTTAGGTTTTGAGATTTCATAAATTTTTAATAAAAGTTTCATAACTTTTATGAATATTGATATTTTTGAAAAATATTTTGTAAACACGGTAATTGGACCTGTGCGGTTCTAACACAACAATTGTTTTTCGATTTAAAATTTTTCATTTTTTTTTTTAAATTTATATGCAATATCATTGGCCAAAAATATCACGTGACCTAATTAAACCCTAAATAAAAATTACCTCAAACTTTTGTTTTACTGAAAATCTTCGCGAAATGTTTTATCTTAATGTTAGTTAGGCCAATGCGCGTGTAATAAAATACAAAATTTTAGGTTTTGAGATTTCATAAATTTTTAATAAAAGTTTCATAACTTTTATGAATATTGATATTTTTGAAAAATATTTTGTAAACACGGCAATTGGACCTGTGCGGTTCTAACACAACAATTGTTTTTCGATTTAAAATTTTTCATTTTTTTTTTTAAATCTGTATGCAATATCATTGGCCAAAAATATCACGTGACCTAAAGAAAATAAAAATAAAAATTACCTCAAACCTTTGTTTTACTGAAAATTTTCGCGAAATGTTTTATCTTGAATGTTAGTTAGGCCAATGCGCGTGTAATAAAATACAAAATTTTAGGTTTTGAGATTTCATAAATTTTTAATAAAAGTTTCATAACTTTTATGAATATTGATATTTTTGAAAAATATTTTGTAAACACGGTAATTGGACCTGTGCGGTTCTAACACAACAATTGTTTTTCGATTTAAAATTTTTCATTTTTTTTTTTAAATTTATATGCAATATCATTGGCCAAAAATATCACGTGACCTAATTAAACCCAAAATAAAAATTACCTCAAACTTTTGTTTTACTGAAAATCTTCGCGAAATGTTTTATCTTAATGTTAGTTAGGCCAATGCGCGTGTAATAAAATACAAAATTTTAGGTTTTGAGATTTCATAAATTTTTAATAAAAGTTTCATAACTTTTATGAATATTGATATTTTTGAAAAATATTTTGTAAACACGGCAATTGGACCTGTGCGGTTCTAACACAACAATTGTTTTTCGATTTAAAATTTTTCATTTTTTTTTTTAAATTTGTATGCAATATCATTGGCCAAAAATATCACGTGACCTAATGAAAACCAAAATAAAAATTACCTCAAACTTTTGTTTTACTGAAAATTTTCGCGAAATGTTTTATCTTGAATGTTAGTTAGGCCAATGCGCGTCTAATAAAATACAAAATTTTAGGTTTTGAGATTTCATAAATTTTTAATAAAAGTTTCATAACTTTTATGAATATTGATATTTTTGAAAAATATTTTGTAAACACGGTAATTGGACCTGTGCGGTTCTAACACAACAATTATTTTTTGATTTAAAATTTTTCATTTTTTTTTTTAAATTTGTATGCAATATCATTGGCCAAAAATATCACGTGACCTAATTAAACCCAAAATAAAAATTATCTCAAACTTTTGTTTTACTGAAAATTTTCGCGAAATGTTTTATCTTGGATGTTAGTTAGGCCAATGCGCGTCTAATAAAATACAAAATTTTAGGTTTTGAGATTTCATAAATTTTTAATAAAAGTTTCATAATTTTTATGAATATTAATATTTTTGAAAAATATTTTGTAAACACGGTAATTGAACCTGTGCGGTTCTAACACAACAATTATTTTTCGATTTAAAATTTTTTATTTTTTTCCAAAAAATTTGTATGCAATATAATTGGCCAAAAATATCACGTGACCTAATTAAACCCAAAATAAAAATTACCTCAAACTTTTGTTTTACTGAAAATTTTTGCGAAATGTTTTATCTTGAATGTTAGTTGAGCCAATGTGCGTCTAATAAAATACAAAATTTTAGGTTTTGAGATTTCATAAATTTTTAATAAAAGTTTCATAACTTTTACGTATATTAATATTTTTGAAAAATATTTTGTGAACACGGTAATTGGACCTGTGCGGTTCTAACACAACAATTATTTTTCGATTTAAAATTTTTTATTTTTTTTCAAAAAATTTGTATGCAATCTCATTGGCCAAAATTATCACGTGACCTAATTAAACCCAAAATAAAAATTAACTCAAACTTTTGTTTTACTGAAAATTTTCGCGAAATGTTTTATCTTGAATGTTAGTTAGGCCAATGTGCGTCTAATAAAATGCAAAATTTTAGGTTTTGAGATTTCATAAATTTTTAATAAAAGTTTCATAACTTTTATGAATATTAATATTTTCAAAAAATATTTTGTAAACACGGTAATTGGACCTGTGCGGTTCTAACACAACAATTATTTTTCGATTTAAAATTTTTAATTTTTTTTCAAAAAATTTGTATGCAATATCATTGGCCAAAAATATCATGTGACCTAATTAAACCCAAAATAAAAATTAACTCATACTTTTGTTTTACTGAAAATTTTTGCGAAATGTTTTATCTTGAATGTTAGTTAGGCCAATGTGCGTCTAATAAAATACAAAATTTTAGGTTTTGAGATATTATAAATTTTTAATAAAAGTTTCATAACTTTTATGAATATTAATATTTTTGAAAAATATTTTGTAAACACGGTAATTGGACCTGTGCAGTTCTAACACAACAATTATTTTTTGATTTAAAATTTTTTTTTTTTTTTTTAAATTTGTACGCAATATCTTTGGCCAAAAATATCACGTGACCTAAAGAAAATAAAAATAAAAATTACCTCAAACCTTTGTTTTACTGAAAATTTTCGCGAAATGTTTTATCTTGAATGTTAGTTAGGCCAATGCGCGTGTAATAAAATACAAAATTTTAGGTTTTGAGATTTCATAAATTTTTAATAAAAGTTTCATAACTTTTATGAATATTAATATTTTCGAAAAATATTATGTAAACACGGTAATCGGACCTGTGCGGTTCTAACACAACAATTATTTTTCGATTTAAAATTTTTTATTTTTTTTCAAAAAATTTGTATGCAATATCATTGGCCAAAAATATCACGTGACCTAATTAAAACCAAAATAAAAAGTACCTCAAACTTTTGTTTTACTGAAAATTTTTGCGAAATGTTTTATCTTGAATGTTAGTTATGCCAATGCGCGTCTAATAAAATACAAAATTTTATGTTTTGAGATTTCATAAATTTTTAATAAAAGTTTCATAACTTTTATGAATATTAATTTTTTCGAAAAATATTTTGTAAACACGGTAATTGGGGACCTGTGCGGTTCTAACACAACAATTATTTTTCGATTTAAAATTTTTTAATTTTTTTCAAAAAATTTGTATGCAATATCATTGGCCAAAAATATCACATGACCTAATTAAACCCAAAATAAAAATTAACTCAAAGTTTTGTTTTACTGAAAATTTTCGCGAAATGTTTTATCTTGAATGTTAGTTAGGCCAATGCGCGTCTAATAAAATACAAAATTTTAGGTTTTGAGATTTCATAAATTTTTAATAAAAGTTTCATAATTTTTATGAATATTAATATTTTTGAAAAATATTTTGTAAACACGGTAATTGGACCTGTGCGGTTCTAACACAACAATTATTTTTCGATTTAAAATTTTTTATTTTTTTCCAAAAAATTTGTATGCAATATAATTGGCCAAAAATATCACGTGACCTAATTAAACCCAAAATAAAAATTACCTCAAACTTTTGTTTTACTGAAAATTTTCGCGAAATGTTTTATCTTGAATGTTAGTTGAGCCAATGTGCGTCTAATAAAATACAAAATTTTAGGTTTTGAGATTTCATAAATTTTTAATAAAAGTTTCATAACTTTTACGAATATTAATATTTTTGAAAAATATTTTGTAAACACGGTAATTGGACCTGTGCGGTTCTAACACAACAATTATTTTTCGATTTAAAATTTTTTATTTTTTTTCAAAAAATTTATATGCAATAAATATCATTGGCCAAAAATATCACGTGACCTAATGAAAACCAAAATAAAAATTACCTCAAACTTTGTTTTACTGAAAATTTTAGCGAAATGTTTTATCTTGAATGTTAGTTAGGCCAATGCGCATGTAATAAAATACAAAATTTTAGGTTTTGAGATTTCATAAATTTTTAATAAAAGTTTCATAACTTTTATGAATATTAATATTTTCGAAAAATATTTTGTAAACACAGTAATTGGACCTGTGCGGTTCTAACACAACAATTATTTTTCGATTTAAAATTTTTTATTTTTTTTTTTAATTTGTATGCAATATCATTGGCCAAAAATATCACGTGACCTAATTAAACCCAAAATAAAAATTACCTCAAACTTTTGTTTTACTGAAAATTTTCGCGAAATGTTTTATCTTGAATGTTAGTTAGGTCAATGCGCGTCTAATAAAATACAAAATTTTAGGTTTTGAGATTTCATAAATTTTTAGTAAAAGTATCATAACTTTTATAAATATTAATATTTTCGAAAAATATTATGTAAACACGGTAATCGGACCTGTGCGGTTCTAACACAACAATTATTTTTCGATTTAAAATTTTTTATTTTTTTTTTTTAAATTTGTATGCAATATCATTGGCCAAAAATATCACGTGACCTAATAAAAACCAAAATAAAAATTACCTCAAACTTTTGTTTTACTGAAAATTTTCGCGAAATGTTTTATCTTGAATGTTAGTTAGGCCAATGCGCGTGTAATAAAATACAAAATTTTAGGTTTTAAGATTTCATATATTTTTAATAAAAGTTTCATAACTTTTATGAATATTAATATTTTGGAAAAATATTTTGTAAACACGGTAATTGGACCTGTGCGGTTCTAACACAACAATTATTTTTTGATTTAAAATTTTTTACTTTTTTTTTTAAAATTTGTATGCAATATCATTGGCCAAAAATATCACGTGACCTAATTAAACCCAAAATAAAAATTAACTCAAACTTTGGTTTTACTGAAAATTTTCGCGAAATGTTTTATCTTGAATGTTAGTTAGGCCAATGTGCGTCTAATAAAATACAAAATTTTAGGTTTTGAGATTTCATAAATTTTTAATAAAAGTTTCATAACTTTTATGAATATTAATATTTTCGAAAAATATTTTGTAAACACGGTAATTGGACCTGTGCGGTTCTAACACAACAATTATTTTTCGATTTAAAATTTTTAATTTTTTTTCAAAAAATTTGTATGCAATATCATTGGCCAAAAATATCATGTGACCTAATTAAACCCAAAATAAAAATTAACTCATACTTTAGTTTTACTGAAAATTTTCGCGAAATGTTTTATCTTGAATGTTAGTTAGGCCAATGTGCGTCTAATAAAATACAAAATTTTAGGTTTTGAGATATTATAAATTTTTAATAAAAGTTTCATAACTTTTATGAATATTAATATTTTTGAAAAATATTTTGTAAACACGGTAATTGGACCTGTGCAGTTCTAACACAACAATTATTTTTCGATTTAAAATTTTTTTTTTTTTTTTAAATTTGTACGCAATATCTTTGGCCAAAAATATCACGTGACCTAAAGAAAATAAAAATAAAAATTACCTCAAACCTTTGTTTTACTGAAAATTTTCGCGAAATGTTTTATCTTGAATGTTAGTTAGGCCAATGCGCGTGTAATAAAATACAAAATTTTAGGTTTTGAGATTTCATAAATTTTTAATAAAAGTTTCATAACTTTTATGAATATTAATATTTTCGAAAAATATTATGTAAACACGGTAATCGGACCTGTGCGGTTCTAACACAACAATTATTTTTCGATTTAAAATTTTTTATTTTTTTTCAAAAAATTTGTATGCAATATCATTGGCCAAAAATATCACGTGACCTAATGAAACCCAAAATAAAAATTACCTCAAACTTTTGTTTTACTGAAAATTTTCGCGAAATGTTTTATCTTGAATGTTAGTTAGGTCAATGCGCGTCTAATAAAATACAAAATTTTAGGTTTTGAGATTTCATAAATTTTTAGTAAAAGTATCATAACTTTTATAAATATTAATATTTTCGAAAAATATTATGTAAACACGGTAATCGGACCTGTGCGGTTCTAACACAACAATTATTTTTCGATTTAAAATTTTTTATTTTTTTTTTTTAAATTTGTATGCAATATCATTGGCCAAAAATATCACGTGACCTAATAAAAACCAAAATAAAAATTACCTCAAACTTTTGTTTTACTGAAAATTTTCGCGAAATGTTTTATCTTGAATGTTAGTTAGGCCAATGCGCGTGTAATAAAATACAAAATTTTAGGTTTTAAGATTTCATATATTTTTAATAAAAGTTTCATAACTTTTATGAATATTAATATTTTGGAAAAATATTTTGTAAACACGGTAATTGGACCTGTGCGGTTCTAACACAACAATTATTTTTTGATTTAAAATTTTTTACTTTTTTTTTTAAAAATTTGTATGCAATATCATTGGCCAAAAATATCACGTGACCTAATTAAACCCAAAATAAAAATTACCTCAAACTTTTGTTTTACTGAAAATATTCGCGAAATGTTTAATCTTGAATGTTAGTTAGGCCAATGCGCGTCTAATTAAATATAAAATTTTAAGTTTTGAGATTTTATCAATTTTCAATAAATGTGTCATAACTTCTATGAAAATTAATATTTTCGAAAATTTTTTTTTTATTTCACGTACATAGAATCGTTCGCGTGACCTTTTGACCTATCAAAACTGTATACTTAGCTCGACCAATGATCATACAAGGGTTGTATGATCATTGGCTCGACCAAAAAAAATTTTTTGTCGCAAAACTTAAAATTTTATAGTTAATTAGAATTGTAATGACGTTGCTAAGATTCAAGATAAAGAAAGTTTTTCAAAAAGTCAAAAGAACAAAAATTTTAGCACTTTTTTCTTTGCGTATTCATAATATAATTTTTTTTTATATTACAAGTCGTGACTATAACTATGCGTGAAAAAAAAATATTTTCAATGGGGAAACTGGGTTTCGAACCTTAGACTTTGCTACTTACAACGTATGGCATTACGCGTTGAGCTACCGGACTCGATATGTAAGTGTTACTTATTTATATACATATGTTTGCAAGAGACTTTCGATAATAAAAAAATATTATGATCATTTTTATTAAACAAAAATGATTTTATAAAGTTGAACAACCGATGTTGTTATGTGTTGTAATGATCAATACAGCCTGTAAAACAAAAAATATTTTTAATAAAATAATACATAACGTAATTTGAAAACTTAAGTTATATATCATAATATTAATAACTCGAAAATGGATTAAAAATTTAATTTTTGTTTGTTTATTATATTTAAATTCTTGTATTTTTATTAAAAATAAAAGTTTGATATTAGGCATTTAAAATTTAATATAATGTATTTTATAATATTTGTAATAAAAAACTTGTTTAAAAAATAATTTTTGGTTATTTATTTTATTTAAATGCTTGTTTATTTATTAAAAATCAAAAATCAATTTTAGGAATTTTAAATTTAGTATAATGTATATCCTGATGTTAACAACATAAAACTGGGTTGAAAAATTAATTTTATTTGTATAATATATTTAAATGCTTGTTTGTTTATTAAAAATCAAAGGTATGTAATATTCCTAGTTAATGTTTATGCATATCTTTATTTATTTATAAAAATTTATGTTAAAAATAATCAAATAATTTCGAACCATATTTTATTTATCAAATAAATCTAGTTGTTTTTATTCTTATTTGACCGAATTTTGAAAGACGATAACTTTTGTTCTTTAAAAGTAAAAGTTCTAAATTTTTAGTATGTTTGTTATTATCCCAGCGAATCGCAAACCTCCTATTTACGACATTTAAATGTCACTAATTACTAATTAATATATTTTATTATTAAAATTTAAAGATTAAATTTTCTGAAATTTTAATATGTTGTTGGTATTATTATTTTGTATGTTGCTATTTAAAATGAAGATTTAACTCTAGCTAAATATCGTTTAATCATTATTTTAGTTTTTTTATAAAATAACGAATCAGTGTAAGTTTAACGCTTGAATAATTTAATAGCGTTCTGGTCGACGTCAAAAATCGTCCTTTTCGCTGTCTATTAAAGTAAAAAATATTGGTTGAAAATTTAAGTAAAATGTTAAAGTATAAGTCAAAAATGTGTAAAATTTTTTTTTTAATTGTTTTGTTATTATTATATTTTAATACTCGTTTGATTACTAAAAAATTAAGACCGGTATTTTGCTTTTAAATTTAGTTTACTTTTCTATTACAATATCAATGAATGCGTGTTCGCTTGTTAAAATTAGGTTTAAATATAAAAAAAGTTCATATTTAAATTTATAATTTAATTAATAAACCTACTAAATAAATTATATTTATAAAAAAGAATCAAACGATTTCGAACCATATTTTATTTATCAAATAAATCTAGTTTATTATTTTTATTGATTCTTGAATAAACATATAACTTTATTTGGAATTTCATAGCAATTTATTAAAATTATAGGAATAAATTGGCCAGACACCAAACGCATGTGGTTTGGCATTGATTACTTTACCTATTTTAAAATTACCAAGTTATAAAAAAATGTATTTATTTAAATTTTATTAAGGTTCAAAACCTAAATTGCAAATCAAACAATGCAACTTTTAATTTTGTAACTTTATTTAACTTATTAAGCTAGCTAGTTGGAATGCAAATATGAAAGAACTTTATTATAACTATGATTCAAATAAAGCGATTTTTGTTAACTAACTATTTTTAAGCGTTTATGTCCAATTTTAAATACGACTTCATAATCGAATTTAGCATTGGATTTTATACACAATTTTGTATGATTGAATTGGCACTTTCCGTTGATTCAATCTAAAAAATAAAACGTTTTTAGATTTATACGATAAAGTTACCTTAAAAATTACCCTTCTTTAAAACAGCTTAAGATACAAAAATGTTGGTTTTGGTTTCTACTTATATCACAACTTGAATGATAATTTGACAACATCCACTTTTACATATGCCACAATTTTAAGTTTTGTGCTATTTTAATTTCGTAGTTATAGTAATTCTTAACTTAGAATAAAAACAAAAACAGCACACAAATAAAGCTTTTTTTGAAACATTCTACAATAAAATTTAAACCTTTAATAGCTACACACATATACATGTGTGTATTTTTTATGTGACAAAATATAAGTAACAACACAAATTAAAAAGACAATTTTAAGCCTACCTCCATTTCTTGCATATTTTTCTGCCACAGGGAACTCTGTAACTTTCACGGTACCCTCGTCGCACAAACTTCTGAATAGGTACCCGAGTGGTAACTCTTGGACAAGTACTGAGTAAAATAATCAACATTACTTAAAATGTTTAAAAACGGAAGAACGATGGTTACTAAGTGGCACATTCAATAAATACCGGGTAGTATTGTTAAAATTAGTATTCTAATTTTTGAGAAAAAAGATTGTGTAAATGTAATCTGTTTTAGCCATTTCTGAACATAAAACCTAAAAAAATGTTATGTCATTAGAACGGATTAAACCTGAGACCCACAGGACTATAAACCCAATGCCTTGACCAGTAAGCCACGTGTTTATACAATTTATGTTTCACGTGTTTGTACAATTTATGTTTCACGTGTTTATACGATTTATGTTTTACGTGTTTGTACAATTTATTAAATATTCAGACTACTATGGCCTTAACGTAACCAAAAAACTTAAATATTGGGTTTGGGTTCAAAAATAATTGTTAAGGTATATTTACACTATCTGGCATCTAAATCCTTTCGTTCCTTCAGGACACAAACATCTGTTTCTCGCTAAACATGTTCCTTCATTCTGACACGACGGCCGACATTTTTGAATAATTTCTACAAAAAAATGTCTCTCTTATTTACTAATGTAATATAAGAAAAAAATTGTATTTCTTAAAAATTAACAAAACCTGTCTGGCAATGACGCCCGGTAAAACCATTTAGACATTCACATCTGTTCTGATCTATACATTTTCCACCATTCTTACATTCCGTACTACATCTAAACGGACTGGATCCTTACAAAAAAACAAGAAAGGTTAACACATAGAATATTTAATCGATAAAAAATACCTATAAAAAAAATTTATCAAAAAGCAACTTTATTTTCAGTGAGGTGTCACAGGTATAACACCTAGCTTAATTGCATGGGGTCCTGGGTTCGATCATCACTGCTCGAACGCTGTTCTTGAGTATGGCTTTAAACGTAACTTTAGGTTAAGAACGACAGTTAAATTTTGATTATTTAACAAGAGTGTTCAGGTCGTGAAATCAGTCTTCACAAATGGAAAATTTATACAAAAAAGTTTTGAATGTTCAATAAACAATTTACTTGTTTGACATCTTGATCCCATCCATCCCTCGACACAAGTACATTTATTAACATCAAAGCAACTGCCACCGTTTTTACAGGTTGGTGAACACAGTGGACTCTGGCAAAATCGACCAGTATAAAGATGAGGGCATTTACATTGGTTTGGTGCAATGCAGCGTCCTCCATTCGCACAGGGAGGATTACAACGAGCTTGAATGCAAAAATAGAAATATTTTTAACAAATAACGCTATAGACATATAAACCGGCAGCGTGGTGTAGTGGTAAGAACACTTGCTACACCACCATGAGGTCGTAGGTTCAATCCTCCGTGCTCTCATGCTATAGCGCCCTTGAGTAAGGCGTTAAACGGTTGAACTCCTGCTGAGCAGCATAATTACTGAGCAATTATAATCTCTATAATATCTCAAACTGCTTAAGGCAACTCGAGACTGGGTCGAAGTAACAGATGTTACTGTATGTTTAGGTCGCACATTCGACCTTCCAATATCAAGGATAAAGATATACAAAAAAAATGACTTGTAAGACATAAAGACGGTGTGATAAAAAGAAATTTTACTTAAAAAACGTTAACTTAGTTATTTAAAAAAAGATACGCAATAAATTAACCCTTATTTTTTAAATAGACAAATATAAATACTTGATAAAAGTTACTTGAAATTAAAACAAACCTTCTGTGCAGTGATCACCAGCCCATCCTCCAGTGCACAAACACATGTTAAATCTTTGACATTTACCACCATGGGCACAAACTGGGCTACACATTGCTACAAAACAATCTATATTTTTACAACACAAAAATGCTCCAAACAAGCATCTATAATGTAGTCATAACTATAGCATTGGTTGACAGGCTTAATCCTAAATTTCGATATAATGAAATGTTTTATCAGTTATTAACTTGGTTTTTAGCTCTAAGGGAGTTTGTACCGTTTTTTACATCTTACTGAAGGCTGCAACAACTAAGACACAGTTGAAATCAAACAAAAGCCATTATCTACTGATATGAAATATAGTTTCAAATTAAAGTCTCACTTTTCCGTTATCACGCAAAAAAATTCCATACAAAAATGTAAAACAATAACAAACCTGTACACTGAGGTCCCGGGTAACCACTTAGACAAGAACACGTGTTTGGAGCGGTGCATACACCATTGTTTAGACATGGTAACTCGCATACTGGTTGGCAAGTATATAAACTGTCGTTTCTTCTTACATAACCATCATAACACTCACATCTCCAACTACCGGGTGTGTTCACACAAACTTGCTCGCAATTGCCATGTGAGGTAAGACTACATTCGTCGACATCTAAGACATTCACAAAAGTTCCTATTTAAAGCTGCTTCGTGGACGATATATATTAAAATAAATCTGACTGTCGTTTGAGGTGCGCGGGTTAATTAGCAAAGGCAAATATAAATTGCGAAGTGCAACCATACTTCTACAATTTAAATGTCAGCCGTAGGGCAGGCTATAGACTATTGTACTATAATGTTAAAATAATTTTATGTAAAATCTGGTAAAAATTAAAAAATCCAAAAAAGGCCTTTTTGCATACATATAATAACATGAAATTTAACAACTTTTAATCAGTTTTATGAAATTGACCTTCCAAGACTTGCTACTTACCGAGGCAATGATAACCATCGTTTTTAATCCTAAACCCAGTACGACAACCACATTTTAATTCATTTTCTTCTTCTTCACAAATGTGCTCGCAACCACCGTTCTTCACATCACAAGATGTTATAGCTTTACAATAAAGTTGTTTTACAGTAAATAAAGCAAAAATTGCGATATAAAATATAAATAATTTTTTTGAAACAGTCAACACCTTAATAGTTTAAAATATCAACTAATTGATATGCTAATAAACCAAGGTTATTATACAAAAAAAATTTTAAACTTCAGGTTTTATGGTAATTTAAATAAATTTACCTTCACATGTTGAGTTATCACTACCCAGCATCATATTAAATGGACAAGCACAAATATATCCACCAGGTTGGTTAACACATTCATGACCGCATCCACCATTCTGTACCTGACATTCATTTACATCTAAACAATAAATATATAAAATTAGATCGTTTTGGTAAATTAATTTATATAATATATTAATTCATTGCTGTGAAACTCTAGAGTTAGCCGCTATTATTCTTCTGCTAAGCCAAAATCAATCGGTTAATAGACTATCGGGGAATTATAATTAAGCAAGATTAAAAACTGTTGGCAACTTAGAACTAGGTAAATGTAACAAATGTTACTCATGTTTAGACTATAAAGTCGGCTTTTTTACAACAAAAATTATTTTTTTATAGAATTTAAATGTTTTAAAGGCCCGTGGTACCTAGCTAAATTTTTACTGAGACCATGTTGTTAAACATTTTAAAAATGGGTTAAATTTAGCAAAAAACTTACTTAACAACAATTTATTTATATATACTTTATATTTTAAATTTGGAAATTACCTTGACATGAATGTTCGTCTAAGTGAAGTAAAAAACCTAATTCGCAGGAACAGAAATAATGACCCTCAGTATTTGTGCAAAACTGATCACAAGCCCCATTTTGAATCAAACATTCGTTTGTATCTAAAAAAGTTTTAAATAAAACCTTAATTTACCTGCATTTAAAACCAAAAGCTAGTAGTTTTAAAGAAATAGGGTTTAACAATAATATGCCAAGGTACTTTAAGCATGAGCTTGGGTAACGGTAGTTACTCTTCTATGTTTAGGCTGTGAAGTCGGCCTTTCCACGTCAAAAATAAATAAACATAAAAAAAGTCGGATTCAAGTTATTTAAAGAAACTTACCCTCACAAATTCCTTCTTCACTTAAGTGAAATCCGGACAAGCAAACGCACTCAAATCCACCCTCCAAGTTAACACACTTAAACTCGCATAAGTCTGAGTTCAAACTACACTCGTCAATATCTAAACAAAACTCAAAATTAGCCTTGAGTAATGAACTTTAAAGTTTATTAAAAGTTAAACAGTGTTTATGTACTTAAATAGTTCAAGGTAACTTTAACTGAAAACAGGATTTAAGTAATAACCTGTACAATTTCCCTTTCCTCCAGTATAGCCTTCTGTACACTGACAAACAAAGCCGCCGTTGTTGTTAAAACATGTTTCAAGGTTCACATCACAGTTATGAGCCCCAGTAACACATTCATCAAAATCTAAAAATTATATATTTAATAAAAAATTAATTTTACCTGTTACATTAACGTGGTTTAGTAAATGGGAATAGACAACAACGTATTTTTTCGATTTGAAGGCAAATAATTGTTTAAAAAAAAGTTAACATAAAATGTTTTATTGTTAATAAAAGAGCATTTTCGTGAATAAGTCAGTAATAACATGAAAATCACAGGTTTCCGTGGTCTATATATTGCGACCTTTTATTTATGTGGTTTTTGTAAGAAGTAATTAAATATATTTATATATAACATTAAAAATAAAAAAATTATATTTATAAAATTTCCCAATAACCTTTTACAGGTCAATAACATTCACGTATTTCATATTTTGTTTTAGAACATGACGGCATAAGCTACCGAGCGCATAGGTACGCGCTTGTCGCTACCGCTTTTGCCTACGACCATACCACGTTGAGTACACCCCATCTCGTCCGATCTGGGAAGTTAAGCAACGTCGGGCCCGGTTAGTACTTGGATGGGTGACCGCCTGGGAATACCGGGTGCCGTAGGCATTTTTATTCAACTTACCAAAATGTGGGCTTTAGTATAATGAGTTTATTACTTTGTTTACGATGATAACATTTTAGTTTTTTAGTGTTGGTTACCTTTAAATTTTTATTTTTTTGTTTGTTTGATTAAATACACGACTGGCATATCAAACGAATGCTAGAGGCCCCGCTAAAAGCTAACCAGCAAAATGAGCCAAAATTGTGGTATAAAAACAATTTAAGATAATGTCGTTTGCCTTTGTTTTAAATCTACCGGGTTTGGTTCAACAGTATTCAACAAATCGTGGTAAAAACACCAATATTATTAAAAAAACAAACAAATCACAGGTCGTGGTGTGCGGTGTTTCTTGTGTTGTGATAATATTACAACAAGTGATTTTTAGTGATAAACTTTTTAAGGTATTAATTTCGTTTTTTCTAAGAACTAATTTAAATATATTTTAATATCATATCTTTAAATCTAATTACTAAATAACTTTATCATAAAAAGTTAAAACGGGGAATATTTATAGAATTTTCGAATTTTTAAAATGTCGCTACCATTCGCACATCTCAAATTTAACTTTAAACATGACGTCATACAATAACGAGCGCTTAGGTACGCGTTTTTCGCAACCGCTTTCGCCTACGACCATACCACGTTGAGTACACCCCATCTCGTCCGATCTGGGAAGTTAAGCAACGTCGGGCCCGGTTAGTACTTGGATGGGTGACCGCCTGGGAATACCGGGTGCCGTAGGCTTTTTATTTTTGATTTACTTTAAACGTTGACTAACAAATTTTAGTTATCAAAAGCAAGAGGCCTTTAAAATATTTTAAGATTTGTTTAAAACGGTTTATGTTAATACACGACTAGCACATCAATTAAGTACTACACGCACTACAAATTAGACTAAAATCGTGGTATATAAAATAGTATTGTATAGTTATTTACAATAAAAGATGTAAGTAAAAATATTTATAAAAAATAAACATTAAAATACTGGTTGTGGTGTAGGCCTTTATTGTGTTGTGATAACATTACGAAAAATGGTTTTAATGGTAAACTTTTTATGAGGTCAATTTCGTGTCGTTTTTACAAAAAATTATTTAAAACATCGTTTTAAATCAAATCAAGATACTAAATAAATACTTTACAAAACGTTAAAACGAAGAATTTTATAAAATTTGATAGTTTTTTAACATGTCGCTACCATTTGCATATCTTAAATTTAACTTTAAAACATGACGCCATAAGCTATCGAGCGCTTAGGTACGCGCTTTTCGCTATCGCTTTCGCCTACGACCATACCACGTTGAGTACACCCCATCTCGTCCGATCTGGGAAGTTAAGCAACGTCGGGCCCGGTTAGTACTTGGATGGGTGACCGCCTGGGAATACCGGGTGCCGTAGGCTTTTTTTTTTAACTTACTTTAAATGTTGACTAAAATATTTTGGGTATTAAAAATAAAATGCCTTTAAAGTTTTTTAAATTTGTTTATTTTTTAACAGTTTATGTAAATACACGAATCTGCCTTGATTTTCGGGATCTCTACTACTTTCGCACGCCCGAATTTAACAAGGCGTTATAACCTAAGTATGGCAATTGTTCAACCAGACAAAATTAATTGAAATATGTTTTAATGAGTATAACTTATTCCGCTTTACGAGTCAGATGTATTAATGGGTAAACTGAATATGTGAGGGTTAGGGTAAGGGTTTAATTTATGCAACCTCTTTGTTTAATTACATGTGCCGTATTTTGGTTACACACCCTGTTTATGTGGGGCGTGCGAAACTAATAGAGATCCGATTTTCGTAGCACGTCGTGCTAGTGTATCTACATAAACTGCTAAAAAAAATTTAAAGGCAATTTGCTCAATAATTAAAATTTGTTAGTCAAAATTTTTGGTGAGTCAAAAAAAAAGCCTACGGCACCCGGTATTCCCAGGCGGTCACCCATCCAAGTACTAACCGGGCCCGACGTTGCTTAACTTCCCAGATCGGACGAGATGGGGTGTACTCAACGTGGTATGGTCGTAGGCGAAAGCGTTATCGAAAAGCTCGTACCTAAGCGCTCGGTAGCTTATGACGTCATGTTTAAAGTTAAATTTGAGATGTGCGAATGGTGGCGACATTTTAAAAATTCGCAAATTCTATAAATATTCTCCGTTTTAACTTTTTATGAAAAAGTTATTTAGTAATTAGATATAAAGATATGATATTAAAATTTATTTAAAATAGTTCTAAGAAAAAAAAAATGAATACCTTAAAAAGTTTGTCACTAAAAATCACTTGCTGGAATATTATCACAACACAAGAAACACCGCACACCACGACCTGTGATTTGTGTGTTTTTTTAATATATTGATATTTTTACCACGATTTGTGGATTACTGTTAAACCAAACCCAGTAGATTTAAAACAAAGGCAAACAACATTATCCCAAACTGTTTTTGTACCACAATTTTAGCTCATTTTGCTGGTTAGCTTTTAGCGGGGCCTCTAGCATTCGTTTGATATGCCAGTTGTGTATTTAATCAAACAAACAAAAAAATAAAAGTTTAAAGGTAATCAACACCAAAAAACTAAAATTTTATCTTCGTAAACAAAGTAATAAGCTCATAATACTAAAGCCCACATTTTGGTAAGTTAAATAAAAAAGCCTACGGCACCCGGTATTCCCAGGCGGTCACCCATCCAAGTACTAACCGGGCCCGACGTTGCTTAACTTCCCAGATCGGACGAGATGGGGTGTACTCAACGTGGTATGGTCGTAGGCGAAATAGATAGCGAAAAGCGCGTACCTAAGCGCTCGCTAGCTAATGACGTCATGTTTTAATAATAAATATGAAATACGTGAATGTTGTTGACATGCCAAATATTACTTGCAAATTTTATTAATTTTTTTAATTTTATAACTAAATATAATTAAGTATTTTGATATGATTTAAAAATATAGTTAAATTGAGAAATGACGGTTTAAATATGGTACAGCATGGGAGGAGTGGGGGATCGTACGCACGACCTTATGTGTGATGTAGCAAGTGTTTCTTACCACTATACCACGCTGCCGGTTATTTTAATTATAGGTGCAAAATAACAATAAACTTGTTTTACCTATGCAGTCGCCACCACTCTGTATATACCCTGTTGCACACTCACAAGTATAATTTCCAAGTCTGTTGACACAAACACTAGGTGGGGTGCAGGTTCGTGGGTTTAAACATTCGTTTATGTCTAAATAAATAATTTAAAATGTTAAACAAAGCGAAAAAATTAAAAATATTAAATATAAAGTTTGCTTTGCCAGTATTGAATAATATTAAAAGCTGTTTGATAAAGTGTTAGAACACTTGGTTATGCTACATAAAATTCTAGGTTTGATCCTTACTGCATGCTGTTTGATCCTTACTGCATGCTGTTGCATGCTGTAGCCACTGAGTAGGGCACAATAAACATTACACCTTCTGCTGAGTCCAATCAGCAGATTACCTATTGGTCAATTATAACCAACATTATTCCAAAATGCCAAAGTCAACTTAGTTTGGGTAACAAAAGTATGTTAGGGGCGTAAAGTCGGCTTTCCCACATAATGGAAAAAAAATAAAATTAAAGTTTTAAAAATGCTAATAGCTGTAATATAATAACAATACTATACCTTCACATGATTTTCTATCATTGGATATTTCGAAGCCTTTCGATTTGCAATTACAAGTATAACTTCCATAATTGTTAACACATAGATTTCCGTACAATATCTTGCAAGTATCAGAAAACTGACACTCATCAATATCTAAATAAAATAAATTTAAAAGTTTGAAAACAATTGTGAAAATAACCAGCTAGTTAAATATATAATTCATAATAACTAAAATCTTGATATTCAAATTTTAGTTTACTTTGGTCAAAATTATATTAAAAAAGAACAATGCACTAATACAAAAAAAATTAAAAAATGTAAAGAAGTCGTTTTAAAAAATGGTGTAAAGTTTTAATTTTTAGAAAGTTATTCTTAAAAAAATGTATCTAAAACTCACCTTGGCAAACCTCTCTGGACCACACAAACCCAACCCCACATGAGCAATAATAAGAACCAGGACTGTTATAACAAGTACTTCCTATTCCTTCGCATGAATGTTGTTCCTGGTAATCACATTCATTCAAATCTACAAAAAAGAATCATTGATTTTCTGGATTTTTAAACGACTTGGTCAATTGAGAGTTATAAGAAAACTAAACAATATTACTATAAAAATATCAAAAAAGCATTTTTTAAGCCTGTTAGGTCTAGGAAAATAAATATAATATCATGGCTATAAAAAATATATTTGTTCTAAAAAAGATTTTTTTATTTGGGATTTTGCGGATCAATGAAAAAATTAATAAGACAAAATTGAAAAATTTTTACCTTCACAAATGCCAGCTTGTGAGATGATGTAACCTTTCTTACAAATACATTTAAAAGTTCCATCAAGATTCACACAGTTTCCTCCCTCCCCACATATATTTGTATCCAGTAAACATTCATCCAAATCTAAATAAAAATATTTAAATGTAAGATCAAACATTTCTAAATATCAAGTGGTTAACTTAAAAATAAGTTAAAAAAGGTAACAAAGGCTTACATTTTGAAAAGTTTAAAGAAAAAAATTATTTTTTGAATTAAGACACACAATTTTTCTAGAAGTATTTTTTGTTTATATTTTTTTTTTGTTAATGTGAGAAGACTGACTTTATAAATTTTTTCAAAAATAGGTAACAGTCACAACTTTGACTTAGCCCTAGTTTTTTACCAATGCATTCTTTAGAAGTTTCATCTAACTGATAACCACTCAAACAAACATAAAGTTGTTCTTGATTTTCATTATTATTTGTTTCGTCATAATAATTGTCATAAGTGTTTTTTTTTTCAAGTACTAAAAATAATTAAAAATTAAATTTATTTAAGAAGTTTAAATAAAATATCTGCCATTTGCACATTGTTTTTTTGCACAAATATCTGCCATTTGCACATTTCTCATATTTTAATACGTATTGGAAATGTACATTTTTATCTATGCATATGCATTATACTTAATAAAGTTATAATATTTATACTTACCTTATCAAATTACATATTTACACAATAGCTTACTTTTACAATTTCCACTTTCCCCAGTATAACCTGGCTTACATTGACACACATAACGCCCATCAGTATTAAAGCAATTCTCTGAGTTAAAATCACAATCATGTACTCCCAACGAGCACTCATCCAAATCTAGAATGTAAATTTTAAATTGTATATTACATAAAAACTTACTCTGTTTATATATATTATTTACAAACTATGATCTGTAAAAAAACAGGGTCTTAATTCTATTTAGTTCATGTTATTTTTAATAAAAAGTTAATATTATCCTGAATTGAAACAAACTAGATCAAGAAATGTTTACAATGCATGATGTAAATAAAAATGTTTTAATATTGGGTACACAAAAATCTAATAAATTACCAAACGATGATACCTACCCAAACAAGTAACTCCACGTTTGATATAACCAGAAATACATTCACATGAGAAATTACCGATTGTATTTACACAGACACTAGGGGGCGAGCAAGATTGGGTGTCCAAACATTCATTTTTGTCTATATAATATCCAAAAATATTTTATAAATTTAAGAAATAAAAACAATTATAAAATCTGTATTTTAACTTACTAATGAACATTCTTTAAAGGGGTTTTAAATTTGATTTAGTTTTATATTCCAAATATTTTAAACTTTACTAAAAAAACATAGGCTTTACAAGTTACTCAAACATTTTTATATACCTTCACAATCACGCAGAATGTTATTAAATTGAAATCCATCTGGGCAGTGTTTTATAACAAAATCATCTGTTTCTTCAGTAATTTCAACTGCCTCTGTAACTGGAATTACTATTTCTAAAAAATAAATATATATATAAAATCAAGGGTAATACTTTATAGCACTTTTGTTTTCTAAAAATATTAAAAACAAAGCCATTAGAATTTTTTTAATCAAGTAGAATTTTTATAAAACTTAACCAAATTATTTATATGGCACAAAAATACTAAAAAGAAACAGATAAAATTTTTATGTTTTTTTTTAAGTACCCTGGCAATTCCCCCTCTCCCCAGCATAGCCATCTTTACAATGACAATCAAAACTACCGTCAGTGTTGACACAATCTTCCGAAATAAAATCACAATCATGTGCTTCAACAAAACATTCATCCAAATCTAAAATAAACAAGTGACAAGATAATGAACCGAACCTTATTTATATTATAATACAATAAAAATAATATATCAAAAAAAGTTTAAAAGCAAACGCTTGCATATAAATATTTATATAAAGGTATTTACAAATTTTAGTTTACCCAAACAAATGCCTTGATGCTTAATATACCCAGACACACACTCACAAGAGTAATTACCAATTGTATTTACACAAATACTAGGTGGAGCACAAGTCTTACTATCCAGACATTCATCTAAATCTAAATCAAGACAATAAAAAAATGTTTTTTTTAAATATAAAATTCCTTAAAATACACATTTTTTTGTATATATCTTTATACTAGATGTGAGAAAGTCGAATGCGCGACTTAAACATAGAGTAACATCAGTTACTCCGACCCAGTCTCGAGTTTCTGTGGCAGTTTGGGATATTATACATTATAATTGCCCTATAATTACGATTAAGTGCTGGCTCAGCAGGAGTTAATACCGTTTATAGTGCCTTACTCAAGGGCGCTACAGCATGAGAGCAGTGGGGATTGAACCCACGACAAACCCATGTGGTGTAGCAGGTGGTCCTACCACTACACCACGTTGCCGGTTTGTTGCGACAGAGTCATTGAAGTAAATTAAACCAGCTTTTATTGTTTTAAAACTTTACCTGCACAATCACGAATTCCATCATCATATTCATACCCAATTGGGCAAACTGAATCAGAATTTGTATCATCATAATAATCATCATAATCATCTTTAAAACAAATATTATGTTTTACAGTTATTAAAATAGTAGGTTAAATTATATTTTTATTTTATGAAACTAGTATTTTTATAATTTATTTATCTTGATGTGGGAAGTTTAAAATTAACATCACAGCTTAAATTTGAGTGTTGGCTCGTCGTAAGTTTATAACATTAATACTGCCTAACTAAAAAGCCAGAATAACATTAATACTGCCTAACTAAAAAGCCTAACCCAGAACCTCATGTAATAAAACCAAGTGTTCTACAAGGTATACCTACATAAGGTCCTTGTGAACGGACAAATAATAATGTTATATTTAAAAAAAACTAAGTGTTGTTTGTAACCTTATATTTGGTAAAAATGATTTACCTTCAGAATAATCACCGGGATCTAAAAAGTTTGTTACAGAATAATCCCCGATAGGAGAAAACTGAAAGTAAAGTTAGAGTTATTAAAATTTTTTAGAATGACAAAAGTTAAGCATGTGTTTCAGTAATATCAAAATAGGGAAACTTTATAACGTGTTGCCAACCATTTTTTTAATTTGTATTTCGCACTCAATAAAAAAATACCATTATTTTAAAAGCATTTTTTTAAGTAATTAAATTATTTTATTATTTTAAAAAGATTTTAACTGGTTTTAAAAATTAATTATATCTGTGTGCAATGCGAACTAACCTAAAACTTTATTTAAATATACAAAAAAACACGCTTTTACCCATTTGCAACTACCTTACTCAAACATTTTATTAATCTTCTTGCGACGTGTTTAATAAAAATGTTTATTTTCACAGAAGATTAGCAATTATTGCAAACGCATGCTTGTTTAAGGTCAATGTGTTGCTATTTTAATTTTCTCAAAACTTACCAAAAAACGATTGTCGGCGTCGTCTTGAAGATTAGACAACCTTTGAGCTAAATTCAATTCAATTACCAATAAACACAATAACATAAAAGCACACCACTTCATTTTTGTTACTTTTCCGTAAGCTCGTTTCTAAAGAGCGACCTAGATTTGCGAACGAAAATTTTCGCGGTGTTTGAGTTGGTGACGTAAAAGAATTGAAGCGTTTACAACGAAATCCGAGACTGTCTGGCTCAGAAAGTTTGTTGAAAAGTTAAACGGGGTTAATTGCAAAAACGCATCCATCAACAGAGCTTATATAAAACTAAAACCCGTTTTAAAAATTTAAAGGTGAAGTTTAATGTTCAAATAAGTGCAGTCTGCTGCTTTCTTATCAATTGCAGCATTTAGAAGCTAGTAGATTCCAAAAATTGACAAGATGACTCATTTTTAGCTAAAACTAGTGAGTCATAATTACTTGTTGATTAAAATACTAAGTTTTCTTAGGTTATTTACCTATTGCAATATAAGTAAAATAAGTAATATACCAAAAGTTAGAACTTTTATTAACTACAAAACTATAAATAAAAAAAAATCACAATGTTAAAAATCATTATATGAAAATAAAGTTATCCAAATTATAAAAACTACAGTCTAATACTGGCATATATAAACTAAAAAATATATTATTTTTGTAGCACCAAACATTGAAGACTACGCCGTGTGCAAGCACAATAAAAATATTTACAATTTTTTTTAAATTTAACTTAAATCAAAAATCTTTTATCCACTAATGTTTTGTTAGCAAGATTTTGTCGACCTAAGTACTGTCTCATAGCAACCAAAACCTAAGAAATTTAAAAAATGAATAAATTTAATTGGTAATTTTTTTAATAAATATTTAGTTATATGCAAAATTAAAATAGACTTAAAATAAATTTAATTATCTAAATTAAAAAAAAATTGGCAGAATATATTTACATTTCATTACAATTTTAATAATTTATAAAATTTTTATTGCGAAATGACTTATTGCATTTTTGTTGGCACCTATAAAACATACTGGATTTATTGCATTTGAAATAAATTGCATAGAATCAGAATGGGCAAAGGTTATTGTTTATTTTATTCTATCTATTCCAAATACATTTGACCCATTGGACCAAGCATATTTTATAGGATATTTCATAGTTTGCTACTGATATATTTATTTGTGAAAAATCAACAAATATATTTTTAAGTTTACCTTTCCAACTAAGTAGGTTATAATTGCTGAGAGAACAAAGTTTTCCTGATTGTAATCCACAATTGTGAAGAGAAGGATATCGAAAATTAGAAGAGCAAACTCTCTTCCGTAAAATAAAACTTGGGTGAAAATAACTGCAGGGGCTGAAAAAAGTTAATATTGAAAAAAGTTTAAATTAATTTTTATTTAAATTTTTTAAGTCAATTTTAAAAAAAAAAAATATTTAATGTAAAAAACATAAACTTAACAGTTGACTGGGCTTATAAAATTAAATTTTTTTTTAAGTTTTTTTTTTTATCCTGAGTAAAAAAGGGCCAAAAAATCATTTAACTTGTTTTACCATTGTAAAAAAAAGCTGCATCAGGTAGAGGAACCTGAACTTCCATGTCCAACAAATTTTCCAAAAACATTTTGTTCCTCACATTGTAATCAAAACCACGTAACCGCTAAAAAAAATTCAAAAATTTAAAAACAAATCCAAAAATAAAACTTTTAAATCTATAATTGAAGACAAAATGCCACACTAAAGGTAATATAATATAGTAACACTTTTACTAGTAGTAAAATCTCGTAAGAGGAAGTTATGCTACAATTTAAATTGGTTTTATTTTTATAATTAATATTCTCACATGTTCAAGAAAAGCAGTGAGAAAGTTTTTCATTGTGTTGTATGCTTTCGAACATTCCAACATTCTTGAATCAACTGCATCACCAGCACCGCCTTAAAAACAAAATTAACATTTTTTTTAATTAAAATTTAGGGTTCTGTACAACCTCAAGTTTGATTTCCACTGCTGGCATGTTAATTACAATTAATTAGTTTTTTTTGTTATTAAATTAATGTTGTTAAAAAACTTATGATAAAGCATAAGTAAATAGTTTATTAAAATTGCACTTTCTAATGAATTTGTGTCTTGAGTTCAATTACCACTGCTGGTATGATAAAAGTAAAGTATTGCATTTTTTTGTTAAAAACTAAAGCTAAAATAGCATAAAAAATTAAGTACAATACTTTACAAAAAAAAAAAAAATTAAAAAAAAAACTCACTTCTAGCTGCTGGCTGAGATCGACTCTAAAAAAAGAAAAATTTTAAATTTAAATACTTATGCTTGCTTATCTATTGTAATAAATATAAATAAAAATACAAAAAAGTGAGCAATTTTTGACCAGTTCAATAGGTTGATAAATTCGATCAAAATGCTCTCGGAACTTTGAAGGAACGGAAATCTCAAAAGTTTGTTGATCATCTCCTTCTAAACCTCTCGAAGTAGTTAAGTTAGCCTAAAAATAAAGTTTTCTTGGTTAATAATTATTAAAATAGTTGACGACCCTATGGTCAGGGTTTTAGTACATATATATATATTTTATTTTTTTATGTATAGTTTTAATAAGTAGTAGAGGTTTCTTTTTTTTACTTTATTCTAACTATCTATAGTAAAATTTTTTGTCCATCTAAAATTAAATTTAAAAAAATGTCATTATTGTAAAAAAAAGGGAAAAGTGTGGTTGGAATTTTTTTCCTAACCAAAACAGATAAAACACTTCTTAAAGTTTAGATTAACTTAATATAATAATGTTACCTGTTCTTTTTTGAGCATCTCATTCATATCCAGCATATCAGTATCAGCCTTACCATGAACACTTCTACCATGTATGTAATAACCATATCTTCGATTTGCTAATATGAACACACTTACCTATAAAATATTTTTGGTTAAAAGGAAATATAACAAAGTTTTTTTCAGAATTAAATTATCCATTCAATTTTTTTTACTAAAACTTTGCAATAAATTACATAAACTCATTTGAAAAATGGCAATTCAAAAAGAAATATGTATTTTCTGTTTTTAAGTATATTTAAATTTTTAAATTATTGTTAATTAAAATTGCTTGGCACAAAAACATAAATATTTTAAAACTAAAACAAAAATTGAAAACTCATTATTGTACTTTGTAAAACAATATTAATTTTTTTTTTATTTAACTTTAACAAATAATTGAAAATTAAAATTCAAACTTACATTACAAACTGAACATAAATCTACAAATTCACGGATTTGATCGTGGATGAATCTTTCGTGTATAGTTATATTGTAAACAACCTAGAAAAAACAATATTAACATCGATCATTGAATACCAAATTTAAAAAAAAATTGTTGTCACTTTATTTATACAAACTGGTATATCTAAATAAAAATACATATTTTACAAACGTTTTATAAAAATAAAAGTGAATATAAAAAATTTTTAAGTATTTTTAAAGTTTTCTTACTTGCAAAACATCAATGACAATAAAGATAAGAGCAGAGACAGCGAACCTTAACATTTTGTTATAAACTGGAACATAAAATTCAGGTGCTGATAATGTTCCAAGAGTAACTAATGATAAAGATACATCGGGATTTTCTAAAGCCAAATTCTTAAACCCAACAACCTAAAATAATAAGGTAAAATAAATACTAAACATTAACTATTTATGTTTTTTAGATTGATCCTTGATGTGGGAAACTTACAGCCTAACATAGGGATAATATTTGTTACCCAACAGCCGTCCTGAGTTGTCTTTGGTTGTTTTAATATTTTTGCTTGATAAGAATTAAAAATATTTTTTGCTTATTTTTGCCAACTAATGTTTAAGCTTCAAAGAGTTTTTACCCCTTAGAACCATAGATTTTACAGCATGGAAGCAGTTGAAATTAAACCCAGGACCTCATATTGTACTAGCAAGTACTTTGACAAAAGCATTCAGTAAATTGCAACAAACTTAAAACAATAATTTTTTAATTTACAACTTACCTCTAAGAAGAAAACCACAGCAAATAATTGAAAAGCAAAACTGATTTTTCGGGAAGTCTAAAAACAAAAACTTATATATAAACTTATAAAAAAAAATTATGTCAATTTGTAAATATTCCAAAAACTCAAAAAAGTTCAAAAGTTACTTTTTTTTCTCAAAAACCTAAAAATTATATTTTTAAATTTACCTACTTCTGTTTTGTAGTTTAAATTTATTTAATAATTTAATTTTAGTTTACACTTACTTGTATTTCATTCCACTCATTAGCGATAAAGTATGTTCTCCAAATACTAACTTTTCCTTCTACTTCATTATTTTTCGGTCTTTCCCAATCAATAAGAAACACATCAACAAAAGATTGAAGTATAATTATACCCAGTATTTCTACAGCCTAAACCACAAAAATGTATGAATCAATGTTTAATCAATAACTTAATATAATTTTGTCATAAAAATGTTGTATATATATAAATAAATTACATTGCACATTGCACCACAAAAATTTATTTAAGTTTTTGTAAACATTGTATTTAAAAAATAAAAAAATGTTTTTTTTTAATGTGAATAACTTTATGCGCCAACTTTATATGAACATTTCAATAATAACATTTTACCATTTAATAATATATTTGCAAACTTATTAATTTTACTAAAGTTTTTAATTTTATGCATGTTACAATATACTTGCCTTAAATGCAAATGCCAAAGCAATAAATAAAATAAATAAATATTCCAGATCAGCAGAAGGTAAGAGTGTAGTAACAGTGGCTTGCCCCTAAATCAAAATGTTATCAATAACTCAATAATCTTTTGCTGCATAATTAAATAATACTAATATTTATACAAAATATAATTTTAAAATAAATAATATCAAAACATAATTGTAGCATAATAAAATAGTAACATAGAATAATTTTCATTTAAAAATTAAAGTACAGCTTAAAACCATTTATTAATTTTTTATAAAATTGTTTTTTAAAATAAATCCCAAATTTCGAAATTGTTGTAAAAAAACGTTTTTACCAACCTTAAATAGTAGTAAAGTAACAGTTGAAAAACCAAGCATTACAATAAAGAAAACATTAGCCAGATTTGCCATTGCATAATAAATAAGAATCATTAAACTCTAAAAAAATAAAATTAATAAAATATACACAGTGTAAAATTAAAACAAAAAAAACAAAAATAAGCAATTTAAGTAACAGCTTAATTTTATTTAAAGTTTTAAAAGCAAGTATTAACATTTTTTTTCTAAATTTTTGAACCAAAAAATGTTAATACAATTTATATTTTAATTGCATAAACAATAATAAACAAAATGTTTTAACAACTTTTTTACCTCGGCCCCAATATATTCTAATCCCTGCCTTCTTCCCCAATTACTAGCTTCAGAAAAAGCATATAATACTCCCAGTACACCTAATACTGATAGTGAGATCTAATTACAAATATCAATTTATTACAAATCCAATACATTTACATACTAGGCTATCTATAATGGAGATTAGTGGAAAACTTATACATATGTCCAATTTTTAAAAGCTTTTAAAATAAAATCGTATATTTCTGTCAGGCCATATAAAATGTAATAGTAATATGGCATGCAGTATTAGAAAAAATTAAAAAAAAAATTGTACCTTTAATCCTTCTATTGCAGGGTTAGATGCAGTATGATAATTAACAGAAAATCCAGCCTAAATATATTTACAACAAAAAGTTTATTAAAATAACTGAACCAACATTATTCACAGACTTCTATTTATTATGCACTATTTAACTTTGAATTTTAAAAATCATGAAAATTAACTTAACTGCATTTAAGTTATAATTATTAGAATACCTGTACAGATGGAGTAGTAATGGGAGAGTCCACATAATTAATTCTTAAAAATGGAAGATATATTAAACCACCTCCTGTAGGCTGCTGAATTGTGATCCTAGAAAAAAATATAAAATAAATTTTATTAAAGAATAAATATAAAAAAAGATAGTATTACAATCATAATGTAATAGATCAAGTACTAATTCCACTGTTCTAAAGTACCCAAGGTCTTGGGTTCAAATCCCAATTCATGATAGTGTCTTTTAGTAAACACAGATAAACTGTATTTATATAAAAACCATTAGGTCCCCTAAAAATATAACTAATGGATATTGAATTGAACAGTTATTACTTATAATTTTGTATGCAAACTGCTTAATCTATATTAAATATATTCAGTGTATATTGAGTTGGACAGCATTATTATAATTTTTCACTTTAAATCACATTTTTTAATTAGAATAAGTTAAGGCTTACACAAATTCAAGTAATTGAGCATATCTAACAAATGGGGCTGTGTTACTTGACCCTACTATGTTATCCACCAATGAAAATCTTTTTACAAACTCCCATGAACTTGTAGTAGATCCTACATAAAAATTCCATTAAAATTTTCAAAAAAAAATTTTCAAAAAAAAGAAAATTAAACAAAAATATTGTGGAAAATCCTTTAAGTGATATCCAATTTATACTTATACATTATTTTTTTAACACAGCTTAAAAAAATCAAAATTGGCAAAACTATGTTTAAGACAACTACCATTAAGAAAAAAATATATACCAAATTCTCAAATTGAAGATCAATTAGAGCTAAAATTCTAACTATAACAAACATAAACATATATAGCCTACATACCACCACAAACAGCAGTTATTTTTTGTTTAGAAGAACTATAAATTGAACATACATTAAAATATATCATCTACCTATTATATAGAAATAAAATATACCTGTGTTCACTGACAGAGCACCATTGCTTCCAATATAATTAGCAATAAGCACAGGAATTGGTATAAGTTGCTCAACTCCAGCTGCATCAATGTAAAGTAAATTAACTTCATAGAACTCAGTTGGATAATTATTTTGGAGATCGGATAATGATATTGTACACTATAGAAAATAAATAAATATCTGTCAGTTTAAAGTTAACTCAAAATAGAAAGAAAAACATTTTTTATATTAACTTTACTCAAAAATTTGGTTATCAAATTTTTCTAAAACATTTTATATTGAAAAAAAAAATTGAACATGTCAAACTATAAAAAAAAAATATATTAATACATTTATAATTATTTTACAAACCGAAGATTGGTAAGTAGTTCCGAACACATATGCAGCATTTTTAACATTTGCTCGATCCACACAAAGCTAAAAAATGTAAAAAAAAATTTTAATAAAAAAAAATTAAAATTTTTTTTTTAAAAAGTCAGAAATATTTAAAAAATAAAAAATGCATACCTGTAATATTCCAGTTGTGGCAAGTTCATTGCCAAGAAAAGTTCCATTAACATCATATCTTAACACCACCAAGTTCAAAGTGTTAGTCTATAAAAAAAAACATTACTGTTATTTTAAATTTGAGTTTTTGTTTACTACAGAAAAGCATTTATATTTATAAAAATATTATTATTGTATTGACACAACTATAAAAATAACCATCAAAAATATAAAGTGCTCTTTTTTATATTGAAAAAAAATCAGTTTTTTTAAATCAAATATTTTTATCAATTAAATTATTTTTAGTATTTTTTTACCACCTTTGGTTTTTTATAACATAAAACCAGTTAAACAAATACTTACAGCTCCTTTAAACGAATATGATGTGGTGACTTCAGTATTTGTTAGTAAACTGTTACTTATACTTGAAGTTGCAGCAGCAGTTAAACTGTTGTAATATATCCATGGTATATCTCGTAACCTAAAAATAAAAACATAAATGCCATAAACTATAAAATAGCAGCCTTGAAATAGGATTAGGATCCCAATTTCAATAAAGTGAATTTTCTTAATATTGTAATTATTATTTCCAAAAAACAAAAGGCAGCTTTAAGGCCCAAACATAGAGTAACATTTCTTAACCTGACCAAGTCCTTAGTGAACTTTTGCAGTTTTAGAAAAAAAAAATTTTAATTGCCTGATATTTAATTTGCCAATTGGTTTTAGCTCAGCAGGAGTTTATACTGTTTACAATTCCTTACTCAGGGCCGCTGGAGCATGAATGCACTTGTCAATTAAATTTTGCCTAACTGTTAGTATTCATATAGTGCCTTATTTAATCTCTTATGCCATGGGGGGGATCACGCAGTGGAGATCGAACCAAAGACCCCATCTACTAAACCTTAGTTTTCTTACCATAACAGAAAGTCACTAGTAATTGTTACCTTATACATTGCAAAAAAAAATGCAAAAAATGTTACTTACCATCCAGTGTTTGCGTTGTTCAACTGAACATTTGTTGATAAACTAAATATTCTTGAATACAAATCACATGCTAGTGCAGAAGTGTCGTAAAACTCCATAACACACATGTTAGAAAGAAGTTGACAAGCAGTTATATTCCTTATCTAAATAAAAAACATGCCGATTAAAAAATTTTTAAGTGCAAAAATTGTTAAACTTTTAAACAAGGCTTTACTTATTTTATTACCACAGTTCAAAATTTCGAAAAATATAAATGAATATTGTAAATGATTATGATAAATTAAATAATTTTTAATATAGCTTCAAATTTTATATTTTAAACATTTTTAAAAATGAGATTACACTTACCAAACATCCTTGATATGCAGCAGATGCTCTCGCAGTGATATAAGCAACTTCCTAAAAAAATAAATTTGTAAAAGGTTCAATTAACAAATAATACATGAATCAAAAAAACGTAATAAAAAGCGAAAAAAAAATTGAAAAAAAAATTGAAAAAATTTTTTTTTTTTAATAAATGTTAGAGATAACCTAGTATCTATATAAGTAACCTAGTATCTATATAAAATTTAAAATCAGACAACATAGTGCTCAACAATGTGAATCAAAAAAAGGCTCCTTTAAAAATTTTTAGATTTTACTAGTCAGTAGTTTATAAAAGTTTTACAAAATAGTTTTATTTACAGAAGTTGGTGGTGTTGGGGTAATTGCGTTAACACAAACCCCATCTTGACTTCCATCAGCACAAGAGCAAGTAGGACAAGCTGAACACCTGAAATTTAAAAATGAAAAATATACCATATTACAGCATATTGTTTTAAAAATATTGCATAAAAATAGAAATGACAGTTAAAAAATGCCAATAAATTAATGCCAAAAATTTATTATCATCGCTAAAAAGATGAAATGTCAGTGAATGTTTAATAAAATTCAGTAAATAAATTACAATAAAACTATAAATGTATTACACATTATTGTCACCACTGGAGGGCCCACTAAACAAACCGCTACATGCAACACAACGTGCTGCTGACAGGAATGTTCCATTTTCGGATCTTTCAACTACAAATCATAAAATATGAATTTTCTTATATAAAACCTAAATTTTTCTGGTGGTATTACTCCTATATTGACTTTAATGTTTTGTATGTACTTTAGACAGTTTAAAAAAAAAATTTTTGTCAAAAAGTTTAACATCACGTTTTTAATTGAAAAATTTTTTTTAATATATACAATACAATGATTTTAACTCTAAATTGATGTTAAATATAACCCAAAATTTAAATCCATTACCGAGTGACTGAGTTGTGTCAGGACAAGTGCAAGTTCTCAGAGTGGAATCAAAGTCAGCATCCCCACAAAATATACAACCAAGTCCATCAGATGTCACCTTTAATTAAATATAAGACTATTTTATTAACTTTAAAAATACCAAACTAATGGAGTAGGCAAACCATGTCACATTAGGCATTTCTGTTAAATAAATATTAACTTTTTATAAAATAATTAGTGTTCGAATTAAAAAATACTTACTGCCATTCCAGCTGTGCAGGGGTCACATGAGAAAGATGGACCTGTTGTTGAAAGAACTTTTCTGAATCCGGTTTGACAGACACATGACAACACTACAAAACGAAAAAAACAATTTTATGAAACTCTAAATGATATGCGTAAAAAAACAACATCTTAGGTAATAATTTTTTAACATTTTTTCCTTATTTTTAGTAGGCACTTTAGAGTACAACCATAGGGGTAAACTGTTATACCCAAACCAGTTTTTATTTAATTTTGGCAGTTAGTGCCTCTTGCTCAAGAGCGCCATGGCATGGAATGAGTAATAAAAAAACTTAAGACCTTCTGTAGTGAAGTCAAAATTTTATTTACAAAATACAGATAAAAAATAATTAACTCACAATCAGTAGAAGGCATGGTTGTAGAATTTGTGCAACTTTCACATTGTTGATTAGCACTGTTGAAAAACTCATTTGTACAATCACTTCTTTGTTCAAATGGAAAAGAATATTGACCAAATACCAGTGTTGGAGTAACAAAAACCAAGAAAAACGCTATTAACATATTGTGACCCCACATTTTAAACAAGTTTTTTAACTTAGTTCTAAAGAGAAAAATATTTTTACCAATATTAGGCAGATCAAAGTTTTTAACAAATATTACAAATTAAAGGGCAATATTTTATAAATCGAAGTTAATAAAATGGTCAGAGAATAATTACAAAATACAAGAGAAAATTATTACCAAAAATTTTGTATGTTTATAAATAAATAACATTGCACTATCTAAAAAAGGCAATAACTGTATATATACCAAATAAAGGCAGTTACAATAAATTACATTATGAAATCTTTGAATAAATTACAAAATGAAATAACGCAGTCTATCAAACTACCATTTAACATTTAAAGACAAACTTTCATCTTTTTCAACAGCATGATATTGTGTATGTAAAAACTCAGCAGTTTTATTTTCAATAGAATCCAGAATCAACTTTACAGAATCATTTTCGCCAGGTAAACATGTGTTTATTTCGTTATAATTTGTTTCCACTTCAGTCAAGATCTTCTTCTGTTCTTCCCTGTCTCCCGATTCACTCTTGATCTGCCCTCCTCCGTTTAAGCATCCCGAAGGACATGCCATTACCTCCACGAAATGATACGGACACCTTTTTCTCTTCATTTTTTGCACAAGATTTTGTATGCTTCTAAATCCATAGGCGTAAGCAAAACTTAGAAGGGTTTTTCCATCTTCGTCGACTAGCAATGTTTCACAGAAATCTTTATTGTTTCTAAGTGCTTTAAAAGTTATTTTATCAATGTCGCGTCCGAAAAGCTCCTTGGCAGATTTCCTAAAAACAAAATCTAAATAACCGCCAGAACCACCACCTTCATGATTTACGAGAATCGAATTTTCTAAATTTGCTTCTGTTAATTCAGGAATTGAGATATTTTTATGATTTTGCAAACTCTCAAGACTTTTGAAAATGTTTGTAAGCGAGGTGGTCTCGTTTTGCAACATTACTTCAACTTCTCCCGATGTAAGAACGAGGTCAACATCACGAGTAGCATAAAGATCACTGTAGAAATCTTGTCTAGATGCCTCCAGCTTTTTATCATAACACGGCATGATTGTAACATGGTAAACTTGGTCTGGTGTAATTTCACAATGCTTAGAAACATATTCCTTTACCAACGACCCCATGATTTGCTGTGGTGATTTAACAGAACTAATATGAGGTAAAATTAACTCACCATGAGTTTTCTCTGCATAGCAAATCCAACCGGGACAGGATGATGTCAGCATTGGAATTAGATCTTTATCCTCTTTGCTTCGTCGATATCTGTCCATAAACTCGTTAGCACTTCTTAATAAAGCAAGTTCACGGGCAAAACTAGTATCCAAGACTAAACTTGCACCTAAGCTTTTAAAAAATAATGACAAAGCGACTGAAGCATCTTTTGCATTTAGATTGTGTTTTGCGGCCAATGAGGATCTGGACTGTGGTGAAACAGATACCACAAAAATTTTCTTTTTACCTTCTTCTGTATTTTTGTTATCACTTAAAACTCTGTACAACTCTTCGTGGCTCTGCATGGCTATAAGAACAGTTTCCGCTGAAGTAATACAACCACTGCAGGCAAGACAGTCGTTTAAAGTAATTTCAGCTTTTTTTAGCTTCTTTTCTTTGCCCGATTTTAAGTCAACTTCCATGTAACTTCCATCAGTTGATATTTCAATTTTGCTGATCCCCTTTTTCTTCGGTTTTTTCTCTAAATTGACGGGTTTAATGCATTCCTGAGATGGTGTGATGAAATCATTTAGGTCTGTTAACTGTAATGCACCGCTAAAATTTGAGGCCATCTTGACTATAATTTGGAAACAGAGAATAAAATTAAATTTAAAATATATTTACACCCTAAATATTTAATTTAAATATCTAAAACAAAATTAAATAACATTTTTATCCAAAGTGCTAAATATTAAAACTACATAACAGTTAACCAAAATATTAATGCTTACAATCATTTTATTGATTTACTAAATGCATGAACAAAAAATAAATAAAAGAGTAATATTTAAAACATAAACCACAAAATTAAAATCAATACTAACAGACAGACAGACTAACTGCTAACAGACTAAAGAGCTTAACCAGTTAACCACCAAACAAAAATAGCTATATTATTACAATGGTATTAACAGATACAACTTATCCAATAAATACATCAAACACACATTTTATAAATTCTTCATTAAGTATTTAATAATAACTGAAGGATTACCAACAACGAAACATTTTCATATTTGTTTTTGTTTTGTTTTTAAAAATGCGTAACGTTAGAATTTTTGTAAAGAACCAGGTTACCATATTTTTTATTCAGTTTCTATTTTTATAAACCAACTAAAAAACACTTTTTTTACCAGGATAATAATAAAATAAATAATTTTTATAACTGCATTGTTGTATTAAATAAAATTTTTTTAATACTACCAGATGCCATAGAAATAAATAAAACAAATTAACCTAAAATACATTTCCATAGAAACAGAATTCGCTGTAGCGAAATTATGCGTCAAAGTGTCAACAAAATAACCAAACATGCAAAGTTTTAAAAAACAGCTTTACCACTAAAATAAAACAACCCAGTCTATTAAACCAAGATAGTGTGTTGCAACTACCTTTTATTTTAAGTTTTATATACATTATTATTACTCAGAATCTTTCGTTTTTGATGTTTTAAGTATAATGTAAAACATTTTTTTTAAATAATTTTACATCTAAACTAAAGCAATGGAAGTAAGTATTAAACCACCAGAGCCTGAAGACCAGCTCAGTGTAGAGGTCCAAGTCGAAAACACACCACCTAATGACGTATCAGTTCAAGAACCAGTCGAAAAACAGGGTAAACTAAAAATATTTCTACTCAGTTTTGTAACATTTTAAATAACTTTTTAACCGGCAGCGTGGTGTAATGGTAAGAACACTTGCTACACCACACATGAGATCGTGGGTTCAATCCCCACTGATCTCATGCTGTAGCGCCCTTGAGTAAGGAACTCCTGCTGAGCCAGCACTTAATCAGCAGCATAATTATCGGGTAACCTATAATATCCTAAACTGCCACCGGCAACTCGAAACTGGGTCGGAGTAACTGATGTTACTCTATGTTTAAGTTGTGCATTTGACTTTCCCACATTGAGGATAAAGATATACAAAAAAATCAACTATACACTAACTTACCTTAACTGCTTAAACAACCCACTTATACGTTTTATGAAAATTATTTTTAGAAAAAAATATTGAGAACGAAAATGAAATGATACCAGAGGAACTTCTTTTTGCTCTGACACAAACAATTCCTGTTAGTAATGATGAACAATTATCTCCTATAAAAAAACTTAAAACCCCAGAGAAGCTACGCATGGTAAATCAAAAAACTTAATAAATAAAAAACAATTAAAACATTTATTTTTATTTTGAAATATATATAAATAATTTGTTTAATTTGTGTTGTCTTACCGACAGTATAGTGTAGTAATTAGAACACTTGGCTTTTCTACAAGATGTTCTAGGTTTAAACCAAAGACTAACTTGGGTTAGAATTGGGTTAGAATAACAAATATAACCCAAAGTTTATGCCATGGAGTCTACCTTTTAAAATTAAGGATTTATAAGAATAATATCTGTCAATTTTACAGTCTTAACATGAAAGAATTTTTAAACTTAACATTAGGTCAATGCTATTTTTACACAAAGTATTTGTTACAGGCTTTAAAGAAAGGCCCACCTGCCAATGTATGGCATCACAAGAACAGAAGAATGCAGTTTAGGCATTTGACCGACAATCCTCGCTCTTTAGGTAAAGGGGTGGGAACCCGAGATATTTCATTTTTATATGATGTAGCGGGTGAACAAAAACCCAGGCCTCCACCCCCGAGTCAATTTGATAAAAGTGCAACAAGATTAGAAGCTGCACAACAGGAGGACGTAAAAGTAAGTGTTTTAAAAAATGAATTGTAATTTTATAACCATTTTTGTGTCATATATGTTTAAAGTTATCTGGACAAACTATAGAATAAATTAATAAATTTGATTAGCAACATAGAATATTACATATCATAGCATTTGGTATTTATTGCAACTCTTAAATAATCAGTTTAATCCCCAATGCTTACATAGGATAGCACCCTTTAGTAAAGCAATATGAATGGGCCAAGTTATAGCATACTGCCAAAATTAACGTAAGACTGGATTGAACTAATGAAAGTTACTCTATGTTTAGGGTATCTACTAGTGGTTAATTGTTTAGTTTTACTAATAGGTTATTGTTTGTTAATATTAACTTTTAATTTTTTTGTTTAGCTTAAGCACACGAATTCCAACATTGCTGTTCCTGACACAATTATTCCAAGGGAATATCATATTGTAAAAACCAAGGCAGTGTTGGGGTTAGAATATATTGATGATAGTTTGACAACCAAACTAACTGATCATGACCAAATATTAAGAATTTTCCCATCGCTTATACCATCAAAGAGATTTGAAGTAATTTTTTTTTTTTTTAAAGTTACTGTAATAATAAAAAATATCAATAAAAAAATATGCCATGAAAAACAATTGTGAAAATCTGTTTTAACCATTTTAATGATTCGAAAACATAACAAAAGTATTTAAAATACATCGTTTATTCAAAATTTATTATCCGCCTACCTAGGTACTAGATTACTGCTATAGGCTTTTGCACCTGTTATAATACCTTTCTTTTTTTGTAAAATTTTTTAAAGGTTATTCAACTACTAAGAACGCTTGATAACATGTTAATAGAAAGTGGTGTAGAAGATGAACAGGTGGAGATTAAAGGACCAACCCAAATTCACAATCTTCTTGAACTTATTAAAAAAGAACAAAGTATCTACGACTTGGTGTTTTCAGAGGCAAATAAAAACATTAATATTTAGCTTTTTTAATCACTTAACTTTATAATTTTGAAGGTTAATAGTATACGACTTCAAATTAAAAATAATGCTGATTATGGTGTGTAAAACCATTACAGCTTAATAGTTGCAAGTTGCAACCATTTTATGACAAATAAATGCAGCTTAAAACCATTTTATGACAATTAAATGCAGCTTAGAGCAATCAATTTTTTTATAAGACCCATGGTTGTGCATTAAGTTAATTAAAGTGTTACCTTTTTGTTTAGTTGATAAGACAAGTTAGTGTTGAATGCATCGAGCGAGGACAACTTTTGTCAAAACTTCGCCAGAAATATGCTGACTTACTTAACAGGGTAAGTATGACTGTTATCCATAAAGTTTCACAATTTTTTTAAGTGCATACCCAGCTTAAATTATTGTTGTTTAAAATTAGATTCCTCGCCAAATAAAGAGCTTATATGCTGAGGTTATGGCCCAGAGGTCACTGGATAGAAGGTTAACTGAGGAACTGTTAAGATTTAAATCTTCAATATCTTTTCTAACGAGGTATTTTAAATAATATTTACTGAACCACATCATAATCTTTTTTTAACATGTAAATAAAACTTCAAATATATAATCAATTATTCCTAAATTTTAAGTTTTTTTTAATACACCTATTGTCTTTTTGGTGGTGTTTATGTAATGCTTAAATGTATGTTTAATATTTTTTCTGTATAGTGAGTTACTAGAAGTAAAAGAACATGATCAACAAGTAACTGAAGATGCAACAGAAGCTGAAGAGGAACTGGCCAAAGCTTTAAAAGTCAGCATTTTATATCTTAAATATTTCACCATCAGTATTTTTTTCATTTTTAAAATCATTTTGGATTAAGTAATTAAATGTATATTTGTGCAGGAATCCCAAACTAATGCCAATCTTGTTGATGAGTATCATGATTTGTATGAACTACAAAGATATAGACTGGAGAACAGTGTAAAGGCACTCACTAATGAAAAGGATTTGTGGAGTAATGCTGCATACAGCCTAGCACTAAAGGTACATACTAATATTGGTTAATAACAAAACAAGATACTGTAATAATGTCAAACTAGATTAGGTTAAAAATTTAAATGTGAAGACAATATAAATTATATTTAGTTAAAAATCATGATAGTAAAAACCTGACTTTTACTTACAATCTTGTTTTTTTATATATTATAAGTTCTTTAATGTACGAAAATCTGTCAAAATTTAATAAAATATTTTTGATTTTTAGATTATATCTGCTAATGAGCTGAATACTGCAAAGCGCTTGCATGTAAGTGAGAAATCTTGGTTTAAACTTTCAAACCACTTTGCTGTTATGTTGAGTGACCAAGACAGTGAAGAATTGTCATTGATACAAAAACAAGTTGAGGAATGGAGAGAAATTATGTTTCAGTAAGTTTTGGGTTCAATCTCCACTTCTTTCTGTTGTAACTTTAAGTAAGGACTTAAAATGGTATGAACTGAATTCCTGCTAAGCCAAACATTAATTTACAGATTAAAAAAAAGGCATTTATAGTCTATGAAATTTCAAACAAACACGAGATTGATAATTAAATACAAATAAAAAAATACATTTAACATAAAAATCTAACTATATTAGACTGACCAAAACCAATTTTTTACTAAAGTAAACCAACTTTTTATTAAAATAGAACAATTTTGTTTTTTTGTTATGTCAACTCGAATAGTTTTAAAACTACATTGTAATATACTGTTACATAATTTTAATTTATAATTTTCATGTAGTTTTAAGCAAAGTGTGGAGTCTGCTGATAGGCAAAGTCAAAATCTTTTAAAAAAAATTAAGACTGGTTTGGAGAAATGGATCGGAATATTTAATAGTACGTTAAATGTGCATTTTTAAATAAAATTTAAATATTATCAGTTAAATGTAAAGAAATTATTTATTTGCCTCCCTTGAATATACATTATTGTAAATCTTTTGTAAATTTTTAAAATTCAGATAACTTGATCACAAATGCAAATGATGTTAGAAATGTAAAGCTGCCTCCTGACGAGTTTATCTCTAAACTTTGCAAGGCTATGACAAAATGGGAGGAGGTAGAGTTATAAATATAAAAACAAACAAAAAATAAATAGAGGCAAATTTGTTTTAAACAGGTTAATATTGACCATATAAACTGGAGTTTAAAAGTAGCATAGTTTCTTAGTCAGCTGTTGTACAAAATTAATTTTTTATTTTATTTTTGTTAAGAAATTGGGTCATGACTCGGAGAGATTTGGAGGTGGGTTGTTATTGACCAATCAGGAGCAACTAACCAAGATGGCCAAGAAAAGTGAAGCGTGGACTGAAATATCTTGGAAAGTGTATCGCCGTCATTTGTAAGATTATATTTATAAACATTTTTGTAAAGTAGGCACAATTTTTTTGACAAATTTACACAAACTATTAAATTTTAAACAATAAGTGACGGTTTCCCACAAAAACAAACGTTTTTTTTTTGTCTTTTTAATAATTTGTTAATTTATAGAACTGATGATGGTGAAAGTTATCCAGCCTCTGAAACAATGATGGATGTCAACAATATGCTACGAGCCATTCTTAAACAACTTGAAGTAAGAATATCTGGAGAAAACGGTAATCCCTTTTTCGTATATATATCTTTATCCTCGATGTGGGAAGGTCAAATGCGCGACTTAAACATAGAGTAACATCAGTTACTCCGACCCAGTCTCGAGTTGCCTGTGGCAGTTTGGGATATTATAGATTATGATTGCCCACTTATTATGTTGCTGATTAAGTGCTGGCTCAGCAGGAGTTAATACCGTTTATAGTGCCTTACTCAAGGGCGCTACAGCATGAGAGCAGTGGGGTATGTACCCACGACCTCATGGTGGTGAGGCAAGTGTTCTAACCACTACACCACGCTGCCCCTTACACTAATGTTGCAAAAATTAAGCTAATCCGATTTTTAAAACACTTGTAACTTTTAAAATTTAAATTAACAAACTCTATTTGTTTACTTATTGATTATCTTAACATTGTTTTTGAATTGTTTTAAGGTTTTGCTAAAGCGTTGATTACTTTACAAAACAACATGGACATCTGGGTAACAAAATTGTCACTAAATGTGAATGGCTCAGAAGGTAAGACATTTAGGACATGAAAAATTAAAATTTAGTAATTTGTCACCTAAATAAAAAAAATCATTAGTTAAAATATTTTTTAATATTTAAGTCGAAAATCTAATTCTGAATCATAAATCATGAAAATTTACTTTTTTTATGACTAATATTGTTTGTTTTCTAAAAGCTCTGACAGACACAGACTGGCTTCATTTATATGACAAATTTAGTGACTACATTACCATGATTGATGATATTTATCCATTTGTTGGATCACAGCAGAAAGATGAAGACAGAGTTAAAGGAATGCCTCATACACAGTATGTTATATTATGGAATTAAATCGTGACCCATTTTTTTGTCATCATACAACTAGTAAATGAAATTTTTAAATTTTTGTTTGATGTTTAGTATTGACATGGATGAGGCAATGGCAGCTGTGCAAAATTGGTTTAAGAGAACTTTGAATGGAATCGAGGCAGAAGATGGAAAAATATTAGCCCAGGTTAATTTGTTTAAAAAATATTACAACTATAAACTTTACTCGGAATTCAGAAAATTCTAAATTATTTTTTTATTTATTTAAAAAAAAAATTTTTGACTTAAACTTGTGTAACATTTGTTACCCTGACATAGTCTTATTATCCTTTTGCAGTTTTGTATGTTATTGAGCATTTTTTCCGAAAAAATTACCTGCCAATGGGTTTTAAGTAAGGCAGTTGTTTGAAAGAATAAAAAGTATTTTATTGCTTTAAGTTTTAAAATCATTTCCTTTGTTAGGTCACTACTGTACACACCAAACTTATACACTGGATGGTACAAATGTTATTATTTATGGCCCCTAATCACAAATCTGTCCAAAGTCATCACCCGAAAGAAACAAGCTTGGTAGCTTCATGTTCATATGATGATTTGTTAAAGAAAGGAAGTGAAATCACAGATCATCTAAGCATTTTCACAAATTATTTATGCCAGTATGTAAAATGATGTTTTTTTCATATTTTTTTTAAATGTTGTAATCAAAATATTCCCATGATGTTATATGTTAAACTTAATCTTGTTTTAAACTATGTTCAGCTTTATATTATTAATATTTTCCCATTTCTTTGCTGCATATCGACTTTTGGTCTTCCTATTTAAAAATCAAGATGTAACTTTTTTGTTTAAGGTGTTGCTTAAGCATTGTTGAGGCCATGATCCAACTTAAGAGAGACCAACAAGATGAAGATGCCGAGCACGAAAAGGGAGACTATAACAGGCTCAGAGTATGTAGAAAACTTTTACTTGCCAATTTTTGGTTACTTATTACCTAAATAAATATAAAATCACACAACAAATTTATGCTTAGCTAAAACAATTTACATATCAATATAATTGGACTTTAAGTTCATTCCTTTTACGTAGATAATTTGTTAAAACTAAAACCTTCAGGATTTAAATTTATTTTTAATCTGACACCGATATCTAAAGCAAGAAAAGTTATATTAATATTTTTACAGAAAGAAGCAATTGAATGGATCCACACTTGTAGTTTATGTCTTCGATCTGGCAGTTCTGGAAGAGTAGTTTTATTGACAGAAACTGTATTGGATAGATTGCAGGATGCTAAAAAAGAGGGTGCAACCCCAAAAACTCCCTCAAGTAGACCTGTAACCCAAGAGGGCTCAGAGGTATAAAAAAATAAATTTTTTTAAGTTTTATTGATTACAAATATTCATGTTATTTTATATATTTAGATACAGAAAATGATTGTCAACAAAACTGAAACAACAGATGAAAGTGCACCATCAACTGGAGAAAAACAGCCCATTACTGTAAGTTGATTTTAGCCTTATAGATTTTAAATATTATGGTAAATAATTTGCCTTTTACACATTTTTGCTTTATATTACGTTTAGGAAGTTGATGGGGAGAAAGAAGAACAAGGTCAGTATTTAAGTAATTTAACTTTCAAAATTGCTAATATTCAGAGGCTTAATCATGCAATATCATTATATTTAAAAATATTATAGGCAACTTAAGTCCTTACATAATAGCTTTAACCTGACTTTTCGACTTTTGAAATTGCTTAAAAGAAAAATATAAAAAGAATATTTTGTATTTTTTAGATGCTGAGTCACCTGAAGGTGATATGCCCCATAGATTGTCAGTAATTGGTGAAGATGAAAACGTACATGATACCCAACTGGGAGCTCTTATTATTAAAGAGGGAAGTCAGGCCTCATTGTCTGCCCCATCCAGTACTTTGACCCAGTCTGCATATGACGCTATTGCTAAAATGAATGAAGTACAAGAAGAATTGCTGTAAGTTTAATTGATAACCATTTTTTTTGTATATATCTTTATCCTTGATGTGGGGAGGTCGAATGCGCGACCTAAACGTAAAGTAACATAAGTTACTCCGACCCAGTCCCGAGTTGCCTTTAGCATTTTGGGATAGTATGTAGATTATAATTGCTCAGTAATTATGCTGCTGATTAAGTTCTGGCTTAACAGGAGTCCATACCGTGTATAGCGTCATACTCAAGTGCGCTACAGCAGAGAGCAGTAAGGATTGAACCCACGACCTCATGGTGGTGTAGCAAGTGTTCTTACCACTACACCACGCTGCCGATTTATTAGGATGTTTTGCCTTATTTAGCTACAATCAAATTTAAAAATAACAATCTCTTATCAGTGTCTTTACATTTCGTTGTTTTTGTAGGCTTTTAGCTTTGTATGTATAAAAGAATTGTTTTTTTTACACAGAGCTGCAGAAATGCGTGCGCAAGCATCTGAACAAAAAGTATTCGACTTGCAAGTACAAGTCGATGAAGCTAACGAAAAAATAAGAGCTCTTGAAAAATCGGTAAATTTTTTTTTACTTGTTTATTATCTTAAAAATATATTTTGGATTATTAATTGTTAAAGATTCGTAAGCTAAATTTTGTTGGGCCACTTATTTTGTACTTTGTTAAATTTTACAGGTGGCAAATTTTGAGAAAGAAAGTGGTAAAAATACTCCAGAAGAAAAGGCTGAAAAGAAATCACCGGATGCACCAGCAGTAACAGAAGAAGATGTAAGTTAAATTCATAAGCAATAAATTGAAAAAACATTGGTCGCACAATAATGGTTGTAAATTTGTACCAAAAGCTTTAAAATTTTATGGTTAAAGATGTTGAGTTGAGTTATAGTGTCTATAATACCAATAATACCATGACTTATTTTGTATATTTAAGGGTAAAGCTTCTGGGTCTAAGAATGAAGCTGGAAAAATAGCTCCATCGAGAGGATCGCCTACTAAGAAAACTAAAAGCAAAAAAAAATAGATAAATTCAAACATAATTATTTTCTACCTATAATAAATTGGTGCACTGTTTAAACAGTAAATTTGTCACTGTGTTTCATATTGCATATATCGTATATATAACCTATTTTCAAAAAATTGCTTAATAAGATAAGATATTATTATAGACTCTACTAACTAAAGTATTTCTAATATTCTGTATTGCAATTACATTGAACGCGATTTGAAAATTTGTATTGCGAAATGAAATTATTTGCGTTTGTTTACACAATTAATAAACTATAACATTTACTTAACCTTGCCTATATCAATATAAGGTAATACTAAGAAGAAAGTAAAAAGTGTTATGGGCTCATCATAAATGTTTAACTTTTAATTAATTGAGGCTACACGAGTTTTGGTAAATAAAATTAATGAACAAATCTAACGTGAATGGTAACGGGATCGCTTTTTAAAAATAGACATAAAACAAACCTATAAACAACCTATTGTTTTTTATGTATCTTGACACGCTAGACACCTCGAAAAATAATAGAGAAGACGAAATCAACTTGGTAGAAATGCCTTCATCTGAAACATGATCTAGGTATTATAACTTAAACGACCTTAGAGCACCAAAAGAAGGAAAGGTCGTCTTTTATCGTTAATCATTGAGCCTACCATCTAGGCTTTAATTGCGGTTAGCGGCCATGAGCTAAAAATGAAAAAAACGTACGCACCTCCAAATACTTAGTTACTGAAGGCAAAACGTTTAATTAAAAAATGGCAATGAAACAGCACTTTTTAGCATTATTTAAAGTTAAGGCGTCGAGTAAGCCGTTAATAGACTCAGGCATCATTCAGGAATACAACTTGAATGTAAAAATGCGTTTTGATGCAGTAGCAGTAGCACAAGCACAATGCAACGTGGCATTAAGTGCTTACAAACTACAAGTTTATAAAAGAAAGTAGAAAGATATGAAACTTTGCCGTAGAGGTCAGAAATAATAAGAAATAAGTAAACAGAAAACAATTAAAAACGCATAATAGATACATTATGACGCAATAACATTGTTTCATGTTGTTTTGACAATAGAAAGCTAACTTTTTCCAAGAACTTGCAAAAAAAACATTTTTAACTGGCTAGGAAAATTTTTTAGTTATTTTCATTGATTTGATTGCAATAAATTTTTTGTCTGTTGCAGGTTAATAAGATAAAATATCAAAATGCATAAGTACATTGCTGCTGCCGCGGTCGGTTCTCTTTCATTGGTCTATGGCATCCAACAACAAAAGGAAGCCTCCAACAATGTTGCTTCAGCAAGACTTCCACCAACGAGGCCCATGAAGTACCCCCCTGGCGCCGACTTCCCAGAGTTGAGCAAGCACAATAACATCATGAGAAGGCATTTAACTCCAGGAGTGTACGCCAAATATCGGGACACGGTAAGTGCAAATATTTCTAATTATTTTGCACAAAACCTTTATGTTAGTCGTTAAGCAAATGTACTAACAAGCTAAATTTGTAAAATCTTAGATAACCCCCAACGGATTTACTTTGGACCAGTGTATCCAAACTGGAGTTGACAACCAAGGTCATCCATTTATTGAAATTGTAGGCGCGGTTGCCTGTGATGAAGAAAGTTACGAAGTTTTTAAGGATTTTTTTTATCCAGGTAATGTTTTTGCAAAGTATAAATTCATAGATATAACTAACAGAGCACACAGTGGAATGTGACTTACTTTTCACCTTGCAAAACATATTAAAATAGGTCCAAAGTGCCAACCCAAAGATATTTCACGGTTAACCTTGCTAACAGTAGCCTACACGTTTATATGTGTTATTAATATCTTTAGTCATCACTGAGCGACACAATGGCTACGACCCAGATACAATGACCCATCCGATCGACCTCAACCCAAACAACATCAAAGGAGGTAAATTGGACTCCAACTACGTTCTCTCTTCCCGCGTAAGAACCGGAAGAGCGATCCGTGGTCTTCCACATCCACCTGTTTGCTCCCGAGCCGAAAGACGCGAAGTCGAACGAATTGCCAGGGAAGCTTTTAAAGGACTTTCTCCAGATCTTGGAGGTAGAAAAATTTACCTAATTTATTATTAACACAGTAATATATAACCTATTTGTTATTAACACGTCGATTACTTTTGCTTAAGGCCAATACTATTCTCTGATGATCATGTCTGAAGAAGACCAGGAGAAACTTATTAACGACCACTTCTTGTTCGACAAGCCAGTTTCCCCACTTCTGACCAGCGCTGGTATGGCACGTGACTGGCCAGATGCACGTGGTATCTTCCACAACGACGCCAAGAACTTCTTGACCTGGGTCAACGAAGAAGACCATCTTCGAATTATTTCAATGGAGGTAAAAGTTGTTAATTTATATTTTACTAAATGTCTTAAGAATAACCTTGAATAGAGTATAGCTTTACTAACTGTTATTCTTGCTTTTGCAGCTTGGAGGCGACATGAAATCCGTTTTTACTCGATTCTGCAAGGGAGTCAATGAAATGGAAAAATTAATCGAAGTAAGTTATGACAAGAGTGTTACGGAGTCAAACAAATTTGTTTAATCAAGTTTTAGTACGTTATTTAAATTGAAGACCTAATAACTATATGCATTTCCTTTTTTTAACATGCAACTTTTTCTTTCTAGGCCGCTGGATGGGAATACCAGAAGAGTGACAACCTCGGTTACATTCTCACCTGTCCATCAAACATTGGTAATGGCCTTCGATGTGGGGTCCATCTTAAGATCCCAAAACTTGCCCAAGACCCGAGATTCGAAGCAATTCTTTTGAAATTAAGGTACCTTTAACACAGTTAGTGTATGCTAATTGCTTAATACGTACGTATAACATAAACAAAGTTGAAAGCTTTAGTAGTTTGTTTTACCACTTCAAGTGTGGTATTATAAGTCTTATGATAGGCTCAATGCTCTATTAACGTCAAATTTGACATTTCAGATTGCAAAAACGTGGAACTGGTGGCGTAGACACTAAAGCCGAGGGTGGAACCTTCGACATTTCTAACTTGGATCGTTTGGGCAAATCCGAGGTGCGCTTAGTGCAAGAAGTTATCGACGGTGTTAACCTTCTTATCAACATGGAAAAACTTCTCGAAAAGCGAAAGAGCATTAACCATCTTATTCCAAAATAAATCTAACCACAAACTAGACAACCATATCAATCAACAATTTTTTTCTTATTTTTCATGCAAATTTCCGTTATTTATAGTTTAAAAAACGTTCTGATGTGGTTAATACAAAAATGTCGAAATAAAACCCTACTGTAAAAGTAAATGTCGAAATAAAACCCTACTGTAAAACAAGCTTTTGCGTTAGACTTTAACTAAACCAAAGCCTTTACAGACAGCACCTTTGCTGGCACAGTCAGGTATTGTCGAGTGTGTATAGGTAGTTATAGTAGCAATATGAAAACAATATCTTTATTTGCCTATAACGTCTACAGAAGTTAAAATACTGTTTTAATATTTGACCCAAGTATGTAAAGATGTAAAAAATTATACAGAAGCAGTTGATTTTAAACTTCTGATTTGGTAAACTTCAATTATCAAGAATAGGACTTGCGTACGAAGAAATAAAGTACAACAAAATTTCATTAAAAACAAATAGGACAATACAATAAACCTTATAATACTAAAAATAAAAAAAAATTAGAAAATGAACAAAAAAGGCTAAAAACAATAAAATTGGTAAAATAAAGTTTTCTATAAAAACATCTATTCTCTAGTTCAAATAACCAAAAAAACAAACATAAAAGATTTTTTACTCATATAAAAATACCAGCAAAAAATCTGTCTTAGTACTTACCTAAAAAGTGCATGCTATGTATATATAGTTCAATAATTTGATTATAGTAAATAAGGAATATATCTGATTGCAACAGAGAACTATAGTTCAAGGAAATTAACGACATCTAGTGAAGTATCATGCACATATAACACTGTACCGATGTTCATGTAGTGTAATATGTTATAACAGGGGTCAATAGGAAAGAACTAAGGAATCTCAAGAATATCGTATTTACTAAACATAAAAAAATGTGTTAAATATTATTAAATTCTAAAGCATAGTGTAGGGGTCAAAACACTTTTTTTTACTACATGAAGTCTTGGGTTCGATTCCAACTGCTATCATGCTGTAAATCCCTTGAATAAGGTGATTTAAATAGTATAAACTCCCGCTGAGCCGACACTTAATCAGCAGCTTATAATTAGTGGGCAGTTATAATTAATAATATCCCAAACTGCCTAAGGCAACTAAAAACTTGGTCGGGGTAACTGATGTTACTCTATGTTTAAATCCTGTCGACCTTCCCACATTAAGGATAAGAATTTAAATGTAAAAAAATAAAATTAAAAAGCAAGTTAAATTTAAAGATACATTTAATATTTTTTATTGTAAAATGTACAAACACGCTTACAAAGGCCAATATGTCTATCTGATATATATAAACACCAGTCGTAATAAATTTGTGACACATTTTATTTTCATAGTATAATAAGCGCAGGCGTGTTTACTATGTTTGGTGTGTTTGTACATTTTAGTAGTAACGCCATCTTCAATGCCTTAAACTTAAACAAAAAAAAATAAACTTGACCTTAAAATAAAGAATTAAATAGATGAATACCTGTAAAGTGCATGTGTGTATTCAAATATTGCATCCATACTTTCCGAACAAACTTGCATTCTTTCACTTAATTTATCAGCTTCCAGATCTTGACAAAGTTGTTTAATAAATGTGTCTCTGCTGGGTAGCACGTACACCGCTAGTTCAACACCTTTCCGAACAGCCCAAGGATGATATCTTTGGTAAGAAAACAAATTTAAAACACAGAAAACATATATATTTCTCTTTAATAGTTAAATTAGTTAAGTGCCTGCACTATAGGCTGGATTTTGTTATTGTGATATAGTTGCAACTAGCTGATATTTGCCAGTTGTTATTTACCCGCATTGCATACACATATAACAGTACATTTTCATTTAAAAGGCCTTGTTATTGGATATACATTATATACATTTTGTCCACGAAGCTCTATTATATATAAATAATAGAGTAAATAATTCATTGTAATATTAACTCTTAAGCATTTGTTTCTTAAGCATTTTTTTAACAGTATGTATTAAATACATGAAAAAATTTAAATACTTACTTAGACATAGGTGATGCATAGTAAGCATTATATCCCATAGTTGATACCTTTCCACCATCATCATTTCTGGCAAGTTTTCCGATCAAAATTAACAAAAATTTAAGAGCACGATGTAATCGTAATAATGTTCTACTACCATAGGCTTTTACCTTAAACATAAATAAATAACCAATGAATTAAATAAAAAAATATTACATATTTATTAAACAATTGTGAAATTTTCGCTATAAAGTAATGGACTACATTGATTTTGATTTCAAAAATTTAGAAGCCAATTTAAAATTTTTAGTACTGCATTCAATTTGACATTTTTTATTAAGAATCATGAATAATTTAAAGACAATGTTAAGGAACTTTCCCATTTACCTTGCCTGAAGGTGCTTCCTTGTAGTTAATTAAATTATTTTCTTTTTCGTACTGAATCATCGAACCTATTGTTTCGTAATGTTCTCCTTCATCAGAACTTCGAAATTCCCGCAAAATTCGAACCTTGTCTATTACATCCGAGTTAACAAAGGAAAACACTTTGCCCATCATGTTTAAAAATCTGTAAAGTTAATTAAATAAAAGTATATATAACAAATTGTCTATCAAGAATAAATAAACTTTAATATGGTATGGTACAATCATCCATATTAATTACCCACAGAATAAAAAATAAGCAACACACTTTTAGTTACGTTTTTATGCTCTAAGACCATAAAATATTTTAACAACATCATAGCACAGTAGTTAAAAAGGTATAAAATTTTGCACCTTTGTGACTAGGTGATAATAATTAAACTATTTTTAAAATATAAATATAATGTGAAAGCAAAGAAAAAATAAGATAAATACAATCACACAATGTAAAAAACAAAGCTAAAAAGAGACCTATAAATTATACAGGTGCAAATGTATTTATCAAACCTAATCCATTTGGATTTCCTTCGTTTCATTTGTTTTATTAAAAAAAACCTACATTAATACTAAGCTTAAGTTAAGAAACTGGGAGCGTGGTATAGTGGTAAGAACACTACCATCATGAGGTCCCCACCGCTCTCATGCTGTAGCGCCCTTGAGTAAGGTACTATGATTGGTATAAACTTCTGCTGAGCCAGAATTAATCAGCAGTATAATTACCGGGCAATTATAGTCTCAAAAATATCCCATTATAGTCTCTATAATATCCCAACTGCCACTGACAACTAGAAACTGGGTCGGAGTAACTGATGTTACTCTATGTTTAGGTCGCGCATTCAACCTTCCCACATCGAGGATGAAGATATATATACAAAAAATAAAAAATAAATATAGTATAATAATAAAAATATTTATTTACCTTATTAATTCATCCCATCCATTTAAGTAACAATCCATATCAACTTGACGAGCATGTTTCGACTTAGCACAAGCTTCGAATAAAGTTGCCAAATTGTCTGCGGAGAATTTGTCTGAAATACTTGAACAACCAGGATCAGTATTTTCCGACATTTTTCCGTTGATTTCGTCCTCTTTCTTAAAACATTAAAATAAAATATTTAAATTTACAGATTTAAGGATGTCTGTACAATATATTTTAACACCTAAAACTAAATATACCTATAACCTAAAATCAATCGGAAAAAAGGTAGTTGAACGAACTACAAATCAAAACTTTTTCAAATATCTAAATAGAGCATTAGCATGCACACCCTTCTGCCAGTAAAGTTAAATTTAATAGTACTTTTTAATATACCCACTTTACTTACCTTTGAACTTCTATATATACAAGCCAACCTTGGCTTTTGTTCGTTTGCGTATTAAAATTTTTATATTAAAAACTTTATTATTTTTATTTAAACTTTACTTCCTTAAAATATATTTAGTCTAAACAACACATTTAACGCAGTCATCGGGACTTTGTTGTTTATTATTTGATTTCTATGCATCCGATTTGGCTCAGTGATTTGTGGAAAACAACATACATGCGTCATAAATAGCCATCACCAATAGCTGAATTCGCGAAATCGGAAACAAAGAAAAATGCAATTTCAGCAAAACGCAAAAACTTTACACGTTAATAACATAATTTTAATATACCTCTCTTATTGCTGACATAAAATTCCCAAGGTCTTGTTGACTTGGACCACTATCTGCGTTTAAAAATGAAATTATTTATCATATGTAGCACTAACTAAAGCACGAAATTTTAATAAATAATCTATATAGTCGTAGCAAACGAAACTTACGTGAACAGCGGAGTGTTGAAGTAATAAGAACAAACGCTAGGGTCCCAAGTAAAGCGTAAGCAAGTCGATTATTCATTCTACTAAACCAAATTCTTTGTACAAAAAAACACAAAAGTGATACAATTCGTCTAACCTGTGATTTAACGTAATCTTTCACGAAAAATGCCATTTACCACAATTCACAGACAACGATGTAAAATAAACTCATCTACTAAAACAGTGATTGATGTACACTTAAAGTAAACGCAGTCACTTTTGCAGATTAATTATTAAATCTTTGTGTAATCGACCTTTACACCGCTAGTTTTGTTTAAATGCTCGCTCTGCAAATACACCGAGACTCATCGACCGCGATTCTCGCTAACTTGTAAACAACAACCCGACAGTCTAGGAGCTACCGATTTTTAATAGTCTACTTGAATTGAATTGCAACATCGCTTGTGGTTTGTGGTTATCACTTCCCTTACTCGTACTTTTAAATCAATGTAAGTTGGCCTCAAATAAGGCTACATTGCATAATCCCCTGTATGTGCTGTTAAAATGTTATTAATTTTACCTGAAAGACACTTCGAACTTAACATGTATATTAGAAAACAACTCGGTTGATACACCTAAATATTTTTTTGGAAAATTAAAGTTATATATAATTTTAAGCAATTCGTATTGGTTAAAAACGGTGAACATTAACGATAAAGTCTATAGTATAACAAGTTTAATTCCCTATAAAATACATTTAAAAAGATTACATTCCCTTTTTCTAAATCATTAAAATCTTTGTTTTCTATTCAAGTTAATATCAAATTAATTCATAATTTTAACAACTAAAAGTAATTTAATTTGTGCACGTTTAAGATAGTGATATTTTGCCTAATTAAAGTTGTATCTAAGTACCTAACAATTTTATAATATATTAATTTGTTTGACTTTTGTTTACAAAATCAGCGTGCGTTGCACGTGATTAACTTGACCAATCACGGATCGAGAAACTCTTGAATCGGATATTATGGTATTGGGTTACGTTGTCATGTAAATGGTATCAAATTTTCGAAATGCCGACAAACGCCAAGAAAGAACGCGTTTATTACAAATATAAAAAGCCTTTTTTGTATTAGGGCGCCTGTTGTTGCTGTTAAGGTAAGTATTTTTTATAAAAGTTTCATAATATTTTAAAAAGAGTATGTTTTTATTTTAAAATTTTTCTAAACCATAGATTGACTATTGGCACAACAGCAAATAAACTCTTTTTGACTTATTTATGATAGTTATCGTTTTGGAAATTTTATGAGTATTTGTCACTCTATAAATCCTTTAGATGCTGTATGTGTTTAAATAATAATAAATGAATGTCAATGATTTGCATGTAAAATGTTAAGCAATGTTTAAATCAAAAATTTGTGATAGAGTTAGCTTGATAAAAACAAATATAAGTGTTGTATCATTGGTTATAGATAAATTATATTTTATTTAATTAAAATAGTTATGCCGTTAAGTGTTTGCAAAACTCTTGGCTAAGAATTAAAATTTAAATTGGATGGAAAAAGATGGCTACCAAGTTTAATGCAATAAATAAATGTAAGTTTGTTATACCAATATATAGTTTATTAAAAAATGTACGATGTTATTTACATGAATATTAAATTTATTTGCAGATTTTCAAAGGGTTGTAAATTTAAAAGCAAATGCCATACAGAGTCATAAACTTTTATGTAAATTGTAAGTTTGTAAAACTTTTAATATTGCCTTCAAATGAGAATGTAGCTAAGTTAAAACTTTTTTAAATTTAATATGAATTTTTTTATGAGGTCGTGTGGTTTTCAAAGCAGTTTGTATTTTTCAACTTCTAAACATGTTAAGCCTCCTATAAAGTTGGTTGTTTTTGACAAAGATGGGACCCTTACCTGCTTCCATACAATGTGGGCTCCTTGGTGTGAACACATCGCCAAAAGGTTGTATTGTAATGATTCTTATTACTGATTAAAAAAAACTTTTTGGTTGAATGAAAACCTTAAAATTAATCGTTTTTAAAGGAAAGCTTAAGTGATTTGTAAGGCCAATGGTATTTAAAAATACAAATTTGTTAAATATTTTTGCCTGATTAAGTATAAAAAAACAATTTAATTGCTTTAGCTTAACTGTAATATGGCTACATGGTCTTGATAGCTTACTAACCACTTTTTATATTTTTAGTTTGGAATTAAAAACAGGAAGAAATTTAAGTCATGACATATTTCAGTTATTCAACTACAACGAAGAACAAAAAAAAATAAAAAATGGCGCGCTAGCTGAAAAATCTCATGCTTATTTACAAGCATTGGTTATTGATATGCTGCATAACACGCATAACATAACAAGATATACGGCCAAAAAAGTTGTATCTGAAAGCTGGAACCAGGCTTATTTATCTGGTATAGAAATGGTAGCGACTATTAAGCCAGTTTGCAACGTACGTTCTGTATTTTTATTGTTACAATCTGCTGGGATTAAAATCGCGATTTGTACATCTGATAATAGACCAAGTACTTTAAATGCTCTTCATGCACTTAATGTAATTGATCTTGTGGATAGGGTTGTATGTGATGGGGATCTAGACAATGTACCCAAACCAAGTCCAGATAATATATTTTTGTTGTGCAGAGAGCTTGGGATTGATGTCCAACAAACTGCAGTTATAGGTAAAAAATTAATTTATTTCAACCAGCCTTAAGTAAGTTATCATATATATATATATGTGTGTGTATTTATTCTTAGTGTAGAAAAGTTGACTTCTGGACTCAAACATAGACTAACATTAGTTACCCCGACCCAGTCTCAAGTTGCCTTTGGCAGTTTGGTATATTATAGATTATAATTGCTCGATATTTTAAGCTACTAACTAATTATTGGCTCAGTAGGAGTTTTTACCGTCTATAGCGCCTTATTCAAGGACACTTTATCATGAGAAATGTGGGGATCGAACCCAGGACCTTATGTAGCAAAGTCGAGTGTTCTGACCACTACACTACGCTGTAAGGTATTTGTTACTGTAGCGGCTAACTTGACAATACCTTTAACAATTATTAAACAAAATTTCAAAGTAATTAAATTTTGATATTTTTAAGGGGATACCCCTGCTGATACACAAATGGGAAGACATGGTTCAGCTGGTTTGGTTATTGGTGTTTTATCTGGTGTTTGCACCAATAAAGAACTAGCACCAGATGCTGATTTAGTGTTTAATAACATTGTAGACGCAATTTCGTTTATTTTAGATCCAACTAATAACTTGCCTACTAATAAACCTAACTCTAATTTACCACATTCAGGGAATTTTACCTATGCATAAATAACCTATTATCTAAATTTCTTTTTTGTCTTATTTATTTTGTTACATTGTCACTGTATTCCACTTCAACATTATGCATCACTATATTGCACTTGCCTATATTAATGTTATTTTTATTTTATATATTTGTTTTTGGTTTAAAAGTTTATTTTTAAAAACACTGTGTTGTTTTACTTTGCACTTTTTTGGTGACCAACAACATATGTTTAATATAATGGGTTTTATTTTAGCAAATTTTTTTGAATTTTTATTTTAAGTATTTACATTTATTTGTCTATGTATAAAAATTTTAAATGACTCATTTTTAAATTAAAACTAGGCTTTGAATTTACTTTCTTATTATGTAATTATGTTTTTGAACTAAATTAAATGTTTGCTATGCTCCTTGACACATATTAAATTTTAGTCGATTACCTTATGCTAATATTTGTTCTAAGCAGTGCTTATAAGATTCAGGTAAATTGTTTGACTTTTATAACAGTTTTGTTAAATTCTTGTGTTCATTGGTATATTGGTTATTTATATTGTAGACTGCTTTTTTCATGCTAATTATTAAATTAAATCAAGTTTAATATTACTTTAAATAAATAATTCCTTGAAGTTAACTGGGTACTGTACTGTAATGTTTATTTTTTACATTAGAAAGATCAAGGTATAATCAGTTTTGTAATTTTCAGATGTTGAGTTAGGGTAAAAAAAAGAAAAAAAACTATAAAAAGGTGTTGAAAGTTGCAGTTGAGATAGAAAGTTGGGACTAAGATAAGACTTGGCAGTTTATTGAAATAGACATAATGCAGAATCACAGAGTTATCTCAAAGATTTGTATCCGCAGTTTAATGACATCTGCATGTAATAGAAAAGAAAGCTACACACATATTATTGTTGGAGCAGGTTAAATTGATTATTTTAAATTTTTTTTTATATTTTGTTATAGTGCTTAGTTGTGGTAAAAATAAGTAAATTTACACAATATTTAATATATATTATTAACTGTACCAAATAACTTTAAGGATATTGTAAAATTCATTGTGTTATAATTTTAATCTTTACTTTACATTTAATTTGTTAAGTTAATAGTGAATTATGTAAAATAATATTTCATGAGCATAATTTTAAAATCTTGTTACTAAATTTAAAGGTTCTGCTGGATGTGTACTTGCTAATCGTTTAACTGAAGACAGTAACAGAAAAGTCTTGCTGCTTGAAGCTGGACCAAAGGACCAACTTTTAAACAGCTTTCGATTGTTATGGAAGATACATATGCCAGCAGCATTAACATACAATTTATGTGATGACAAATATAACTGGTAATATAATGAACTACTTTTGACATTCATGCCCAAAAAATATAAATTATACGCACACATTTTTAAAAAAAAATGTTTAATTTCCCATACTAATAAGCAGGAAAAAATATCCAAATTTTCTTGCCTTTAAAAAACAGGTAAATTATTATCACAATTTAAGAAAAATTCCTTTTTTCAGGTATTACAACACTACTCCTCAAAAAAATGTTAACAATCGAGTCATGTATTGCCCAAGAGGCCGTGTATGGGGTGGATCCTCTTCTTTAAATGCCATGGTTTACATTCGGGGTCATGCTTTGGATTATGATCGATGGGAGAGTGAGGGAGCCAAGGGGTGGAGCTATGACAACTGTCTTCCCTATTTTAAAAAAGCTCAATCTCACGAACTTGGGGAAGACACATACAGAGGTGGAAGTGGACCTTTGCATGTATCAGTAGGTAAGTTCAAGATCTAAATTTTTTTACCTATACAGTGTATAAATAGCTAAAGGTACCAAATAATGTTAAATGTTTAAATAGTTTAGTAGACCAAAGCATGGCAAAGTTGGCATTTTTTTACCTTATTAATTTAGTATAAAATGATTATATTGTTTTAAGTTTTTATAGCTCTTAAAATTTTATTTTGTTAACCTAAATTTTAGGTAATCAGGACAACCCATTGCATAATGCATTTCTTAAAGCTGCACAGGAAGCAGGGTACCCTTACACTTCAGACATGAATGGTTATCAACAAGAAGGTGTTGGGCCTATGGAATCAACTGTTCACAGAGGTAGAAGATGGAGTGCTGCAACCGCATATCTAAGACCTGTGTTAGAAAGATCTAACTTAAAAACAGAAGTAAGGTTTTTAACTTTTCCCACTATATACTATATAAGATAATACCCACATAAAATATATATAACTATTGATAATATGCATCACATTTTTTGATGTTGGTAAGACTTTATATTTTTTTGGGAATTTTTATTTATATCATATAACTAAAAAAAAATCCTTTTTTACATTCTATAACACAGACCATACATAACAATAGCTACTTTCTAGTTATATAATGTATATAAAAGTTTGCAAAAACTATAGACACAATAATTACACTATTTTTCTGAAACAAGGTCAAGTGCTTGACAACCAGAATATTGTTTGATGGAACAAAAGCAGTTGGGGTTGAATATATGCAGAATGGAAAACTACACAAAGTCTACTCAACTGATGAAGTTATATTAAGTGGTGGGGCTATCAACTCCCCACAACTTTTAATGCTTTCAGGAATAGGTAAATGCCCATAGTTACCAGGAATAAAGTTTATAACTATTTTTAACTTCGAATATGTTTTTTATTTATATTTACATGATTGATATTGATTTACCGCCAAAATGACATGGTGCTAAAACACTTTTTCCTACTTAACTTCAGTTACTTTTTAATACATACTTATTGTGTATACATCATCAATAAGGTTCATATATATTTTTGAACAGGTAATGCTGATGAACTTAAGAAACTTGACATACCTGTGGTTAACCACTTGCCTGGAGTTGGCCAAAACTTTCAAGATCATTTGGAAGTTTATGTGCAAAATAAATGCAAGAAGGTATTCTTTGACATTGTCATAATTTGACTTTTTCGAGTCAAAACTAAAAATACCTTCATTTAAATTTAGCCAATCACACTGTACAGTGCTCAACAACCTTTTAACATGATAGGGATAGGACTTGAATGGTTATGGAGACAAACAGGAATGGGTTCTTATACACATTTAAGTACGGGTGGTTTTATTAGAACTAGACCAGGTGTTGCCCATCCTGATGTACAGTACCATTTTCTTCCATCTCAGGTATAAAAATAATAGCCACATTGAAGTTATTTAACTATTAACTTTTACCCATTTAATTCACATGGGTATTTATTTAAATTTTTTGGGGCCTGAATAAACGTTGTTTTAATAAGTTTTCAATATATTTAAATTGAAAAAATGGTTTTATTTTTGTGTTACGTAACAGCATTAGATTTCTAATAAAAAGACTTTTTCCAAACCTCTGTATTTTAATTAATTTTTCTAGTTAAAACAAAGATATTAATTTTGCTTTATTGTGAATAACTTAGGTTTTAGACCATGGACGGCAACCACCTAAAGTCCATGCATTCCAAGCCCACGTTGGAACCTTAAGAGCTACAAGTAGAGGGTACATAAAACTACAATCCAATGATCCTAAACAACATCCCATTATTGAAGCCAATTATTTGGACACAGGTAGAAAAAAAAATTTGGACACAGGTTAAATTGTATGTTGATGTCATTTTATTAGCCTAAGGGCTTTTGTCCATTTAATACAGCTTAAATTTTTTTATGATTAGAATCAAGTTGAATATGGTGTTTTACCAAAGTTTAAACTAATTTATTTTTTCTGTTGAGAAATTGATCGGTGGGAGTTAAGACAATGTGTAAAGTTAACTCGTGAAATATTTGCACAACCTGCTTTTGATGAGTTTAGGGGAGAAGAAATTAGGCCAGGAATTGATGTAATTAATATTTTAATAATTTTATTTTTTTAATTTTGTGATTTAAACAATTTATATAGGCATAGTACAAGAAAAACAAAAAAAAAAGATTTTTAAACTGTATCACCATATTTGTATAAGTCCATGTTCTAAATTATTCCGTTTAAATATTTAATTGTCTTTTTATTTGTTTAAACAGGTTCAATCTGACAAAGAAATTGATGCATTTGTGAGAGCGAAATGTGATACAGCATACCATCCTTCTTGTACCTGCAAAATGGGTTTAGAATCAGATCCAATGTCTGTTGTAGATCCAACAACAAAGGTTATTGCTTATTTACAAAACTTAAATTGTACTTTAAAACCTAGCAGCACCAACAGCATTTCCTTTATTATTTAAAGTGCTTAATATAGTATTTTAAAATTGTATTTTCAAATTTGAACAAAAACCTTAACAGAGAACTTTTAACTTTTAGAGATTAATTGTGTCTTTTTTTATTTTATAGTCAGTAAAACATTTGAATTTTTTTAAATTTTTGTAGATTAAATTATCGAAATATTATTTTTTCAGGTGATTGGAGTGGATAATTTAAGAGTGGTGGATGCTTCAATAATGCCTAGTGTTGTAAGCGGGAATCTGAATGCTCCAACAATTATGATGGCAGAAAAAGCAGCTGATATTATAAGAAAAAGGGATCAACTTACTATGCCAAACACACCAGTTTACAAACCCAAAACTCTAGAAACTCAACGATAAAATCTCCTCTTTTTGTGCATTATTTGATAACCAAACTTGATATGCATTGTGCCTTGTACAATTGACAGTGATTTTGTATAATTTTTGATAAATACAAACATTGTGATTTTAAACTGCACGAGTTAATAATTGATCATATAAATGCGTATTTTACAACCCTGCTTTATCAACCATATTATTAACAGGTTGATACGAGTTACTATGAAGTTTATAAGATTAGGTTATGTTAATGGACTCAGGTTACTTAAGGACAAAAAACTTGGTCTTTTCTCATTGTCTACTCAAAGAGAGCATTGCACAGTTAAATTACCACCATGCAAGTTAGTTGTATTTGACAAGGATGGGACATTAATTGATGTTGATGCCATGTGGGGACATTGGAGTGTAGATTATGCAGCAAAGTAAGAATACAAAATTATTTATTTGCTGTTATGTGTTTTATATACCCTTTTCAAAAAAATGACTAAAAACCAAGTAAAACCCAACCAAAACAGATATTAAAGAATAGCAAAAATTTCTATATACAAGTTCAAAAAAAATTAATTTTACCAAATTTAACACTATATCTAAGTAAAAAAAATTAATAAAGCCCATGATAGCATTAATTTTTTTTCGAGGTTGGAAAAAGCAACAGGTTTACCTTTAAAGGATGATGTGTATGAAGTAATGAAATATGATCCTGTTACAAAAATATTGGGCAAGGGTGGATTTTCGGAAAAGACAAACCCAGACTTACAAGATGACATGCAAAAAGTTTTAAAAAACAAATACAACATGTCGTCCATAAAAGCTCGACAAATTGTAACCGACAACTGGAAGCACTCTTTCGAATCGGATAGCATTGACATTAAAGAACAAGTAAGACCGCTGGGTGACGTTAAAAACATTTTCCAAGAATTAGAGAAAAGAAATGTGAAAATTGCTGTGTGCACAAGTGATTCAAGAGTGGGGGCAGAACTCACTCTTAAAACTCTAGATGTACTTCAACATGTTTCAAGACTTATATGTGGAAATGATTTGGACAATGTAGCAAAACCAGCTCCAGATAATGTCAGGCGAATATGCAAGGAGCTCAATATCAAGGTCGAAAATACAGCAATTATAGGTAACAGTTTTATAATTTATTATTAAACATTAACTTAATATTCCGGCAGCATGATGTAGTGGTAAGAACACTTGCTACACCACCATGAGGTCGTGGGTTCAATCCCCACTGCTCTCATGCTGTATCGCCCTTGAGTAAGGCGGTATAAACAGTATAAACTTCTGCCGAGCCAGCACTTAATCAGCAGCATAATTACCGGGCAATTATAATCTCTATAATATCCCAAACTGCCACAGGCAACTCGAGACTTGGTCGGAGTAACTGGTGTTACTCTATGTTTAGGTCGCACATTTGACCTTCCCACATCGAGAATAAAGATATATATAAAAAATTTTTATACATAATCCAGCAATGTCTTGATAATTATGAAGCTTTAGTATTTAAATAAACCCTGTTTACTTGGCAAGTGCATGGTTTAAGAAATGTTAATTCATCTTTTAGCTGTAAATTTGGCCATTTTGCATTGAGGATAAATAATTACAACATAACATTTATTTTCTTTTTTAAAGGTGACATGCCAGCAGATGTACAGATGGGTCTAAGCAGTGACGCTGGTTCAATCATTGCTATAAAAAGTGACGTTTGCTCAACAGAAGACCTAAAGGGAGCACACCACCTAGTAGAGAATGTTGATGAAGCTATGCAAATTATATTTCCCGATTTTTTTCCATGAGAATAATTTGCAAATATTTAAAGACACTGTCATACCATGAATTTTAGTAAAATTTATATTTAACCATTTTGAGCTTAGTTCTTAATAGAAATTATTAAACTGCATTGATATCAACACAGTCTGTACAAAAAATTCATTATTTAACCATTTTTTTAATTTTTTTCTAATTTTAATAAATAAAAATCATAAAAACTCAATGTTATTAAATGAAGATAAGGTAAGAAAAGGGATATTTAAACAGCAATGATGCTATTTTTGAATTTCTTCCTCTTTTTATCCAACTTTTTAAAAATTTTGAGAAAAAACTTGCCAAAAAATTATTCATCTTCGTCTTGGCCGAACGGCCACTTTTTAGGATTCATGTTCATTCCTCTTTTTCCGGAAATCCCGTCTCTTTTATCCCGAGGTAAAATTTCCATGTCTGTCATGCAAGGTACTTGACCACTTTCCTTGCAAATACAGTTTCTGTTGTAACCCTCTCCAAAGTTAGCTGGGTTAATGCTCTCAACTTTGGTTTCAAACTCAATTAATTTTCTACAATTGCAACATAAAAAGTAGCAATTAGTTTTTAAAAATTAGTGGCTAGTACAATGATCAAAGCCCTAAACATTACTGTATAAGGCACAAGTTGCAAACCCCAGTGCTTTATTGATAGAGCATATTTTAATAATGCAAATAGGTATGTTCTTTCATTTTAAAGCCGAAGGCAATTAAGTGCTTAAAAACTAAATAATATCAGTAGGTCAATAGTGTTTAAAGATGGTTAAATTTAATCCTTAATGTAACAATAATCTTCATGTAAACATTAATACTTTTGGCATGTTTTAAATCATTAAATTGATTTTGTCATTTTTTCCCGTCGCATTGTTGTAATATTAATTGTATATCGTATTTATTATTTACTTTTATCAATGCGCGAAAAACCAAAATAAAAAAAAAAATAAAAATAGCTAATTTAGGTATTATTAAAAGAAACATTATGTTTTGCTTGGGATACCTGTCTCCAATCATCAATATTAATTAAAATACAAGAAAGCATAATAACTGTACCTTGGCTTTCCGATGATTTTTTGAAGATGAGATAAAATTTCAAACTGACTTTTTCCTTCAACATCAACATGAAACTTATCACCATTTTCTAGAAAAAAATAAAACTGTGAAAATTTTTTTTTAAATTGGTTTTCGCTTATCTATGTACTTTTTGTAAAAAACAAACTTTTTTGTAACAAAATGTGACAGGCATATCTTACTACAAAATCACAAATAGAATAACAGTTTCGATAAATAAAATAATTTACCTAAAAAGAATGTGAAGAACGGAGATGGGGTTAAATTTTTTAAAACGATTACTTGTGTATTGGGGTTCTTGTACTGAAATTGACCAAAATTTTGCTCCACAATATTTCTAAAAACAACGAATATATTTAGTAAACTAATATGAAAGCAGTTGGGTTCGTACCCAGGACCTCATGTGTTGAAGCCAACGTGCACTAACTCTTATAAAGTAAAACCAGTTTAATGCTTACTTCATTCCGTTATGTTTTTCTTTAGTTGATTCGTAATCTCCGTAATGTATTGCCATTACTTTTACACCATCCCTAAACACAATTCCTTCTTCTAAGTACTCTTTAGTACGAGTAATTGGATATTTCCCGCGTAACAACCCCTTTAACACTGTGTTTGGATCGTTAGGGTCTAAAGTTCGTCTTATAACATACCCTCTTGCCGTTTTATGCAAAAGGCGTAAACTCAAGAAAACCATATTTATTTAAATACTACACTAACATGACATCATGTAATAACCTTGAAATTATTGCAAACAAATTAACATTTTTATTAACTGATTAACAAAAAAAAATGTTAACATTATCTTTGCGGTTTAAGCAATTTGTAATTAAGTAATTCTAAGAAATTTTAAGTAATTAAAAATAAATACTAAAGTTCAAAAAGTTACTTAGTTTAGAAAATACAAAAATTATCCACAAAATATCATTTAAATTTCCCAAAACTAACCAACGTTAAGTACGTTGTTTATATTTTTATAGCAGAGCACGTGTTTAACAAATTCAAGTTGTCAAATTATTTTTGTGCAACTGCCCTTTTTATTTTTTAATTTTTATCAACTATTTAGTTTGACAATTTAGTACACCAAACTATATATAAATTACACAATTTATTTATAATACCTTAGACATTATTTTTTTGTTACCATAAAAGTTAACATTCAGCACAAAAAAAAGTAACATTCCAAACTGCACAAAAAATATTTTTTTTACAAAAATAAATTTACAATAAATTGTTTTGGGGTTTCGTTGTATAAAATAAACTTGATTACTTAAAACTGTATAAATTATAAAATTTAAAATTCTATTCTGGGTAAAAGAACAAACTATCGTCAGGCGGTTATCCTCAACACATTACGTCACTTTGCAAATAAGATTGCGGTAGTATCTGAATTTGTGCTGATACGTGTGGTTTTGTATAATATTTTTGGACTTTAGCGCTTCTTTACTTATTATTGACGTATTTTTAATGTGAGCTTATTTATTTTTTTGAAAAAGTTTTGTTTTTAAACTAAAAAGTGAGTAAAAAACGCTTTGCAATGACTGTTACACTGGAATTCGAGGAATGTATTAAAGACTCTCCCTATTTCAGGTAATTTTTATACACAAACTTAATCTACTAAAAAAATTATTGGATTTGCTAAAATTATGTTTTCACAGGGACAAAGTTCAGCAAGCAGAAGCCGAAAGCATGGACATAGAGTTACAACTGGATCGGGTATTTTTTTTATTAATTAAAGTTTAGTTCTTTTTTTGCGGACAGAACAATATCATAAAATAAATGATAGAAATATAAGGGATCGAATCGGGTCCACATGTGTATATGCCAAGTGCCTAAACCATTATCTTAGCATTGGCAATCAGTGTTCTATATAAAAAAACTATTCAATTTTCTGTAATTTTTATTATTTATCAGTTAATACCTTTTTGTTAACTGTTTTGTCTTTTTTTTATATTGTTTATTTCAATATTTTTTAGATGATTAAACACTGTAATGCAATGGTGGAAAATGGAAAGGTTTACAATAATGTTAACAAGTATGTAATTTTTTTATTTCATTTTTTTGTATAGGCTATAATATGTTGTAATTAAAAAATTAAAAATATTATCTATAAAACATATGTAAAAATTTAATTATTCTTTAATTTTATACATCTCAATTTTATTATGTTTGTTTGTGTATAGGGGATTTATTAATAGTGTTTTGGATGTTTCTGCACATTCTAAAGGCGATGCATTAGTGCAGGTAAAAGTCTATTAATTTAAGAAATTTGATTATGTAGACTACATTTTTTAGTAATAAAAGTTAAAATTAAATTAGTATACGCTTGTCTGTCTTGTACTTATACTGTATTTTGTAGGCTTTAGTTTTATATTAATAACAATTAAACATGAAATGTATTGTTTATATAGATGTCGAAGTATATTTATTTTTTTTATTTATCTATTTAAGGGTGCATTAAAAAGATTTGTGAATACTATGGACGAACTAACTTCATATCACACGGTAAGTTAAAAATCTTAGCATAAAGTGCAAGAATAAATTGTTTGCAATTATAATGTGTATGCCTACACCTTTTTGTAACCTTTGCTTTTAAATATAAAATTTTTCAGTAAATGCTCTTTAAGGTATGCTTAAGGTTTAAAATTTTATAGTCAAGTCATGTTCAAATGCGTTAAAATTTTTGTTATATATATTTATTTTCGCTTTTCGATTGTTAGCATTTGAGTCATTGTGTGACGTTCTTAATAATTTCCTGTAGTAAGAGCTTGAGGCTTGCATGACAGCATATCAAGCATTGCTTATTGTTTTTTTAGGTAAAATATCAAATAAAATCAACAACAGTAATATTAGGCAACACATACGAAGCTATATGCATTTACCTTATTTTTGCATTTTTGCCAATAAAAAAACACTCTTTTAAATTTTTATTAATAATTTTGTAATTGGTGATTTTTAAATTTTTAGATTCTTTTTGATCAAGCTCAACGATCTGTAAAAACTCAACTTCACAATTTCTTAAAAGAGTAAGTAATTTTTAAATCTATATTTACATGCATGTATTTTAAATAAATATTCTTTATCAGATTTAATATATATAGTTTTTAAAAACAAGTATTTTGAGTATAATTTAAGTTATTTTTTAATTTTGAGTATAATTTGAGTTATTTTTAAAATTTAAGTTATTTTTAACGAGTATAATTTAAGTTATTTTTTAACCTGTTTTAGTATAAAAAGAATTTTTTTACCAGTTTAAATAAATTATGTTACAAACAATATATAAACATTACTAAAACTCTTGTTTAATCTTTTTTTTATCTAACTTATGTAAAAGGCTTGTAAAGCATGTTGTTAACTTATTTTTAAGATAACAGATCAAAGATTAAGTAGATAGATTTGTATTGCTACTAGTTTTTTTCTTTTTTTTTAATGGTAGCTATTGATTTAGGGATGTAAAATATACCCGGGACCTTAAGAAAGCGTTCGACAAGACATCAGATGACTATTCAGCTGTTCTTTCGAAACACGCAAGTGTAAATCGAGTTAAACCTCATGAAGTAGAAGAAGCTGAGAATCATTTGACTTCGTTAAGAGCGAGTTTTCGAAATATTTCAATGGATTACTGTTTTCAGGTAAAAATGATTTAGTTTTAGTCATTAGTCAATTTTTTAAATTTTTTGTTTATTTATTTAGACTTAAATTATTAGAACATTAGGTTTTTTTTATTATTTTTTGGCAATATTGTTAATTTATTTGGTAAGGTTTTAAATCAATTTTTTATTAAATTTTTTTTCGACTTTTCATATTAGCAAAGCTTAAACAATAAGTTTTCATTTGTAGAAAAACCTTACATTTTTGTTCGTAGATTAATATGCTGCAAAAAAAGAAAAGATTTCATACAGTTGATAAGGTAATTTATTTTTTAAATTTGCATTATTTATGTATATAAAAAACTTTTGTTTAAAATTATTAAACAACTACAGTTATAATAATAACTTTACAAGAAGGTAAACCCCAATTGTAAAATATTAAGTTTAGAGTAAATGTTATCACAATTTATTTTCTGATTTATCCAATTTTTATATTCTAGAAATATTTTTTATTTTTAGATGCTTTCCTACATGCATGCTTTAAACACTTTCTATCATCAAGGCCACGACTTGATGAAAGACTTAGAACCCTTTATGAAAACATTACATGCTCAAGTAAGCAATCAAACCCGAATTCATTTTAAATTTGCAGCATTTTTTGCGTTGTAAAATATTTTATGTTGCATTTTTTAAGTTTCCCAAACTGGTTAAATTCTATTCTGCAATTTAAGTTATATATATATGAGTAATTTAGAGTGCAGAATATAAATAACTGCATTTAGCTAGGTATTTATAAATAACGTGGTTCAGTCTTTTCAATGAGATAAGGTTGAACAATTGTATTTGTAGCTTGAAGAGTTGAGTACAAGTACAGAAAAGGAGAAAGATGCAATGGTAGTCGAACAAGAAAGACATCAATCCATGGTATAAAATTTACTTTTTTTTACATATATATAATTAAAAAAAAAAAAATTTTAAAAATTTTGGAAAATTTTGGACTTCATTAGAATTGTTAAGCAGATTACTTAAACGTGTTTATTTGTAGCAACATAATTATTACTTACAAATAGTTTATTTGCTTTTTACTTAAAATTGATTTCAGTTATAAGGAAAAAATAAGTTTTAAGATTATTTCTTACGTATAATTTTTATTAATAATAATTCTTAAGTAAGTTTCAAACAAACATTTAACATGGTTTACTATACATCAACCAACCAGGAAATAGATTGTTTATTTTTATCTTGATAGACTGGGGATAGTGGAATGTATATGAAATATGTGAATAACTCGCTTGTCATTGAAGGCCACTTGTTTAAAAGAGCAAGTAATGCGTTTAAGACCTGGAACAGGTAAAAAAAAAAATTTTTTAAATATATTTTATATCCTAAACTATGTATATATATGGGCAATTCTTCGGTAACGGAATTACAATTATTGTGGTTTACAAACTTATAATTAATTTTTTTAATATAATGGAAATCTTATTTTAAGTTAAAACAACCCATATATTGCCATTCTAAATTTTTATAAGCATAGAAGTCCAGTTCGAACTTCTATGCTTCTTAAAAATTGAAAAATGTTTGGTAACGGAATTATGCCAATAAATTAGATATAAAAAGTTGGGTAATACTTAATCCCAATTCGTCTGAATTTTATAAAAATTAACTTAAATTAAACATGTGTAAATAATTGTCCTTATTGAAAGCAACAAAAAGATACCAAATTTTTTTAGTTGGGGTTTAAAAAATATTTATTTATTGACAAATTAACTTAAAAAAACCTGGTAACGGAATTACACTTTAAGTAACAGAAAGACACTGTCTAATTTTGACATGTAACTTTAGTCTTAAATTTACTCAATTTCAGATAAAATTAAAAAAAATAGTTTTAGGTACTGTTAAAATAAGAAACAAACCTAACTAAAACATTTTTTAAAAAATCTTGGTAACGGAATTACAAAACTAAAAACTACTAGGTTTTTTTTTAAATAAACTCTTAAACAGAAACAAACAAACCAAATTTTAAAATTCCTAACTATCATTTTAACAAAAACTACAAACATAACTCCAAAAATAAAATTAACAAACAAACATAACATGTTTAAAATTTTAAATCACTAAACTCTAAATTAGTAATAAAATTGATGTCGCAGAAACAATTTGTTACACCTAAATAAAATGGATAATTATGCAAAAACAATAAGTCTAGTGGGTAAAATAGCTTATAATATTGTTTGAATATGCCAAATATCAGTTAAAAATCAACTTGTTAACTATGAATATTTTTATTTAATTTTATTTAGTAATATATGTACCCATAAAACTAATTTATAAATTTCAAAACTACCTTCTCACAAAATCAAAAAAAATGGATATTATATTACAATGCCATTTCATTTTTTTACTTATAAAAATAATTATATTATTATAAATCACTTAAACTAGGCAGAATAAGCATTTCTACAAAATCTCTGATGTTGTAATTCCGTTACCCGTAATTCCGTTACCATTATTGTAGATATAATTGATAAGGAACAATAAAGTTTAGTTTTTATTTATAGTACTTAACAACTAAAATCAGAGAATTAAAAGTATTAAAAGTTGTATTTGATTAAATTTCAAGTTATAAAACTTTTTATGTAAATTCGGTAACGGAATTACCTATATTCTTACAAGTTAAAAACTTAAAAATTGCTGATTTTTAAATTGTAATATAGAATTTGTTGTTTAACTTATGTTAAGCATATGTTTAAACCTCTTATACTAACACATTACAAATCTGTTGTAATCTGTTTTGTAACATTTATATTAACTTAAAATTATTGCTTAAAATATCAATAAAAGTGCAAAAAAATTTGTATATTTTAAATTGTTAAAAAAATCACTTATAAAAAATTATTTGCCTAAATTTTTTTAAATTTAAACTTTAAATATCAAAACCAAAGAAACAGGTAAGTTAATTAAACAAATAATTTAAGTTAATTTTTTTTTAAAAAACACTTTCCCAATGAGAATTGCCCATATATATTTTATTTAACCTATCAAATTTAATCTAAATACAAAGGCTTGGTGGGCAATATATATAATGTTTATGCATTTAACCAATGTATAGGCCTCCAAAATAAGTATAACTGTTTTTTTGGTGTGCTGTTAATTTATCTTGGACAAATTTTTTGCAAATATTAAGGGCCCACTAGTTGGGTGGGCTACCTACTAGTCTACTGGTGTACTTTTTTTGCTAAAATATTCAACAATTTGGCCTTGAAAAAAACTTTTTTTTTTAAATATACTATCTCTGCACAATTTTATTTTTTCTACCATTACTTATATAATTTGTATATACAGGTTAGATTCTAGTTTTAAAGTCTGTATATTATATTGTCGTAGAAATTATGATACAAGCTATGGTTCGTCAGTTAAAAAGTTTATGTGGTGGTCAGGTTTTATCAGCCCTGAAGATGATTGCGAGTCGGTAAATTTTGAACGGTACGAATAAGCGCTTGCAGTAGTAAAAAAATGAAAGTTAGTTTTATTTTGGCGGCTCATAGTTTTATAAAGCTTTAGTTCTTTAACTTACCAGGCTATTTATTGCATCGTAAAATAGATTATTGCATAGTAAAATTAACTTCATTTTTAAAAAAAAGCTCGTATAAAACCTCAGCTGTAAGATTAGTTATTCGAAGTATAAGTGGGTATATAGAAAATAAACATATAAACATTGGTAACTAAAATAATATTTTTAGTATTACTAGTAGTGTGTTATTTATTTTCTGTTGTATTTTTAGACGCTGGTTTACAATAAAAGATAACAAACTCTTGTATCAGAAGAAAAAGGTAAATGTGTATTTGTTGCCCATTATTTTTCTACTTTAAGCATAAACCTAAGTGTAAATGACAAACCTTAGTTAAATGTTTTACTTTATGACCTGCAAGAAACGAAAATTGAACTTAAGACCCAAAGACTTATAAAGCTTTAATGTTTAAAATTGTAACTATCTTCAGCTATTTTTACTAACTGCAAGCAACAAGAGTCGAACTTAGGACTTTATTACCTTTAAACATTCATCGTTAAAGACTGCAAACCATCATCAGCTATTAATTGTCACATTTCTTTAAATTTCTTTTTATAATTACAGGATGATGTAACAGTAGTTATTGATGATGTTCGTTTGTGCACTGTTCGACTTGCCGACGATCATGAACGAAGATTTTGTTTTGAGATAATTTCACCCGGAAAAAGTTTTTTACTCCAAGCTGAATCCGAGGATGCTAGGGGAGCTTGGGTTAAGGCCATTCAGGTGAAAAAAAAGGAATTACTGTCATAATATCAGAGCTATTATCTTCTATGCAATTTTTACAACAATAAGACGATTTTCTATTAATTCCCTTATATTCCTACCCTGGCGAATGTTTTTTGATTACATTTTAGTGAAATGTTTTAATAAAAAATTGGTTTTTCGGTTTTTGTTCATTTTCTTAAATGGTTTTTAATTATATCAGCAAAAACCAATAAAATAACTTTATAACTAAAAGTAAATACTAGTTACATAAAAAAAATTAAAACTGCTTACTAAAAATTTTTTTTTCTTTTTTAATTTTGCTTGGCTTTGCATATTAGCATCAACATTATCCCATTCGTACATTTTTATTTGCTGTATTCAACTTAGGAGTATACTTGAATTTTTATTGTATAATTTGTTTATATGTTATAGGCAAGCATTGGAGCAGCTTTTAAGGACACCATGGAAGAAATCAACACACCGGTAATATATTTTTTAATATACTCATTAGATTACATGTATGTTACATTAGGGTACTAGCTGCTCTTTACTTATGTGGAATTGAGTTGTGATTTAAATTAGACTTTTCTTTTTCGTCTAGCCATCTGGGACTAGGAATAAGTCAACATCAAAATTAAATGAAAATTTATCAAGATCATCTTCCTCTTCATCAAGCATAAGAAATTGTAAGCTCTTTTTTTTAAATTAAAAAAAAATTTTAAAACACATGGCCTGTGTTAATTTTATTTAGCTATTGATGCTTATAATTTTTTAAATTTTTTAGGAGGTAACTTTTGTAATCATTTCTAAAAATTTTGTTATACTAGATTTCAGGTTGTCAATTTTTTAATTTGTATCGTTTAAACTTTTTTAATATTTTTACTTTAATGTAAGCCACTGGAGATCCAGCAAAAACATCAGAACAAAAAAAGGAAAATTTGGAGAACCCTACTTCATTCCTAGAAGAAGGGGGAGGGAATATAATGGCTCGCATCTTTAAAGTTCCGGGAAATAATGTTTGTGCAGATTGCGGAAAAGCAGGTACATAAAAATAGTGAAGTGGTCATAACACTTGGCTTAACTATATGTGGTTCTAGGTTCGATCCCCACTACTCATGCTGTAGCGTCCTTAAGTAAGGTGCTATAAACGATATAAACTCCTGCTGAGCTAATACTTAATCAGCAGCTCAATTATTGGGCAATTACAATCATAATATTCCAAACTGCAAAAAGCAACTTAAGACTGGGTCAGGGTAACGGTTGTTACTCTATGTTTAGATCGTGAAGTTGACCTTTCCACATTGAGGATAAACAAATATAAACAAAAAAATAAAATAACTTTTTTTTTTGATTATAGAACCAAGATGGGCTAGTATAAGTCTTGGAATTACGCTGTGTATTGACTGCAGCGGGGTCCATCGTAGCTTTGGGGTTCAAGTGTCAAAGGTCAGATCGTTAACCCTCGACCAATGGGAACCAGAAGTCTTAAAGGTTGTGATTAATAATTTTTTTTTTAAATGCAAAAAAAAATGTTTTTTAATTTTACATTAATTCTTTTTATTTACTTTTATTAAATTTTATGATAAAATAGTTATTTTTTAATATTTTTGGGCATATATATATATATATAAATAAGTAAATGTTTTTTATTTAGATAATGTTTGCACTTGGAAATAGAAAAGTGAATGAGATATATGTTGCCAATAACGCTGACAACATTAAAATTAAACCTGGCTGTTCAAGGTTTGTAATATCAGGAAGTTATCAAGACTTTAGTTTGTGTATATAAGGCATTGAAAGTGCATATTGGACTTATACCAATATAGTTCTAAAGCATTAATAATTTATATTGATTCTATACGAAAAAAAATTTTCTTTAGTTTTTTTTCACAAAGTATATTTTGAAAACAAAAAAAAATTTTTTTAAAATATTGAACTTATCTTTTAATTTTTAAAACCTGTACAACATATATTATTTTCAGAAAAAAAAATCTTTTTTTTTTTATTTTAACCTAGCCAAGACAGACAAAGCTACATTAGATCAAAATATGTCGACCGCAAATTTGTGATGAAACTGCCCAGTGCTTCGGACACTCATTATTATCACAGTCCCAAAGGTCAAAAACTAACCAGATGGACGGTCAGTCGAAGGAGGGCAAGAAGGTCACCCAATCGACCTTTGTCAGAGGTGAGTTGTTTATTTTTAACCTTTGATGTTTTTAGTTGAATGGTGAAATTAGTAGAATAAATTTTGTGGGGGTAGTTAAACGGTGGTTGTTGGTATTGGGATAGTTAATTTTTTTATATTATGTCATGGTAAATATCAATTCTTTTAAATAACAGCAATAAAAAAAAGGAAATTTAAAAATGGATAAACTAGCCATTTTTGAATAAACAAATCAGGAATTTTTTTCTTTAGTAAAATGTTTTTAAACATTTTTTTGGGGAAATTTTAAGTATATAGAGTAACACCTGATATCCCGACCAAGTTTTAAGTTGTCTTCGGCGGTTTGGGTTATTATAGAATATAATCCCCAGATTATTACGCTGTTGATTAAGTTCTAGCTCAGCATGAATTTACACTGTTTATAGCAGCTTACTTAAGGGCGCTAGAGCCTAAGAGCAGTTGGGATCAAACCCACGACCTCATGTAGTGTAGCAAGATTTCTGACCACTACACCTTGCTGCTGGTTCAGTTATTTTTTTATAATATTTGATATATACAGAACATTGCCTCTACTGCTCCACCAGTTCAAATTAAACAACTTGTTATTACAGAAGGTATGTACAAACATTCTTACCCTGTTTGCTTCATCATTTTTTTTAGTTCAATTTTAGTAAATTTTGAAATAATCAACTTTCAAAGCATGTGCATATGTTTTTTGTAGCTTTATGCATGTAATTTCAAGTCATAATTATATTTAGAATATAGTTTAGTTTTACTTCACTTGTGCACATAAAAGTTATTAAAGTAATAGCATAGGTTGATCAAATTTCGAATTCTTTTGTATTTGGTTTTAAACATTTTTTGGATGACTGTTCAGTTAAAAAATTCAACAAAAATTGATAGTACCACAAACAACACATTTGCAAAAAAGTATAAATTTTTTAAACTTGATTTTTTTTTTTTGAAAGTATATTAAGATTTAAAATGAAGTTGATGACGTTATTTTAGTATCCATGCGTAAAAGAGATTCTTTGTTTCTGCAAGATGAACTTAGCTCTCTTTTCTCGTATTTTGAATCCCGTGAGTGTATATAACTTGCGCATTTTTATTAAGCGGGCTCAAAATTGAATCTGGTGATTTAATTTTCAGTGATAAGGCTGAAAAATGTTGCTAATAGACAGGCTGTTTATGTTGATATGCATGTATGTGATTAGTAAATTAAGACACACTATATGAATTTTGTAAATTTAAAAACTAGTTTAATTTTAATTGTTGACATAAACAATTACTTTTTTAACAAGAAATAACTGCAACCAATGAGATTTTTATGTTGATATAAAGAATGTATATTGGTGAATTTTCAGATATTGGTTAAAATGGTGTTTTGTCTAAAATGGTGTTTTATGTTTGTGTTGGTGGCACTTTAACTTTAGTTAACAAATGCATGTAAACTAAAAGGTTATTATTAACAAAATACCAACTCATACCAAGTTAAAAAAACAGCACTTCTTATCTATGTTTTATTCACATATATAAGTGTGAAAACTGATTGCATAAAAATACACAGAATATCATTTGTGAATATATATTCCCAATTTAAATGTCAAATTTGAATGTATTCCCAAATTTAAATGTATTCCCAATTTCGTTGGAAAATTTTTTTTAATTTTTTTTTTAAATTGGTGTTTTATATTCATTGCCATCACTATTAAGTTTATATCATCTTGATTATTTCATTGTCTAGAGGAAAATGAGAAGAATAACGTGGAAAATGACCTTGTTATATTCGGACCAGCTTCTAATAATGGTATTGCAAGTGTTTGAAAAAGCATTTTAACTTGTTTTTTTTTTACTTAACTGAAAAACTTACCTTTTTTGAAATTTTTCTCTATTAAAATTCCTAAAGACTCTTGTAGCCTAATTCAAATAATGTGAATGTATTTAACTTAGCTTATTGATTGAAAAAAATTAATAATTGTTATTTTTTTAGTTTATGCCTATTTTGTTGATTTTTTTAAATTGTTTTTGTTATAGAAACAAGCAAGGATTATGATGAGTCAGAAGTTTATGACATAACGAAATTACACCCCAACATTTTACTTTACAAGTAAGTTCTGTTTTAATGTTCCTTTTAAATTTATTTAGTTGCCTAAAAATGTCTAAAAATGCCAAAAATTTTAAAAGAAAATATTTTTGACTATCTAACTGTACTGATTATTTAAATAAATCTATATTATTTATTTATTTATTTTTGTATATATCTTTATCCTCGATGTGGGAAAGTCGAATGCGCGACTTAAACATAGAGTAACATAAGTCCCCTGACCCAGTCTCGAGTTGCCTGTGGCAGTTTGGGATATTATAGAGACTATAATTGCCCGGTAATTATGCTGCTGATTAAGTGCTGGCTCAGCAGGAGTTTATAACGTTTATAGCGCCTTACTCAAGGGTGCTACAGCATGAGATCAGTGGGGATTGAACCCACGACCTCATGTGTGGTGTAGCAAGTGTTCTTACCACTACACCACGCTGCCGGTCTATATATAATGGGGCATAGTGAACAAATTCAGAATTGCAACCATATTACAATAAATAAAGTTCTGACCGTAAACAGGGCTATTAACCAGTCTGTAAAAATTTATACATTGGTACATTGTTTTGTTTATATCTTTATCCTCTATGTGGGAAGATTGAATGCGCGACTTAAACATAGAGTAACAACTGTTACCCCAACTCAGTGTTGAGTTGCCTGTGGCAGTTTAGAATATTATAGATTATAATTGCTCAATAAGTATGCTGTTGATTAAGTGCTGGCTCAGCAGAAGTTCATACCAATTATATCACATTACTAAAGGGTGCTACAGCATGAGAGCACTGGGGATTGAACCCACGATCTCATGTTGTGTAGCAAGTGTTCTTACCACTACAGCATGCTGCCAGTTGACATTGTTACTATTACACATAAATTTTTTTGTAACTTTTACCTTTTTTCAATTTTTGGGGTGCACCGAAAATTAACAAAAATGATGTTTTAAATGGCAGAGCTACTGAAGCTGCCAACTTGCCTGTAATGATGTTAGCAAAGTGTAATAATGCTGATCTTAACTATCATAATACTGAAGATGAAGGAAAAACTCCACTTATGCAAGCTGCCACTGTAGTAAGTGATCTTTTAATGTTAAACTTTGTAAATGTTAACTAGTTGTACTGTAGTTATATTTACCAGAAACTATATTAGCTTATAAAAAAAATTTTGGACTTTAAAGTGGAACTGAATTTTTAAATTTTTTTATATACATTTTCAACCTCTCTACAGTTTAAAACACTATATAAGATATATTTTAAATATTATTAAATATTTTTAGTTAATTTACCATTTAATAGTAGGGAAGCAATATATTTATTATTTTTTAATTCAGTTGCCCTTTAATTTTATTGAAGCATATAATGTGTAACCATATTTTGTTATATTGTAAGTCTAATGTTAAAAACAATTTTTATTGCATGTAAGGGCTCCATAGCTGCTAGCGAGTACCTACTTTTAAATGGAGCAAAAATAAATGAGCTAGATTCTTTAAATCGAACCTCATTACATTATGCCTCAATAAATAGCCAATTAGGTAAGCACAAAAACTTTAAAAAAATTTGAATTTTGCTTTTTGATAGAAAGATTCTAGCGAAATTAAACTAATACACCAGTTGTTAATAATTAACGAATACATTTTTTTTTTAATCAAATGTAAATACCAATATTTTTTATACAATACTGGTATAACCTGTATTTAGTACCTGCAGCGTGGTGTAGTGGTAAAAACACTTGCTACACCACCATGAGGTCGTGGGTTTAATCCCCACTGCTCTTATGCTGTAGCGCCCTTCAGTAAGGCACTATAAACGGTATGAACCTGCTGAGCTAGCACTTAATCAGCAGTATAACTATCGGACAATTATAATCTATAATATCCCAAAGTGCCACAGGCAACTCGAGTCTGGGTCGGAGTAACTGATTTTGCTATATGTTTAGGTTTCGCATTCGACCTTTTCACATCGACTATAAAGATATAAAAAAAATATTTAGATAGTAGATATTTTCTTATAATAATGATGTTATTGCATTATTAAAGGTGTTGCTTGCCAATTGTTGAAAAGAAAAGTTGATATGAATGTAGTTGATGCAAATGGAAAAAGCGCTCTTGAAATTGCTGTAGAGACTGCAAATGCTGATATAGTTACACTGTAAGTATATCTTACTATATTTATATAATAACTAATTAAATTTTACTTTAATGAAGGACTGTCTGTCATTAATTTAACTAGTATAGCACCCACTCCATGGTCTTTTACCTATTTGTTATTATTATTTTATTACTAATGTTTGCGCATAGTAATTTACCTTTGTCCAACAAATGCCAATTTTTTTTGCGGGCCTGTAAATTGAACATAACCGTCTATTAATCTTTATTATGTTTAGATTACTTATTCTTAATGTTCTTTTAATATGATTTTTTTAGAATTCGATTAAAGAAAATGAATGAAGAGATGAAAGAAGATAGTTCTTCTACTTATCAAAGTAATTTAAAAAATCTAATAAAGTTGTTTTTATGCATTTTTGTATAAAAATTGTCTTTAAAGTTAGATCAGTAATTTAATAAAACCTTTTTAGGTCTTTTATTATGTAAACAAAATAGTTTAAATTGAACTGTGAAATATTTTTAAAATTCTAGCAGTAAAAATATAAAAAATTTTAAACGATTAAAAAACATTTTTTTTGTTTAGCTGATGCACTTGTTACCGATGTTTTCCGTGATTTTTCCCACCGCTCCTCCAGCATGAATTCCCCTGATCCCAAGGATGCTGCAAAGACATTTAACATCCTCGGAGCATCACTTTTATCCAGCTCAAAACCAAAACCATCAAACTCAAATTCAAGTGATAAAAAAGTAGACGCAAATTCAACTGAAAATCAAAATTCTGTGTTTTTAAAAGATTCTGTTCAACTAAAAGAAAAAGAAGATGATCCAGTTGAATCTACAGTCTAAAGGTCTTTAAAAAAAAAGTCTAAAAATCTTACCAAAGTTAAAATTTCTAGTTTTAGAATATGTTTTATATTTAAATTGAATTTACATTATAAAAAAAAAATTATTAAGATGTCTATGTTTTTCAACATATTAAAATATTGTTGTCATTCGAATTTTATATAAATTTTAGACTATTTTATGCTGTATTTTATTTACTTCTTCATGCATTTTAAAATGGTTTTTATACATTTACCTTGCTTTTGATATGTTTTTTGTTTTATTCGATTCAAAATTGAACTATTTCTAAATATCTATACAGTATATTGTGTATGCTTATGAGCTCAGCGAACTACCAATTGTTTAAATGTCATTTTTGAAATAAATGTGCACGAAATGCTAATTGTTTTAGATTGTTTTAAAAGAAAACTATTTCTGAAAAAATTTAATACAATGTTGTAGCAATAGCATTTTAATTATTAAAGTATTCGTTGTGCAATATTTATATATAGTCATAACTTTCATGTTTTTCTTTACTAGTCTAAGAATGTTATTTTTTGCTATTTTAATGTTTTTTTGTGAGTATATTTATGTAGCACACAATAAAAAACATCAACCGTGTACATTGGATTTGTATACAAAATTGTTTTGTTTAACCCATTTACATTAGACCTTTGTGTGAAGATGAAGACCAGCACTAAGATAAAGCAATTTACGTTCATTTTACTTTTATTGGGGTTGTTAAAAAATGTTATCTATCAGTTTTCCGGCCGCCTAAAGCAGATAAAAGACTAGCCGGCCAGTGGCCATAAGGTTCTGTGTTTAATTCCAAGTGTTTACATATCTTCCCTAATCTAATTTAAATAATATTTTAATGTTAAAAAATTTTGACAAAAATGACAATTAACCCAGGAATATACCATAACAGACTGTGTCTGGTTAACAATTGTCATTTATAGAATATATAAAAGTCCTTACTTAAAACATATGTTTGAATAAAAGTGCCTACTCTTCTTATGAATTGTTTCCTTTGCAATATTTTTTGTTTAGAAAAAGCCTTCACGTATTGTTGCCGTTTTAGGTAATAACATGCTTCTACGAATTTATAACTAAAAACCTTTTATTTTTTATACATTGTTTTTAGTTTTAAATGTCTAGTAAAGGTTTTTGTCTATATAAAACCTGCTAAACTATAGAAAGCAAGATTTTTTAGCATTTAAATATTTTCAATTTATTTTTTTAGAGATTGTGTGTTTGTAAGTTCTGTAGTTTAAACTGTATGTTAGTTTAAAAATTAAACAAGAAATAGACATTCAAGCTAGTAAAACTACAAATAAACATTTAATAATCTTTTTGTCAAAAAGAATCAACGAAAAAAATTTCACATGAAGAAAAGCGATAACCGAGCAATGGTATGTATAATATTTACATCATATCAATTAAATATTTCAATTTGCTTATTATTTTTTATTTGATTGTTATAAATCAAAAATAACAGCATGATGGCTGGGACCTGGGTTTGATACCCACTGCGTCCATGCTGTAGTGCCCTTCCGCCCTTAACTTAACTTCAGAAAACCTAACAAATGTCAAAGTTAACTCGAGACTTGGTTTGGGTAACAAATGTAACTTAATACCTTTAGACTGTGAAGTGCTTTCCACATCAAGGACAAATAAAAAAATGCACAACTCCCTTACCGATTGATATCAATGTAGTGCATATAAATTTAAGTTTTTTATTTTTTATTTTTTAGCATAAATTAAAGCCCTCCCAAAGGGAGAAGGTTAGGCAATTTATATCCCTTACAAATCTCAACGAGAAGTCAGCAATATCGTGTTTAATCAGGCACGACTGGAGACTGGACATAGCTTCCGACAGTTTTTTTACCGAACCAGAGGCTTATATAAGGGAAAATCGAAATAACTCAAACTCAATAGACAAAAGGAAATTGGAAGGCTTATTTAATGCACTGAGAGGTAATATCTTAAGTTGTATATATAAATTTATTATTTGCAAATTTTTGAATTATTGGTATTTATTCATATAAAAATGGCTAAAAACATTACATATAATAAATCTTTTATATTGTTTTATTATAAAAATATATCTAAACTATATATATATACTTGTTTTAAGCAGAATTAAAAATGCAATTTATTTTGATCCTGTTAATTATTTTTGGAGCTTATGAACAAGAACAGCCCAACCAAACCGCCCTTAATTCATTTATGGACATTAATTATTAATAAAAACTCTATCTTTGATGATAAAAATGATTTTAAATTTAGATTACAGCATATTTATATAAAAAAACAACATTATTTATGTAAATTTACATTTCTTGTGATATCCTTTTCAATAAAAACGCAGTACAGATAATTATTTCTAAGCCAAAACAAAAACGAATTATTGACCAGACAAACTTGATAATGAATTTACCATAAGTTAATTTAAACTAGACTAAGTTATGGAAAACTGAATGTGTATATATTGTTAATGTTACTTCATCACATAAAAAAATTTAATATTTTTTTAATTTTTAGACCCAGCTGAACCAGACAAAATCGGTGTTGAAGGCATATCGAAATTTTGTGAAGAACTACAAGTAGAACCGACAAGTCGAATTGTTCTTATAGTTGCATGGAAATTTCGGGCAGCAACTCAATGTGAATTTACTAAAAAGGAATTCACCGATGGAATGACAGAACTAGGGCAAGATTTTTTTCTGTTAATTAAGTCAACTAATAGCTTGAATTAAGGTTAAATGGTTACATATTAGTGGTTCAAGGCCTTATGTGGTTATGTATTAACAATGTTGTGGTAATTCTTAAATAACATAGGTCTGTAATTAAAATTATTTATTTTTCTCAATATATGGAAGTATTACTGTTTTTTTTTTGTTTTTTTGCAGATGTGACGACCTTTCAAAGCTTAGAACAAAACTTCCTCTATTAGCAAATGACATTACAGATAAATCCAAATTTCGTGACTTTTATCAATTTACTTTTAACTTTGCCAAAAATCCTGGCCAAAAAGGGTTAGGTAAGTATGTCAAAAATTGTCAATATCTATTTGTAAGTGTGTCTAGTCTATAGAACAAATTTTTAATAAATCTACTTAGATACCTTTTATTAATAAATTTGCTGTTTTTTATAGATTTAGATATGGCAGTAGCATATTGGAATATATTATTAAGCGATCGTTTTAAATTTCTAGATCTTTGGTCAAGGTTTTTAGAGGTAATGTATTTGTTTCATCCATTAGAATAACTAGTCGATAACTTGCCCTATATTCGCAAACCTCAAGCCTGCAATAATTTACCCGTTCACCACATATGGCAGGTTTGGACAAATTTTGTCCACTAAGCTCCATTATATATAAATAGTATTTGTGAAAGGTTAAATGTTAAATCGAACTTAACTATGTAGGAGCATTATAGACGAGCAATACCCCGGGACACTTGGAATTTGTTGCTTGACTTTTCGATGATGATATCGGATGATATGACTAATTATGATGAAGAAGGTAAACTTGATTTAAAATTTCAAACGACTTGCCTAACAAATGCATTGTAGCTTAGTTAGTTTTTATTATGAGTGGCAATGACTTAAAACAGCTGTTTTATGTGCAAGCTGATGCCAGATGGTATTGCCTAATTGGATTACCAAGTTGAAAGTATATTGTGCAATTTGCATGATGTTTCATAGATTAAGAAATTTTACTCCTAATTAGAAAAATGTTTTTTTGTTGGCATGTTCATTTAAAATATACCTTTTTCTTAAATTGTTATATATACTTTTAATTAACTTAATTTAAGAAGGCTGTTATTGCCTTTTATGCTCTGTCAAGGTAGTTAAATTTATAATTCAATGTTGTTTTTTAAGGGGCCTGGCCAGTTCTTATTGACGATTTTGTTGAATGGGCAAGACCATTGTTAAACAATGGGAGTGACATTGAGATGAGCTGAAAAGGTTGAAAATTGGGTTTAACCCGATTTTTTTAGATGCAGGCCCCGAATTTTACCGACCTACCAAGGACATGAGATAGTAGTACCCTAATTTATTCCTGGTTTAATATCCTTTCTTAACTTACAGCATTTTATGTTAATCTGCATTTAAAAATCCTAAAGGTGGAGTGGTTATGAATCTAATTTAGTAATTTATTTTAAGCAATGGTTAATAAATTTTATTTATTTTTTTGAGTTCCAAGTTAGATTTATTTTATGCATAACTAACTAGAAAAAAATACAATTTGAGGTTTATCTATTTAATCCCCTTTTTTATTTTTAAACAGCCTTGAATTTTATCTTAACAATGTAATTTTGTGCTCGATAACCTTCTTTTTTCTTTTATTGTAAAACAAGTTTTGCTCCGAGCAAACACATCTACTTCTTTGTTTTGTCTTACTCATTATTTACCATATTCTTTAACAAGAATTATTTTAAAATGAAAAATGTGTTGCAATCTTTGTCAAAAGCAAACAAGGAAAGAATATGCAACAAAAATTAGGAAAAAAACTGCTAAATTAAAATTTTTCTGGTACAAAAGATTCATATTACAAGAAAAAGTAATACCAATAACACCCACAATTTTAAAGAAAAACCTATGTTTACACCCTAAAAAGTTAAATTAAATTTCTGAGCCAGCGCCAAATTCCGTCCAAATCTCGTTCACCATCTTCGTTCTCATAAACATTACATTCAACAAACTCAACCTGTAATAATTTTATAAATTCAATAATTTCATATTTAATTGCTAGCAGGGTACTAAAATTGTAAAAGGTTTAGCGTTTGACAAAAATAGGTTTAAGATTTCGTTCTGGGTTCGATTCCTCCCGATAGCATATTGTTAATCATTCTCCGTTATTTATGCAGTGTTTAACAATATTATAAATCTTTACACTTAAACCTATGACCTTTATCCAAAATATTGGTAAAACTAAATGTATTTATTCTTATTGAAAAAGTAACTTGTTGATGCCTGCTACAATCTAGTTGTCCAAAACTTGAAAAAAAAATTGGTAACCTTAAATTTAGAAAGTTGTTTAAATTTGAAATCCTGTCCTTTCAGTCCAAGAAAAATGTTATCATTTCCACCTGATGTAGTGGATAGAGCTGCTGACTGGGTTTTACGAACAGTGTTTCTGTAAAAAAGGAGATAATTAACCCAATCATGCCCAAAAATAAAAAAAACAGGGTATTTACAATTCCTTTTCCAACTGTGTTTCAATCACTTGACTGCTTTTTGCCTTTAAAAGATCTAAAAAAAATTAAGGTAATATATTTATTTATTTAAAGGTCATAGCACTAGATTATGAACTGAAGGGTTTGGGTTTAAATTACATTTTTCGCCAATGCTTAAGTTAGTTTAAACACTTTACAGCAGCACATCCTTTCCAAAAAAAAACAACTACACTAAGGTAAAAAAAAGCTCTAAGTATTTTTACCTTGTTTGTTGCAAGCGATGCAAACTTTTGGAGAAATTTTATTAAACAAACGATCTGTGAATATTTGGAACAAAAACTCAGCTACATCTTTAACATTTTTTTGAAATGTTTCGCTATCAACGACGAAGATTACACCTCTGTTTAATAAAAAACGAAATTATGTTAAAAAATCTTAGCAATTTTAATTAGAAAAATTTTACAATATCAGATAAATGTACCTTGCAACATCTTTGAATTTGTCAAGGTATTTTTGTCTTATTGATTCATGTCCAGGCAAGTCAATTAAAGTGAAAGGTATTGCCTAAAAACATTATTGACATTTAAGTGTATTTCAAAAATCACAAATCTAATTTTAAGTATAATACATGTCTTACAAATGTATGTATTTATACCTGGCGTGAAAGGCTAACTTAATAGCTTAAAAATGAGGTAACATTAGGTTTTTCACACCCAGTCTTAAGTTATTTTTGAAGGCTTTGTGACATAGAAACAGTGGAAATCAAAGATACCTAACTACAGATTTGACGTGTTCTTCCACATAACAACCCACTATTGTTTTTTGTGAATTTAAATACATGACAAATGTTATTATTCAAAAGTATAATACTTATATATATATGCAATTGTATAACCTGATCTTTGCCCAAAGAATAATCTGCCTGATTTTCTTTAAGAGAAGTTACAGTATCTTTAGTAACAATTTCTTCTGTTGAATCTTCAAGAAGCAACTAAACAAAAAAGTACATCATTAAAGGCCTAAAAAATAAAAAATCAACTTTAAAATACAAATAAAACAAAATTATTTAATTCAATACAAACCTACATGGTTAAATAGAAAAGTTTTCCCAGCATTTGAAATTCCAACTAATAGAATTCCACTTCGCTTGCTTTTGGAACCGTTTATTACTTTCCATAAAACTATTAAAAAAATAGAATTTTAGCAAAATTTTAATGAACTACATGTTATATTAACCAATGTATCAAATAATAAAATCTTAAAACATATTTTTACTGTTAAATTTTTTTATTTAAAAAAGTGTCTTATTTTGTTAAAATTGATTTTTTGTGAGCGTATTTGCGTTAAAATATGATTAAATTTAAGGTACCTGCTGTTGCAACGACTACAACAAACACAACTAAGAAAGGCAGAATATCTTCAGTAATTCCATAAGGTTCTAGCAATTTTATGTATGCTGTTATTGACGACGACATTTCTAATTTGACTTCACAACACGACGAGTCCATACGCAAAAAAAGAGAGAGATAGACATGTGTTGGTAACGTGGAAGTTCTGGAAAAAAATAAAAAGCTACGCCCCGGTGCGTATTAGGATTTCCCTTTCTTTTATCAAAATTGGGAGAGGGTGTGTATTTGCTCTTAGTATGTGCTTAAAGTTTTGCATTTTCCGGGCCACCAGACAGAATAATTTTCGTTGAAAATCGTACAAATACGTTTTCAAGTAATATATATTAAAACAGACGTGTAGTTAGTTTTTAAAACTATCTGGTAACAAACCAGACAACTTTGAAATCAAGGGCAAAATAATTGTATGTATTTACAAATAATTGGTTGAAGAAAACATGTAAAATTTGATATTCAAATATTAATTCGAAGATCTTTTGTAAATCAAATAATATACGTAGAATGCTTTACAAAATTTAGATACAAATTTTTGGATTCCATAAAATTAAAAAAGTGTCGATTCTGAAAATGTTGTACGCAGGCCAATCATTGGACATTGCGGATTTAATTGTTGTGTTGGGATATTTTTTAATAGTAATCGTCGTAGGAATTGTGGTAAACATAAATTATTTCATTTTTTAAATTATTCTAACAAGCTTCAAAGAAAAACGTTACAGCTCTCACGGAAATGTTGTTTTCCTATCGCAATAACTCGAGCTTTAACTGCAGCTTAAATTACTGTTATCACAATTTACCAATTTCTGTTTTTTCTAGGCTAGTTGCATTTCGAAACGCAATACTGTACAAGGTTACTTTCTTGCTGGCAGAAATATGAATTTTTTCTTGGTTAGTTTGGACGACCAAAATTAAACTGTCTTTAAGTAAAATATTAAACCTAGACCCCAACCTTTAATTTTTTACAAGTCTTTGTAGTAAATTAAATAACAATTTAAAATAATACTGTTTTAGGTCGGGGCATCACTTTTTGTAAGTAACATTGGAAGCGAACACTTTGTAGGTCTAGCTGGTTCGGGTGCAGCAGGAGGTATTGTAGTGGGTGCCTGGGTAGTGAACGGTGTACTATTAATTCAGTTACTTGGATGGGTGTTTGCACCAGTTTATATCGCATCAGGGGTAAGAACTATATTTATTTTTTTACTGGCAATTTTTTAAAGGACCAAAAATTCTACACGTTATTTTACAATAAAGCCTCGTATAGATACTGTGCCTACCCTAGCCTAATAAACAGCTTTTACTAGTAAGGTTATACTTATCAAATACTGTAACGTTCGAGTCTTTTATTCTTTCGTATCATATGCCGTATTATAATTTATAGTTTATTATAGCGAAAAGATACACATACAAAACGTTCACAAACTCGTCACCCGAATACTACCACCGTTTTGCCTGCTCTCAAACTTAAATCAATCCGGTGACGCCCTTATCAGCGGGTGCAGACCAATCATTAATTTAAAGGCAAATTAAGTGATAACGCTATTTGTTACATTCCTCCCTTCCCGATAAAGGAATACTTTACAATATAACAAAAACATACACAGTAAACATAAAAGCGGTAAACATTAATAATAAATCAGAGGATACAGAACATTATACGTTTAAAGTTAATACTAATAAGATTTGCCAGGTGATTCATGAAATTTAATTAACCTGATGTCTCTAACTATGTGATAAGACATAAACTTGACAGATCGGATTAAATATGTTATATCGTTAATACGTTTAACTACTTTATATGGGCCGCAAGGCTTATTCCCAAATTGTCTTAGCCATACATTTTCTCCATTAAAAAAACATTTGTATGAGTTCACGATGTGATTGAAATTAATTTTTTCTTTTTCCACAGTAAAATTTTCTGCTCTTAACAATTTAAGCACGTCGGACCTACTAAAATACCAGTAGTACCTTCTGTGCAGATGTTTTAGCGCCATTTTAGGCGTGTGATAATTTTTAATGGTAAAGTCCAATGCAGATTGTTGAAGGGGTCGTGGGACAATCAATTGATAAGTTTCAGATTGATTGTAGGGTGAAATCCATCTTCTATATAATATACCATCCTGCAGTGTAAGGCTGTCCCATTGTTGATAATAGGAATAAGCGGTTTTGCTCAATGAGCCATAGCAAAACGTATTTAAACTTGGTCGTTTTAAACCGGTATTCTCCTAATAAACAATGCTTTTTATATCTTTGTCCAGATTTTGTTCTTTACGAATTAAGCTTGGTGTCTGCAGAGGGAATTTTTTGTGGCGTTGCAATTATTCTTCGTATGTTCACTATTTTCGGATTATTTTTCATTTCTGTTTCGATCATTTCTTTTTTCTTCCTGGAGTTGTTATCTTTTTTGTCCTTTTTACCCGTAGGCCTATTGAAGTTTGGCAAAACGATTTTCTTTTCAGGGTGACTAACTTTCTTTGCAGTGTCTTCTTGAATTTTATTTTGGTTTGTTTCATTAACAACAGCATTTGATTTAATCAATTTTAAAACTTCTGTCCTTAAATCATTTATTGATAGTGACATTGTGGTCTTTAACAAAGAAATCTCTACTTTATTTTTATTTTTCACATTTTCTTGTTCATTTTTCCATTCCTTGAACAGCTGTTAATCTTCCTGTAATTTTTCAAACTGTTTCTTCATATTTTCAAAGGTATCCATCACTTTAACCATGACTTTAATTTCAATTTCCTTTTTAATTTCTTCTAAATCGTCATAGGTTACTAGATCGTCGCATCGGCTAATGCTTTCATTTCCATTATAGTATTCTTCAGGTGCGCCAATTTCACTTGAAGTTGCACAATACATTTTAATTTAATATTCTACACAATCTCGGCAGGACTTCCAATGTAACGTTCTAGTCTTTTATTCTTTCGTATCATATGCCGTATTATAATTTATAGTTTATTATAGCGAAAAGATACACATACAAAACGTTCACAAACTCGTCACCCGAATACTACCACCGTTTTGCCTGCTTTCAAACTTAAATCAATCCGGTGACGCCCTTATCAGCGGGTGCAGACCAATCATTAATTTAAAGGCAAATTAAGTGATAACGCTATTTGTTACAATACCAATGTTAGAATAGCTTGAAAACATATAGGCTTTTAAATCCCACTGTCTCTACTGCTTTTTAATTGATAGCACGAAATAAGAATTTGATCACTGTACTACAAATCATGTATTTTTCTAACTTTGTTATTTTTAGGTTTGTACAATGCCTGGATACCTAGAACGCAGGTTTGGTGGAAAAAGATTAAAAGTTTATTTGGCTATATTGACCCTGCTTTTATATTTATTTACAAAAATATCTGTAAGTTTTTCAAAATTAGTTATGCTATTTTTAGTACTAATAATGCAATTTTGCCATGATTAAATTATAACAAATAACGCGTTTTAGATGTTAAAATAAGTGTGTGAGCTTTAAAAAGCAAAATTAGTTACATTTGGATATTCTTTTTTATTTTTGTGCAGGTCAATTTGTACTCTGGCGCTCTTTTTATGGAACAGGTTCTAGGCTGGCCTTTATTCACATCAGTTACTTTGCTTGTGTGTTTGACGGGCATTCTCACTGTTACAGGTATAACCTTAATAAAGCTTTTTAAATTTTTTTTTTAAGTTTTTTAAATTTACCAGTCTTACATTTGTGTGATTCAAAGTTTATTTTCTTATTGTTTGTTATGCCAAGGTGGACTAACAGTTGTAATGTATACGGATTTACTGCAGGCAATTTTAATGATTGGAGGAACTGTGTTTCTTACTATTCAAGGTAGGTATATAAAAACGTATGGCACCATGCCTACAAGGCAATATTAGATTTTTACCTTTACATTGATAAAAAATATTATTTCTTAAAAGTCGCTTGATGTTGTTCAAGGGTTTTCCCAAGTTGGTGGTTATTATGGAATGAAAGAAAAATACATGCAAACCGCACCAAATATAACAGTTGCGCAGATTAAGTATAACTTGACCATAAACATAAGTGACCCTTGTCTTCCTAAGGCAGGTCCCGAATCATTCATAATGCTAAAGGTATTTATGCTTAGATATTCACTTGTATTTAAAAATGCTAAGCGGCGTGTATTTATTATATAATGATTAAGTTAACTTTATACATTGAAAAAGTAATATATCGTTTGTGCGAATCAGGGCATCTCAAATCCCGATGTGCCATGGTTAGGTTTTTTAATTGGACAAACGCCTACTTCTCTCTGGTATTGGTGCACTGATCAGGTAGTTTTAATAGTACAATGCTAATTAGAGTTGGGCTTTATTATTTGAATTCTTGTTAACAGCTGACTTACGAATGTTTTGCAAACACATGTTTAAAAAAACTGTATTATTAGAGTAAGATTTTTAATTATTGATATTCATGTTGTATTTAGGTATTAGTGCAGAGAACGCTAGCTGCAAAATCTTTATCCCATGCTCAGGGTGGTACAATTATGGGTGGAATTCTAAAAATTTTACCCCTCTACATAATGATTATGCCCGGCATGATATCAAGAGTGTTGTTTACAGGTTAAAACTTTATATATGTAGGATCTAATACACTCCTACTATGGCTTAAACAATTATTAAACCCCAATACAGTACGCTGTAAAGATGAGCATTGATAAGAAAGCCACACTTAATTAAAATACACAAAATAGTCGTGTTAAATCAAACTCGCTAGCTTATTACCAAAACCTGCCCAAGGATTCAATCTACCAAATGTAATCTGTACAAGCGGCTTTTAATTAGAATTAAAACTACAGGAAATGCGAAATAAATGCGACACAAAGATATGACATGAAACACAAACTATAAAGTATATAAATCGCAAATTAAGTATAAAAGCAAAAGTCTAATTGTGTGTTAAAGCTTACTTCGGCCTTACTTATTTATGAGTTTTTACGTCCAGCAAACTGACCAGAAAGGCTATATTGCCAGTTATTTAAAGCGAAATAAAATAGGAGAAAGCGCATACAAACAATAAAGAAAATACAAAGCATTATCGATAAACAGAACAACAAATGCGTCATAAATGACGATGGGGAGTGAAAAATCTCCCGCAGCTGGGATCAAGCCGAATGATTCAGCGTGAAACGCCGAAACTTACTAAAAGTGACCTCCCGCTAATAAATCATTTCAAATTTTTAATAAGATCGATAATGGACATAACAATATATCTTATATTGTATGCTTCTTGATATCAACAATTTTTCGAATTTTATTTGATTATTTGCGATTAATTTTTTTTAGATGATTTGATATGTGTTCCCGGCGAGCATTGCTTAAAGATGTGTGGAAGTTCGGCCGGGTGCACTAACCTTGCTTTTCCGCGCCTGGTACTTGGAATATTACCTTCAGGTAGTTTCTATCCAATCAAAATTTCTTTAACTATTTTAAGCATAAGAATGTGTGTAACATCCTACCTTAAATATGCTGACATAACTAAATTTTAAGTGACTTAGACTTTTTTGATAACTAAATATTATAATTTTGGTATTTAACAATGCTAGGGATTAAGTAAAAGGCAAATGTTATTAAGATTCTTTCCTTAAGGTGCAAGAGGTTTAATGATGGCAGTTATGATCGCTGCGTTAATGAGTGGCTTGGATTCAATTTTTAACAGCGCAAGCACCATCTTTACATTAGATTTATGGAAGCAAATGAGAAAAACTGCAACTTCAACCGAGCTTATGGTTGTTGGAAGGTAAAGTTATCTGATTAGTTTCCCTTTCTTTTGTTTATAAATATCATATTCTAAGGACACATATCATTGTTGTTAAATTGTTTTCTAACAGATTGTTTATAGTGGCACTAATCGTAATAAGCATTTTGTGGGTTCCAATCATTCAACAATTCCAAGGAGGTCAACTCTTTTTCTATATTCAAGAGGTTACCAATTATATTTCACCACCTATCGCTGCCATCTTTGTGATAGGAATTTTGTGGCCTGGTTGCACAGAAAAGGTGATTAAATTTAAACTAAACCAACTCAATCACGTTTTAGTTCCAATAACCATCTAACTGCCTAAAACTTACCCAGAATTTTAAGGGCATACCTGTAGTTTTAAATGTCATTAAACTTAAAATGTGATTAAAACAACTTAAAGCTTAATGATAAATACTTGTTGTTTTGGCTTGGTAGGAGTAAGTACCGTTTAAAGAGGATAATAGAAAGTGCCATAACATAAAAAATAGCGTATATTAAACCATACCCCTCGTTTAGTTAAGTAATTTTAAATAACTTGACTTAAAATCGCTGTAGTGTTTCTGGAAATAGTTTGTTTTTAAAAAAGAGTTTCATATTTATACTCTGCAGGGTGCTTTCTATGGTGGGCTGGTAGGCAGTGCCCTTGGTATAGTTCGGTTGGTTTTTATTTTTGTGTACGCCGCACCAAAATGCGGGGAAGAAGACCAAAGGCCTTACTTTCTTTCAAAACTTCATTACATGTACTATTCTGGTGTAATGTTTTTTGTAACCCTGATTATAGCTTTTGTAGTCAGCCTGTTTACAGAAAAGCCTAGAAAGGCGAATGTAAGTTACTTAAATTCTGTTTTAGCATAACTTTTTTGCAATTTCCACCTATAGAAAAACTTCTATTAAAGTGACATTAAGCATCTTTAAATTTTTATGTATATTTTTAGATAACGCGTCTAACTTATTGGACTCGTAATGACATTCCTCCAATAGATAAGGCAACAGACAAGTTTTCTATGGAATTCCTTAACAGTAAAGATATGTAAGTGAAAAATAAAGGTTTTACAAAAATTAAAGGTTTTTTAATTTTTTTTTTTCTTTTTTTTTAATTATTTGTTTTTTTAGGAAGGAAAGTGTAACGGATTTTTCAGATGAACTGGATAAAATAAAGGACAATTCAACCTCAACAAAAAGGGCAAATAAAGGTATCTTTACAGTAATCTATATAAAATAGTTCATGCCACAATTTTTTGTGCATTTAATTTGTTTATTAACAGTAACAACTAACAATTATGTAAGAGACCAAAGTTTAAAAGGTCGTATCATAGCTAAGAAATGTAATTGCCTTTTTTTGTTTGACTCCTGCGATTTTAAGTTCTATATTTATGATTATTTTATTAGAACGGAGTTGCGGTAAATGGGCTTTAAAATTGGGAAGATTTCTTTGCGGTATTAGGCCAGAAAATGCACTTAAGATCGTGGACGAAACACCCAAGTTTTTTAGTTTAGAGCAAAGTAGAATGGAAAAGATTATACTCAATTTCTTTTTGGTTTGCATTCTGGCTATCGGTTCATCATTATACCTTATATGGTCAATTTAACAGAATATATATAGCAAGTTTATTATTCGGAAAATCTACATTATGTTTTAAGTTATTCTAGTTATTTACAAAATAAAATTAATATACAGTAGTTTACTTACAAATTATATAGTTTGTATTAAACGTTAATGTGTTTTTGTTTTATTAAATTAAGAACACAAAAAATATGCAGGTCTTCTTTTCTTACACTATATAAAGCCTTAACAAGCATTATGCCTTAAATGCCCGAAACAAAATCGTTGTGTTGTCGTAGAAAGAAACTAGGCTAGGCTTTATCATTTAAACGTTTGTATTGGTGAGCAAGTGTTAAACGTTGCATAAGAATATAGAAGTTAAAACAATAAACGGATAGTCATTATACTTAGCTAATGGACTTTTTAAAAAAGAAAAAACTGCATAATACAACCGACTTAAGGTAAGTGTTTTATAATAACATTTTCAATGTGTTTTATAGAGTTTATTTAATTTCAAGTTTTACTGAAAAACTGCACTATATTATAAGTATAATGTATGAGTTTAACTGAAAAAATAACATAAAATTTAAAAGTTTAAAACTAGAAACGATTAATATAAACAGTACGTCATAACACTATAGTTATACAACACAGTAAGAGTATAGACATTTCACATTGATTTGTTATGAGCATTTGCAATGCGGATAGGCAATACCGCCTTCAACGTTTACATGACAGCCAGCATATTGATTTGTTTTAGCTTTTGTCTGATAAACTTCGTTAATCTATTAATGTAATAACATATATTTAAAAAGTTTCCGTTATTTGCTACTAACTTGAAAGCAAGCAGTAGGCTAACTTAACAGGTAGCTCTCGCACACTTTTATATTCGTTTATTAGTCAAGTAATCAATTAGTATTTACTTCAGTTATGTTTACCTGAATAGCATCGACAATTCCTCGTTTTTGTAACACTCTAAATACGTAAAGTATTTCGTTATCATAGGTAAAATAAGTATTTGTTTCTTGACATCGCGTTGCTGTGATATTTGGAATTTTCCTTATTAATATTTGTCTGTTGTCAAAGTCTTGTTCTATCATTTGAATTACTTCATTTACATTTCGGCCATCTTTGAGTACTGTTCGTATATTTGCTAGGCAGAATTCTATTTCACTAGGCTTCAAATACTTGCACATTATGTCAATAAGGCCTTCCGGTTGCTGTGGTATATTAATAGTCTACCAACAGTATTTCCCTTAGCTTTTTACGTAGTCAGCTAGACTAGCATACAAAGGTATTAGTTGTTCGGGTATATATCTTCAAAAATCATTATATAAATAACAGATGTGTTTTACTTAAGTTTGCTAATACAATGCTTTACTTTAAAAAATCCAAATATTTAACATTTTTCTTATACAGACTTTATTTGTGTACTATTGAATTGTGAACTACCTAGACTAGTAAATTATAAGAACTACGACTTAAGCTATGCGTAAATAACTCTAGAACTTTCTTATTAGGCGTTTATTTCAAAACTTTTATTACACAAGATTTGACATTGGTTTCAATTACACGTCAGCCTATACAAATGCTATAGGTTAATTCCCAGCGGTACTTTCCCTACATTACAATTTTTATACAAACTGTTGCTTAGTACAAAAGCCTGCCAAGTAAATATAGCTAAAACGTCACGGTCTATATCTTTACACAAACAATTGATTAATTAATATTAAGTGCGTCAAAACAAAGTTGCAATACGTGGGAAAGGCCACGCTTATGATGGTGCAATCACTTAAATAGCATTAACACTATAGTTGGTCATATACTAACAATAAAAACAAAATTTAAACTGCATAAAAAACAGCCTTGTATGCATAAAAATTACATTTCTGTTAAATCACAAGAACAGTGCTTGAATGGTGCTAATACTCCATCACTTATGGTCACATGACAAAAAACATTTTCTTCTGTTTCGGGTTTGACGTCAGTTTCTATCACCTAAATAGCAAAATCGTAAGTCAAAAGTTTTACGCAAATACAATTTTTTGTTTATTGTTGTTATGCAAAAAAGGGGTTATTACCTTTATTTTTCCTCCCAATAAAATGTTGCCCCTTTCCAATACTCTTAAAACGTATAGTTGCTGATTATCGGAGGTATACCAAGTATCGTTACACCGCGATACAGTTATTGGTTTAAATGCATCAATTATTTGTCGTCTGTTATATAAACTTGCTTTTTCCAATTCCCGTATTACAACGTTTACTTTTTTACCGTTTTCAAAGCTTGATTTAATGCACTTTTTCGTAAAACCAATCTCATTTGGTGGTAAATACATCATTGTTTCACAGTTTCTATATGCTATATAGTGATTACACTTTGTTAAACCAGTCTACTAGTCTTAAACAAATGTTTTTTATTTGTAAAACTACGCGTGGGTAGGCGTTTCTAAAGTACATATAACTAAAGCTTACTTGTTTTGCGCCGTGTAGTTAGCTTTTGTTAAATTCTTTATGACGGAAAAATGTTTTAGATTGCGGGGCTTTCCCAAATCAAAGCGCTTCGATTTTTTTGATTGCTACTGATATTTTTTTATTTTTATATGCATTAATGACTTAAAAATGAGCATTAGTGAGCTACAGTAGGTTTATTTTTTTATTTGTGACAAAAATGTTGTTGTGTCGTTGTGTTGATCAATCTCGGTCGTTGTGTTGATCAATCTCGACTTATTTTAGTTATACTCCCTAGCTAACTTGTAACTAAATACTTGTTCTAAAGTAATTCCTTTTTAACCTTAGAGTTTAGAAGGTCTTACATTATTTTTATGGTGCATAAGTTCTTTAATGCTTTTATTTATATGTTTACGTTTTAAATTAAAACTTAAATAATAATTTATGTAGGCCTTTCCAAAGTTATCTTTTATTATTGTTTCCCTAGCGGTTTAAGTACAGGACTTGTTTGAAAATGTGCACGTTTAATTTTAGGTTGAAATATATAGCCAAATTTTTTAATATGCAATAAAATTATTCTCTGTTAATCTCAACAAATCTTTTTAAAAACATTGATCAATACTTTAGATATAAGTTGTATAACAGCAAAAAGCACAGGAAATATTTGCATTTTGAGTTTAAACGATATATCAAATTAAAAGTTTTAAAAGGAAATAAAGCAATACAAGGTAGGTTAACCAAGTAAAAAAAACTAAAAGAAATTTGTCGAAACTCAAATATTTTCCTCTTATCTGACAGTTGCAATGTCGATATCCTCGAATTTTGTCGTCAGGAAAATTGACATGACACCCCGCTCGATCAAACTTAGGTCCTGGCTGTATCACATTTACCTTTTCACATCATATAAACACAAGTTTATTAATTTTCACACATAAAGGTATACCCACTTAGTGACCTTAACGTTATATCCTTTTTCATCTTACCATTACATATTTTGTTTCATGTTTTTTCCGATTTCTAAGTACATACAGCTTTTCATTTTCTGTTGTATTATATTTATCTTGCCGATCGCAATAAGACACAGTCAGTCGACATAACTTTTTTTTTGTCATTGATGCAATATTTAAACAAATTTACAAGTATTTGTAAAATCACGATAACTAAACTTAAACAGCTGGGGTACAAGAAACTTAAAATTATTTTTTCCTAATTTACAGGCTTAAAATCATAATCACATATAAGTACTAGAAAAAAATGTCTAGTTAAATACAATATAGCATTTTCTTTACCATAGATTCTAGAGAAGTATCACCAAGTTTGCTTTTAATTCATTAGCATTCATTAGTTTAAATTTTATTTTAATGCTTCAAACTTAACAGCGCTAGGATATAAGTAACAAGAATTTTTAAACTAAGCACCTAGCTATGACTATCATATAGTTAACAGTTTAGCGCCTTTTGCTTGCCAGCTTCAAATTTTAACTCATTTTCAATTTGACGTGTTCTTCCCCCCACTATTGTTTATCGTGAATTTAAATAGTGACTTTACACATAACAACTTATTTTTGATGTATATTTATAATTAGTATAGACGTCACAACAGCATTGTATAATTACCCACCTAAATTGTAATAACAATACCTGCCCACTTATACAATTCACATTGTAACTTAAACCACTTCGTTACCACATTGTCCCTGTTTCTTCATAGATTGATTTTTTGTTGTCGTTCTCCCTCGCTAAGATTTGCCAATTCGTTAAAAATGTCGTTAACGTTTCGTTTGTTCTTAAATTTACTTTAAATGCTCGTTTGGCCAAAACTTAGTTCACTAGGTCACATACGAGTATTCATTTTAAATATTTTTAGTTAAACGTAATCCTAGAATCTTCTAAGTTTAAGTTTACCTTAGGGTAGTTAAATAAAATAAAATTGTGCTATTTTAACATTTTTATTTTACAATCAAATTTGTACATAATGCACCAAGATTAAGCTACAATGAACGTATAATGTTTAATATCATCACAGTATATTTTAAAAGTATTATGCAATAATTTTAAGTACGTAAAAAAGACATCACAGTAGAATATAACCCCCCATTTTTAATTGCTTGATAACAAATACGTAACTAAACTACGTGGTATTTAAAACAAGATGAAAAAAGGCCAATAAATTTTACAAAGTTAAAGTTTTGTTAAAATATATTAATTGAACGTGGCCTGGTGTAAAAAGCACAATCCCCTAGCTATATTAACATAAAAAGATTTACAATTCTAAAGTTGTTTGCTACACCAACTAAATGTTACATCTACAAAGTTGTTTGACTACATAAGGGCGCTTTAAAATACAATGCCAAATCGATTACAAAAAATAATCAATTATTGGAAAATATTGAAGAAATTTTTTCAACTGTTGCTTTTTTCCAGCTGTATAGATATTTCTTAAAACTCCAGTATTCCTCACCAAGCTGGCAGTCGCAGTGTCGATAAATTTTGTGTTTATTGTTAAGCGACCTAACATGACACTCGGCTCTAACAAATGTAGGTCCTGGCTGTACCACGTTAACCTATTTGATTGTTGTAGAAAAAATTATAACTTGTATTAAATGGTCTAAATTTGTCAGCCTACCTCTATGTGTTCTTCTGTAATTTTTTCTTTTATTTTAAATACGTACAGTTTCTCATTTTGGGTTGTTATATATCGCTCTTGCAGATCGCACCAAAAAATAGTTAAAGAACCCATTTTTTCAACTGACAACGACCCAATCTTTAAAAAAAGTAAATAAAGTTAATATAATAATACATTGCTGCTGTAATAGTCATACAAACTTTAAATAATTGCCAGGACTTAAAATATTAAATTGTTGTTATATAAATCAACGTAATAAAATCAGATTTTATTGTTATCCTATTTAAAGATTGGGTTTTTGCTTGCAAATTTAAACTTTTCAAAATTATGATTTGATCATATATTTGTTACTAGAAAAACATGAACTTTAAGCTTTTGAGAATTTTGTATTACCTTTTTTTCTATATCTTCTGCTCCGAATTGAAACACTATTGTTTTACTGCTAAACCAAATATCACTTGGTTTTGGGTTGCTTATCTTTCGACTAACGCTTGGAGGTTCCATATTGACAACAACTTGTAATTTTTTAATACTAAATAATAAATCTTTTCTTAGCTTTTGAATTTATGACTTAACAAATAATAATATAACGTTTTGTAAATAACATGGGCTTGTTATTTAAATACCCCTACATTTTAAATAATATACTTCGTAAAAGTTGTTTTAAAAATAAAACTTACTACATTATTTTTTTTAACTTAGTTACTACACAGAACCGAAAATGAAACAAGATTCGAGAAAAGCTACAATTAAGGTTGTTTAAAGTACTAAAAATATTTACAATTCTAAAGTTGTTTGCTACACCAGCTAAATGTTACATCTTCAAAGTTGTTGGACTACATAAGGACGCAAAAACTCCCATATTTCTCGCCAAGCTGGCAGTCGCAGTGTCGATAAATTTTGTATTTATTGTTTGGCGACCTAACATGACATTCGGCTCTAACAAATTTAGGTCCTGGCTGTACCACGTTTACCTATTTTATTGTTGTAAAAAAAATTATAACTTGTATTAAATGGTCTAAATTTGTCAGCCTACCTCTATGTGTTCTTCTGTAATTTTTTCCCTTATTTTAAATACGTACAGTTTCTCATTTTGGGTTGTTATATATCGCTTTTGCAGATCGCACCAAAAAATAATTAAAGGGCCCATTTCTTCAACTGAAAAGGAAGCAATCTTTGAAAAAGTAAAATAAAGTTAATATATTAATACATTGCCGCTGTAATAGTCATACAAACTTTAAATACATGCTAGGACCAAAAATATCAAATTGTTGTTATATAAATCAATCTTATAAAACCAGATTTTACTATTTAGTTGTTATTCTATTTAAAGATTGGTTATTTGCTTGCAAAGTTAAACTTTTTAAAAATTATGGGGTGATCATATATTTGTTACTAGAAAAACATAAACTTTGAGCTTTTGAGAAATTTGTATTACCTTATTTTCTATATCTTCTGCTCCAAATTGAAACACTATTGTTTCACTGCTAAACCAAATATCACTTGGTTTTGAGTTGCTTATCTTTCGACTAACGCTTGGAGGTTCCATATTGACAACAACTTGTAATTTTTTAATATTAAATAATAAATCTTTTCTTGGGCTTGTTATTTAAATACCCCTACATTTTAAATAATATACTTCGTGAAAGTTGTTTTATTGCGAATACTTATTCGTTTGCTTTAAAGGGCTTAACGAAGGCATATAAATAAGCAAACAAAAGAAACCAAACTTTAAAATTGTCTTTTAATTTGGGTTTCGCCGTTTCTTTTGTAGTTGATTTGATAAACAAAACGCCAAAGCTTGTATTTTTACGTACATAGGTTTTATAGATTTAAGGCGTCTTTGTTACATATTTGTTGTTTTAATATGTGTGATATGTAAGATATAATACTTTGATAAACTAGTGACACCTTTTTAAGCATTTTAACATAGGTGGGCACAGTTAATTGAAAAAGCAAATTCGTTAAATGGGTATTTGTTACACAATACAATAACTTCGCTAACGTTTTTTCGTTAAATTAAACCAAACGTAATGGAAGTTATCGGTAAACGTTAACGTTAAAATCTAATTAAAACAAACAAAGAAATTACCTTTTTTTTTAAAAAGGATAGTTATTTTATTAATCGATGTTTTAACTATAGACGAAAATGGTTTAGAAGAAGTTTTTAAAATTGGCTTAGGCCTAATGCCAAAATAACAGTGGCCGGATAGTATTTACTTACATCGTTTAAAAATTGCGACGATTAAACCCGATAAACGGCGATATTAAACATATATATTCCTTATATTACCATGTATTTACTTGTAAAATATTGAGTTACGGGCTTAATTCAACGAAAGCACAATTTAACGAAAGTTAACAGGTCCGATAACGATTTTTAAAATGAACTTAAAAGTGAAGTTTTAAAATTTAACTTCGTTATTTAACGTTTAACGCATTAACGATTTGGTGCCCACCTTTGCATTTTAACACTCAATATTTAAACAAAACACCTATAATTTCAGACAATATGTTCCTAAAAAAACAATAATATTTTGTATTGTTTAAACCTATGGCACCATCTTCTGTAGGTATAGCAGTATTTTTGAAAAGCTTTAACTGAAAAGCTTTATAAAAAAGGTCCTTAATTTTCATTAGGGTACGCATAGCAGTCATTTAAGCACCAAATCATCTATCTTCAAGATTTTAATGGTGAATGTATTTAAATTTAAAATGTACAAGAAAATATTTTTACCATTTTAGAAAGTATAAGAAATAAACATGCACATAAAACTTACTACATTATTTTTTTAAACTTAGTTACTACACAGAACCGAATATGAAACAAGATTCAAAACAAACTAAAATTAAGGTTTTTTAAAGTCTGTAGCGAGAAAAGAAATTAAAAATGAATTTTGTGAGGCACCAATATTCCTTACCCGGCAGACATTCGCAATGGCGATAAGTTCGTTCTTTTTCGTCTAGAAAAGTGACGTGGCACTCGGCCCGAAGGAATTTGAATTTCGTTTCCTCCATTACCTCCACCTATACAATAATACTTATTTAAAAAATAATTTAATATTAAAACAAGGTCAAGGTATTTAACATACCTTGATTTCACCAGGGTTGTATTTTTCCAAAACTTTTAGCATGTACAGCAATTGATTGTCAGTCGTAATGTAGCGTTTCTGCAACTTGCACCAAAACACAGGTAGTGGATCTAACTCATCTATGTTTAACGACCCAATCTTAAAATAAAATACTCTTTAAAATTAACACTAATAAATTTGTTTTTATAATTCACATGGTTTGTTTTTTGAGCCTATGGGCTATTGGAATATATGGAACATCGCTTGCATTTGCTCTATTAAATTATTTTGGTATTGTTGCAATACTCACACAAACGTCTTAAATTTTTGCAAGCAACACTTGCAAGTACATAATAAATATACGGGTCAGCATTAACAAAATATTGTAAGTCATGGACCGTACTTTTGCTAAAACACAAAAAATTTAAGTTTAGTTTTTTTCAGGCAATAGTAATACCTGATCATTCAATGACGTATGGTTTCGAAAGTTGCTGATTTGATTATCACTAAACCAAATTTCACTAAGCTTCAATGTTTCAGGAGTAATTCGAACATAATGAGGTTCCATTTTGTCTTTTTAAATATTATTTTTTTATAAAAAAAGATTATCCTTATATTAAACAAGCACCAAAAAATATTTTCACTTTTCTGAATTGCTATGCACCTATATGGCTATGCATAGGTTTTCTTTTGTCTTTGTGATTTTCCCGAGTATAACCCCCTGGGATTTCCCCTTTTTTAACCCCTTTGGTTTTTTAAAGGTAATTTGTTCAAACCTTTTTTGTTGTTTTTGTGCTGTCTTTTTTTTAAATATTTTGGGGTATAATAAAGGACGAAGATATTTCCTACAGGGCTGTTATAATGATTTTTAAACATTAACGTATTTATTTATTAAAACATTTCCGAAACTACATTTTATAAGAAAACTTTATTGGAAACTCAAAAAGCAAAAAAAATTTAAATGTATTGAAAAAAGCTTTAAAACAAATAACAATAAACTATTTAGTTAATAAAAGAAAAGTTTAAACTGTTCAAAGACAAAGCCTAATAAGAGAATACGAGCTAGACTGTTAATTTGTTTTGATGTTTTTTGGTGGATTTACATCTAATAGAGCGTGTAAGCCGTTACCATGTATATTTTAGTTTTAAATGCAATGGTTAATAAAACTTAAATGAAGTTTAAAGCCATGTACATTTAAAGTTTCCCTTTAGTTGCGCAAAAATACAATTGTTTATACTTTATAAAAGTTCAAAGCAGTATTTGTTTTAGACAACATTTGTTTGTAAAATTTTGCATACTTTTTACATACATATTTACATTTCAAAATTTTCTTTTTTAAAAGCTGTGAAATTTAAATGAAAAACAAGTAGAAATATTTTTTAAAGGTTACCACAGGGACAATGTGTTAAAGTACTTTTACCCCCACGAACTCTAACATGACATCCAGCATTTAAAGGCATGGATCGCACATTACCTTCTATTACCTGTTAATAATCAAGCATATCAATTTGTTTTTTATCATTTTTCAAACAACTTTTATTTTAATTATGGTTTAAATTCTTTACCCTTACGGTTCCACCGGGAAGTTCGTTGTTTTTTTCTAGAAACCTGAAAACGTACAACCTTCGGTTGTCATTGCTAAACCAAATTCTTCTAATTGGACACATTGCTACTATCATCGGTGGAAAGGAATTGATTTCTTGTTGACGTTCCCACTCACCAAGACACAGCAACTCCAAAATAACGTTGTGAATATTTGAACCATTTCTAAATTCATTTTTAATGCTGGGTTGACTAAAGCTTAGGTCAGAAGGTCGCATTAACCTAGACATTTTGAATATACTGTATCACACGCTTCCAAAAAATCTAGATGGCTCTAAATGCGTGTTTTTATTTAAACTTAACAGTAGCTAGACATAAACAAAGTATGCTTTTTTGGTTTAAACGGTGTATTATACACAGGCAACGAGTTTAGGTACAATGGCTTAGGCATTACGTTACAGTAACTAAACTAATAAAAGTAAAATTTCAAGTCTGGGACATTCCCCTTAAAATCTTTTTTTTATTGAAGCTACCTAGGTTATAAGTTATCATTTATGGGCTTGTAAATGCTGTTTATTGTTTTTTTTAAATACCTTATGAAAATTAAAACAATTTATCACGTTTTTAGTTTTTATTGTTATTTGCATAGCCTTGATACCGTGTACATAAATAGTTGCATTTTTTATATAAATATTTTTATTAGTCACGTGAACAGTTTAAAAAATAGTTTAAACTTGGGGATATCCCCTTTTACGTTAATGTTAAATTGCTGACTAAGTATTTTCTACTAGACATTTTTTATTTTGTTTCTATAAAATCAGTTTTACTACTATTGAGGAAAAAAGAAGCTAATTTAAGTTTATTGTTTAGTCGCAGTTTAATTATCACTGGTCTTACCTTGATGTGATGTTAAATTAATTGAGGGTCTAATACACATTGTGTATATATGTAGCCTGTATAATTTTTTACTTAAATACTGTTCAGCACAATAAGAATATAAATACGTGCAAAGGTCTTAAATAAAAAATTTAGCCTTTGGGACACATTCATTGTCTTTTTTGTTGTTGTAACAAAATAATAATTTTATAAGATTTTTATTTGTTTCTAATAACCAATCTACATGTTTATTAATTAATTGACAAAAACAGATTTTGTTTTTTATTTTAACTAAATAGCGAATTAATCATTTTTACATATACAGATTTACATAATCAAATTGCGTAATATATAATTGTCAAGAATTATTATATTTAAAAAAAAATCCTGGAAAAAAAACTTCTGAAACTCCAATATTTCCCTCCTATTTGACAATTGCAATGTCGATATCCTTGAATTTTGTTGTCAGAGAAATTGACATGACACTCTGCTCGAACAAACTTAGGTCCTGGCTGTACCACATTCACCTATTTATTTTAAATAAAAAAAGGTTTATTAATTTTCACACAGTTATACGAACTTTAGTGACCTTATTGTTACTTTTTTTATTTTACCATTAAATATTTTGAATCATATTTGTCCAGGATTCTTAGTACATATAGCTTTTCATTTTCTGTTGTAATATATTTATCTTGCTGATCGCAATAAAAAACAATCAGCGGACACAACTGTTCTATTGTCTTCGATTTAATCTTCAAGCAAATATAAAAAAAAGTGTTAAAAATTATTGTTATAACATAACCACGTTTTTTTTTTTTTTAAATTTGCTGCAACAAAAGTGCAGTTAACATTGTCATATTTTTTATTTTCTGATGACATACAACAGTTGATCTTGATGGGCCTGTGCATTTTTGGGTTAATGTATATACGTAATAAGGATTTTTTAGGAATTTTTCTATGTGGTATAAACATGCCTAAGATAATGGTCGTGTTTGGAAAAAATACTAAACTTAGTAAAAGTAAAGCAAGTTTTTACCATAGTTTCTAACAGAGTTTCTTCGAGTTTGTCATCGATTGTTTTTCTACTAAACCAAATTTCGCTTGGTTTTAAAGGGTTGTCCACAGTCAGGCTAACAGTAGGAGGTGCCATTTTGATAGTACACCGCAGTTAATGTTACAGTTTAAATTTTACTCATAAGCTGAAACTAAATAAGACTAAGATATAAGTAACAACCTTATTTTTCAATAAAGAAATTTCCATCGCTGAGCGAGAGTAAAACAAAGTTATGAACTAAGTTTATCACATTTACTTGTCTGCTTAGACAACAATAAGACATTCGCTTGTCTTTACGTTACATCTAATTTAAAAATAACTCGAACATAATGAGGTTCCATTTTGTCTTTTTAAATATTATTTTTTTATAGATCCTTATATTAAACAAGCTATCCTTATATTAAACAAGCATCAAAAATATTTTTACTTTTCTGAATTGTTATGCACCTATATGCATAGGTTTTTTTTTGTCCTTGTGATTTTCCCAAGTATAGCCCCCTGGGATTTCCCCTTTTTTAACCCCTTTGGTTTTTTAAAGATAATTTGTTCTAACCTTTTTTGTTGTTTTTGTTTTGTCTTTTTTTGTTTTAATATTTTGGGATATAATAAAGTACGAAGATATTTAATACAAGGCTGTTTTAATGATTTTTAAACATTAACGTATTTATTTATTAAAACATTTCCGAAACTACATTTTATAAGAAAACTTTATTTACAAAAAGCAAAAAAATTATAAGTTTACAAATGTATTGAAACAAGCTTTAAAACAAATAACAATAAATTATTTAGTTAATAAAAGAAAAGTTTAAACTGTTCAAAGACAAAGCCTAATAAGAGAATACGAGCTAGACTGTTAATTTGTTTTGATGTTTTTTGGTGGATTTACATCTAATAGAGCGTGAAAGTCGTTACTATGTATTTTAGTTTTAAATGCAATGGTTAATAGAACTTCAATGAAGTTTAAAGCCATGTTCATTTAAAGTTTCCCTTTGGTTACGCAAAAATACATTTGTTAATGAACTACAAAAGTTTAAAGCAGTATTTGTTTTAGACAACAAGTTGTTTGTAAAATTTTGCATACTATTTACATACATATTTACATCTTAAAATTTTCTTTTTCAGAAACTGTGAAAATTAAATGAAAAACAAGTAGAAATATTTTTTAAAGGTTACCACAGGGACAATGTGCTAACGTACTTTCACCCCCACGAACTCTAACATGGCACCCAGCATCAAAAGGCATGGATCGCACATTACCTTCTACTACCTGTGAATTTACAAGCAAATAAAAAAAATAAATGTTATTTTAAAAACATTTTTTGAAAACTAATATTTTATTTATTGTTTAAATCTTTACCCTGACAGTTCCATCTGGAAGTATGTTACGTTTTTCTAAAACTCTGAAAACGTACAACCTTCGGTTGTCATTGCTAAACCAAATTCTTCTAATTGGACATATTGCTACTATCATCGGTGGAAAAAGGTTAATTTCTTGTTGACGCCCCCACTCGCTAAGACACACTAACTCTACAATTACTTCGTTAACATTTGAACCATTTCTAAATTCATTTTTAATGCTGGGTTGACTAAAGCTTAGGTCAGAAGGTCGCATTAACCTAGATATTTTGAATATACTGTATCACACGCTTCTAAAAAATATAGATGGCTTTAAATGCGTGTTTTTATTTAAACTTAACAGTAGCTAAACATAAACAAAGTATGCTTTTTAGGTTTAAACGGTGTATTATACACAGGCAACGAGTTTAGGTACAATGGCTTAGGCATTACGTTACAGTGACTAAACTAATAAAAGTAAAATTTCAAGTCTGGGACATTCCCCTTAAAATGTTTTTTTATTGAAGCTACCTAGGTTATAAGTTATCTTTTATGGGCTTGTAAATGCTGTTTATTGTTTTTTTTAAATACTTTAAAGAAATTAAAACAATTTATTACGTTTTTAGTTTTTATTGTTATTTGCACAGGTAGGCGTAGCCTTGATACCGTGTGCACAAATAGTTGCAATGTTTAAATAAATATTCTCATTAATCACGTGAACAGTTTGAAAAATAGTTTAATCTTGGGGAGATCCCCTTTTACATTTATGTCAAATTGGTGACTATTATCTATACTAGACATTTTTATTTTGTTTCTAAAAAATCAGTTTTACTACCATTGAGGAAAAAAGAAGCTAATTTAAGTTTATTGTTTAGTCGCAGTTTAATTATCACTGGTCTTACCTCGATGTACCGTGAAATTAATTGAGGGTCTAATACGCATTGTGTATATATTTAGCCTGTATAATTTTTTACTTAAATACTGTTCAGCACAATAAGAATATAAACACGTGCAAAGGTCTTAAATAAAAAATTTAGCCTTTGGGACACATTCATTGTCTTTTTTGTTGTTGTAACAAAATAATAATTTTATAAGATTTTTATTTGTTTCTAATAACCAATCTACATGTTTATTAATTAATTGACAAAAACAGATTTTGTTTTTTATTTTAACTAAATAGCAAATTAATCATTTTTACATATACAGATTTACATAATTAAATTGCGTAATATATAATTGTCAAGAATTATTAAAGCATATACAATCTTAGTAAATTGATTACAATATCAATGCGCAAACGTATTTTCCCCTCCTCGAATTGTCACTTGGGAGCCTGCATCAGCAGGCTTGGGCCGTACACTGTTTACCACCTTAACCTGTTAATTAACATACAAATTACAAAAGTATCACATTTTGAATTATGTAAAAAGTATTTTTTTTTTAGTTTTTACCCGAACAGTTCCGCCTGGAAGTAAGTCTGCCTTTTCTAAAGCTCTAAAAATGTACAGTCTTCGGTTGTCGTTGCTAAACCAGGTTCTTTTATTTCGACAAATTGCTACTTCCATCGGTGGAAATGAATTGATTTTTTGTTGTCGTTCCCACTCGCTACTAATATCTGCCAAGTCTCTAATAACGTCGTTAACCTTATTTCCGTTGTCAAATCTACCATTTATACTGGTGTGACTAAAACTTAAGTCACTAGGTCGCATGAGCTTAGACATCTTAAATAGTCGTAGTAATCTGTTGTATTAAAATCTTAAAATAAGTTAATCGGTTGGCTAGACAAAATCGAAATGAGCTAACTTGCTTAAAGGTTTTATTTTATACCCTCCTCCCTCCCTTCCGTTTTAAAAAAAGTTCTGTTTCATATATTAATAAAACAAAACGTTTTACAACTAAACGCTATTGATTTTATAAGAAATTATTCACAAAATTATGACTTGTTGTTTTTGCACGTAGGCATTTTAACATTGCAAATATTTGTTGGGTTAAAATAAATAGTTTTATAGTCATGTGAACAAAAAGGAAAACAGTTTAACATTAGGGAGATCCCAAAATTGTGCTGCAATAAAATCAAAATTAAATGTTAGGTATATCAACATTCGGTTCGCTTAAGTTTGACAACTCTGTTAATGATGGCGTTTTCCCTTTTTATCTTATTTAATACGCATTAGGACTTTGGCAATACTGTTATTTATTATGGCTATGCTATAGGACTAAACTATGTGAGAATACTGTTTTAAAATTGTTATGTTATTTACACATTGAGTAAATATTTGTTATGTTATGATAAAGAATTTAAATAGTCACCTGAACAAAATAAAAATAGTTTAAATTGAAGGAAGTTCCGGTATTATGTTGTCTTAACGCGGAATAAAAATATAGTTTTTATTTTATTTAAATCATTTTATTGGCATTATTTAATATAATTTGGCAATGACATGTCACAAAAAATATTATTCAATTAATTAGGGTATTGCACAATTTAAAAAATAGTTTTTCGACCGTTTATAACTTTTTAAGTATTCAAACGCACCTGAATAAATGGAGTTCTAAGTTACAAGTCGCATAGGCCAAAACTGTTTGAAATTTTCCTTATCATACGCGTTTAAAAAGTATTACTTTTAAAGTTGTATTTATTTAAAGGTTTAATAAATGCTGTTTATTGTTTTTTTAAATACTTAACAGTAGTAAAATGTTTTATAACGTTTTTAGATTTTATTGTTAGTTGCACGCGTAGCCTTAACATCGTATAAGTAAACAATTGTAAAAAATTGTCCTATAAGTTTTACTATTAAGTTGTCATCAAGTCGAAATCAAATTACCATTTTTATCTTTATAAAATTAAAATGTACTTTATTCTGATAGTTAGATTTGACATACATTTTTGCAAGTTATATAATTTGGGAATAACATGTTCCATCAAAAATTTAATATTTACTTGGGGTAATGTCCACAATTTTTTATTTAACAGAATTTTTTGTTAGTGTTTAAACACTTGCAATTAAATATTTTTATTGATATTTCCACTCGTAAGTTTAACACTTATTAAAAAGTTATACTTTAGTCTCATGTTAAAAATTCATTAGTCACGTAAACAAAATGAAGAGTAGTTTAAATTTGGGGGAATTCCGTTATTATGTTGTCAATAAATCAAAATCAATATATCGTCTACCTGTTTTATTAAGAATTTTTATTTTAAAAAACATTTTGTCAGTATATCCAGCAACATTAAACTTGTCATAACTCAATGCATAGCATTGTGGTTTTACTTTCTATAAAGTCAATTTTTTAGTATACACTTTTGGTTTATTTGCACTTTGAACTTAGCTGGTCCCAGTTATAACGTAGAGACTCAAACTAATTTAAACGGTGTAGTGTGCATTGAATGTATAAATAAGTACTTTTAAAGCAAGGTCGACCGTCTCGCATTAGGTTAATTATTACAAAAAGGAATCGATAAAACAAAAATTTTGAGTAAATTCTTTATTTGCCAAATTTAGAAGGATGTACAGAAAACGAATGTTATTGGAAATGGTTTTTTGATAAAATAAGTTTAACATAGTCTAAGCATTTTTTAGTGGAAAAACACTTACTTAATTTTGTAGCATAATAAAAATTAGCATATGGTTAAATTGTAAAACAAGCTAAAAAAATTCTAAAGCATGAAATAAATTAAAATTTTGTTATTTAAATGCATATTATGTAATTTACCAAACATTACAAAAAATTATTAAATTTCTAAATAGTCTACATGTTAACATATTTAAAATTAAATTGTATGAATTACAAGAACTTTGTAAACAAGTAAAAATCAATTTAACGTCTACATGGACAGTGTGGATGTGTTTTTTCCCTTCCACGAATTTCTATATGACACCCAGCGTCACTAGACTTAGGTCGCAAATGCCCCTTCTTTACCTGTTAATTATTAAACAAATAACAAATATTAAGAATTAAATTTTGTGTCTTATGGCATTGGGTTATGGGTAATGGCCAAAATGTTTCGAGCTTAAGTTTTACAGTTAATTGAAAAATTTTTTATCGAACCTTTTTATCTAAACAAATTAAACACTCTAAGGTAAAATCACAAAAAATGTTAAGAATTGTTTAAATCTTTACCTTAACGGTTCCGCCTGGAAGTAAGTTTTTCTTTTCTAAAACTCTAAAAATGTACAATCTTCGGTTGTCGTTGCTAAAATAAGTTTCTTCGTTTTGACACCTTGCTACTTCCATCTTTTCAAATGAATCGATTTTTTGCTGTCGCTGCCAATCGCTCATTTCTATTAGCTGTTCAATCAGTACGTTAACACTTTCTCCATTTTCAAATGTACCCTTTATACTAGTTTGGCTAAAACTCAGGTCTCTGGGTTGCATACTAAAAGACATCGTAAATATCTTATATTAACAATCACCAACAGTTTTTTATATTTTAACTTTAAAATATGCCAACAAGTATACTCAACAAAATCGAAATCACCAGGCTTGCTTTATAGTTTTCTTTTATATTCTCTTTATCAATAAAATTTTAATCACGTGCATCAACGAAAAACTGATCTTTATCCAGGTGAATACCCTACACCTAAGAAAAGTTCTGTTCCATATATTAATACATAAACGTTTTACAAATAAACGCTATTGACTTTATAAGAAATTATTTTATCACAGAATTAAAACTCGTTGTTTTGCACGTAGGCATAGCTGGCATTTAATAAATATTTGTTGGGTTAAAATAAATGGTTTTATAGTCATGGGAACAAAAAGGATCACGGTTTAACATTAAGGAGATCCCCAAAATGTGCTGCAACAAAATTAAAATTAAATATTAGTTTTCATTAGTATTCGATTTACCTAAGTTTGCCAATTTTGTGAGGGCACAGTTAACAATTTTTATATTTAAACAAGACACATTTATACTTATACGAGGCTTTGGTAATACTTTATTATATTTGTCTAAGTGTATCATTGTCACACTAACAGATTTTATGTTACTTCAAGAAAAAAACGATAACAATTAAAAAAAAATTAATTTCACTTTAAAATTGATCATTATTATATAAAAAAAACTGTATTACAAGTTCTTAAATGTAATATATAAAAGTTAAATAAAAGATCTTCAAAAAAATTTAATGTTTGTAAATTTTAACACGATTTCTTGTGTTTACCGATTTTATATATTTTTTCCCAATTTTTTTTAGGGGTTAACCGAGGTTTTATATTTTGTTAGTATCATTTAATTTATTAACCTAATACCCAGTTAGGCCTATAGATAATAGAAAACGAATTTGATCGATCAGATTTAACACAACATAAATTAAACATTAAAAAAATTAATATTTTAATGAGACATTTAAGTTACATTAAAAAATTAAGCTAAAATATTTAACACTAACAAATGTATTTTAATTGGTATAATTTTTCTTTGTTTAATAATTTTTTTTGTTACGTCACATTAATGTTAAACAATTATTGTCAAGATAAAAAATTTAAAAAAAATTCCTTTAAAATTGGAATAAACGAAAAGAAGGCTGCATTATTTTGCTTGCGTTTAAGGACCTGATAGTTTCATAGACTTGTACAAAAAATATGAAGAAGAATGTGAAAGAGGACTTTACAAAGTATAAATAAAGAAACGAACGGTAAACAAACACGGTAAAGGTTTATCTTTTAAATTCAAATAAAAAAAACTAACACATTTTAGGTAGAATTTGATAATTTGCATAGAACGAAACTTGCCATTTGTAGAACTATAGTCCCAACCCTAATATTTTCATGGAAACTTAAATCATCAAAACTAAGTATCAACTGACGTGTAAACGTGTTTAAAGCGCCATAGCTGCCATATATGTAGTAGTATTATTTTTGGACGCAGGATTTTCATTTTTTTGGGGTCGCCTAGAAATAAAGAAATTAAAGGAGCGGAAAATTAAAACGTCGAAAAGTTTTGTAATTAATAATTGTTATAAAGGTATAAACAGGTACTTTGACATATTTCCTAACTAAGAATATTTCTCATGGTGTAAAACCTAAATGGGTTAAAAGCCCTGCTCTGTCTACACATTGCAGCAAGTTCTACGTTTCGTTGTTGCAAAAAATAAATAAATTTAAGTTATATATAATTAATTAAATGTTTTACGTAAGCTAACGGCTTTGGTACGTGTAATCATATCTTAATGCGCATTTATTTAAATTTTTGCTATTATTTTGTACGTGTTTGTTGAAAGACCATAAGTATCATATCAGAATACAGAATATGACTTTAAAAATTATTCAATTTTGGTTATTTAAGGAATTTTCTTGTTTAAGTTTGGCTTAAATAGTTACAGTCATTTTAATACATTAATTTTTATGTTAGTTTACTACTAGTAAAGTATATTTTGCTTTTTGTTTGCAAAGCTGCATGCTGCTCTTATCTGAATAGAACAAATTTTTTTAAAACAATTTTTTCTTGTTTTTAGACTAATAACCTAACTATAACTGTGAAGTAGGTTTTTAGCTTAACAGAGCAATGTCTCCCTCTAGTGGACATTCATCAGCTTCGGGGGAGCTATGGGGATTTACCCTGATGCCAAATCGCATTACAGTTGATGTGTTGCTTCCCACAGGAATATTTATCACCATCGAGACTTCACGAGAATGCACGTTACTTGAACTGAAGAAGAGAGTCTGGGAGCTTGCGGAGCAGCAACCCTTATTCCAACTTCTTCTTGACCCGGGAGTTTACATCTTTGTTGGCGTGACGAAGGATGCAGAGCGGGAGGAGTTTTACGATGAACAGAGACGATTGTGTGACATGCACTTGTTCCAACCGACGATGAAGCTAGTAGAAGCCAAGGGCAACCGTGAAGAGAAAATATTAAAACACATGATTACTCAGACAATTGGAATGTCAGTAGATGAATTCGCGAGACTAAAAAACATTGAAGTAAATGATTTTCGGCGGAATATTAGCGTCCTTTGCATGGAAGCGGTAAAAACTAGAAATGCAAACGACGATCCACATTCCATGATATCTTACTATTTTCCACCTAGGGTTGAATCATCAGAAGAACTGCCCTTGCACACGACAAACAATCTCTCAGGGAAAAACTCCATTATGATTCGAGTATGGATTGTGCAAAAAAATTCACTTCAGCGCCATGCAACCGTTCGCGTTGGCTGTGAAGTATCACCGTTTACAATTATTGCAGAAGTTCTGCGGAAAAAGTCAAGGGGGATGTCATTGGAACAGGCGCTGACTAACACTGAAATGCAAAAGGAATATGTTTTAAAAATTTGCGGCGTCAATGAATACCTGGAAGGTGATTATCCAATATCAAGATACAAGTACATCCGACAGTGTGTTAATCGAGATATTACTCCAGATTTGATGTTAACTCATACATGTGACATTGTAAGTCAGATACCTGCTTATCAAGAATACATGGAACCGAAACTAAGCAAATACCGTCAAGACAATCAACCAAAAGGATTTAAATCACTTTTGTCACTGTCAGTAACCGAAGTATTTAAAGTTCGGATAAAGTCAGGAAGTTACCTGAACGTGACAGATACTAATCTTTATGTTTGTGCCAACATTTACCATGGTACAACCCAACTTTGCAATTTTCAAAGAACGATGGAGCTGGATGGTTCTGAAGCGCCAAAATGGAACCAGTGGCTTACTTTTAAAATATCCCTTTGCGACTTTCCGAGAGGAGCTAAACTGTGTTTATCTGTCTGTGGTCTACGAAGAAAAAAAGAAGAGCATTGGCCTCTTGCATGGGCTAATCTTCCTCTTTTTGATTACCAGGGATATTTACTACAAGAACCCTGCACTGTAAGACTTTGGTATCCACCTTGCCACATGGAGGGGCTATTAAACCCTATTGGTGTAAGTGGCTCAAACCCAACAGTGGACACAAGCCCTTGTCTGCAAATTGAGTTTGATCATTTCGGTTCCATTATAGGTTTTCCTGATGATAAAGCCAAATTAAATGCATCGGGGGATTACTCTGATCTCTCTGCAAACTACTCAAGAAATAATTTTAACAACCTTCCGAATCCTATGATAAACAGCAGTGAGGATATACAGAATGCAACTGCATTTATTCTTTCCATAATAGAAAGAGACCCACTGTCGATGCTTACAGACATGGAGAAAGAACAGATGTGGAGCTTAAGAGCAATTTGCAAGCGCATCCCGGAGTCTCTTCCCAAGCTCTTGCAGTCGGTGCAGTGGGAAGAGCGGCGGTGTGTCGAGGAGATTTATGGGATGTTGAATTCCTGGAATTATTTAAGTGCAGAAGTTGCACTGGAGTTATTAGACAGCAAATATCCAGATCCGGTTGTTCGTAAATTCGCCACAAAATGTCTGGAAGAAGGATTAAATGATGATGGGGTTTTAAAATATTTATTACAACTTGTTACAGTTTTAAAATTTGAGACTTACATGGATAGTCCCTTACTCAGGTATCTACTAAGCAAAGCAATATCCAATCAAAAAGTCGGGCACTACTTCTTTTGGCATCTCAAATCGGAGATGCACGATCCTCAGGTATCACTTCGTTTTGGACTTATTTTGGAAGCATACTGTAGATCATGTGGTGCTTACTTAGATCAATTACAAAAACAAACGGATACACTGCAAAAGCTAATTAACGTGAATGCCATTTTGCAAAAGGATGACACAATGCCACAGAAAATTTTGAAAGATCATTTAAATAAAACTGATTACCAAGAGCTTTTAAAGGACAACTTAAGTCCACTTAATCCAGCCATTAAGTTGGGTGAATTGTGTAGTGATCTATGTGAGGTCAAAACATCAGCAAAGCGGCCGATTATACTTCAGTGGTTTAGCAAAGATCCGTTAGCAGAACAATTTCAACCAAAACATGGGATTTTGTTTAAAAACGGTGATGACTTAAGGCAAGATATGCTTACGTTGCAGATTTTAAGAGTTATGGACGATATTTGGCAAAGTGATGACTTGGATTTATGTATTTCTCCGTACGTTTGCATTTCCATGGGTCAAAACGTTGGTATGATTGAAATTGTACCTAATGCAGAAACTATTATGAGTGTACAAAAGAAAGGTGGAGTAGTGGGGTCCCTACAGTTAAAATCAGGCACAGTTCACCAATGGTTAAAAGACAATAATCCTGGCGAAAAGCAATATAATAAAGCCATTTATAATTTTACAAGGTCCTGTGCTGGTTACTGTGTTGCAACACTGGTTCTTGGTATTGCGGATCGGCATAACGACAATATTATGATCAAGAAAAATGGTCAAATGTTTCATATTGATTTTGGTCATTTTCTTAACCACAAGAAGAAAAAATATGGGATCGTTAGAAATCGTGTTCCTTTCGTTTTACCTGGTGACTTTATGCGAGTTATCTGTCGAGGATCGACATCAGATTTTACAAAAACAAATGAGTATAAACATTTTCAGGACTTGTGCTGCCGAGCGTATTTATCGATCCGATCAAGAGCTAATGTAATTATTAACCTTTTGTGCATGATGTTAGGGGCTGGAATTCCAGAATTATCGTGTTTTGATGATATTGAGTATGTACGAACATCACTTGCTGTTGAAAAAAATCGCGACGATGCCTTACAATATTTTCAGACCTGTTTAGCAGCCGCTCAAAACAAGCAGTGGACAACAAAGGTGGATTGGGTATGTCATGCTATGAAGCATAGCGTGCTTAAATAACCTATTGTTCTTTACCAAAACACAAAAATCATGTTTCGAAGGTACTTTTTTTTTTGTTAAACTACTGTCATTCAAGGTCCTTTATGTTTTTTTGACAATTTAATTTCAAGGTCAATTATGCAAATTGTCGATATCAATTTTATCAGCTATAAATTTTTTTTAATTTAAAAAATCGTGCTAAATTTAGATTTTATGGTGACTGGTTTAAACACTATATAATTTTTTTTATTTTAGAACTTTGACCATTACCGTTCTATTTTTTTTTTATGTTTTTTTGAGATTTTATGTTTTTTTTCTTTTTAAAGGTGATTGTTTTGTTGTAGCTGGTACTGGTACTTGTACTATGTACATATAAATTGCACAAGTTTTTTTTAATAATTTTATTTAATAAGAACAAAAGTATTTATGATTCATATTAACAAATAAAAGTTTTTTTTTCTTTTTCATTTTCAGGAAAAAAACTGTTTTTTTATTATGAAATCATAAATCATTTATTATCGAAATGATTAATTTTTCTAAATCAAATAATAACATTTTTTTGGACATTTTTAGCTAACATCAATTTTTGAAAACTAATTTTATAAAAAATTTACAATGTTTTATGTGAAGAAATTTATAAAATTACGGGCGAAAAGTCATATTTTTAACCACCATAAAAAATTAAATGCTGTGCAATCTTAATTTACCTGTGCCTATTTTTTTGCAGTATAAGTATCAGCATTTTTGTTGTGTTTTATATTTACCAGTGTGTTATTTCTTAATTCTGTGTGTAAAAATCCCTCAAAAATTTGATAATTCTAAAACAAAATTACCTTAATCTATTTTAAAGTAAATTTTAAATGATGTGCTTCGTTCGGTACATTTTAACCAAACTTTGTAATTATTTTAAAGTGTTTTTGTGACAAGTACACCAATTTTACCAGTTTAAGTGAATGTGTTTTTACGCAATCACTGTGTCTTAACATTTATACTATTTTATCGATTTTTCTTTTTTTTCGTTCATTACAAAGTTTCATTCTCTTTTACTTTTAAAGGTTATACCATTTGGTTAATTAACCTTTATATTATGTTCCTACTTTTTTACCCTTAGGTGTATTGCAAATGTGTGTGTAAGACAGGCCTGTCCTACTTATATGTGACTTATTAGCTATGAAAATATTATGCAAAATGGACAAAGATGTTTCATACAAATTTTTTTTGCGAAAAATCAAAAAATAATTGTACTTGTTGACATAATATTTAAAATTGTTGACATAATATTTAAAAAAATATTAATTTGACAATAATAAGAAACTTTTTATACTTCATTAACTATTCTTGCCTTAAAAATACCATATTTTGCATTGAATCAATTTAAAGAATAATTTGCTTTTAAATTGATTTATTTAATTTTAATTATTAATTTGTATTTTTGGATAAAATGAAATTTTATGTTGTGCCAAAAAAAATAGCAGACTTATTTTGCTTTACAGTTCATTTAATTATTAATTTATGACTTGGTTTTAATAGGCACCTATGTATACATTGTAAAATTTGGATTTTATTTTAATTTTTATGAGATAGGTGTTTTTTACATTGGTTAAATAAAACTTGAAACTTTTAGTTAAACAAAAAATCTTTATTAAAATGTAATATTTTTCTTTGCAAAAACTTTGATTTTTTAAACCCAATATATATCGGATTCGTTTTTTGTTATTGTTTCAACAGTTTTGTCCTTTGTATGCTGGCAATAACTTTTATTAAAACAATGTTTTTTTTTTGTTTTTGAAGCATTCAAATGCATTCAGGTGTATATTTAATTATTGTGTTCGTTAAAATTCACGTTTATTGTATGTGCTGTGCCAAACAATGCATTTAGACTAAAGAAAATTAATAAACTTTTCAAATAACTCCAAAAACCTGACAAATTATTAAAACGTTACCTGTCAAATTTAAAACATTTTCTTTTTTTGAACATTTAAATAACCAATTTAAACAAGCAAAATTGTATGTAAGTTTATTAATCTTCTCTTGTTTTTTTTGTTTTATTGCGTGCTTCCTTATTTATAACTTATGTATTATTTCGTGGTAAGTACAAATTGAAAAAGTACATTTTGTTTCTTTGTTAGATTCTAGGCAGTTAAAGAAGTAGTGAAAGAAAAATAAAAAAAATTTACATGTGGCTGTATTTAGAAGGTAAGTTATACGTTTTACTAAAAAAGCCTTGTAACTCCTACTGTTTTACAAACGGAATTGCATTGGCATAAGATAAATAGGAAGAGTTTTAAAAAAAATTTCATAACCTTTATTTGCCAAAAGAACTTAATGCAATTGCCCAAAGAAGACGCGAGATATAAAAAACGGTAACAAATGTTTAGTCCAATGCTATATAACTTACTAAATATCATTGGTGTTATTATTTAACTTGTAAACAATGACGTGCCACCGACTTTTTTTGGTCAAGAGTTCTGTTGTATTTACTAGGTTGTTTCTAAGGTTGAAAGTTCAGTTACGTGTTTTTTAAATTCAAGTTTACTGAAAGTTAAATTAAATATTTCTTGTTACAGTTTGTAATTTTTTTTAAATATGTCTTCGGCCCTTAAACGATTTTTAACCAGTCGCCAAAGCTATGCAAGTTTACACCAAGCTTTAAAGGTTTATTTTAATTTTAAAATAACTTAATAAAAAATAAACAATTTAGACGTTTTATAATTTTTCTGTGTTGACTTTGGTGTTCACAAAATCAGAATTATCTTTAATTTGCTATTTAAAATATGTTTTTATTGTTTAAAGGTTCAAAATTGCTGTTTAAACCTGCTTTTTAAAAAGTTTATCAACTTTTTTAATAAAGTTTATTATATTGCATTTTAAAAAATACTTGACTATAAGACTATACAGTTTTTTTATTGTTTCAATTTTCCACAGGGTATTACAAGATCTACGAATGCAGTTCGATATCAGCCATGCCGCAATCTTTCCATCCATGAATACCTAAGTCTTGGATTATTAAGAGATGCTGGAATAAATGTACCAGAAGGAGGGGTGGCCACAACACCAGATGAAGCTTTCAATATTGCCAAAAATCTTTGTAAGTTTGTTTTAAGTGTCCTGAAACCATATTTATGATTAAGTTAATAGGATTTTTATACCTTTTTTTAACACTTGTTCAATTCTTAGTTAAGTTTTTAGCTATATTAGGTTGAACTATATTTTAGGTTGTTTTTACACTTATACATTTTGGTTTTTAGCTACCTCTGATTCTGTGGTCAAGGCACAAGTATTGGCCGGTGGTAGAGGCAAGGGAAAATTTGAGAGTGGATTGGAAGGAGGTGTTAAGATAGTCTTCTCGTAAGTAGCTACTTTTTTACTAAAACCTTAAAAATTTATTTAAAAAAAAATAAAAACTGTTTGTGCTAAATTGTTAAGTACCCTTAAATTTTTTGGCATATGGGTAAATATAAAATTTTATATTTTAATGCAGACCTGATGAAGTAAAGGATATTTCCAGCAAGATGTTGGGAAACAAGTTGTTTACTAAACAAACAGGGGAACAAGGAAGAATCTGTGAGAAGGTCTTAGTTGTGGAGAGAAAATATTTAAGACGTGAATACTACTTTGCTATCACAATGGAAAGAGGCTCCACAAGATTCGTAAGTCTATTAATACACTAGTTAGTTGCTTACCCTCAGGGCTGCATATATATAATATTTATCAAGCCTCACATGTAGATTGCAAAAAAGTTGTTTTATATCGGTTTAGGGGCCGGTGTTAATTGGAAGTTCACAAGGTGGAATGGATATTGAAACTGTGGCTGCAAAATCCCCTGAAGCTATCATTAAAGAATATGTTGATATCAATAAAGGTAGCTACATGTTTTTTGTAACATGACTTTGGTTCCGAATCTTTTGCGTGGGTTTTTAATTATACAAGTGTATTGTATAAAATTATGTTGTTTAAAATATTAAAAGAGTTTAAAATATTAAAAAAAAAGATGTTTAAAATATTAAAAGAGTTAAATAGTTGTTATTGAACAATTTAATCAAAAAATGTTTTTATAATGTTGTTTTTTTCTATAACAAATTGTTTAATTTTTAACATAGTTCGATAAACAATTTTTTTAAACATAGTTTAATAAAATAACATTTATTTTAATTAATAGGACTTGGCCAGGAGCAAGCTTTAGGAATGGCTGTCAAGATGGGATTCTCAGAAAGCACCCAGAGTCAGGCTGCTGAATATTTTATAAAAATGTACAATTTGTTTCTGAGCAAAGATGCAACTTTAATTGAGATTAATCCTATGGCTGAAGACGCTGAAGGGCAAGGTTTGTAAGGAGAATAAAATTAGTTCAAGTAACATTTGTATAATAACAGACTTCATTATTAGGACCCGACTTTGAATCTTATGTATAACTTTAAAAGATTTTAAATTTATATTTTTATCTTTGTTTTTAAAATTATTTTATTTTTCTTTGTAGTTATTTGTATGGATGCAAAGTTAAACTTTGACGACAATGCAGCACACAGACAGAGCGAGATCTTTTCATACCGGGATTGGGCGCAAGAAGATGACAGAGATGTTCAGGCAGCAAAAGCTGACATCAACTACATCGGTCTAGATGGCAATATTGGTTGCCTAGGTAAATATATAGTTTGATAGGCTAAGCAATACAGCCTTCAGTTTTTTTGTATTTACAACATTGATTATTTAGGTTTTGTATAGGGTTTTCGTAAGTTTTTTAATAATTAGTGAATTTTATTTTTAGTTAATGGAGCTGGCCTTGCCATGGCAACCATGGATATCATCAAACTCCATGGAGGAACTCCTGCCAACTTCCTGGATGTCGGAGGTGGAGCAACAGCCGATCAGGTCATGGAGGCTTTCAAGCTCATTACATCTGATACAAGTGTAAGTAATTTTGAAAGTTTCAGTGAACAAAAAGAAAATTATTTAAAAAAGTTTTTTTTTTTTCTTATTCTTGAAAATTGCTTTAAATTGCTGCAATGTTTTTGCAGGTAAATTCAATTTTAGTTAATATATTTGGAGGGATAATGAGATGTGATGTCATTGCACAAGGCATCATACAAGCTGCACAACAACTTGATTTAAAAATACCAATTATTGTTAGATTGCAAGGTAACATAAAAAATTATATGAAAATTGATTCATTTTAAAAACAAATAAATAATGTTGAACTGTATGGTGATTTATATTTTATTTCAAAATTGCACAGGTACGAAAGTAGAAGATGCAAAAGCCCTTATTGCCAATTCTCAACTAAAAATTCTAACATGTGATAGCCTTAACGAAGCTGCTAAAATGGTAGGTTCTGTTTAATGTTACTTAATTTGTACTTTATTGATTAAAAACATCAATTTTTTATTGTTTTTTAGGTTGTTAAATTATCAGATATTGTTGGACTTGCAAGGGAGGCTTCAATTGATGTTAAATTTGAACTTCCCATTTAAAACTTCAGAATTTATTTTTGTTATATTTGTTTCATTTAAAAAAAAAGTTCTAAGTATATTGAGTTCAAGTCTGTTAATCAAATGTGATTGTATCCAAGTTAATGTGACAAATTATATTTCTCTGTTTGTACGCAACTGTCCTGCCTTTATTTGTTGGGTATTTCTTTTAAACTTGCTTATTGCATTTTGGTAAATTAAATTTGAGTAGTAAATTGAAAAGGTGATTTAGGATTACTTGTTTAACAACTTTCAAGCATAAATTTGTTATTAAAACCAAAACCTCATTTCAATATTAGAGTACACAATTCTAAATTAATTAATTAATAATCTTTAATTGTTTCAAATATGTGTAAATTGTAGTTTTCTGGGTAAAGTTCTTATTTGTCTAAGAAGTTGTTTTCATGACACTTGGTTTATTGTTTAAAAAGAGTGTCAATAAAATTATTTAATTATTAAACAGCTTTGCTGAAATTTTAGTAGCTTGCCGAAATATATTTTGCTTTCTTTTTTATCCATCCTCAAAAAATTGGTGCAGGTTATTTTTGATTGAGGATAAAAATGTTTAAAAAAACACTTTTTAAAACTTTAAAGTGTTTACCATAAGTTGTTGCAAGAGAAAATTAAATTACCACAACAATCTGCTAACAAGTGTTAGTAGCCAAAATTTAAATAAAAAGGTAACTGTTAATTAATGTAATAAACTTTATAAGATTATTTTAGAACTGTTTTCAAATAGTGTTTTAATTAAAAAATGCAAAATTTTTTTTTTTAATTTGGAATAATGAATAGTTAGTTATAGCTTTTAGAAAAATAATTGGTTATGCTTAAGTAGGCTATTTAATAAATTATTGTTTTTTATATTAACAAATGACAGAACCCAGCTTATACGAAATAATGGATGAAAATTTAGAAAATGAATTATTGAAATGCCCATGGCAAATATTATCAACTGATGACGCTGGGCAAACAACACAATTTTTAATTAAATTTCTTTGCCAAGATAATTCCTATACGATAGTGGTTTGTGATAAGTTCCAATTGTATAATGAAGTACTAAACAAAGCGGGAATTATCGAACGATTGCGAGAATGCAACAAACGATTAGAAGCCCCTGTTTCCAAAGTTTTGGCACATATACAAGAAAGTATCTCTCACCATTCTGGGTTTGACATAAATATCTCGGGACAAAGTCTAAAAATTGTTCTGAAAAATAAATTTGTTGGCGATATACCCTTTAACTGGATATTCAATTGTGAGAAAAGCTTGTTTCTTACTGATTTGTTAATAAATAAACCAATGGTGTACTCTATTTCTTCTCTCTTATGTGAAAATGCAAAGTTAAAAGCTAACATATTGCAAAAAGATGTGGAAATTGAAGATTACAAAGACAATGGTGCCAGAGTAAGTAGGCCATACTTGGAAACTGCAAAATTTATTGAAAGTGAATTTGAGAACCAGCTAAAAAGCTCTAGAGATTTTGCAATCTCATTAACTAAACCAACTCAAGAAATAATGACCTCAAACGTGTTTAACGAAAAACTATTATCAACTGCAATACTTTCAAAATCAGAAGATATTAAAAGAGTTGCACTTGAAAGCCCTTCAAAAGTTAAAAGGCACTTAAACAATGACAAAAAGCTAACTCAAAAGGGCAAAGTTTTGCATAAAAGAAGAAACTTGAAACCCAAGGTAAGGGGTTGTGTTTTAGATGCAAGCGATGAAGAATCAAGTTTGCCAACTTCTGAAGTTAACTTAGTTTTAAAATCAAATAAAACTCCTACAAAAAAGAAAAATATAAAAAGACATAAAAAATCCACATTTTAATTAGTAATTTTTATATAGTAATGATTTGATGCACTTAATTAATTTGATTCTTTACTATTTTAATTTTTATGGTCGTGTTTATTTACATTTAATAAAAATTTATATATCTTTTATTAAAAGTGGTGTAACTCTTTCTTTATAAACAAAATATGTAAACATCTATTATTATTAGGTTAACTAGTTTAGAGCGGCACATAAAGTGAGAAATTAAGATATAGTTAAATTTGCTCCCCATTTCTTTCTGTAGCAAAAGTGTCCCAACACCCACAGCCATAATATTTAATTAAAATTCACAATACCCTTTTTAAATTAGGTTTAAAACAAGATGTAACAGTTGCAATAACATACTTACTTCAATGGACGAATTTGTTTTATTATTATCTAGATTTAAAAAAAATCTTTCTTAAAATAAAATGGGTTTAGTGACTATACTATAAAAAATCCTAATGTAATAATAAGTACTTAATGGAATATTTTAAATTATGAAATTTAGTTTGTCTTCCCTTCCTGTCGCATTAATGATATATTTATTGTATTTCTTTTTAATTACTTTTACTGCGCAAAAAAACTAAAAAAAATTGAATGACATTAGTAGACGACATCTTCTTCCCGGCGTTTAGCTTTCAGAAAAATAATAGATACGTGTAATTAAATTAAATTTATACTAACTTGAATAAAAATGCATATTAAATAAAATTTTTTACTCAAATTTTTACAATAGTTAACATACGTTTATTGCCAAATTATTAATTGTTATTTAAACTTTTTACGGAAAAAATATTACGCCATTGTTGACATATTACAGTAAAAGCCCTACTCTTAAAAGCAATGCAGTAAAATCAGAACGTAGACGATGACGCCTCGATGATTTTAGAATATTAATTTTCAGTTAGGAAGCAAGGTTTTAATTTTAAATTTAACATTCTTAAATATTTAACTATTTATTTTCATTTGGTAAACATAATATTTTGAGATATTGGGTACTTTTAACGACTGACAGACTGGACTTCAATTTAAAAAAAAATTCAGTAAAATCGATTAAATTCGAAGACTTTTAAATAGCAAAACAACTAAACAGGGAGAATTAATAAAATAAATTTTAAAGAAAACTAACTAAATTGCTATTAAAATAATTATTAATAATATCCTATATATACAATTTAAATAACTTAATATATTTTAGGTTAATTGTATTTAACTAGGCTATAAACTGTCCTTATTTATTTTTAGATTTATAAGAGATATCTGCGAATCTAGATATCAATGCTATAAAAATGTTTAATTGAAATTTTTATAGGCTATATAAGTATATATATTTATTTTTATGACTTTAAAATTGCTTAAAAAGTAATATTTTGGTTACTTTTTTATAAATACAGACGCTTATGTAAAAACCTTTATTAAATTAAAAGTGATTTTAAAAACTACTTAAAATAATTTTCTTAATTTTGTACATTATGACAAAGCTAATGGAATGGTTATTTGGTGTTGGGACAATACTAGCAGTGTGGGCAACAGTTGTGTTTAAATGGGTAGAAAATATTCCAACAGAAATTTACAATTTTGTTTTGCCGTTACCCTTTGTCTTACTTTTTGGATTTGCAATATATTCGATAATCATTATTTTATATCGAGTTGCTCATTTTAACAATTGCACAGAAGCTGGGGATGAATTAAAACGACAAATTAAAGAAGCAAAATTAGACTTGGCTAGTAAAGGAATGGTTTTTGATTAACAAATTATATTATTTTAAACTAAAAAATTCAAACAAATTTTGCCATGTCAAAATTTGAAATTACCTATTGAATATATAACATTTTTTTACAACTAGACCACTAAATTTTCTTTGAGCAGATTTGAATTCATTGTTAAGTATTCCGGTGTACCTAATCAATATGCTTGTATTTTATGCACTTTTCTTTTTTTCCAGCTATTTTGTATTGCCTAATCATTGTATTTATATTGGTAGTAACCAAGAATTGGTATGCTAAAATGTGCTAATATTTTGTGATTTACAAAATGTATCTCATTTCTTTTTTCTAGGACCAAGTAAAATTGTGTATCTTGTTTAAATTGCTTATAAATGCTAAAATCTTTCTATTAGGCTATAGAATCAAAAATTTAAATTGATAAACTATGGCTTACTACGGACAACAACAGCAACAATACGGGTATGTTGTTTTGTATTCATAAATTTATTTTGTTTAAACATAGAATTGGAATTACACAAGAATTTGGGTCAATTTTTTTTCAAACTTAAAAGAAAAAAAAAAGTTAAAACTTGGCTGTACAAAATATCTATATTTTTTTTCTAAGTTTGTTAAGTACTTTCTAGTACAGCTATCCTTATAAATTTTATTTATATTAAAAAATATTATTGTACAGGCAATACCCACAACAACAAGGTTATGGCAACCAACAGCAAATGAATTCGCATTATCAAGGTTTTGGTAATAATGTAAGTTCAACTACAGGCTCTTCTACTGCTTCTGCTACTAATGCGTAAGTTTAATACGTGTAAAAAAGACGAATAAACATATTTATATATAATAAATTTTGATGCAAAAGGGTATACATAATTAAAATAACAAAAAGATTTGCATGATATTAAATCTATGTACAGCAAGATATCAAAAGACACAAAATTTAGGCTTATTAATTTCTTTTTTTATTAAAACGTCGTTTTGTTTAAAATCTTTCTTGAAATTTTTTTTATGTTAAAATTAGATACAATACTTCTGCTGGCACAGGCCAAAAATCTACCAGTACAGCTTACCCTACTCAGGGTTATAATTATGGATATAGTGGAAACTCAACAACAACTAACTCGAATTCTCAACCCAATCTGCAAAATTTTCAGGTTTTTATAACTTTGAAATATTTAGTTGTCGTAAAAAAATTTTTTCACTATATTTGGGTAGACAAGTTTGAGTGCTATGCTATAAAAGCATGTCACTTATTGCCACTGAAACATGTAAGCAGTTGGAATCAAACATTGGACCTTATGTGGTGGTCTCTAAACCACTGCACTATGTCGACATTCTTTGTTTGAATGATTTTAGTTGAATCATCATATAAAAAAATAGAATGCTCAATTTTTGATTTTATTTTTTTTAATTTGAAATTTTATCCTTTTTGTAGAGTTTGTGGTACAATCATGCATCGATGACTTCAAATACCCAAACCACTACGAGTCAACAACAGTCGAGTCTAAATACATCGACAAACACGCAACAACAACAACAACAAAGACAGCAACAAATGGCTGCTTATCAAGCACAAATGGCCCAGGTTGGTATTTAAATATAATATTGATTTAAATTATTAAGTTAAAATAGACCCTTAAAAAAAAAAAAAAAAAAAAAATCAATATATAAAGTATAGGGTTTATAATTAATTGTCTTTGAAGAGACCTTTAAATATATTGTACACCTATTAAAGGAGCAGCGCTTTATATTTGTTTATACTCCACTAAATTAGATTATAAGATTTTAACTTAATTAACTTTCATGTTTTTTAGCAATACATGCATTACCAGCAACAGCAAGCTGCTTATATGGCTTCATACCAACAGCAAATGAATTCAAACGGTAATTCTTCTTAATTCTCATTTTTAATTGCAATTTGGTTTTGTGTAAAATTATTACTCGATGCTATTATTATATTGCTGTCGTTTTTTGTTTTTTTTAAACTGTATATACTGTTTGTAAATAATTGTGTTTAATTTTATACAAAATCTTTTTTCTGTTATTGCAATATTAAGCATTTTTACTGATTCTGCTAAGTTTTGTTTAGGGAACCTAACTTTAATCTCAAATTTTAATGTATTTTTAATTTTTAGCCTCTCAAAACATGTATAACAAACAAAATTCTGGAGATAAATCGATGAACAAGAACGACCAGCAATCAAACCAACAACAAGCTTCTAACACTACAAGTATATACCATTTATTATACTTATATTTAAATTCTTAATAAAGAAAAGAAAGTTACTGTATAGGTTTTTAGCTAATATCATTGTTTAGATTATGAAACTATTTTTAGATGGGAGTGTTTGAATTTAAATTTTTAATTATATTTTTGGTTATTCTGGTTGCTCTATATTAGGCTGGCTTATGTAAAAATTAATAAATTTAAATTAATTTAGGTTGGAACTCTGCTGGAAATAATCAAGACTCAAGAATGGTAAACTTTACACAATAGATCTTACCTATTATTTACATATGTTTTAAATGGTAACCATAAATATGCCAATCATTTCAACTTCCTTCTGTAGTATTTAAATGTGAAACAAATTTGACTGTTGTTTGTAATTAATCACTAATGATCATTCATTATTAATTAGAAAACTTGCTTTAAATCATTTAACATTAATAAGACAGGGATTTTAATGTTTAATTTAAACTTCACTATTGCTAGCTGTACATCAATATATAATGGGGCTTAGTGGATGATATATATATATATATATAAATGTCATCCAATTTATAGGCCTTTAAAATAAATAAAACTGCCATTTGTGGTGTGTTCGTAAATTATCAACGACGAAACTTGTTTGAGAGTTGTAACCATATTACAACATTAAAATCTTGAATGCAGGGTGGGGCATCGACTAGTTATCTAATATTTTTAAAATATTTTATTTTTAACCAATTTTTTCCAGGCCAACAGCCATACAACTCAACTACGCTTTGGTTATGTGAACTACCTTACCTTAGACATAGTTTCTCGCATTACGGATAATTAAATTTTTCTTATTAATATTTTATAGAGAAATAGTGGGCAGACAGGCAGTTGGGGAAATCAACAAAATCAAGGAAGAGATTGGACCCAAGCCTCCAATAACTCTCAACAGGTTTGCTTGTGAAAATAAATATTGAAAAAATAACTTTAATAAATACCATTTTTTGATTTACTTTGAAATAATGAAAATTTGGTAAACATGAATTTTTAAATTATTTTGAAACATTTACACTTTTGTTTTACTGTATTTAATTTGTTTTTTGTTAAAATTAATCCTATTTTTTTAGTTTTATATTTTAAAATAATTTTAATTTTTTTTCAATTTTGTTGTTTACCTAATTCTTCTTAATTTTATTAGCAACAACAAAATGGTTACCCCACCAATGCTGGGGGTGATTACACATGGGGGGCTCAACAACCCAATCAACAACAACAAGGAAGCATACAGGGACAACCACAAATGTATCAACAACAACAACGACAACAACAAAACTATCAACAAAATTTTCAGCAAGGGGGTGGCAACAACCAAAGAGGTAATTTTTGTTGTTTTACCTGGCAATAAAACTGACTTATGTATTTTTATAATTTTTTTTTCTTTTTTTTGGTTTATTTAATTTAAAAATTTATAATTTAACATACTGGGTTTGATTCCAGGCAATTACCAAGATGGCAACCAATCTGGTGGCAACAAATGGAACCAGCAAAACTACCAGACTGGTAACAACTATAGTGGCGAAAACAGGGGTGGTCAGTGGAATCAGCAGGGTGGGGGAAACAGGGATGGAGGCTGGGGTGACTGGGAGGGGGCAAAGAACAGGTCCCAGGGTGAGCCCCATATACCCCCGTTTCCCGAGCAATGGCAAATGGGTGGAAGGCAAATGAACCAGGGTTATGATGAGAGAAATAGGGGAAATAAAGAATGGCAACAGCAGGTAAGATTAAAGCTTTCTATGTTACAATATCTGTCGTTGCACAACAAATGTTTGTTGCACAACATACATGTTGAACAATTTTTAAAATGTTGAATATTGTATACTTTTAAGTTTTTTTTTAGTCTTAAAATCTAGAAGCACAAAATTTTAAAAGTAAGGTAAAAAAATATAAAAGTTTAACATATATAAGGATTAAATATAAATCTAAACCTGTAACAAAGTAACACAAATTGAATCAAAAGTTTTAAATCAAATCTGTTGACCTTTAAAAACACAAATTAAATTTTTTTTGTTTATTCCTAAAATATTAATGTTATGTAGGGATATGATGGAGGAAATAAAATGATGGGAAATCAAGGACGGTAAGTTTCATAACCTTTATTTTTTTTCGAAAGATTTTTTTAGGCTCAAAACTGAATGGCTGGTGAAAAAAAACATGTGCTGTTTTGTTATAAAGATCTTCAACAAGTCGTTTAGACAGTGTTGTACTACATTTTTAAAAACTTTATACACTTGGAAAAAAAACAGAAAAAGTTACTAAAAGTGCTATGTTAGAGAGTTTTGCATATCTGTAGATAATGTATATAGCATGTTTGTATGGTTAACACTGAATCACAAAATGGCTTTAGAACCTTTAAAAATGTCTGTGGTACTTACAATTTCATTTTTTTAAATACTGGAAACAGTAAACATAAAAAACCAGGTTACCATATTTTTAGTAAATGTATACAAGCTGGTACTTTCTATGTTATCCCTAACAGGGCTTCCCTTCTCTTTTTTTTAATTAAATTAAATTTTTTTTTAAGTTGTATAACTAAAAAAAGTAGACAAAATTATTTAAAGCTAAAACCATTTTTGTGTTCAGTGACACCAACTTTATCAATTTTTGAATAAAAAAATATTACCAATATAGGACTTTAACTAATAAAATCAAATGTTTTTTTTTTTTAATTTGTTGTTAAATTGACAGATATTCTCGTGATGGAAGTTCTCAGGGCAATCGAGGAAGCGATTTTGAAAATCGGGGAAATCAGCAACTACCAAGACCCTCAAGAGGTAAATACAACTGTTTACCTGTTACTTGTATAGTAGACTTTTACTTTTCAAAATTTTTAAATTACGAACAATATGCTATTTTAAAAGCCTTATATGTTATCATTAGGGTGTTACAATTAGGCATACATTTTGTTAATCGTTAATTTTTTATTTTAACATTTCTGATTATTTTTAAATTAAACTTGTTGCAATGTATTTTGTATGAAGGCGACAAGGGAGATAGGGAATTATGGTCACCGGTTGATTCCAAGAAATATCAAGGAAAAAATAGCAAAATTAAGGAGGGAGATTTGGTAAGTTAAACTCTTATATGATTTTAACCATAAAGAGTAGTTTCGTTAACTTTTCTAAACCAAATAATTATTTTGTGCTACATAATTTTTGATGTATATTAGAGTGTTATTTTTAACAAACAACATATCATTAAGCAACTACTTTTCTCATTAGTTGATTGCTTATACTCCAGGCTTCTATTTATTTGTCGTAATATAACTAATATTTGCATAGGGTAATTTATTCACACAGCACAAATGCATTTTTTTAATCGACATAAACCCTGACTTACAAAATTGCGTATTATTTTAAGTAAGTAAAAATTTACATGTTATAAAGCTTAGTGGGCAATAGATATAGAAATATATGTCCCATTTAAAAAATTCAAACATGCAAAACTACTGTTTGTTGTGTGCAAGTAAATTACACTGGCATATGTTAGTTACAAAGCGGCCATTATATCAATTAAAATGCAGCTCAGAATTGAATACTATTTGTAATATATTACAAAGTTAACTTGAAATATACTGTTCTAACCCTTAAAATATATCGATATTCACAGGACAAACCTATACAGGCAACAGAGATAAAGTCTTACTTGTATGCCTGGTTTGGTGTGAGAAGAAAGCGACCAGTTTATGATATTCACTCAGTTGGTGAGAGACCCGAACAAACTTTCCGTTGCGAGGTAACTTAACTTTATAAAATTTAAACCGTTGAAATGATCTGTTTTAATCTGTTACTGCTAAAATTAATAAATAAGTGAAAGGATTTTTTAGGTTCCCAAGTTTTTTTTGATGCTGTTTAAAGTTATGAAATTTTAAAAATCAAATAGTAATTCAAGCACAGCATTTTAATTTTGCACTAAAAATAAATTAAAAATTTTTACATTTTAATTTGTCTTCAAAAAAATTTAATTTTTAAATATTTATTTTTATTTTTTAGCTAAGAATTAACGGATATAAGTTTATTGGAGTTGGGGAGGCTGCAAGTAAGAAGGAATCACAAACTGACGCTGCATGGAACTTTGCTGAATTTCTTGTTAAAAGAGGGGAGCTAACCAGAGAAGAACTACCAGCTAAAACGGTACAAACTATTTATTTATTACCATATTTAACTGGTTAAATTGATTATTAAAGTGGATCTGGTTTAAAAAATGGTTGTTGTAAACGGGTTAAATATATTTATTACCATATTTCATTGGTTAAAAATAATTATTAAAATGTCTTCATTATAAAAAATGGTTGTGGTCAACTAGGTATAATATGGTTGTAGACATGGTGTACTAGTTAAACATATGGTTTTTTAATTTGGTTAAAAAGATAAAAGTAATAAACTGGACTAAAAATGGTTTAAAAAAAATGGTTTTGATAAACTGTTAAAAATATTTTTTTATAAATAACAACAATTTCTATTTTGCTTAAAACTAACAAAAATATAAACAAAAGATAACTTTATCATTTTTCAACTGGCAACTCAGGTTAGGTTGTTAAGCGATAAAAATTAAACATGTTATTGTTGTAGAATGTTGACGAGAGTTCGGATAATGAGATCGGGGTTGTTAAAGATGATTCTGATGGAAGAAATGATTACAGAAGTAAGAAAATTTTAAAGTTTTATTTTTTTAAATTTTTTTTAACATTTTTATTTTGATATTTCAAAGTTTTTTTTTTTTTTTAGGCCAGCAAAGAAGAAACAGGGCAAGGGGAAATATCCCGTCTTTAATGAGTCTAAATGTTCAACCAACGGTTAGTAAAAAAATTAAAAATTAAAAAAATATTTATTTACTTTTACAAGTATATTTTAATTTTTTTTAATTAATTTTAAACTGTTTGGACCTATTTACATCATTTTTAAAATTATCAGGGTGATTTCCCTAATATACCACCCCCTTATATGTATAATCGAAGACCCAACAACAACCAGCCGTGGGGGGGAAACAAAAGGGATTGGGACGGACCCTGGAGAGGAGGTCAACGCCGGGGTCCTCCTGGAAGAGGGAGGTGGAATGGTCCTCAGAATGATTACTGGAGAAGGAGGGATCAGGAGGAGCAGTGGTTGGAGGAAATTCATCAAAGTCCGGAGTTGTAAGTTTTTTTTATTTTTTTTTAAAGATTTAAAGAAAATCTTTTTTTTTTAAATAAAAAAAGAAGTGAATGTTTTAAAGAGTTAGTTTTTTTGTTAAATCTTTTTTTTCTTGGTGTGAAAAGACCAATTTTATGGACTGAGCATGTTAGGATAAAAATAATAAAGCCGACATTAATGAAGCTGAATTGGTTTTGGGCTAGGCAGGGACTTTTATTATTAAAAGCTTCTTACTAAAGGGTGTTACAACATAAAAGCATTGAAAAAAACCTTTTACCTTAGAATATCCAAGTGTTCTAACTACTACACCATACTGCCATTCATTTATAGTATTATAATAGATAACTGGACATAGTTTATGTTAGGTTTTTTTTTTAAATATTAATAATTTCTGTTTTGTAGTGCCAACCCAGAAGATATTTTCATAAATCGAATGATTATGAACCAACAAGAAGCTACAATGGGAGGGATGGAAGGAAGACCTGGAGAGTGGACCAGTGTGCCGGTAAAAATATATTTATTGGTTTTTATTTTTATATTATTATAAATCATAGGGTATAAACTTTTAAACAATTTTAATTTATTTTTGACAAATAAAATTTGGATCACTTGTACTTTATGGTCCTTGAAACAATAGAATCATAAGGTACAGGAGAGAATTAGTAAAGGCAGTAAAGTATGAGAGGTCATTTAAGGACCGTAAAGTGCAAGTGATCCAAAAATTTATATAAAAAACTTAACTTTTTTAAAACTAAAATTTTAATAATAAATTTTATTTTTTAGTCAAAAACGCGAACATCAGCTACTCTAGATGACAGACATGTAACAAGTAAACATGCAGCTATTTATCCTCATGAGGATGAACTAAAAGCTGTTCACAGAATGGTAACTGTGGCAGAAAAAGCTTTAAAAGCTCTTTCTGATCAATTTGTTGACGAAGATCATCCATTGTCAGCTGATGAAGGTAAAAAAATTTACAAAAATTTTTTATTTTTTTTATTTTTGATTGATTTGTTTTGTGTTTGAATAAAATTTGTCTCGTTTTGGGTATTATTAGAAAAGTACTTACTTACCTGGTTTTATTGTCTGTTAAATGGTTAAAATCTTTTAGTTTTATTAAAGTTTGTTACATAAAAACAACTTAGATATTAAAAATTAAGTTTTTCTTAATTTTAATTTATGTTAATTTTACAGAAGAAGATAATGCAGAGGAGAATGAAGAAAAAACTGAAAAATCAGCTGAAAAGGAAGAAGATAAAGAGAAAGAAGAAAAGGAAGGTGAAGAAGGCAATAAGGATGAAGAAGAAGTTGATGCTGAAAAAGAGAAAGCTGAAAAGAAGGCCAAGATTCAAATGTAAATTTTATATAACTAAAAATGGTATTATTTTTGGGTGACATACAAACTAAAATTTTTATCTGGTATTTATTCAAGATTGAAACGGCCAAAGAAGAAGACAAAACGTGTTCCAGATGATCGACCACGTGTCCTGAGTGCTGTAAATAGAGTTGGAAGGTTGGCAAAGGGTCTTCTGATTCACGGAGACGACCTCGTCACTCTCGTGTTGTTGTGTGGTTGTATTCCAACAAAATCTTTGCTAGCAAGAATTCTTAAACATTTACCAGGTAGAAAATGTTTTTTTTTGTTAAAATTTGCTGCTTTTTGAGGTTATGCGAAAGTAATTTCAAAAAATGACAGTAAAAATATCAATTTTTTTCATTTTCTAATTTTAAGTTTTTTTTAATTTTTTTTAATAAATTTTTATTGATAAATAAAAATTATTACTGCTTTAAATTCGGATTTTCAAACAGATTTTTTATATTTTTGTTCAAATGTGTTTAAATTTTATATTTTTTAAAGCCAAACTTAAGGAGTCTGACAGTGAATTCAATTATGAACTCACAGAAAATGAGGGAGGATTTACTATTACATCCGATTGTAAAATCCCAATTAAAGTAAGTTTAATCGGGTAATACAAATTACTTACTTTTTAAAAACATATTTTGTAATTTTACTTACAGTTTGTTTAACTTGCAATTTCATATTCAGTTTAGGTAAAAAAAAATGGTAAAAAATGGATTTTTCAATTTTTTTTTAGCTTTCGGTGATAATGGCAACCACTGCAATCAGATTGTCAAACCTTGTTGTCAAGAAGGAAGAAGAATCAGGTAAGATTATATTTTTATTCACAACACTTATTATAAAACGTCTCATTACAACTCAAATTTAATTTTAGTAATGCGTTTTTGATGTTTACTGTTTAATTATGTATATAGATGCTTACAATTAATTATTATAAAATAGTTTTAATTAGTGTTCAATTTAAGTGAAGTAAGTAAGTAACTGTGTTAAAACAGGTATATATATATTTTTTAAACTAATTTTACTGGGTTTATTGAAATCTAGTGGGCAACTTTTGGGGGCCAATTTTTAATTTTATCATAAACTTACCTATTAAACAATTTTATAAAAGTCTGGATAAAAAATTAGTCGTCTTCTTTTTGGGATACAGATGCAGGGGAAGAAGAGCCGGAAGACATGATCCCAAAAGCATTGTTGCTAGGGGCACTCGCCCGTCTGCGCTACGCCAAATGGTTCCAGGTCATTAAGCAAACCTAATACCATGTCCAATACAAATTGTTGTTAAAGGGTTTTGTATTATGTTGCACATGGTATCAGCTATGCCCACTAACTTAGTTTGTTTTTGTTAAAAAAGTTAGATGAAAAAAAGTTGACCTCTGGGAATGTCCCGTTTTTTCGACGGCACATTTTTCTTGAGCTCAACATTTATTTAAAAAAAATTTAAATTTTTAAATTTTTGTTTATTAACTTTTTTGTAGTCCAAGGCCAGCCAACAGGATTCCTGTGTTGTGATTATCAGGATTTTGAGGGATTTGAAAGTAAGAGAAGAAGTCTGGCAACCACTAACAGATTGGGTAAAAAATTCTAAATTGTTTCAGTAGTAGATAAAAAACATATAAAAAAAGGTTTAAATAATTTGGAGCCAAATCTATGCAAATAAAACTTGTCTTTTTGCAGTTGGAATTTTAACTAAAAAATGTATCAATTTTTTTTACAAATTAATTTTTTTTATTCCATCAATCAGGCTCTAGAGAACTTGGTTTACATTTCTCTGTCAAGTTCAACCGAGCATATGGGACCAGGAGATGCATTTAGACGATTCTTTGAGGTAGTTGCTGGAGGTATCTTGCTACCAGGTGGGTTCCATTTAACCTTAGAACAATAATATGCAAAGAGGATAATTTTTGGGGTCTTTTTTACCCTTATTTAAGATGATATTATTTAATGCCATTGTCTTGAGGGTTTAAACTCTTAACCTAATCATCTTAGAGAGAAAATTTGAATTTAATTATTTTGTGGAAATAAATTGTTTTTAATTTTGGTAATTTTGATTGCAAATTGGTTTTTAGATCGTCGTGGGGTTCAGGATCCTTGTGAAAAAGAAAAAGTTGATGTCCTAGATTGTTGCACCGAACAACAACTTGAAGATATCACAAGTTTTGCCCAAAACTGTTTGCTTAAAATCGCATTTCGACAAATTCACGATGTAAGAACCAAAATGAATTTTTTTTTAGCAATTATTGCAGAAATTATATAATGAAACTAAATAAAACAATTACAAAAATATTTTACAAATTGAATAATTTTTTTTTTTAAATGAATTTTTTTTACAAGATTTCTATTTTTAACTTTAATTTTTTCAAACTTAAAAATTTTTTTTTTTAGATTCTTGGAATGGAAAGATTAACTCTTCTCTCAAAATATTCTTCTTATGGTCAGCAATCCTCTTCTTCTACTCCCATGTCGACAGAGGAAGAAGGAGGAAGAAAAAGAAGGCTGGAGCACAACAGTAGTGACAGTGTTGTGGAGAGTCCAAAAAGATCACTAACCGATGAAGAAGGTTCAAAAATTTTTTTTTAATTTTTTTTCTTAAAAAATTGTTAAAAAAAGTTTTTTTTTTGCTTAAATAGTTAAAAAATTTTGTTTTTAAAATTTGGAAATAATTTTGAGTTTTTTTGATATTTGTAAAATTTTTACTTTTCCAGATACTCAACAAAACATGGCTGACTTGACTTTACAAGACCCAAACAAGGACAAAAAAATTAGTTCTCCCAACGCTCTATCTGCCTTCAATATTACAGATTTAAAAGAAACCGATCTAAGTGAACCTATCGTAACTGAAACAAATATAACAGGCAACGAAGCTAAACAAGATGATACCGAAGTGAGCGACGTTAAAAAAGATGCGATCAATGTTGGCCAAGAGAAAAAAGACGCAAACGAAGAAACAAATTCTGAAACTAAATCTGAGAATCTTGTTGAAGAAGAAAAAATGGAGTCTTAATTTGAGTAAAAATTAATTTAGACAATTTTGCATTAATTGCAAAATATTTCGGATTGTAAATGTCATTATAAACTGTTTAATGTTAATTAAAGGGATAGAAAGGGCTTTTAAAAAACAGGGGTTTGTATAATATTTTGACGTATCTACTTGATTAAAAAATGCTGCTTTGTTATATATTGTGTGTAGGGCAATTTTAATTTGTTTTGTCCTTGTTTTATTTGGCCTTTTTCCTAAGGGCTTTTGTTTTACTATAGTTGTGTTGTTTGTTATTTTGTGGCCATTACTAATATTACATTCAGAGAATAAACAATTTTCATCCCTAAATTTTGGTGTTTTTAGGTTAACTTAATTAGTTATTTTAACGTAAAAACACAAGAAAGATTTTAAATTGCATGGAAATTTAAATTTTAGGTTAAATATTCAAAAAAACACGTGTACAATATTCACTATCTTGTCCTTTTTGCAGAAAAAAAAACTCTATCTGTTACCTTAACGTAATCCAAAAAAACATATGTTTTATGTTATTGGAATCACAATACACAAACAAAAAATTAAGATAAATAAACGGCTCTACGTGTTACTCAACAATTTAATACAGATCATTTTTAAATTGTTTCATAGTGTCACTGACAGTCGTTCGCATTGCTGGCATTGCGCACAATGCAAACTGTACGCATCGTGGCTGTTGTAGGTGATTCCCCTAATCTGGTTTGTGAGAGGGCGACTTTAATCATTCATTCAGATATTAAAAAAACAGAATATTTGGCTTGTCTGGGTAAGTAAGTGTATATATAGTTATGGGTAAATATTGTTAAAACCAAAATATCAATAAATTGCTAAAATTATAATAATACAATTTGACAACATGGAAATATTAACCAAAATACCGGCAGCGTGGTGTAGTGGTAAGAACTCTTGCTACACCACACATGAGGTCGTGGGTTCAATCCCCACTGAAATCATGCTGTAGCGCCCTTGAGTAAGGCGCTGTAAACAGTATGAACTCCTGCTGAGCCAGCACATAATCAGCAGCATAATTACCGGGCAATTATAGTCTCCATAATATTCCAAACTGCCACAGGCAACTCGAGACTAGGTCGGAGTAACTTATGTTACTCTATGTTTAAGTCGCGCTTTAAGTATACTATTTCTGATTTTTAAGTTTTTACTTTCAAGTTCTGGTCTCAATCTTAACAACTGATTTATACCAGGTTTTAAAAAGAACTAAGTATGAGTGGAAGTTCAAGTGGACATCTCGATCTTGCCGAGATCTTTCAACTCCTTGGATCTTCAGATCTCAATGTCTTGGAGGAAACAGTTGCACTCGTTAAAGATCACATGGGATCGGTTACAGAGCCCTGGTTGTTGCAAGGTCTTGTCGATTTTTACATTCAAACTGGAAACAAATTTGCAAGACAGTTACTGTGCAATGTTAGGCAACAACAATATAAGGTTTGTTAAATTTTTTGTGTATTGTTTTTTATATTGATAGGGTAACAGTTGTTTTTAAACCAAGTCTTGAGTTATAATAACAAAAGTGGGTATTGGACCCAGGACCTCATGTAGTAAAGTCAAGTGTTTAAACCACTAGATCACACTATAGTTTAAATATATTTAAGCCCAAATTTTTGTGTATGTTATGTGTATGGCTTTATACTGCATTTTAGGTACTTTGATTTTAAAAATTTGAAATTCAATGTTTCGTACTTTAATAATCTTATTATTTTAGACGCTGTTGAATAAGATAGACGACCACATGCAAAAGGTTGCAACAAGACTAAAAAGTCTCACATTATTAGCCCATATTATAAGAAGTGAACCAACCTGGACGCATCAAATTTTATCAAGTAGAAGTTTCCAGACAGTCATTAAATGTTTACAAGTAAGTGTAAACTGTGTTAGTGTTTAAACCCTTTCCCCTTGATTCTGTAATGAGGTAGCTTTAAGTAAGGCCCTAAAGCCAGAATTAACTCCTGGCAGGCCAAACCAATTGGTCCATTTAAAATCAGCAGTTTTAATTAATTAAATCTTAATATATGCCAAATGCAATTTAAGATGGAGTTAGAGTAACTTTAGTTACACTATGTTTAGGTCAACAATTTGGCGTTTCTTCATCAAGAATTTATAAATATGAATTATAATTAACTATGAATTTAAGAATAGATTAAAATGCTTTAACTTAGGTTTTTAGACCTAATTTCAATTTACTGATTTTAGGTGGATACAGATCTTCCATCAGTTACTTCAGCCTTGTATATGATAGTTACTTTGTTGCCCAAAGTTGCAAGTAAAGTCTCCAGCTGCTTAAATGTGCTGTGTGGAATTTACATTCGCTTGGTGTCATGGCATACAATTAAACCAGGTTAGATAATATGTTTATAGTTCTATATTTTTTGGAGAAAGGGTGTGCAGTTATGATGTGTTTTTAAGCTATCTGTAAACGTTGACTCATGGGCGAAAAGTGTGACATTGGTGAGGCTCAACCCAAAACCTTTTGGCTCACAGTCTGATGCCATACTAAACAATGTTAAAATACATATTCAAGTTGTTTCTTAATGTTACTTTACAATATATCAATTTACAATTTTTTAATTTTAAATTTGTTCCTTTAGCTGGTGCAAGTGAAACTAACTTAATTCACCTCCACACTGCAGTTTATGCTTTGTTTTTATGTTTATATGGGATGTATCCTTGCTTCTTTATTAAATACTTGCAACAACATTTTGCCCTGACAGTCCAGTCTTCAGGAAAAGGTAACTAATTTATTTACTATAATAAATAATACTCAGTTATTGTATTTTTGCAGTATTTTAAAATACTTTATGTTTTGATTTTGCATTTTATTAAAATTTACAGTTTCAAGTTCTGCTGAAAAAGAAAAATCAATAATATTTGAGAACAGTGTTATGCCGATGATAGAACAAGTTAGATTGCACCCTAGGCTTATAACTGATTCATCTGAGAATGAAATATCATATGAAAAGTAGTTTTCTTGAGTTTTGTTTGTAATTCTATGCAATATAAAAAAAAATTTTTCTGTTTTTGGATTTTAAAATTACCTTTTTTTAACTATTTATCTAATTAATAATCTAACGACTGCACAGGGTAGTGGTTAGATTTCCTTAATGTGAACCTTGCTTCTTTCATGCTGTAGCCAAAAACCAATTGACAGATGAATTATTGGGAAATTATAATAAACAATATTTAAAGCTTGCTACAGTGAACTCAAGCCTGGGTAGAAGTGACTATTGTTACTCCATGTTTAGTGCATGAAACTGGCCTCCGCACATCAACAATAAATATATACAAAAATGTCATTTGCTGATATCACCCTTGCTGTGAGAACACATGAAAAGGGCTTATGCTACTGTTTAATGTTGCCATTATTATTTCACAATTTTCCTACACTGTTTGTATTTAATAAACAAATGAGGTTGTGGGTTCAATCCCCACTGATCTCATGCTGTAGCGCCCTTGAGTAAGGCGCTATAAGCGGTACGAACTCCTGCTGAGCCAGCACTTAATCAGCAGCATAATTATCTGGCAATTATAATCTATAATATTCCAAACTGCCACAGGCAACTCGAGACTGGGTCGGAGTAGCTGATGTTACTCTATGTTTGAGTCGCACATTGAACTTTCCCACATCGCGGATAAAGATATATACAAAAAAAAATAATTTATAATCCCATTGCCTTGTTGTAGATGGAGAAAATTGGAATGTCAAGATATAGTGGCTGATATTTGCAAAGTAACTTTGGATACAACAGAGCATTCAGGTTGAACTTAAAATTTTGTTTTAACCAATTTTAAGTTTTTATACTGCAAAACATTTTTCGAAAAAACTCAAAATTGAGATGTTGTTTAGTTATTAATTTTAATTTGAATTCAGATTGTCACTCTAATCATGGTGATTCAGTAATGAAAGATGAAGATTTATCTGTCGCTAGAGTGAAATCACTTGAAGAAAAATTAGCTCATCTAACTGGTCAGTATATATTTAGTGTTATAAAATGGTTTTAAACTACATACTTGTTACTGCATTGCTATTGAACTGATAGGGCTTTATAGTATGAAGCTCAGTGAACAATATATGTATGCAAATTTACAGGCATTCAAAACAAAAAACTGCAGCTTGCACAGGTTAATTATCCCGTGCAAATATTAGTTGCAACTATATTTAAAGCTTGCTGCAGCTAATAGGGCTGACAATGATAGGGCTGACAAACTCACTCCTATGCCCACTTTATTGGTAATGTTTACACTTCGCTGTTATGAAAAGAATAAAGAAATTAACTTGATTCTATGTTATTTCATTTAATTTATAAACGTTGAAAAATATGTTACTTTAATTTTAGCAAAAAAATCAACTTCTCTGGAGCAAAGTGAAGCATTTTGGAGCCCATCCATGACGATCGGACTATCCACTCCTCCACATCCCTCAAGTGAGTTGTCTTCTCCAGCTCCATCAGCTCAACATCTTTCCAATCTCATTTTAAAAGTAAGTAAAAAAATAATCAATGTATATTAGAGCTTAGTGAATAATATATATTTATAATGTATGTCTTATTTAAAAATCTACAAAATAAACAAAACTGCCATTTGTGGTGCACGGGTAAATTATTGCAGGCAAATATGGTTTGTGAGTTTCAACCATATTGAGACAGTTATGATCCTCTCTGTAGGACAGGCTATCGACTAGTAAGTATAAAAAAATATTTAAATATAGGCAACAGGTCAAGAAAATTCCGAGAAACCTTCGTTAGACTCAACAAGACCTTCGTCATTAAACATGAATTTAAATGAGTTGTTTATACCAAACAGGTAAAACTTAAATATGGGATCATTTCCTATATAACTAAATTAATTTTTTTATTAGTAATATTCATGGCAATTTAAAATAAATTAGTTAATTTAAAGCATGTTAATTGCATTGCATGAATTAGCAGTTGTACTTTGTAAGCATTTTGTTACTAAGTGGTGTATAGTTTTTTTAATGGTGGTTCATATCATTTTTTTTAATTTTAAAAAATAGACAAAAAATTACATATTTTTGGAAGTATATTAGAAAGTAATTCTTGATAATTTAGACCATACCAAACTTCATCAAACCAATCAACTCCTCTTAAACAATTCTCCTCACTTCTTTTTCCTTCTATCAGGTGTGCTTATAATTTGGACCACATTTTTTTATTCAATTTTTTATTTTATATTTTATTCCCGATATGGGAAGACCAACTTAACAGTTTAAACGCTTATTATTATTTATTTTTACTCAGCCCCAAGTTTACCGTGGCATTTATAATTGCCTGATAAATGATCTGCTGATTGGTTTTTGGCTAAGCAAGAGTTTATGTTATATGCAGCACCTTGCTTTAAGGTGCTACAACATGTGCTACAACATGGAAGCAGTGGGGATTGAACTGAGGTCTTATGTGGTATAGCTTACTTAGTTGGTGTTGGTATACTTAGTAATAAAATAACTGATTGCATATTAATTAATGTAATGCTTTAAAAGTAATGTAAATGCATTTGTAGTAAATTAAATGTTAATTGCTACCTGTTTATTTTGGTGGTCGTATGCATGATAATTTTAAGCTAACTTAAACAATAACTCCATGTACATCAATATTTTTTGAAATTTTTCCAGTTTGTCAGGGAAGATTGAAATGCATGATGACAAAATCGAGATGGTAATAGTTGTTTTATTTATTACTTAACTTTGTAGTTGTTTTACCAATAACAATATTTTTTTGTTGTTATTAAATGTAGGATTCAAAATTAAGCAAAGAACTTAAAAATAAAGATGAAGAAAAGGATTTTGTTGAAGTTGAATATTTTAAAGAAGGTTTGTACTAAATATGACATTTTTATTATTTACTTTAAAAAAATTCCCAATCCTGTGAACTAAGTACAGTTTTATGTGAAATTATGTTTAATTTACAAACATTAATATAAATGACAGATGATTAAGGGTTGTGATACTTATACAATTACCTTTTCTTAAAATAACACTTTGTGTAAAAAGCTAAAAATATAAAAAAAATTTTATATTTATTTATCCTTATGTGAAAGGTCAACTTTACTGCTTAAACATAGGGTCAATTTTTTATCTAGCTCAGTCTTAAGTTATCTTTGGAAGTTTTGATTATATTTTATATTAACAAACCTTCTGATTGGTTTTGACTCAGCACAAGTTAATGTCACACAGCATAAAAGCAGTGGGAATTAAGCCTCATACCTTCTGTTGTGAAGCCAATTCTTCTAAACACTACACCGCACAAACATTATCATAACAGTCACAAAAGGTATTTTATTATTGTTTAACAAAAGGTGATCAACCTAATGAAAATTCAGAATTATTTACACAAGATTTGCAACTAAATCAACAATCGTTGAATCTCAATCCAGTTGATGAAGTTCAGAATGAAAGCATTGGTAAGAAAAAGAAGATGTTTAATTTTTAACAATAATTTTTATATATTTTGTTAAGTTTTGTTTAATCATCGGGTATATAAATCAAAAATGAAAATGTAGTTTAAATGGCTTAAAATATTCTTTTAGTGGTTCTACATTATTATTTATGTATTTTTTTTTTTTTTTTTTTTTTTGTATATATCTTTATCCTCGATGTGGAAAAGTCGAATGCGCGACTTAAACATAGAGTAACATAAGTTACTCTGACCCAGTCTCGAGTTGTCTGTGGCAGTTTGGGATATTATAGAGACTATAATTGCCCGGTAATTATGCTGCTGATTAAGTGCTGGCTTAGCAGAAGTTCATACCGTTTATAGCGCCTTACTCAAGGGCGCTACAGCATGAGATCAGTGGGGATTGAACCCACGACCTCATGTGTGGTGTAGCAAGTGTTCTTACCACTACACCACGCTGCCATTTATACTATAACAGTTAATTTTACATTTTCGATATTGAATTAATGTTATTATTTAAATTCTAATTTGTTTTTATTTCTATAGAAATGAAAAAGATGGAAAGTCAAATTACTTCAGCATTAAAATTGTTAAATCTCAAATCAGAAACTAAAAAATATTTGGAAAAATCTCCAAACCAACTTCTTGACTTTCATATTCAACTTATTGCTGATTCCTACACTAAGTTTAATGATAAGTAAGCAAACATTTATTTAATATTACCAAATTCTTTAATAAATTATTTGTCAAAAAAAAAATTATTGAACTGTCAATATATTCACTGGCAGCATGGTGTAGTGGTAAGAACACTTGCTACACCACCATGAGGTTGTGGGTTCAATCCCTATTGATCTCATGCTTTAACGTCCTTGAGTAAGGCGCTATAAACGGTATGAACTCCTGCTGAGCCAGCACTTAATCAGCAGCACAATTACTGGGCAATTATAATCTATAATATTCCGAACTGCCACAGGCAACTCGAGACTGGGTTGGAGTAACTTATGTTACTCTATGTTTAAGTCGCGCATTCGACTTTCCCACATCGAGGATAAAGATATATATATAAAAAAAATATACATATTTATATATAATTTATATTTTTAATCATTAGATTTGAATTTTGTTATTTAACACATTGAACATCAGGTATAAGTTTTAACACTTGGCTTTAGTACAGCAGGTAATAGGTTTGATCTCCACAGCCTACATGTAATAGCTTTGACCAATGCACTATAAACTGTATTGACTCGTGCTAAGCCTAAACCAGTTGATAGGTTAATTATCTGACATTAAGCCTTATAAATTTTATACAGTCTAAGGCAACTTTAGGCTGGTTTGAAGTAAATAATTTTACTGTATGTTGAAGGCATTTATTTATTATTTTTTTAAGTTAAAGAAGACAAAATTTAACAATATTTTTTTAGGTTTCCAATGTCTAGTAACAAAGACTTGGAGTGGCAACAATCTGGCGACAACAATTCTTCAAACCCAGAAATTTTACATCTTCGTTCACAAGTTCTTCAAATGCATTGTGCCATGTTGTTTGAGAGACATCGTCGTGAGCAACATGCACTCCGAGCTAGAAAACTTTTGAGAAGAGTTTATGACACAGCAGCACTGGAGGAGAAAAATAAATCGTTGGTAAAAAAAAATTTGAAAATTTTTCTTTAAATTTTTTTGAAAGTGAAAGCATAAATTTTTTAAGTTTTAATTTATTTTTTCATGTTGAATTTTATAGCATGATGAGATCAAGCAGTTAAAAAACGAAGGGGAAGATTTAAAATTGTCTAACAAGCTTTTAAATAAACAGGTATTATTACATATTTACTTAAAAAAATTACATTTTTGATCTAAGCAATTTTAAAGATATTTAAAAACAAATAATTTTTATGTTTTTTTTTATGTAAAATGTTTTTATTATAGTTAAGAGATCAAGAGAAAATTCATCAGAATGAGTTAAGCACTTTAACAACAGAGATTGGAAAACAAAAGTCAAGCAACCAGGAACTTAATCAAACTATTTTTGAATTAAAAAATGGTATTCATATATTTTAATTTATTATTTTTAGGTAAAGCTAAAAGTAAAATTTATTTTTTTAATTTTACTTAAAATTACCCTGGGTAATAAAGGCAGTACTCCTTTTTTTAAAAGCATGCAATTGTTCCTTTTAAAAAATTTAAAGGTCCTACTGTCATGTGGCTAAACTTTTTAAAACTTTTAAAGATTGAAAAATTAAAATCAATTTTTTTTATTTATTTTTTAGAGCGTGATACAATAAAAGAAGAATTTAGTTCGTTAAAAAGTAAAATGACTAAAGCAGATTCTAGATTATTTACATTTAAACAACAAAGCAAGTTAAACGAGGATAACAAAAATAAACTACTCATATGTGAAACCAAAGTAATTGTATTTTGCAATATCAAATTTAGTTTAAATATTTTAATACACTATTTAATTGGCAGGTGGGCTACATCATTTAAAAGGTCAATATAAATTATTTTTTTGTACTATTTTCACATATATTTTCTTATAATAACTTTACTGCGCACCACAAACATTTTTTTAACTCCTTTATATAGAAAAGCTCACTTATTATTATTATTTGTATATATATTTATCCTCGATGTGGGAAAGTCGAATGCGCGACTTAAACATAGAGTAACATCAGTTACTCCGACCCAGTCTCGAGTTGCCTGTGGCAATTTGGGATATTATATAAATTTTAATTGCCCGGTAATTATGCTGCTGATTAAGTGCTGGCTCAGCAGGAGTTCATACCGTTTATAGCGCCTTACTCAAGGGCGCTACAGCATGCGAGCAGTGGGGATTGAACCCACGACCTCGTTAGTGGTGTAGCAAGTGTTCTTACCACTACACCACGCTGCCGGTCACTTAATTGTTATCTGGTATTTTTTATGAAATTTAGTTGTCAGAATGTGAGAAAAAGATGTATGAAGCGAGTGAAACAAATTCCATTATGGAAGATCAACTGAGGTGGATGCGAGGGGATTCTGCTGCAAAGATTGCTGAAGCGAAAATGTTGACTTCTGCTTACTCCAGGGAGCTAGAAACTACTAAAACTTCGTCAAGGTTCATTTTTAAAAATTATAAAAATTGAAATTGATGTTATTTTTATTTATTTAAAATCTTTTTAAATATAGTAGTTGATAGCCCACCCGGCGAGCGGCATTTTATTTGTCGTAATATTGTCAAAACTTGCAACTTATATTTAATTTACTCAAATGTGAGTTTTTTTTATTGTTCACTTATCTTGATTACTACATATATATAACCATTTTAACAAGTTCAGCCTAATAATTTATTGTTGTGTGCATTTAGAAAAACTGAAATTGAGTTGGATGCTCTTAAAAGTCAATTTCAAAGTCAAACAGAAGAGTTAAAACATAAAGAGGAACTCATCAATGAACAGAAAGCTTACCTAGAAAATGTCAAATCTTTGGCAAGGTTAGTATTTGTGCTTTTTTGTTAATTTAAAAGGATTTTTTTGGTTTGTTTTTTAAAGTTTAATTTTTGGTTACAAACAAATAACCTATTATTTTATAAACATTTTCTGAAATTTTTTTAAATTTTGTCCAGGGGTCAAATAAAAGCAATGGAGTCTAAGTATAATGCACAAAAACACATCAGTCAACGACTCGAAATTCAAGTGTTGGATTTATTTGGTAGATTGACAGCTATTGAGGGTGAAAATGCTGTAAGAGATAAAACCCAACTTAGCTATGGACCACAATCAATTCAGGTAAATATCAGTGTTTTAAAAAAATTCAAAGCATTGCTTTTATTTAGGTTATATAAAAATAACTGGCAGCTTGGTGTAGGAGTCAGAACTCATGTCTTTACTATATAAGGTCCTGTGTTTAATCCCCACTGCTCTCATGCTGTAGTGCTCATAGGCAAGGCACTATAAATGATATAAACTCCTGCTAACACTTAACCAGCAGCTAATAATTATCGAGCAATTATAGTTAATAATAACCTAAACTGCCAAAGGCGCCTCGATACTGGGTCGGGATGTATGTAAATGTTGTAAAGTCAACCCCTTCTCATTAAAGATAAATATATATATATACATAAAATGAGATTTGTTTTTTAGAACATATCATCTCGCCAGTCATTACCACAACATGTTTTGTCATCAAGTCCACAACTTAGCCCACCGATTAGAAGTGGTGTTATGGCAGATAACACAATTTGGAAACAAGTTAAATCTAACATTAAAGAAAACGTTGAGAAAACAGATGATAAATAAAAATGTTTTTCTTGTATCAAATCTTAATGCATACTCTTTATTTCTTGTGGGCTGTTTTTTGATTGATAGTGATCTACTTGTGCTTAAGATTCATTAATAATTCAAACGATTTTTCTTGTTGCTGGTGTTCTATTACTTTTTCTATGTCTTGCAGGTACTTCATGTAAATAAAATAACAGTCACATGGTTAAGTTTTTAAAAGATTATAGAAGTCAGTTTAAATTTAAATAAAAACTTTTGTTTGTGAAAAGAGTTTAACTAGTTCGTAGGTGTTTGCAGGACAAATATTTTGGTCCCCGTTGTAATAGTTTTAGGTAAGTTTAAATGATTTTTTGTCGTTGTCAATTTATTTATTTGTTAATTTAAAATTTGTTTACAACGAGGATAAAATTAAAATGGGTTTTAAATTTTTTGATAATATCTTTTATTAAAAGCATTCCACGAGTTGGCGTTACATTTCGTAAACTATTACGACAGCAACGTTCAAAAATCAACAAAACATATTTCGCGCATTGACTTTTGTATTACACAGTCAGGTTAAGCAAACAACATGTCCAAAAAGAAACTAGAGGGTTATGAATTTTGGGAAAAGACGTTACATAAAGCTCGTTACGTCATAGCTCCGATGGTTGATCAAAGCGAGTTAGCATGGAGAATGTTGTCTCGAAAATACTCCGCACAACTTTGCTACACGCCTATGTTTCACGCGTCTGTGTTTAAACGGGACGCGCAGTACAGAAAAGAAGCTTTACAAACCTGTGAAGAAGACCGTCCTTTAATTTTTCAGTTTTGTGGAAATGATCCTGAAATTCTCTTGGAATCTGCCCTACTGGCTGAAAAGTTCTGTGATGCAATTGACCTTAACTTAGGTTGTCCACAAGCTATTGCAAGACGCGGATATTACGGTGCGTTTGTAAGCGACAATTGGGAATTAGTTGGTGATATTGTTAAGACATTAAATGAGAAACTGTCAATTCCTGTCACTTGTAAAATAAGAGTGTTTTCAGATATTGAAAAAACTGTTAAATATGCTAAAATGTTGGAGGATTCGGGATGTCAACTTTTAACTGTACATGGCAGAACTAAAGAAATGAAAGGACCCTTGACCGGCCTTGCCGATTGGAAATACATCAAGGCTGTAAAAAATGCTTTAAAAATACCTGTTTTTGCTAATGGTAATATCCAATACAAAGAAGACGTGGAAAATTGTATAAAAGAAACTGGAGTGGATGGGGTTATGATAGCAGAAGGCAGTTTACATAATCCCGCCTTATTTACTGGAGCTAAGTTACAAGTATGGGATATATCATTGGAGTATCTTGCCTTAGCTGAAAAATACCCATGTCCTGTGTCCTACGCACGAGGACACATATTTAAAATGTGTCACCATGCGTTGCGAGTACACACAGTTGCTAGAGATGCATTGGCTGGATCGAAAAATTTTTTCGATTTAAAACAGGCCGTTGAAACCTTAAAAACATTATGTATAAAATCATGCATTGGTACTGAGAATGGTTCCTTTATTTATAAAGAAGAAGTACTGCCTGAACCCCATTGGATATGTCAGCCATATGTTAGACCAACACCAAGTCAAAATCTCGAAAACAAAACACAACTCCCTCCTAAAATTCCAGATAATGAAACCACAATCTCAAAAAAACGAATGAAAAAATTGTTAAAAAGATGTAAACTCGATTTAGAGGGTTTAGATGACGGACAAAAAACAGAGAAAATTGCCAAGTATTTAAATTCAGATTGCCACTCTAAAAAACAAACTTATGAAGATTGTGTGTCTTGTAAGATGCCACGAAGCATAAAATGTAGTTTTTTGTCTTGTAAGCCATGCTGTAAAGCAAGAACTAATAACTTAGATATGAAATGTAAATTTCATCAAGCAAAGCATTTTTCTAAGTCAAAAACGAATTAAATTTTTATTGGTTGTTAGTTAGAATTAATTGTTTTTAAATTAAGATGTTATGAAATCAAATTTATGTTTTTATTTATTTTCTTAAGTAATATGTATAAAGTGTTTGTTTGATAAATTAAATACAATTTAAATCATTTTTTTTGAACATTTATTCAATTTTTGGGTGGTATTATTTTATTAAATTTAGCAATGGAATTTTAGGCAATAATATATTTATTTTAACTTTTGGTTTTAGAAATTTTTTATAACAAAATAGGAAAGTGTTAAAATGTCTTCTGGGATAAAACGAACTTCAAAAACTAACCCAGCTCCATTTCTATCTTCTACCTCAAACCCAACATTCTCCAAATCTCTTAAATCAAAATCAGGCCTAGTGGGAAGCTCTTTAAGTCAAAGCAAAGGTAAACTTATATTTTTTTTAAGTTTTTATAAATTTAGGTCCCAAAAAACACAGTCTAATTCTTTAATTATATATTTTTATTTTATGATAAGAAATACGGACTACGAGTAACTAATGGTGTAAATATTAAAGTACTTTTTACAACTGGCAGTGTGGTGTAGTGGTAAGAACACATGCTACACCACATGGGGTCGTTGGTTCAATCCCCACTGCTCTTATGATGAAGTGCCCTTGAGTAAACAGTATGAACTCCTGATGAGCCAGCATAATTTTCGGCCAATTATAATCTATAATATCCCAAACTGCCACAGGCAACTCAAGACTGGGTCAGGGTAACAGTCATTACTCTATGTTTAGGTTGCGCTTTCAACCTTCCCACGTCGAGGACAAAGATATATACAAAAAAATATATAAGTTTACTGTTTTGTATATTTATATCATTTATTTAAATTGTTGTTATTTTTTCCCAGCCAAAGCTCAAAGTCAAGAAGATTTAACCAAACCCAAGGAAAGGACCACAACCAAAAGCAAATATGGAATAAGTAAGAACAATTACTTTTATTTTTATTTAAAACTCAGCTTACGTTCATATTTATTTAGTGTGTTGTCTATATTTGCTTTATCTCGCTGTAGGCCACACTTGAAGTTGGTTTAATTGAGAAATGAATAGTTTTTAAGAGTCGGTAAAAGGTTTTCACTTTACATGACTAATTAAATTTTTGTTTAATTTTCTAACAAAACAATTTTACCACTATGAACTTCTATTTTTTTTTTGTCGATTAATTTAACTCAAGTTTAAGTGGATTTTAAATATATGTCATTATTAAACCTGTGACATATATACATATATAACTTGTTTAATTATTACCAAGCAATAACTAACCAGTAGTAAATGTTTATACTGACCTATTACTTAACCAATACAACCGGATGTTTACCTGTATATTAATGAAGTCCACGCATATAATAGTTATACATAGCATATTTGTTGTCTTCACATTTTACCATTGCTTCCTGTGATGTTAATTTGTTTGAGTAGCAGTCTTAGGTAATGCAGATTTAAATTATTATTGTATAGCCTATTTAAAATAACATTTGCTATAATCTAGTTGGTAAAATTTTTTTTGAACTAGTTCAACCTTTTTTTGGTTAGCAAGATTAAATTATTTTTTAACAATTAAGTTTATACTATTTAGAAATTAACATATTAGACTCACTTATATTATATTTTAATTGATATTTTTAAGGGCCTTTTTTATATTTTTTATTGTTTATTTGTTTATACCTAGATGTGCCTAGCCTATACATTTTGTTAATTATCTATAATCTAAAGATAAGAAAAAATGTATAAAATAGATTAAAAAAGTTAGTAAACTATGCCGCAAACGGGTTAAATAGCTCTCTTTTATATTGTGGATATTTTTTCAACTCGGTAAGTATATTTTTAGTAATATTTTTGTTATTAGTCATTTTCCTTTAATATATACAATATAATACATATTTTAAATTGTCTTTTAAATAAGACATATTAAGGATTTATTTTTTTTAATTAATTTAAGTAAGGACTAATCACTTTCTTTGAAAATTAGAAATTATAGTATTTATACCAAGATAATTCTGTAGTGACAACAGCTTTAAGTAATTGTTTGTAATTGTTTATGTCTCAACGTCGTATGGTGGTTAAATAATCGTCATTATTCGTCATATAATTCTCGACGGCGGTACCTACGCAAATCAATGCAAAACCTGTTTTTAAACAGATTTAAATTGTTCTGCCTTAAGAAGTTGTATATAAATAAAATTAATTTTTTTTTAAACCCAACACTCTATCGCTAATAAACACGTGGTGACAAATGTATTGTCTATTTATAGGCAAAGCTTTGGTATATTTAATTCGTTATGTCATCAGAATAAGCTAAGTGGTATTAAATCGGTACGCACTAAACTTATATTATACGATTTTGGGCATTCAGAATATAATTAAAAACGATTTAAAGTTATTTTTGTTGTCTTTTATCATATCGTTTAAAAACAACTTCAGTCAAGCGTGGGACCCGTAATTTTCGAAAATGTATGTTCAAGGTTTGTGGCTAAACATAACTACACGTGCCTCGCCTTATAAGGGCACAAACTCGTTGTATACGTTGTTGTTGATCTTGAGATTTGATAAACTTATAAATATGCTCGACGGGGCTAATACGACGCTCAGCGCCGGTTAACTTAGCCTAGATTTCGCTGAATTAAAGCTGCGTTTTATTTGCCTGTTTACGGGAGCCTCGTCAGCAGATCGAAGATAAATGTAGCGTCGTCAGTTTAGGCAAGGTTGTGTCGCATTGCAGATATGCAGATGCCGTTATTACTATAAAGTGTATGTTTAACTCTAGAATAGAGCGATCTTTTTTTACAATTGTTTTTGACATTTTTAAATGACGCTAGCTTAGTTAAAGCCATATAAAGAGGCAATACACTGTTCAATAGCGTGGCCTGTCTGCATAATATGTATATTAGATGTTAGTATAACTTGAGTGTAGTTTTATTCCTTTAGTATTAAAAAAATGAATTTTATCTAATTTTAAAGTATCGTAAAATAATCACATGAAAATGAGTAAAGGGACTTGCAGTTTTAACTAAATATTGAACAGATTTTTAATCAGCATTTAAAAAACATTGGTATACCAGTTTAAGTGAACGACTTTTTAGTAAGCTTTGTACTTACGAGTTATGTAGATCATTTTTTTATTAATTTTATTGAATTTCGTCGCCTGAAATTCTTACCTCGACTTTTCGGGAAACACCAAATTTCGGGAAACATTTTTCGTGACGTCATCATTATGTTTACGCGGTGTTTTTCCCCAAAGCAAGCGGGTGAGTTTGACTTGTTTTTTAAGGTTGTCGGAATGTTGATTTGTATCAGTGACGTCATTAAAAAGTTTAATTACAGCTTGTTTATGCCAAGTGTGGGATTTTGTTTACATTTTGTAGTTACGTCACGATATGTTTTTTTCTCTTTATAAAGGATGTATAACATATTTTTATTGCCAATGTATTAATCTTGTTAATATCTTTTTTATATCCTCACATATAAAATTTAACTTTAAGAAAAAAATTTTCGCCTGTATAAAAACTTATCGTCTGTTTAATTTAAAATTTTTAGTTCTATATTGATAAGATTAAAAACGTGTTTAAATATAACCTAAATTGTTTTATCTTTTTTTGTCAAAATTTAATTTATGACTTGCCATAAATATTACATGTTTACTTAAAGAATTTATAGATGACATAATGTATATATTTTATTATATTCAAAAAATGGTTCTTATTAATATGATATAACATTTTCTGAAACGTTTGTTTAAAATTTTAAGCTTTAGATATTTTGGTGCTCTGAATTAATATGCTGCAACAGTTAGTGAAATAAACATATTTCTATTTTCTATAAAATTATATGTCAATGGCATGAGCTAAAAAAACACCCCCTCCCCCCCCAAAAATAAATAAAAAAAACACAGGCTCTCTACTTCTATAAGAAAATCATTTTTAAATAAAGTATTTAGAACTAATAAACTTGTTTTTGGTATAAACGGTTGTTGTTTATTTAAATTTCAAAAAATATCAAGTATTAACAATGTTAAGAAGATTTATTTAAAGAATTGCTTGATAACTTACATCGAAACAGAAAATATCCCAAATTTTTTTTGAACAATATTTACATTACCAGTCTTTTGTATTTTTTTAAGGCAACCGTTTAAGGTTTTTATAATTTTTTTTATCATAGGAGAGCTACTGATACAAGATTTATAGGGCCATGTTACATTTACGATTTTTCAAAAATCTAAAGAATCGATAATCCGGAAGTGGCGTTTTATAAGAAAAACAAAAATAGTAAAAGTAAATTGGAGAACCGTAAAAGTAACATGGTCCAAAACTTGTTAAGCTTTATTACGAATGATGGCCTCTCCACGCGTATAAACACGTGTACACTTGTCCGGCAAATTGCTTAGAAATCTTACATTTTGCCTCCATCAAGAAGAGAAATTGTTCCCGGGTCAAATTTTTGAATTCTTCATAAAGTTGGGAGGCCTAGTAAAAATATTTTAATAAATTTCGTTTTGAGAGGCATTAAAAATAAGATTTAAAAAATTTTTAGGCAGCGATTGGGCGTGTAAAAAGTTAAAATTGAAACATTTTTTTTACTAGTAACGTATCAGATACATTGGGTATAGTATTAATGTAATCCATAAACTACATACCCTATAGTATCCAGCATTGTTTAATTTTCGCGCATTAACCTCACCAATACCGGGTATACTTGAAACGGGTATATCTTCTATAGGTGCGCCTATGAACGGTTTAATTGACATATTTTGTCTTGACATATTTGATGTAGTGAACTTAAACTTGTTTTAACAGAATGAAATTATAAAACAAAGTCTTTTATTTCTATATATCTGTTTCTAATAAGAACAATTAACAAAAAAAAAATCTAAAGTTTGTAATAATTTAAAGTCATATACTTGTGAACTGTCTGACTGGTTTAACATCGTATTTAACTATATTACAATCTCCTTGTTTAAACTGTATGTCCTTACAAGATATAGTACAGAGCTAAACACATCAAGTATTAGCAAAAAAAGGTTACATTTCGTATTAATTCTTATCGACTGTCTGCCAAAACCAATCTTCAACATTTAAATACAGATATGACCAATCTTGCGTTTAATATAAGGCTATATAACAATCCTGTATTTATTAAACACGAAGGCTAAAACCGTTTTTTGTATTTAAGTTCCGCTTTCATTTCTAACAAAACGACTTGTGTTAGTCTAAATTTTTCTATTTTTTAACCAATCCTGTGAGAGGCAAAACTAATATTAGCTTTGAGTTCAGTTAAAGTTAATTTAAAATTCGCCTAGCGTTTAGGTGGCGATATAAAAAAGGTTTTAATAATATAGAACTCTCACCGTGGAATGTTTATTAGGACGAGACGATCTCTCTAATTCAGTAAAAGCCTTGATACTCCGCTTCAACGGCTCACTAAACCAATTTAACTTACTCCGTTAGCTCTATATACTTGTATTATTAAAAACGGGTTAGCTTAAAGAGATGGTTCGGTCGCGGAGTTTCTTTTTTAATTATGTTGGAATTTTTCCAACTTGCACGAGAATACCATTATATTAAAAATTGGTCGAGTAGTTTTTGAGATTAACTAGTGTTTAATTTAAAACATGATGAATACTTTTTTATGGCAACCGTTCGTTTTTTTTTTTTTTTTTTATTTTTTATTTTTTTTTTTTTTTCAAACAAATAAAACTAACAATAAAACCAAAATATTGACGATTCACATAACTTAAAAAATTACAAACATCCTTAATATGGGACTTTAAAAAAACGTCACTCCAGTAGATCATGATAAAAAGCACGTTAAAATACATTCAAAATACTATTAAAGATTTACTTTACAGTACATGCCGAGCCGCTAACACAGTCTTTTGTATTTCTTTTTATGCCAACTGGCAACTGTTAAAAACCACATTTTACGTGTCAAAAAAATTAGTTTTGTGTTATTATAAATATATTTCATAAACATAAATTGGGTAAATGTTAAAATTAATGTCAGACTTGTATAAAAGCATAATATTGTAATTGGATATAAATGTAAATATTATTACAGTTTTGTTTGTATTATTTATGTTTTTATGACTTTATAACTTTCCTTGTTTGGTTAAGGGTAAAATATAATTCTCTGATTTATTACAAATTATAAAAAATGCGTGGGAGTAATGACTCATTTATGATTTTATTATTTTTTTAGGCAACTCTTCCACGCCTTTGAATTCGAGACGGACGCCGGGTGGTAGTAAAGAGTCGAGTATGAAATCAAGCGAGAGGGCGAGAGAAAAGGGCAAGCCGCCGACAACGAAATCGAGCAGCTCTTCGGCATCATCTAGCGGGAGAAACTCAGCGATGTCAGCAGGCCGTAGAGGTAGTTAAGCTATGTTTTACAAAAAAAAATTAAACTTAGTCCTGTAGTGTGGCGAACCGGTCATGGCGTCGGACTACGGGCCGAAAGGTTTCGGGCACCAACGTCACACTATTCGCCCTTGAGCCCGGCGTTTACAGATAGCTTAAAAACACGTCAAAAACAGCGTTGGATTACTAGCCGAAAGGTTTCGGGATGGAGCCCCACCAATACCACATACTTCGCCTTTGAGCCTGGTGTTCATAAATAGCTAAGACACGTCCCAAACCGCACACCCTTACCAGATAAAAATATCAAAAACCTATCTATCTCCTTAGGGAATATGAAAAATAAGAAAAAAAAATTAAATGTGGAATACCGATTATTGCATCGGGTTACGGTCAGGGAGTTTTGGGTTCAAATATATTTAACCTTAGGGTGATAAAAAACTAAGTTTAAAATTAAACTCATATTTTAAAATTTTGAATGTGCAATATTGTTTGGGCAAATCATGCTTGTTGTTTTTACACTTTTGGTGTTTTTTTTGTTGTAGTTTCAAAACCAAAGAACGAAATGGATAAAGCTTCACTTGAGACTAAAATTAAAGAATTGATGAATTTAGCAAAAAACAAAGACTCTGAAATTAGGTAAATGACAAAACTTTTCGATTGCACTTTTATAGCACTATTGTAAAAAAGTAAATATTTTTAACACTTTTAAGAAATCACATTATTTATTTACAACTTATGGATTGAGAAATAAATATTTACCCTGTATTTAACACGTGGTTTAATGACGTCACCTTCAATGACGTCACTTTTATTGACGTAGGTCGTTAAAGAGCAAGTTGGATCAGATGATGGTGCTCCTCCGGTCGCAGGAAGAGGAAGTACAGACGAACAAAACCTCTTCTCCGAAGTTCAAGTCTCTTATCAAACTCCCGTCCGTCGATGGCGATGACGTCACGAATGACGCAGACGATGACGTCAGCTCGGATAAAAAAGTCGTGCAACTGCAGGTTAGATTATAAAACAAATTTTTAATATGTATTTTTAGAAAACGGTTAACCTGTTTAAACTGGGGCTATGTTGTTGTCAGAAAAGGGGTCGTGTGGGTCATCCTGTTGCGTCACGTGGTTTCGTATCGCGCAAAACAACCCAGATAACCTTTTTGATCGACATTTTTAACCCTCTATTTCTAGGGTTATACGATGTCGTTTTATGTTATTCACGCTTCGACGTTTGTTGCGTCACAATCCCATCGCTGTGACGTCACGCTAAAATTTAACCGTGTTTGGGCTAACCACGTACAACCAAAACATAAACCTTGTATTAACTTTAACCCTAGTTCAATATGCGTAAAACGCAATCACATTTATATGTAAACGTATACACTTACAATATATCAGTTAGAAGGGTTGTATACAGCCGATTTGTATCATCTGTATACAGCTGAATTAAGTCTACGTAAATATACTAGCGTGTCTGTTTTGCGTCTGTTTCCTCAATTGAAATGTAATGTAGGTCACATTTAAAATATACAGACAGATTTTAATGCATTAGAATAATAAAGTTAAGTTGATTTCATTAGAAAAATTAGTTTCTTACAGCAGATATAAAATTTAAATGCAAGTATAGTTTTTGTTTTTCCCGAATTTTAAGTTGGTTTTACATATAAAAACGTTAGTTAGTTATTTATAAAATTGTCCTGATTTTATATTTAAAATAACTTTTTTAAATGTATGTATAATTTAATTTATATTTTTTAAACATTTTTAATTAAATTCAATTTTAGTAGGACTTTAATTCTTTTTAGTTAGACATAGTGTTTGTTTTTTTACATTACAACAGCCAGTAAAGAGGTAATTATTAAATTCAAATTAAATTACAACTAATTTCTTTTATATTACCTATTTGATAAGGGCGTATATTACATTACTAACTATATTAGTACGACTATTCTTTTATAATATAATTACGTTATTCAATTAACTAACAACATGAATAGTACATATAATTTGTACATGTTAAAAGCATGCGACTCCAGCTGTTGAGGCCAATGTTAAAGTTAGTAATTAGTGGTAATGTTAATATATAGGAATATTTGATTCGTAAGTTGCCTGTATTACATATTATTTTGCTGTAAGAATAGAATTTTTACGATTTTTAAAATGTTATGTTATATATATTTGTTGGTTTATGGTTTTGTTTTACATTTTTTTTATATTTTATTAAAAAAAGCAAAAAAAAAAATTGTAAATATTAAATTTTTTTTTAAATTTGAGTCGCTTTAAAATAGAGTTGTTATTTTTGGCATATGTTTGTTCCATTTAAAAAATAAACAATACCAATATTAGGTAATAATATTTTGTTGACAGTTATATTTAATGTTGTTTATTTTACAAATTTAACAACGTGACATTCGGAACGATGTTATTGATTTTCTGTCAGAATAGCATAGAAGTGTTATGAAAAATAAACTGAAAAAAGGCAAGTCGAAAAAACATGTTGACAATAATAACGTAATGTGTTTTTAATTTAAATAAGGCAATGCTACAAGTATTTGATTTCAATATTGTGACAATATATAAGGTATTGAAGCAAAAATGTTACGTTAACAATGCCATTGGCATTTTCCCATATAGTTCAAATGCGTATTTTTCTGTGGGAATAGCTTTGTTAATCTGTTTAATCCTTCCCTAGATGCTACGGTTCGCTTGGCGACCGACCCAGTATAGGATTAACAAATGTTGTTGTATATTACAACCGCCTGTCTTTTCGCCGGGCTATTATATTAAAACGAGTTTTTCGCGCAGCTGCGAGGGCAGTTCACAGCACAATTAGTAAGCAACCCTAATTGCTTTTACGAGTTATTGCAATCGCGTAGGGTCAGATGACGTATTGGTTTATGAGATATCAGTATTACAACTTAGTCATGTAGACGACTTAACGTTTTAGATAGTTGCCCATTATCTTTTATGGAATAAGGAAATGGATTTAACGGAAATCAGTAATACTTTGGAATACTGCGATGGTTATAATGACAATGTTTCGTTCTCTGACTGGGCTTTTACTATAGATATCTAAGTTAAAACTTCGTGGCACTTTAACTCGTGACGTTATTAGTTGTTTATTAGTTCGCTGACCGCGACCATAAAACCAGATAGCCGAAGCGAGATTTTTTTGTTTGAAGTTTACGACGCTGGTTCTGACGTCATTGACTTCAGTATGGCCTGAGAAAAAAAAAATTGCTCGCAAATCACAATAAAAAAGTAGGAAAGTGCGTTAAAATAATTGCAAGCTATCTTTTAACCGTGCAGAAATGATATTATTATAGGAGAAGCCATGTTTTGTAAACATTTAAATAATGTTGTTATTTGCCATGCTTTTACGTAGGCGATATACAATATTTACAAACAACTAAGTTTTTTGTATATTTGCGAATGAAAGCTTTTTGAAGCATTTTTAGAAAAGTTTAGTTAGTGATATTTAGTAAACAAGCGTATATTTAAGGTACAGTTACATTTAGATATTTGTTACAATACGCTATCTGTCTATATGGCTATTAAAGTCAGAAGGTTAAATACCAATTACTTAAACGTTGACCCATTTTTCCTTTAATTTACCCAATTGAAATTAAAGCGTTTGATATTATAGTAAATTTGTGGTCAAATCAAAGTTTGTGGAGTTAATGTATTCGAAAATCGGAACTTCGCAATTTGGTGTTAGTTAGAAATTACAGTTACCTAAATAAACGTGTTAAAATTTAGCGTTTTTGACGCCTATATTTTGTTAAAAATATGTGTTTAGACGTTTTGTGGAAATTTAAAACCAATAAATTAAGCGATTTTTTTTACGTAAAATTTTTTTTTTTTAATTCTTGATCCCTTATTTTTTTAAATTTTATATTTTGCATGAATATACATCAAAAGTTGCACATATATAGAAATTAGGTCTCTTAAAATCGCAGGTCAATAAACTTTTATTTCTCCCTACCCGATATTCTGCGTAATGTTACGTTTCGGCCATTGAGCTGACACTTTAATTCGGCTACCGTGCGATAGTCGACTCTCTGCCATACATTTCCCACTGCCGTGACGTAAGGCTATGACGTCAGCAATCGGGGTGGTGAATTGAGTAAAGGCGGAAAAGCGTTTGTGAATTTTTACGTTTTCGAGTTACTAGTACACCTGTTAGTATAAGCGGTTGACTAAGCTTAGACTATACTGTATTGCATAGTTTTTTGTGTTTAACAGGTAATGTTATCTATAAACTATGGAGCTTAGTGTACGGTATACATATATGTTTAATTTATAAGTTATGGGTAAATTATCGCGGACAAACATTAGTTGTGAGTTGTTATTATAATTTAATTAAAATGCCGTTCGTAGGGCAGGTTATCAAATATAGTAGTTGTGTATTGATACAAAAATGGGTTTAAAAATGCGAAAATTTGATTTAAAAAGGTTATAATTATAAAAGTTATGCTAATTTTTTAGATATTACGGTTTTATTTATTTTTTTTTAATGTTATTTTTGTTCAAAGCAAAAATGCAAAATTTTATTTCTTAATTGATTAGTTATAGCAAAAATGCTATTTTTTAATTTATTTTTTTAACTGGCAATTGTTTAAAAAAAGTTCAAATATTTTAAAGCTAATTCCGAATTGTTCAATTTGATTCAATATTCGATTTTTGTGCATCAATAAGTGGCTATATAACCTATTTGGCAAATTTTCCTAATTTTTGTCACTTTATTTTTTGGATTGTCGCACGACGAACTAGATCTGAACCGGTGTCAATGACTTTTATGACGTCATAGTTGTTTAAATTGCCTGAGAAAACTTGTTTTTCGACGATTCGTTCGATTTTGCTTATTTTGCTTATCGGCAAATTGAGGGCAAAAATAACAATTAAAATGTGTTATTTTACAAAAATTACAAGAGTTAGTTTTTTTGACATTTTAAATTTTTAAACACGGCAGTTTTTAGGTTAATTATAAATTTAAAATAATTACACATTTTTTTATAAAAAAAAACGCATTAAACTCGCAGTTTTTTTATTTTTAGCCCCATTATTTTTTTTAACCTTTGTTCATTAACCTTTTTTTATTATTGCAACTAATGTATCGAAATTTCGACCAGACAAAAAAGCCCGCGAATTGCGATATCTCCGTTGCAAATTCGCTCGCTACTTTAACAATAGCCTCTCGACAGCCCGCACAATGGCTGCATTGATATCTAATGATAGCTTAATTGCGTTCTCTTGTTCGAAACGTTGAAACTGCTACTTTTTTTACACGAAAAAAGAGAACTGATGACGCTTTTAAATTGTTTTCGTGCTTGTTTTGATTTTTATATGCGAGTTCAATGTTGTTGATGTGGTTATATGTAAATTGTGATAGTTTCCAGACCTTTGGGTTTTTTAAAGTAAATTTGATGCTTGAAATCGAGAACTTTTAGCTAGAATAGTTTTAGTAAACACAGTTAAAAAAGCATTGTTTAAGTATGTATTTTTAGGCTGTGAAGTCGTTCTTTTCACATTGGGGATAAACAAATAACAAAAATACCAGAATTTAAACAGATTTTTTAGCATTTTGTCATCATTCAAAAATAAATAAAAAATTAAATCAAAAAATACCAAATTATTCAGATTATTTAGTTTCTTAATTTAAATGTTATGGAAGTTAAGACGTTAAAGGTGTCAGCGGAAACGCTAACACGTCGTACGTCACGTCCTAACTATGACGTCACCAATCAAGTGCACGTGACACCTAGTCAAGAGCGAAAACTGGTTAAACTGTCAGATAAAGTGCGGGCAGGGATTAAGGAGTCCTGTTAGTTTCAAGTAGAGTTTAGTGACTCGATTTTTGTTTAATCTGGTTATTTAGGCATAGGCGTCGAATTGCACAACTTTCTGGGAGGGAAGAGGGCATTTTTTTCTAATTTTATTTTTAAAACATTGCCGCAGTTAAAATTTAAAATTAAAAAAAAGCCTAAAATTATACTTTTTGCTCTACTAAACTTAGTATAGATTATATATTTAAATTAAACAGCCTTATTATTTAGTTCAGTTTCCTTTTAATATCCAGTTCAGCTCCCCTTTAATAAAGACGCACTTGTATATGTAGTTAGGCACGGTGCCTATGATTTCAAGAGGTCGTTAATGCCACGCACTTCAATTTATATCAAAGCTTATCCCTTAAAAAAGTATCTGTCGTTTTTTAATCAGAAACTCTTCTATATTTTTATACGCACTCTTCAAGTATTTCGATTAAATGCTCGGTTGAGGGCTTTGAAGTGCTGGTATAGGCCTGTAATTATGAACACATATTTAATGACCAGGTATTGGAAATTTACCTGGAATAAAGTGTATTTATAGTAACGCAGATTTAAACACAAGGACCTATTAAAAGCTTAGCGAAATTCACAGAACTAGTTTTTTTTAAGTCTTGTTTTGATTGCAGCCGAATTAATTGCTTGTTATAATCTGATGACAAATAAAAAAGACTATAACAAGCCTGTGTTTTGAACCACCAGTTTGTTACATACAAGGTGTAGGCAGAAAGGTTATACATGTCATAGCCTATAGTGTACAGTCATCTATGCACTATAATTAGAACCCAATGATATTACGTACAGGTATGTAAAGTATTAACTTTGTGTGGGATGTATACCATTAAGCTTTGTGTATTTGTACAGACAAGATAGAGCTTTTCTCGCATTATTTGTACAGATTTGTTAGTTTAAAAAGGTAAATATCCTCTAGTTTAAAAATGTGATTTGTACTTTATAACAGGTAGCTCAGTAAGAAAATCTCACACTAAATAGCTGGGATTTGTATACAATTTAAAGCTATGTCAGAATCAAAATGGTTAGACTTATTCTGTGACGAATTTAGTTGTTACAACATATTTAGAAATTTTACCAAAAAAAAACTAGTTAATGTAGGCTTAGTATTTACTAGTACTTTCTAAGCAAATATGTCAGTATAGCAAATAAGTCTTAAATCGAGTCCTATCAGTTAAAATCAACTTTAATATTTAGTTAATATGGGCCCGTTGTTTACATTTTCATATTTCGCATGCCGTTGTCAATATCATCATACGGTAAATCGCAGTCTAACTTACGTTTGTTATTTCGTAATATGATTAACAACATTACGCAACGTTCTCTTGGTTGTTTGTTATGAGCCCAGTTTTTAGGCTAAATCAGTCGCATTGTCATTGCTATGTTTAGGCTGTGACAGCATCAGCGTTAATTTTTTTCGTGCTGTGAGAATGTGTTGTTTTTATTCCGAATCTGAGATTTTCAGTGCTCGCTTGACAGACTATTACAGATTCTAAGAAATCAGCTGATGCGAAATAATGGAATTATTTATTAAATTTTTGTGGATTTTTATTGAAAAAAAAATATTACCTTTTAAATTTTAAAACAAGGTGTATAAAATATAGTTTTAGAAGAGTAAAGAGCTAGGTTTTAAAAAATGAACAACATAGAAATTTACTATTACCAAATCGAATGTTTATTTATTTTATTTTTAATCAACAGTAATCGTAAAAAGTAAGCGACCCGCATTTTTAGATCCGCTTTTTTGTTCGTTTTCGTGAAATAATGACAGGCAAGTTATCTGGCGATCGGGCCAGCAACCCGACAATTTACATTCCTTTACCGTTAGAACGACCGTCACGTTGTTAGCCTGTCTTTATTTTGTATTAAAAAAAGGCGAGCGATATAGGTTATTAGTTGCTGAATGCAGTATCGGGAAATTCGCTATTTCCTATGTGAATGACCTTATTAAATTCGCTAGTGCGTAAACTATAAAGCTGATATTTATCTTGTTTCAGCGCGTTTTTGTATACGACCCACAGCTATAAAAACAGCGAATGGAATTAGTAAAAAAATTTTCGATCTAGTGTTTTAGAAAGCGCGAGGAAGTTTTATTGTCAGAGACCTAAAAAATTTTTATTTAATTTCGTAAGGCATGACGGGGTTTTTTATTCCTCAAAAAAAAATCGGCTTTTTTAATTAAATCGCGAGTTATTGTTGACATTGTAAGTTACTCCTATAAATAACAAGCACTTCAAACCACTCGACTTTGCTTAATATGTAGTACAGGGGTATAAAAACCGTTATGCTATTATTTCATAAAATAAATTATATTTTATAAAAAAGCATATGCAGTTAAATGGAACGTTTAAAAAGGAAGTATAGAAAAGGATGTAATACTTCAATCAAAAAAAGAAGTGAAAATTTAGTTATACAGCGTACAACCATTCTAGTTTTTTAATGGTCCCTTGTAAATATTCTATGGATTTTTTATGACTTTACGAGCTATATAAAAATACTAATGCACTGACAGTTAGTTTCTGCACGGCCTAAAACTGCTAAATGGGATTTTTTGTTATATTATTGACTTAGTCATTGCATTTGTTATATATACGTGCGCTAGGTTGCTATTTCAAGCAAAAATTTGGCAGTCAATTTAAAAATATATTTTTTACCAGATATTTTAAGGTTTTATATACATATAGTAAACGAATTAGTAAAATAGCTTGTTAAGAGTACATTTAACGTGATATAATGAAGCACCTTGCTGCTGTACATACAGAAAAGGGACTTACAATACCAAATCCTACAGTAATAAGCGAAATTCGGGTAAGATAAAAATTAAAGAAAAAAAATGCAAACTTTTAAAATTTTTATATCGTAATTATTAAGTGCTAAATTAAGTATTAATTGTCTATTTTTAAATACTAAATATTGTAAGGCATTTTAGCATCATAACTTTATGAAAAAATCACAAACTTATAAAATTAAACTTCTAAAACAACAACAAAACAATAACAACCGGTTATAACAGGTTTTAAAAAACATGCTAGACTTGTTTTTGTTATTGTTTGGCAGTGTTTACGTTTAAAGAAAAAAAAATGCTGTGACTGGTTATTTCAAATACATACCTGACTTAGTTCCAGGGATTAATATAATATGATTATTCACGGTATATAGGCTTTAAAGCGTTTACTGTATTTTCGATACCACATCGCCCGCCGTTGTGAAACTTAATACACTTAGCTACCACATTGTGTTTATAGTATAACTTGATAAATAAACTATTTATGTAAGTAATAATACTAGTATTTGGTTTGTTATGAAAATTATGAAACTCAAATTTTAATGTTGGAAATAGCAAAAATAGGAGATTATTTATTAAATAGATTTGTGTAATTTTTGTCATAAATTTCCGCTTGGTTAGAGTTATATAAATTTATGAAATCCGGCCACCACCCAAAGCAAACAACACACCTATAAAATTAACACCTTCATTCAATAACGCACTGACCTAAAAATACATTGAAAAGACCATTAATTCACTATAACGTTACATTTTTATATATATTAAGTGTATATGAACTTAAAGGTTCTTTAGGCTTAATTTGTCATAATCAAATAATTTGATATTGAACGTTAACTTGGTTGTCAATTTTCAGAGCATTTTTTTTATTACGAGTGAATGCTTTCATTGTATTACGCTGAAGTTAGGCAATATCTGGGCTAAATCAAATATTGACATTTCGGTTTTTCATATCGAATAAGATTTACGCGTTTAAAAGTTGATATTGAGTTTTGCAACAGCGATTTTCGAAGCGTGTTGCTTATTTTATGCCATTTTTTGTGTAAACTTTAAATTTTACGGCGTTAAAAGATAGCTGTCGTACAAACTTCCCAAATTCTCAACACTTTTTTTTGGGTGTTTTTAATAATTTTATATTACCTATTTGATTTATTTTGTTGAATTTTTTTAAATATATTTTAGTTTTTTTGTGCATTAATTAAAGTTATAGAATTATAAACAATACATTATACATTAATGCAACGGAAAAAAATAAAAAATCAATTTAATAAACAATTTAATGAACGGAAAAAAATAAAAAATCAATTTAAATGAGTTATTATTTATTTATTTTTGTTTTAATTTAAATTTATTTTTTTGAAATTTTTAGGATGAAAATTTAAAGTTACGTGAACAAGTTGACGCTATGATGTTATCCATGAGACAAAAGGAAGAAGATAAATTAATTTTTGCACATAACAGAATGCCATCTAACGGTAAAGATTTAAAAAAAAAATGTTTTTTTTTGTTTTTTTTATTTAAATTTTTTTTAAGTGTTTTATTATTTTTTTAATGTTTTTGTTAAAATTTTTATTAGATATGGATACAATATCAAATGATGATGGACTAAGCTCCTCTTTGGATGACCTTGCATCAGCAAGCACGGATGCTCTTCTTCACTCCACATCTATTTCAAGATCAACTTCTACGGAGAACTTACTCCTGGATGAAAACGTAGTCAATCAAGGTAAGATTATTAGAAAAATTTTTTTCTGTTGTCAAAAAATTATTTTGAACAATTGTACAAATATAAATCTTTTTTCTTTTTCTTCTTCTTTAGCCACCAACCTCCAGGATCGAGTGATCCCCGATGATTGCAAAAGCGAGTGCTCCACAATCACCGTCGCCTGCCTCACGGAGAGGATTCATCGGATGGAGGAATCACACATCAGTACAAGTGAAGAGTTGGAAGCTACCGTCCAAGTAGGTTTTTTTTTAATTTTTGTTTTTAGAATTTTATTTTACAATCGTAGTCATTTTTAAAAATGTTGCAATTTGATTACAACATATTTTCTCATCATTTATAATTATAACACTTTTGTACGTGACATGACACCAGCATATTTTTTATACTTGCAATTTTCTGCACAATGTTGGAATTTCTATAACCATATTTTTAACTTTTTTTAATTTTCAAATTTTTATGAAATAAAATAACATGGTCTGGTCTCTCATGCTAAATTTTAAATTAGTTATAAAACGTAAAGCTGTAAAAATGTAAAATGTTAGGTTAATAATGTTGTAAAATTTAAGTATTTGTTTTCAGCATGTGTATCACAATAACATTTACACTTAAAAGCAAGTTACAAAAATTTATTGTTTTCATTTATAGGAATTAGCCGATCTTCAAAAATCAGTCCCCGAATTAACAGTAGACAATGACCGACTACAACGAGAAAAAAAATTTTTACTTGATAAACTAAAACGAGCCGAGAAAAAACTAACAGAAAATAACACAGAAGTCGTCCATCTAAGAGTAAGTATCACATATTTTATTCAAATTATTTGATTCCAAAATAAATAAAAGAATATTAAAAAATTAATATGTACAAATTTTAACATAGATTCGTATATATTATTAAAGTGTTTTATATATTTTTGTACGTATATATTCTATTGGCAGTTTTAACTGACGTACACTTTATTTATAAACACTTTATTTGACTATTGAGCATTTATGATTATTGAATACATCCGGCTACAGCAAAAGATGACAGTTCGCAGTAACCAGTTACACAGACTTAAATAAACATTGTAGAAAAATAGAAGTTGGTAGTTTAAGTGTTGAATAAACGTTTTAATAAACTTTATTGTAGAAATGAAATAAAAATACTAGCGCCTACTATTTTATGAGTTTCGTTTTAGCTAAGTGATATTACTTTTAATCTAAATATAGGGTGTTAATAGACCGACGACCAGATTTAATTTTTTAAAGTTTAGCCTATTTTTTTAAAGTTTAGCCTAACAATTAAGTCAGTATTATATGAAAGTGAGAGGTCTATTTGTGTAGAAAGCTATATTAGGATGTGTTTATTTATATAACTGTACCGTAAAGATGTTTATTTATATGATAACCACTTACTTTTGTTCGGACAAAAATAGCTTTAAATTAAAATCTTTAATAATCAGATTTAGCGTAACCTTACTTTTAGGTCAGCCTAACTAACTCTATCATCAAGCAATATTACAGCTTACAGCGCAGCCTTACAACATGTACTTAATTTTTAATTACCATTAACAAGATAGCCTGTATAATATTATACAGAACCCGTTGCATACAATTTTGAAATTAATTGTCGACGACTGTTTTGCAGAAAAATAACAATTAGGTTCGGATGTTAGCAAATAATTAAGGTATCGATATGTGTGTTAAGTAGAACAGCAGCTATAGAGTAGTGTGTATTACTAAAGAATGAACCGCCTTACTCTTTCCCAGTCTTAGCGTAGGTTTCTACACGAGAGTTGTTATTGTATTCAATGCCCTCGGTTGCCCTCGCAGCAATCGGCGAGTCGGGATTATGTGACGTAAGAATCGTTAATTGCATAGACTTACCTCTACGGCAAGCACAGACTAGCAATACAGTAAAGCCTTTAAATATTGCAATCGATTGAAGAGAGGCGAATGTATACAGTTGTGCAAGTGACTAACTGCTACTTCCGTGCGTAGTGCTTTGTTGTTATTTGATTAGACAGCTATTTTCACAGCAAGCAGGAAACGTATGGCAGGTGGAGTACGTTAACTGGGTTGTATTTAGATTGTCAGCAATTTTTGAGTTACCTGATTTAGGTTACCAAACAGTGTTTACGAAATTGCTTATCTATTACTTTCAAAAAGTGGAAAATGCCTTTTAACAGAATCAAGGCAACTGAAGTGTTAGTAAAAAAATAATATTTTTAAAGCTTGATAGTTGAAGTTTATTTTAAGCGTATCAGCAGCTAGTACAAATACAACTACGCCGGGTTGTTTGTCGGCAGCGATTTAGTTGAACGACAGGCATAGTTTATTGGTTTTACGCAATATCTCTCGATAATGTTTCTTTTCCATTACGCAACATGACCTAGATTTTTCACTTCAAGTCAAAATTGACAAGTTATGGCACGTTTATAGGAAGCAACTTTTACGACTGAAGTGTTTGCTTTATACCTGACCGAGAGTAAGCGGTTAAGCGCTATTTGCCAATCACTATCTTTGCTTAAACTGCAAATCGTGTAAATTTCACTTAAACGTGTTATTTTAAATTTACGTCCTCTTAATAGTTTATCGTTTTAAATAAACCCTTTAGAGGCTTATAACATGATTTTCAAAAAATTTTAATTAAAAATATCACGTTTTATTTGGAGGTAACTAGTGCAGCGACGTTTTGTGTAGTTAATATTTAAGCAATTTTAAGAGTTTGAATGAAAGTTTGCTGACGGTTCATGGCCGTTCAGTTTCGAGATTTAAGTTAGTATACTTAACGTAATTTACGGAACTCAGGTATTTAATAGAGAACTAAAGACGTGGTTTTAATTGCGATTTTATGTAGTTTATAGTCTTGACATTAAAACAAAAATTACGCAGTTTGTTTACGTCTCTCGTTTAAAGTTAAATTTTTTATTATTTATCAAATAGGACGTTTGTTGTTTTTAATATTGCAAAACAGGTTGCGCAAAACAACAACGCTCAATAATCGAAATTTAATTTTCGCAAAGCCATGCTAGCACACAGTGGCAAAGGTATGTGCGCTCTGGTTATTGATATTATCGATTGCGCTATGCAGTTATTAAGCAGGTCGCTGACCTAACATTATGGTCATTGCTGTTATATATCAAAAGTACTAGCAATCACAGGCAGTTTGTTTGCTGATCTATGTACAAGTAGCTGCCGAGTGCTGTTTACGTGTGCGCACATTCCGTAAAATATATCAAAAGTAAAACGCGTTTTACTTGTTATTTGTTATCTTAAATATCAGATTGTAGTGAAAATAACAGTAAAAGCTAAGTGAACTTACAATATGAAATTTAGATTAGCTTTTGATTTATTTTGATTTATGAAAGAAACGTTTAGCTAAGGCTATTATCTTGTCTGTAATTAAACGGGCACTTAGCCAACAAGGCACACAAATAAAATAAACAGCGTGATTAATTGCTTAAGGCCAGTCTGCCTTAACTGCCACACTGCCAGCTTTTATAAAACCTTTTTGCATTGTGTTTAATGTACAGATTGAAGTTATGTAAATAAATTCAAGCTTGTTGGGATAAATTAGGGTTAAGTTTTAAAATGGTGGAAACTGCGATTAAATTTTTGAGTGAACCTCATAGAGTAAGTTAAAAAAAATAACAAATATTATTTTAGCTACAAATTATTATGTTTTTGTTGGATAGTGAGCTACATAACTAATTTTATGTCTTTGATCTCAATTAATTGTGATTTAATGACTTGCATTTCATTTTTTTTACAAATTATTGTTTCCCTACAGGCTCTTGTGTCTGACCATTTCAAAGATGACTCAACTCACTCAGACCTCAAACAACAATACTTCAACCTCCTCCAAGAGAGAGAACATCTTCTCCGCATCCAAGAAGAGAGTGTGACACAAAATAGGAAGGCAGAGGAGGAAAGAAAGGATGCTAAAGGATTAGTTGATGCGTTCAAAGAGAGGCTAAGACATTTAGAAAGAGAATTGCACAAATCAAATACTGAGAAAACTTTACTTGAGAAAAAACTTAAGGTAAGGGTTTAAATAAATTTGCGAATTTTAAGTATTCTATTAGATTAAAGTGTGCTATAGTTTTAAGAGTAAATATAAACGAATTGCAATATCACGCTATGTATAGTGTATTGGTTGTATTTATCATATTGCTTTATTTAGTGTAAATTTTTCAATTATGTTTATTTAAAATTTTATTTTGGTACATTGTTCCTAATTACGTTTTCTATTTTAGGAAGCAAACGGAAAAGCAGAAGAGCATCAGTCTGAGGTTGTCCTTAAATTAGAAGAGGAATTACACCAGGAAAGACAAAAAGTTACCGAGTTGTTAAAAGCGAGTCAAGAAAGTAGCTCAAAAGACATCAACGAGAATTTTATGGAGTATTTAGACTCGCTGAGAAGTGAAAAACAGGTAAAATAATTGTGAAAAAATTTTTGTAACTTTTTTTAAAGATTTTTAGTTAAAGTGGTCACAAATTTTATTATTTTTATTTCATTGATATTTAATTGCTAGTTTGATTTTGTTGAGCTTTTTATTGATTTATTGATACTTTTAACATTGTTGTTCTAGTTAAATATCATAATACCACTATACTTATTGCACTTAATTTGCTTAACAAAGTTTATATATATAACTCTAATTAAAACGAATTTAAATTTATTTTTTTGGAAAAAATATTTTAAACTTTTTTTGTTTTTATCTAGGACTTGGAAGAGAAATTTGTGTTGTTGGAGGAAGATTACAATCAGGTTCAGAATGAGAACGAGAAGTTGGATGCAAAAGTTGCAGAGTTGGAAGAAGAAGTGGAAGCTTGCAATGCTAGGGTTAGTCTCATAGAAATAAAAAATTTTTAAATTTAGGATTTGAAAAAATGATAATTTTAACTTATATATGATATAATGTTATTGTAGTATATATATTTTTTAATGAAAGTAACAGAAAACATTTTTATTTGGTTTTTTATTATGTACTTTGTACTAACAGAACTAAAATAAGAATCAAACAAACAATAAATTTTAATGACTAGTTTTCTGTTCTGCTTTTGTACACAATTTTAGTTGACTTTACAAAAAAATTAAAAAAATTTTAAAAGTAAAAATATTAAAAGTTTTTTTGGTTTTAGACCAAAAAAGATTTATCTGAGTTATCGGAGCTTATCGACAGACTTCAGGAAGATTTAAGGATAAAGCAAGAAAATTTAAATGAAGCAAGCGAGACCTTGTTTGTCATGGAAGATTCTGTCGAACAACACATTGCTGTAAAAAAGCACGATAACCATATTATTCAACAACTACAAAATCAAATTTCTGGACTTAAGGTATAAAAACATTTTTTTAAATTACATTAAAACGATTTTGATATTTTTCAATATTAGTTTGATATTTTTCAATATTAGTTTGATATTTTTCAATATTATTTTTATGATTTATTGACCTTGCTCAGTTTTTATTTTAAAATTATCTTTTACTGTAGTAAAAAAACAACTTGAGTGTTTTAATTTTTTTTTTATTTTGTAAAATAACAATTTTTAAAAAATTTTTTTTATTTGTTATTAGGAAGAACGATTTCGTCTCGAAAAAGAAATTCAACAATTGAAGAAAGAACAAAGACATCAATCTGAGGAATGGAAGCAATTTCAATCAGATCTTCAAATGGCGGTTGTAATTGCAAATGACATGAAAGCCGGTAAGAATTTAAAATAAAATTCAAAACTTCTTTTTTTTTTTTAATAAAACAAAAAAAATTATTTTTTGTAATATCTATGTTTATTTTTAGAAGTAAAAAAATATTTAACTTTACAGAAACCCAAGCCGAAGTTCTTAGACTACGAGAGGAAAATCAAATCCTAGATGAAAATGTCACCAAACTTCGTGTCGAGAATGATCAACTGAGAAGAAAGAGAGTCTCTAATGTGTCTACAACATCATCTGCTATCCTGGAGGCAGCTGCGATTCGACAAGGAGTACAAGCTCTCAGAGATGTAAGTGTTCCAAATTTCAACTTTTTTTGGGATTAAAAATAATAAATAAATGTAAAACTTTTTAACAAAATATTTATTTTTAGACCTACAAGCGTCGCACTAGTGAAAACTCACCCGGGGTTCAAAGTCTCATTAAATCATTCGACAACAACAACACCGCTACAGATGGGGGTTCAAGTGGATCAACATCACCCACTGGCCGACCCCCTAATCCACTTACCCCAAGCACCCCTACCGAAATCCCCGCATCACTATTTATAGCCCCAAAACCCCCACTAGGAATCAGTACCCCCAAGCGTCAAGGGGCTAGCCCCATTACGGCAACAGTTAGCCCCATACAACGACATCAATCGATGTCATCATTAAGCTCTATGACATCACAATCAAATATCAATCCGAATTCTTATGTAGCAAAAATGTCAAATTCTAACACTGGGTCTAATGGAAGTAGCAAACCCGGAACACCTGATAGCTCAAATAGAAGTAGTAAGTTGATATTTAATAAAAATAAAAAAATTGGATTTAAAAAAAATTAGAAGTTTTAAATTACTGATTTATAAATTAACAGCAAAGTGATTTAATGAACCAGTCAAATGGTTTGTGAATCAAGTGATTAGTAGACTTGAGTTAAACTTTCCTAATTTTTGTTTTAGTGTCTGATGCTGATTTAAGTCAACTTTCATCTTTACTCCGAAGAAGTTCAAGTGCACAAGAATCTAGAAAACCGTCGTTAAATGATACAACAAGAAAAACAACTGCAGGTAAAGGGTCTCCTATACTTAAATAGTTTATAATAAATAATGTTGTTTAAAGCAAAAATATAAAATGAATAAATTGGTACAAAATATATAAAAATAGTGAAAAAAAAATTTTGTAAAAAGTATTTTTGTTATTTCACATTTATTAAAATTTGTAATTTTTCGTTAAATTTTATATTGTACAGATATTCTTGATCGATTAGGATCAAATACCAATAACCCACCCAAAGAACGACTTCCCCCAACCCCCACTAACCCCTCTGCTAAGCGAAACAGACTCATGTCAACTCCCTCTACACCCTCGGGTAATTCCCTTGCCTCCCTTGCACGAAGATATGGGGGCTCCAAACGAAATGCTTTATTAAAATGGTGCCAGGAAAAAACACAAGTAAATACAAATTATTTTTTATTTTAAATAAAATTCCGGTTGCAGTAATTTAATTTTTCCTATTTTTTTCCAGGCTTACCAAGGCATAGATATCACAAACTTCAGCAGCAGTTGGTCAGATGGTTTAGCCTTATGCTCATTACTTCATTCCTACTTACCGGCTCATATACCTTACGATGCTTTGGAACAAGCTTATGTTGAAAGCAATGACGAAAAAACTAAAAAACAATTACAGGTAAACACAGATTGTTCTCAAAATATAATCCAGCCTTTTTTAAGTTTTGTTATATTTTACACATGTTTAGTATTTATTATTAGGTTTAAATTAACTTTCCTTTTTTTAAACATTTTTTTTCTATTGCAGGCCAAACATTTTCGACTTGCCTTCGCAGCTGCAGAGAGTGTTGGAATTGAACCTGTTTTAAGCGTTGAAGAAATGACAAAACTCGAAAGGCCAGACTGGCAGAGAGTTATGTCTTATGTTACAGAAATATTTAAATATTTTGAAACTTGAAACATTATTGCTATTTAACTTTTTCTTTTGGTTGATTTTTCAATATTTTGTACTTTTATGTATCTGTGTTCCCTATTATATTTGCTTATAGGCACATAGCAAAGATGTTTTGTACTACTTTTTTAAACTGTGCTTGGTGTATTGTTGTTTTATCGACGAACCAACATTTAGTAACAACAAATTTTTAAGAAACGTTTTTCAATACAGTAACAACTTCAAAAAAAAATCTGCTTTTATATCTAACAAAGCACCGAATAAAATTTAAACATTTTTTTCGGGAAAGTTACTTAACTTTTTAACACTGTGATATTTTTATGTAAAGAAAAATTTCTTTCAACTTCTTAAAATGTTGTGTCTTGGTTGGACACATTATGTGAGCTGCTATTCTCAACTGCTTCGTGCTTATTATTACTATTGTAAAACACAAATACATTTATTTCAAAGTTATTTTTTTTTTTTTTTTATACAGACAGAAGGTTAGATATTAGTTTATTTTGTTGGTTAAGTAAATAGGTTGTGTATATTTTGTGTGAAATGTACATAAATTGCCGAACTGAACTAAAATGCTAAATAAGCACGGTTGCACACATTGCTAGGGGGCAAAAACAGCTACATAAGACCAAGTTGCTGGCTTATAAACATTAAACAAAGCTTATTTAGAGGAACCCTAAGTATACACTGTGACTACAAGTTGTACTACAAATTTTAAGTCGAGTTGATATGTTGGCAAGCCTACTTTGCCATTAAACTTAGTCGGATGAGTTTAGGTAGCAAACTCAAGTTTTGAAACCAGTTTAAAGTGACAATGTAATTCATGTTATTAACCTAGACATCTTTATTTTTTTATCCTTTATTGTTTATGAAAACGGCAACTTTATGAAGTAAGTGGCTACCGCTGGTACAAACTTGTCTCCCACATAAACTCGTACAATATTAGGTGTCTTATTTATTTCAACTTAAAGGCTTATTTATTTTAACTTACAGGCTAAATTGTAAATAGTTGCTTCCTTAAATTTGACAGCATTTCGGTATAAATATACATTTTATATTAAGGATAAACGTTACACTATTTTTTCTTTAGCCACAAGGCTGCTGCTTTGAGATTACAATCACGTGACCACGAAAAGAAAAAATTTCACAACGTTGTCGTCGTCGCGCTTTCACAGTTTTCCAAAAGTTTTGCAATTTTACGTAAATTTATTCCAACAAACAGTGAAATTGACAAAGCAACATCTTAATTGAAAAATGAAAAGTTGTTAAGTTTAGTAGTTGACGTTTATTTATTTGAAAATTGCTACCAACATTTATAATCGAAAGAAGTAAAATGTCTGCCATACATTACAAGTTTTCAAGCAGTAACGAATACAAAAATGTTACTTTCGACGGAATTAGCATTTCGTTGTACGATCTCAAAAAGGCGATTATGGAAAAACAAAAGCTAAAAAGCACTGAATTGGATCTTCACATTACAAATGCACAAACTCTTCAAGGTAAGCAAAATTTTATTGTTTTTGTAAACTAATTAATAATCTGTGTTACGAATTAAAACAATAATGGGATCTCTATTAGTTTCGCATGCCCTACATAAACAGGGTGTGTAATCGAAATACGGCACATGTAATTAAACAAAGAGGTTGCATAAATTAAACCCTTACCCTAACCCTCACATATTCAGTTTACCCTTCTGCCCATTAACACATCTGACTCGTAAAGCGGACTAAGTTATACTCATTAAATCATATTTCAACTTATTTTTAATGTCTGGTTGAACAATTGCCATACTTAGGTTCGGGCGTGCGGAAGTAATAGAGATCCCAATAATGAATCAACGTCTTTGAAAATAAGGCACTTAACTACTCTTACAAATTTTGTTAATTAAACTTTACCCTAACTTTTAAGGTTTATAATAATTCCCTTAACCTAATAACCCTTTAAACCCTCTGCTTAATAAAAGTTTGTAAATTAAATTGGTATTTACTAAAGATTCATATTTATAATAGGTATTTTTGTGTTATTGCTGCCTATTTATAAGTAAGATTTTTATTTCGGAAACAAATTTTTAATATTATGTTTTATGTTTGTAGTTTACAAGGACGAATCAACTTTAATTCCGAAAAATACCGCTGTTCTTATTCGTCGAATTCCTCTTGGATCCGTTAGAGATTCGAAAGTTTATGTTGTGTAAGTATTTTTATGTTTTGATTTTTGTATAGCTGTAAAAAAATTAGAACTTAACAGTGTTTAATTTGCTTGGCATCGCAGAAGATTGTGGTTGTAATTCTACAGAAAAACAATTTTATTAGGATCTGCGTTTGTTTCTTATAAACCGTATTAACTCCTGCCTAGCCAAAAAAAAAAACAATTAGCAGATAAATTATTAGTCGATAATCATTTATAATACCCCAAACTGCTACAGTTGACTTAGGACCGAGTTGAAATAACTAAGTTGGTCAATGTTTAGGCTGTAAAATTAATTAAATGAAAATGCATTAAACCTTTTTTAACTTTTTGTTTATTTTACAGGAAAAAGTCAGATACCTCTTCAGCCTACACCGTAGCAGCCACACCCAAGACCACTCAAGTATGTATACAAACAAGTATCTTTTCTGTGGTAATATAACAAATTTGTTTTTCGGTTTATACTTTTGCAACTTTACAGAACGAATGCAGTAATTGTGTTTATTACATTTAGTATGTTCTAGGAACATTTTTATATAAATATATATTGTATAATACTATGTATTAGCTATTAGTTGTGGCTTACTGTCTTGGCAATCTAGTTTCTGGAAATTTTTAAATCCATTAACAGGCGGTTGCTAACAAGTTAAGTCAATTTACATACATCCTTCTGTTATTTAAACACATATTGTGAAATGTATATTGTGAAATTAGTTATAAATGGGTTTAATTCTAAAAACCCTGTTTGTTTAAATTAGTTATAAACTATATGCTTTAATTTTTTATTATTAGTACTGATTTTATATTTATAACCGATTAAACATGTCGTGCTTTGTTTTATTTATTTAAATGCTGTTTGTTAATAAAATTTTGTTGGGAAGACTTTTTTGAGTGATGAAAAAATACAGAACCATTTCCCTGTAAGTGGTTTATTGCAATACCAACAAATGCTTTTATTATCAATAAAAAACAAGTTTACTTTGATAAGCTATTCAGGTAAGGTAACAACTGGAATTTTAAACTTAGTTATTTTCAAAGAAACTAATTCAATTTTACCAGGACCAGGAGCTCAAACTCTTTAATGAAAAAATGTTATGTTTTATATTAATAAATTTTTGTGTTTCGAAAATATATATTGTTGAACGTTATAAAATGTATTCTTTTATTAACTTAAATTTTTGCTATTTTTATGTTTATATATAAGTTCTTAATTTTTGCCAAATCCTATTACCTCAATTTAATTTTTATTTTCAGAAAATTTATGATGTTTATTTAGAAAAGTGTTTTTATTTCATTAAAAATTTGATTGTGAAATTAAATTACTAATAACAACATTTATTCTTTCAATAAAGGAAAATGAAACAGCACAAAAACTTAGCTTCGATGAGCTATTTAAGGTAATTGTTTCTCTTTTAAAGTGACACTGTTTATTACACTTGGGTGGGCCAAATTTAGTAAATTTATTCTTACACAATAATTCGAAATCTGATAAGCTTAAGTTCAATAGTTGCATATACACATATTTTACTAATAACATCCACACATTGCATTATAAGGTCTACATATACTACATACCATCTGAATAAATTATAAAGTAAAATTGGTTGTCAGTTCCCCTAGGCTATTTTGTATACTGGTATGTTATGACACTATTTCTTATCAGTTGTTATAGGTTTGAATATAAGATTTGGCCTGCTCAAGTTTTTCTGTTTATTTAGCAGGCATTAGGGATGGGCCAAATTTTTATTTTGTTCATTTAGAATTTGTAAAACTTTACCATAAAAATTCCATAAATCTTAATCACTTTAAAAGTGTTGTGGTATAGACTGTTGTGGTTATAATACACCAACTTTATTTATTTTAAATTATGATAAACAAACTATAATTTAACCCATTCCTAAGCTTGTTTTATTTTTTCTTTTACCACTGTTCAATCATGATAAAATATTACAAAAAATATAAAGAAAAAAATAATACACATTTAAAAATTTAATTTGTTGTATTTTTTAATGCTTGGTAATTGTAACTGTAGTGGCTTCAATGTACATGTGTATTTGATTGCTGTATTACATCAATAAATTATTTATTGAGTTGATTACACCAAATTATACGTTGTATATATCGTTAAGTAAGAAAGTAACACAAATTTCAGACAAGTAACCTGGCGAAAGCAAATGCTACGGAAGAAGACAAAATTAAAGTGGCTATCAAGCAATCGACTAACGAATATGATCCATCAAAGTAATTACCTTATTTACTTTAAAAATAACAAAATTTTGCTATTCCAGTGAGTGGTTACAAAAACACTTGATTTAACATTTTTTTTCGTTTTTTTACAACTTGGAAAGCTAAATCAAACTAAATACTAATAAAATTGTTTTTTTGTCAATTTTTTAATTTCAATTTTTTTTTAGTTTTGTTCGTCCACCTCGATTTGGAACTTACAAATACAACGCAAGTTCCAATCCCAGCAGTGTTGCTGGAAATACTGCCACGACCTTGGTTCGTTGTTTTCGTTGCAATCAAAACGGCCATTACTCTACTCACTGCCCCTCATCAAAGGTAAGAATATCTGAATAAAACTATTTTTATTCTCTTTTTTTTGTCGTTTACTCCAAAAAAAAACCTTTTTAATGAAAAAATATTTTAAGTAAGTTTTAAGTAAGTTTTTTAAATTTATTACCTTATGTTTTAATTCATTTGACTTACTCGACTCTATGTTTCTTTATTTATGTTAAAAATTAAAAATAATTTAATTAATTTTTTTTACTTTAGAACGAACCAGATAGAGCAAAAATGATGCGACATGCCACAGGTATACCCAGAAGTCAAATGGTTGTTGTAAATAAGGAATCAAAAGGTGCAATGTTAACTGCTGACGGAAGATATGTTGTTCCTCTGATGGACAAGTACGATTAGATTTTACTTTAATTAGCATTATTTTCATCAGCTATTTAAAATTTAAATTTTTCTTGTGCTGATTTATGTTTAATTTAACAAAATGTAACTTTTTTTTGTATGTATTTAGAGTCAACATTTTATATGTTATTTTAATTAAAATTCCTATTTTTTTTTAAATTTTATTCGTTTTTTTGACTATGTAGAAAAGGATATGATGTTGGTAAAAAAGAGAGGCCTCCTTTCCTTCCAGGAGTGAAAAAAGAAGAAGAGCCAGAAGATGAAGAGGAGCCGATCCCGGATGAACTGATCTGTCTTCTATGTAAAGACCTACTAGTGGATGCAGTGGTGATACCTTGTTGCGGAAACAGTTACTGCGACGAATGTAAATAAAAAATTATTTTTCGAATTAAAAACATTTTTGTTTATTTGTGGAAGATTTAAATACATAGCTTAGATAGAATTTTTTTTTTTAATTTCATTTTTTAAATTACAGGTATTAGAAATGCATTGTTGGATTCAGATACACATGAATGCCCCACTTGTCATAAAAGCAATATTTCCCCTGACTCACTTATCGCTAACAAGTTCCTGAGACAGGTAAACCTTTTTTAAAACATTTTTTTCTGTTTGATTTGACTATGTGCAACTTGGGTATGCTTAAATAGTTTTTTTAACTGTGTAAAAATAAATGCAATTGGATTTTTTATACAATATACCTAATTTTTATTAAATCATCAGGCTGTAAACAAGTTTCGCAATGACACCGGTATAAGTAAAATGAAAGCAAACGCTCCAGTCTGGCCCCGACCAGCTTCAACTGAGCAAAAACCAAAACCCAAACCAAAGGCTCCAAGCAAGGTATCATATGCCCCAGCCCAATCCAACTCTATAAACATGTTTAAGCAAAATGCGAGGTCATCTAGTGGCGGTGGTTATGTAGTAAGAGCTGCAACAGAACAGATCGTAAGTCGGGGCTACACAATCCCTAAAAGAAACGAGACGGGGAGTTCATCACCCCATGACCCAACCCAACCTATTCGGATCACTTTGGGATCCCAGAAGACAAATATAACCCCAGCTAAGGAGGAGACTGAGTTAAAAAGTAGCGAAACTACCCCGGTGGTTAATGAGCCCACTGCTCAGTCAACCCCAATAGAAGCGGCAACGACCCAACCTCAGGGAGTTACCCCTAGGAGTGATAGTTATACTTTTAACTCCACACCAAGCACTGGCGATATTTCAAAAAAGTAAGTGTTCAATTAACTAAAAGATAATTGCAGATAATTTTCAAGCTATTTTTTGCCTAAAGTTTAGAATAAATATTGTTTAGTATATATATACTGTGTTTTTGTAAAAAAAAAATAAACACTTATTTTATCTTTTTTTGACAGAGTAAATCTTACACCAGCTGAACAACCATTACCACCTGGAATATCCCCACCAGTTGCAAAAGTGGTTCGCCCTTTGATGGACCAACAAAAGTAAGTAATATGATAAAGGAGGATTTTTACTTAAATTTTTTTGAAACTTTGTTTAATCTTTTTAAGTATAAAATTAATGCCAGAAACGCATATACACAACCTAGCTAATATGTCAAGTTTAATAGTTAAACAAGCTTTACTCTGTTTTAGTCAAGTTAAAGTGGAAAACATCTCTGCAACATCTACATCTTTATCTGGGATCTATCCCCTACCAAACTCAGTAAACAACTCTGAACTCTCATTCACTGTATCTGCAGAGATTCCTCTAGACATAAAACCAGATGTTGCAAATGACGAGGATGCTGACTCATTACAACCTCTAGGAGACAATGAAGAGGAGGCAAAGTTTTCTCCAGAGGTTACTCCCAAGGAGGAATTCGATGAGGAGGACACTAAGGAAGATACTTCTAGAGAAGACCAAATTTCACAAGAAATAGAGGAAAAAATTAAGCTTAAGCTTGAAGCAGCTCCTCAGGTTTATCGGGTCTCGATCTCCCAGCCTCCTCCTTCAGTCAACACCACATCGTCTTTGCTCCCGACCCCAAATATTCCGATGTTGCGACCCAGTGTGCCTCAGATGAGCATCCCACCTCCTACTCTCCTTCCTCCAACTCTGTCAATTAACTCAGCTCTTCTGAGCATACCACCACCAACAGTAAGCAAAATAAAATTAAATTGGTAAAATAATAGAAAATAAAATTTTAAAAATATTTTATTTTTAATTTCAGATTGCGACATCGGGAATTCAAGTGCTAGCTCGGCCCCCAATTCCATTTCCTTTTAATCTTTTACCCCCTCACCTTGCCCAGTTCAATCGACCCCCACCAGGATTTCCTCCTCACAGTTTACCCCCTCCACCTTTGGGGGTGTTGCCCCCTATTTTAGCACCCCCACCAATAACAACTACTCAACCAGTTGGTAAATACCAAATATTTATAAATATTTTTATCTAGTATATATGTTTAGTTATTGTGTTTTGTTAAACTACAATTTAAGTTGTCAAAAAAATAATTTATTTTCGTTTTGCAGTCGTATCTTCCAGCAGAAATGATCGTGATGTAAGGTAAATAAAACCCTTTTTGCAGTTTGATTGATTTTTTTTACTCTGTTTATATTAGTTAAAACAAATTTTTGAATTTTTTTTTTGATTTTAGAAAAGAGTCAAGTCGATCTGATCAAAATCGATCTTCTCGGCATTACTCCCCATCCAGGAGGAGATACGATGATCGATCTCCGAGAAAACGATCTGAGAGAAGCAGGAAGTCAAAGTTGGACATCATGTCGGATGAGTTCACAAAAAAGATCTCAAGAAGAAAGAACGGAAGAGGATCAAACAGAAGAAGAAGGTATTAACTTCGTTTTTTTTTTTTTTTATTCATTAGATCAATTTCAATTTTTAAAAAAAAATCTAAAAAATCAATGTATTCAGATCAAGAAGTGATAGTTACAGCTCCTCGTCTTCGTACACATCTTCCTCCAGTTATACATCAACATCAGGAAGTTCTTACTCTTCGGGATCATCTTGGTTCGTAAATTTTTTTTTACAAAATTTTGTAAAAAATCTTTCTTCAAGATTTTTTTTAATTTTGCTGATTTAAAAATTGTTTAAAAGGTCAAGTAGTTCTTATTCACGAAGTAGATCAAGATCAACTTCGCCCAGAAGGAGATATCGACAAAATAAGAAAAAGCCTAGTGCTAAAGGTCGCCGAAGAAGGTCAAGATCAAGGTCGCGGTCCCTGACCCCTGTCAAGAATCGAAAACGAAACACATCAAGGAAAAATCAAACTCCACCAAAACGAAGAAGGTAGAGTTTGTTTTTTATATATTTTTTTTCTATTTGCTGCACAGAAAAAAAAAAACTTTAATAAAAAATGTGTTTTATTGATTTAAGGAGAAAAAGTAGAGAATCTTCATTTTCTCCCCCACCCCGACGATCCCCGGATCGTGGAAGAAGTGGAGGTCGACGGCGGCAACCTTATACCTCTCAAGAGCGTAATCAACCCTCTTCCACTCCTATGCTCACCCAGCAAACTATCCCTGGGCTTCCTACCAAAGAAATGGCAGAAATGGAGATGGAAAAAGCGTTGTTAGCTTACTACAGGCAAGCTTACGAGAGGGATTGGTACGAAAAAGGGATCATGCCTCCTCCTCCTTATGATCGTTTTACAAATTCAAGATATTCAAAATCACCATCTCCTCCAGGAACAAACTCCACACTAATTCCCCCTCCTTCGCACAACTCAAATCTTCCAACTTCAGGAGGTTCTGATATGTCATCTAGGCTAAAAGCATTTGCTGGAGGATATGATCAGATCCCACCTGCGGGATCTCAGCGAAGACTGTCTCCAAGATCATTTCGTCGCCAAGAAAATGAAAAAGGGATGCGGAAGGGAAATTCAAGAAATCAAGACTATGGAAGCCGAGAGCGCTATTATAATGATGAGGACAGGAGGAATAAAAAAAGGGATGGTTACCAAGGCCAAACTCAGCAGCCTTACTCCCAGGATCGAGGTGCAAATAAAAGGAATAGATTTACTCCTCCACAACCTGAACTCCAGGAAGAAGGTGATGCAACTCCTGTACGAGATGAACGCCCATCTCCTGAAGAAGAAGCTCTAATGATGGAGCATGAAATGATAAGAAATGATGCAGAGAGAGATCGGTCTTCTAGACATGCTCCTCCACATCAGGGAAGGGATGCAAATTACAAACCTGACAGAAGGGAAGAAAGAGGTGTAAAACAAGAGACATCAAGGACTCGGAAAGATAACTCAAGTATGGAAAGAAGAAGAGGCGATAGACCCGAAAATCGATATCAAGAATCTCAAAAATCAAGAGACAAGGGTGAGTCGTATTCAAATAGATCTGATTCTACTAAAAGAATGAGCGAAAAACGTCGACCAACCTCTAAAAGATCTACTGAAGACAGGCCAAGATCTCGAACCGATCCAAAATCAAGACAAAACAATTCTAGTTCTTCAAGGCATCAGAACCCAAATAGGCCTAGTGATGACCGATCCATTACACCAGAGCGACAGGTCAAAACAAAACCAGAGCATTTTGTCAAGACAAAATCATCTAAAATCAACAGCGATCGACCTTCGATTAATATTAAAATTAGTAGCATCGATGTTGGTAGGAAATCAAAGAAAAACAAGTCTAAAAAAGAAGACAGGGTAGATAAACAATTGCAAGAAAATGTACAAAAACAAGACGCTGTTACAGAACCAAATGAAATGGTAAAAAACACCAGTGTTGATCAACAAGTACCTAGTGAGCTGTCTCCAACTGCTAAAAAAGATGATCATGTAAATGTTGAAAAACCAATTGAATCTGAAATTCGATTGAATAAGAGTCCAAATCAAGATGATCAAAATCAAATGATTGAAAATAAAAAAGAACCAATCAAAGACCAACCAAATGAAAAAGAACCATTTGAAGACCAACTTAAAACACCAGTTATTGGGACACCAGACAACTACGGTGAAGAACCAGTATTTGATGAACCACTTGAAGTTGAACCATCTGTTACCCAGAAACCAGAAGAAACTGATAGTAATCAGGTGAATAAAAATGATTTAGAATTGCCAGAGAAGAACCAGTCAAAAGACACTAGTGAAAAAATGGAAACACCAGAAGAAGTAGTGGAAAAATCACCAGTTTCCACCAACAAAGAAACTGAAAATGTAGATAACACACCAAAACCAGAAAACGACCAAAAAATTGAGGAGAAAACTCTGCAAGAAGAGGCGAGCGATTCTAAGAAAGAAAAGAAGAAAAAGAGAAAGTGGAAGCCTGCAGCATCCACAAAGTCCTCTAAATCTCGAAGAAAGAAATCTCCAACTCCAGTTAAGTTGATTGAATATGATGGCACAGGACCTCCACCTACTGGCGATGAATTGCTGAAAATTACAATCCCTAAATCAAAGTAAGTAAAAGTTTTCTTCATGTTTAGTAAAGTTTTGTAAAATCAGTTAAACTTTAAACTTCTCCTTTGTTTTACATTAAAAGTTAACAAGGTAAAAATAATAGTCTTTTTGTTATTTTGTTTTACTATTTAGCTTTCTTATAACTATAAGATTTGGCTTATTTTAAAAAAAAAATGTATGATATTTAAAAATTGGATTTTCAGATGGGAAGAATCTGAAGATGATAATGCTCAGGAAAAAAAGAAACAACTTTCTCCTAAAGCAAAAAGTCCTCCACCCAAACCAAAAGGCAGAAGGATCAAAATCAAAAGAAAACCGATTACAGATCTTAAGCAACAAGACTCCTCCGATAAAGTTTTTGAATCGAGTGACTCATCCACTGTTCCTCCTCCTTCCAAACCAGCTCCCGCTCCTTCTTCTGACGTTTCTGATGCAAGAATGGTGATCACATTAAGGAGGAGTTCGAAGATTGACGAAGGGGCGCAAGCGAGGAAAGTCTCGTTGAGTAATAATCCGGAGAAAGAGGACACAGTTGCAGTGAAAGGGAAGAGTGTCACAGTCACCTCAATGCGATCTTCTAGAAAGGAAAGCGCTGAATTCAACGAAGTCGATGTTCTTGATCTGACGAATAACTTCTCTGACTTTAGTCAGCCTGAAGAAGTCACCGAGAAAAAAAAGAAGAAGAAAAAGAAAAAAAAGAACAAACACAAAAACAAGGTTAAGACCAGTGAAGCCGACGAATTTCCGGTTGATCAAAAACCAAAAAAATCAAAAGACGTCGAAAAACCTGCAGTTAATAATATATCGGAGGAAGAGCGATTGGATAATCATCACGAAGATGATTACCGATCTTCGAGATCCTCCAAACATCCAAGGATCGATGATCATATTCCTAGGGATGCAAGAAGCAATAGCAAATCCGACAATCGAAGACAACAGCGTTACGATTCGCGCGATCGTGAATATCGCAGAGGTCGAAACGAGGGAGATCTAAACAAGGAATCTAATAAATCCCACAAGAAATCGTCCAAGCGAAGATATAGCGACGATTTGAGCGACCGAGCGAAATACGACGAGAGATCGCCGCACAACGAGTACCACCACAAACGTAACAAAAAAGAGAAAAGAAGAAAAAGGCACCATCATCGAAGAAAGCGTTATTCTGACGACGACGATGATAGATCTTCTTCGCAAGATAGGCGACCTATACCAAATTAACTTTTAACAAACTATGCGAGTTTTGGGGTAAAATTTGTGCATTTTTTTGTTTATCATTACAACTCTTTTTAAAAGCAAATCATTTTGTATTTTAGCATTATGTTTTTTGACTTTGCACCCTGGTAAACCTAAAACTAAGTTTTTTTAACTGGGTGATAATCTAAAAAAAAACTGTTGTAAAATTGTAATACATTTTGGAGGTTTTTCGCACTATCAGTTTTCTATAAGTTCTTTAATTTGTTATTTTGCAAAATGGAAATTTTTGTTATTGTTTTTTTTGCAAGGTCGACAATGAAAAATAAATTAAAATTAATTTGAACTTTTGTTTTATAATCTAACATTATTTAAATGGGTTAAATAAAATTAAGTTGAATAAAATAGTTAGATTTTATTTAAAAACTGTTTTAATAAATCAACAAATTAGTAGAATACTTACAGATTTCCAGTCCCTTTGATGAATTAGAAAAACCTGTTTTATGTAAAGGTTGTAAAACTGTCTAGTAGGTGTTTGTACTTAAACCACAACAAAAAAGTCACGTGACTTTGTGTCACCTGCATATATTGCACCATGTTAATCATGTGCCACTACAAATAAATTTTTTACTCTTTTAAATATTTAATTAAAATTCTTATTAGGACAGCTTTTAAAGCTCGAAATAAAATTATAAACTGAACTGAATCAGCATTTTTTTAAACAGAGCAGAAAAACAAGTATTTTTACTGCTGTCACTATAAATTCCTTGTTTTTCGAGTATTTATAGCATGATTAGTACTTGTTTTGTCAAAGTTAGTGTCTTGACTTGTAGCAATTCAATTGAGTAAACATTTACAAATTACACAAAAATCTGCTTGTTATTACTGCTAGGCGCTTTAATGTTTGCCTTGGAAAATAAGGAATTTTATTTATTGTTTTTTGATTGCCCTGGGTTTAAGAAAAAGAAAGTTGTAGTATGCAGCATTCAAGCAGCCTACGTATGCAATCTTTGTAGGTGTAGGGGCTTATTATTTAAAATTCTATACACGCAACCGGTAGTATTTCTAGAATAATTGATGCTTTAAAGGTAAAAATGCTTATCACCGAGTTTGGAATTTTTTTGCTTACGTCAATGATATATTTGACACTTTTTTCAAGTGGTAATTTTCAAAGAATAATTCACAATTTTAGCAGATAAAACTATTTGGGAAGTTATTACTTATTCATGAGCGTACCTCGACAAAAACTTGATTTAAAGTATTAGTTGTATAGCCGGTGGTCTTAAAGTTATGACGTAAAAGTGTGCTGTATTATATTTAGAAGGTGTGTATTAAAATGGATTAATATTGTCCTGTTAAACATGTTTTATTTAAAAGATGATCTAAGTTTGGCAGAGTATAAATCAACCATGGGTATATATATAAGAACGAAGCAGTTACAATTTGCTTATTGGTCTGTGTTGGTATATTAGTGAGCTTAAAAACAACTCTAATATCTCGTTTGTCATCAAACTGAACTGGTTTTTAATTGTTTGCGGCTGTCAGGCGGCAATACATTAGTAACTAAGCCCGGTTGCCACAAAATAGAGAATTTACGAGCCCCGTGCTGTATGTTTAGTCCGTTTTTCTTCTACACGGTTGTAGTTTTTCCATTATAGCGCTGGTGTTCCGGTAACATTTATTACCTTCCCACGAAGTCGAGCAATAAAGAGAGTTGTTGTTTTTGGTCAGATTGTCGTTTAGAGTAGACCCTTCAGAAAGCAGTGAGTGACCCAGGTTTAAAATCGTTTCAAAAACAAAGTGAATATTTTGTTCACTCACTTGAGCTTTTTAATGGGCCGCAACTATCGTTACTTTACAGTAGGGCTTCGTTGGCTGCCAAGGGCCCTTGAATACGCAGTCAACTTAGTACAGAAGCTCGTGTCTTCACTTTGCCAAATCAAATCCGCTTTTTCGCGTCGCTGTGGCGTCAAATGCCTTTGTTTATTGGTATGGCTTGCTACTTTAGCGCGTAGAGATACTGGGTTTTTGATCATCCGCCAAAAGCGTTGCCATAACTGACGAGTAATATGAATTTTGATAACCACTGAAGTTTATTGATTTGTTAGCTAGTTTATTAAGTGTGCACAGTAAAAAGGCCATTTGAACTAAGCCTACTTAAAGCTTTGGTTTTATAAATTTGGTTTAATGTTTTTGCTCATGTGTTAAAACTTATAAATTCTTTTTGCCTTTTAGAAAATGTATACGACTGTCAGTAGAAAGTAGGCCTAGTGTACTAACTTTGAAAAACATGGATAGTAATTCGATTATTGACGATTCTACAAGCGATGTACTATCAACAAATTTACGAGCTAAGGCTATGAAAAGAAGGCGGGTTAGACTTGGAACACAAGACCTTGAATTAGAAAAATCTACATTAGAACTATTGACAGCATTGCGAGACCCGCCAAAATCAAAATGCAGTCATCTGAAACCTCTGCCTGCCATCTCGTCTAATTCCAACCTAGCTGACAATTTTTTTGATGATATTGAAAAAGAATCCACTAAAAAACATGAATTGGAAGGTGACGTTTTCATGTCTGCATTATCTAAAACTGTAAAGCATAAAAAGTCTAGAAGAAAACCACTTGAGCTGCAAACTAACGGAATAACAAAACAAGTAGCGGACTGCAACAGCTTTACAAATTCAAATGTCGGCCAGGATATTTTACCACAATCGACCGCAAAAGTAGATTTAAATTCAAATCCTGTAAGACCAGGCAGAAGACGAAAAACTACACTTGAAGCAAAGGAAAAGTCGTTTATCGACCAGTTGGACGACACAATTAAAGACCCAGTGCCAAAACGTCGGCCACGTGTTAGATCAAAAGAGGTAATCGACGAGTTTTCTTTTGACATGAAAGACAAAAGTTCACCGAGAAGGCCCAACAACAAAATTGCCGCAGAAAATTTCGGGTCTACTCCAATGCGAAACCTTAAACTGTTCGACGACAACAAAAACGAAAACTTACAACTTAACGATATCCCGTTTCACCAAAACTCAACCAAAAGCAAGATCGTAACCAGGTCAAAACGAAAAGAAACGGAGTCGATGTTGGGCCAAAATTCTCTTGAAACTCTTTCATTTTTAAAGTCACCAGCAACGAACAATAGTTTAACAAACAAAAACAACGGTTTACACAACCTCAACAAAACCCGGAAGCCTCGTAGAAATCGTCAATCCACTATTGGAAGCGAGCTAAACGATGACGTCACAGAAAAAGCAGTCGACTGTGAAGGTTCTGACGTCATGAGCGTGTTTTCTGATGACATAGCCGACTCGTACGACCCCTCAATGAGTTCGAACAAGCAAAGTGTGAGACGTCGAACAAGCCACCTTAACTCGATTACGCCCATTAAGGAAAAAACATTTCTTCTTTGCGACGAGCAAGAGGATTCTGACGTCACTTCCGGTGGTATATTTACGTCACCGAAACGTCACAAAAAGCGGTCAAGACGGGCAACGGCGGATGTCGAAAACGAATTGATTCCAAAAGAAAAAACAACAGAAAAATCAAAGTTATTTTTGTTGGACAAGGAGGCAGATGAGTTAGACGGTTTCGGTGTTAATCCCAAGCCCCAACGAAGAAGGACCCACAATAAATACTTGCCACCTCTTTCCCAAAACGCAAAATTTACTTAAGAGGGTTAAGTGTAAATTTATGAAATGCAAAACTTTATAAGCATATATAAATATTAAGTGAATTTTTCTCAGAAATTAAATTTTATCTTATTTTCTGAACAATGTTTTTTTTATCATCAGATATATTTTATGTGTACTAAGGTAGCATAAGTTGCCCTATTTAGTTTGTCTAATTAGAAGCTACAAGTAACAATTTAATTATTTATTCTCTCAGATATTTTTTCAGTTTTCTATCAATTTTTTTTACATATTTCTTATTGACAAGTGATAATATATCACGCCGTGAGCTTTATTTCATGTCATCAATAAACAATCATTTTGCCTCATATCACATCATGACAAATCAATGCTCTACTGCTTTTAGAAACGTATTTTTTGTTTACAAAGATTCGCTCTATACTGTTTTTAATAAATTTTTAAATATAAGAATACTGTTGTGTTTTTACAGCTAGTTTTTTTTAATTTATTTAAAACATACATACGATAATAGATTTTTGTTTATACGAAATTTGACAAGGGCATTATTGCACAATAACTTAGTGAATGATCGATAGATATTTTACAAGAATGTATTTCCGAAAATAATAGAGTTTTGTGGTCATAAGGCATTTGTTAATGCCATTTTAGTACATTGTATAATTTGTATAAGTTGACATAAGAAATAATGGCAATGTACACTATAGGACTAATATAGCAATTCAAGCGGAAAATCATCGCGATTTTGTACAAAAACAACAAAAAATATATCGATAAAATTGGTTGGAATGCTGACGTTACTTTATCTGCCTTTTTTTGTTTATTTAATTACAAATTTCGGCCTTGACGCTTTCCTCTTCCGACATTTTGGAGTAACTGAACGAAATAAGGTTTTCGTGATTTGACGATGACATCATGCGAACTGCAGAATGACTGCGATCCAATGCAAATTTTTTGGTGTCTAAAAAACAATAAAAAATGACCAAACGGTTATAGTTTCTGTTCTATTCTTATAGGCATCAGATATAGATATAAATTATTAATTTAAAAATCTATTATACGGCACATAATGTTTTTATAACATAAGCTGTGTCTAAATCTGGGCACTTTAAAATTGAGCCCCATTAAAAATTCAATAGGAATTTTTTCCACATTTACCTTTAGAGTGAAACGGAGATTGAAATCTTTCAACGACAATCATGTCAGCCACATTTAAAGAATCGCCTTTTAAAATTTCAATCTCAGAAATTTCTTTGTTTTTGCTCTAATACACAAAATATAAATAGAAAGTATATATAGAAGTATATTTAATATAAATACACAAAATTTTTATTGAAACTTAAATTAGTGTGGTATGCCGGTTATGTCAAAAAAGGTTTTTGGCTTAAGTCGCACCAAGACCACTATTCGCATTTGAGCCAGGCGTTTACGAATAACTAAAACACGACTTAAAAACATACTATTGCTATTTTAAAGTAATATGAAAAGAAATAGATATACTTATATACTGAAAAAATTTTGGTAACTTGCACTTATATAAAATTAAATCATTTTGCATTTGCGTAACCTTTAGTATTTTATCGTTGATTGGGTTCAAAAAAAATGATAAACGTTAATGGTACTTAGAAAAAGTTAGTGAGAGTAGCAATCTAAAGTGCTTAAATTAAGTATATACATGTTGCCTACCTTGGTACCAAGTTGTATATCATTAACGGTAAGAAGTGTGGGTTGGATCATTGAAAAAGTGCAGTTGCGTTCTCCGCTTGATCTCCATTTAAACTTGCCGGCGTTCGAGGGCGATACGATGTTGCATAGAGCTAAACATATTTTAGTTGGTTGGCCTTACAGTTCTAGGCAACTTGAATCGTTTGGAAATCTTGTGACACGCTATTTTAAGGAAGTTTAAATAAAGGCAGGCTAGTACATTTTTTTTCACTAATAGATTTTTGGTAGGGTGAATGTAATCTATACACTATGTATACCTATGTCAAAATGAGTAAAAAGTTATCACACGTTGGCCTTTAACCCTTAAACCACGCTGTTGGTTAAATTATAACTTTTTTGGGTTTGTAAAACATAGCATATTATACTATAAAATATTTATATAAACATTTATTATTTATGGCATGTTTTTAATCAGAAAATTGATTTTGTCATTTTTTCTCGTCGCTTTAATGTAATTTTTCTTATATTTTTCTTCTTATTATAAATGTGCAAAAAAATAAAAAATCACAATAATCTTTATTGCTTACGCTGTGTTGATTTAATTCTGCGGAAACGGATTGCCAGTCCGCTGTTTTGATGAAGTCTGAATTGCAGAAGAGCAGTATTTTGCGATGACACAAACTCGAATGTCGTCTGCGATTTGCTTTGTTTCCACGCACAGTAGTTAATCAATCTGTCACCAATGTTGTTCACGTGATCATTCTCGCTTGGCAGAAGATTGTTTCTGGCCATCCAGCCGTCAAAAATCTAAAAAAATGTAAATTTTTGGTATTTTTTGTTATAAAATTAACCTTTTTTTGCAAATCTGCAGTTCTAGTTAAAATGCTTTATTGCCTTTAGGCCTCTACCAAAAGCCTAGTAACAAATACAATACTTGAAATAAATACACACCTCAATAAACTCGCTGCTATCGCAATCCAGTTTTGCTTTCGTGATTTCCAATGACACCAGCTCGTCCGGATTGGAAATAAAATAAACCCCGCACAAAGATCGAGTTTCGTCGCCTTGAATGTATTTCAAGTCGCTTTCCACTTTGATCATATCCACACAGTCTACATATTTTATTGTTAAACGGTAGTCTTGTAAAATAGGCACTTTAGCGCAAGGCTGTATTGTCAGCCAGTAGTAAAAATAAACAATATTATTTGTATAGAAATATGGTAATAACGTAAACGTAAAAGCTAGTAGGTAAGGCTAGGCGGTTCTTTTAATGCTTACAACGTATTTGTATAAATAAGCTGTTAACTTACTCATTGCCTTTGCTGGCAAGTTGTCAGAGAATGAATCGCTGCCCGCGGTTTTTGGTGCAACGACATCAACAGCCTGTAAAATCAGCAATGTTTAGATTATTTCATTTAAAAAATTAACAACAATAATTGTACTTTGGATGTATAGTTATTGCGCAATTACAAGCTTCGATTAGGAACCTTTGCTTATCATTAAGCAAGCACAAGCTAACATTCCTTACAGCCAAATACTTTCGCTAAGTCTTATGTACACAAGTTGTAGATTAGATAAGCAGTTATTTTTCGTACGATGTTAAACAGGCGGCAGTTAGTTAGCAACTACTAGTAAGGCGGTACCGTGCTATTAATAAAAAAAACTTTAGGCTTCTACCCAAGTTTATGTAAATTTGGTATATTTTTAATTTTACCTGTGTTGATAAAATAAGTTGGCACATACATAGCAACACAATAAGAATATAGGCCCAGTCTGCCATTGCGCTGGTTTTGAGTAAAACTTGAAATAAAAGTAAAGTTTAGATATTGCCAAAGTTTAGATAAAGTATTATAATATACACAGTACTTACAGTTTTTTTAAACTTAGTTATCTCAAAAATCAACTTAACTTAACTGCTAAGTCTTAGAAATGAAAGAATTCAGTTTGGTTTGAATATAAATATATTGTCTATTTTGTTTGATATTAAACATAGTTGTGTGAAGTACGTTATATCAAGCAGGTGCGATATGGTGTAGGAATCAAAAGGTTGATTCAAGGTTAAGTTAAATCTGAAATAAAATTTTGATATTTAACAAATCTACTTACAAACATATAAACATATAGTTGTGTATTGCCTTCCAAATATAGGCACAAATTAAACAAATAAATGTAAGCAATGAAACCGGTTCGAAAAAGTGCTTACGGCAGACTATAGCGGAAGTTTGGCATATACCGATTTCGGTTGCGGTAAACATTCTTAAAAGCTTATCTAGTGATTATCCAAACATTAGCGCCAAACCAATGCGCGTAAACACTGCACCTTTTGTTTTAATTCTCTATACCCTTCCGGCTTTTGTACCGCAAGCACAAACCTTATTTCTTGCATAAACGTTTGAGTTAATTATGCAGCGGACAATACTTTATTTATGCAGTTTGCCTTATAAACATTACAGCTTAAATGATAAAATTGGATTTTATTTTAGTAGATTCAAGACACCATGGGTAGAATAAAGTTTTATGACTTGATATTGATTTTTATTGGATTTTTACTACTTTTGGAGACCTGTTTGGCAAAGAGGGTAATAAATAAGGATAATATCATGGGATACCCTCATAAAAGAAAGCAACAGGGCAACGTGGCAGAATCTACTGGTTCAAAACACGCGTTAACTTCATTAGACATTTCAGTTTCGAAATTAGGAAAACTTCTAAGAAAGGCACAAAACGAAGATTTAAGAAAAACAAAAAAATCGAGGAGGATCGAGAAGCTACGTCACAGTGGCAGACGAACCTCATAGTGTGACGTCACAATGCTTAAAAAATAACAAATTTTCTTGGTTTCGCACCAAAGTTAAAGTTAACGCTTGAATGTGAATTTTATCCTTGTTGCCCTGGAAACAAGTTCACGTGACATACGCCCCAATATTAAACCAATCAAAATTTTAATTACTAAAATTATTTATCTGTATTTTTGTACAAAATATTATTGTCAGCATAAAAGTTTGAAATTTCTGAGTATCAGCATATACATGACAAAATATAATCAGCATATTTGATACACACGTTTTTTTTTTGTCTTTTATTATGGTAGATAGAAGTGCACAAAATATTCTTTTAAAAATATCAAATTTGTCCAAAAACTAATCAAAAATTAGTTTTTATAATGCATAGGTTTACAGCCTTATAAACAATTAAGAAATCTTCATTAAAATGTTACAAAAAGTTTTATACCGGCACCAATGCCACTCTATTCGCCCTTAAGTGTAAGGTCGTTTACAACAATTTAATAGCCACCCAAAAGTTATTATCCTCTAATAATAAAAAAAAATTCGTATTTTAAAAAAAAATTAGTTTTTTGATTTTATTTCTATTAAACTTTAAAATAATAAAATTACAAGAGTTTACCTACTCCAGATAACTATAAGCAAATTACTGGCAAATTACCATTATAATTAAGAAAGAAAAGGTTTGAGTGTATAAAAGGGAGGTTTAAGGGTATATCTTGAATTTCTTTTATTTAAATTACATATTATTTTATCTAGGTATTTATATACAGTAAACTTTTTTATTACACTAACTTAATAAAATAAAACCATTTTTACGTGGGGATAAACTTATTTGTTTTGATTAAGTTTTAAAATTTGTTGGCAACATTTTAGGGAAAATCCCCTATTTTAGAAAAAATTAGGTTAAATTGTAAATGATTCAGAAATCAGTTAGTGGTATTAATATTAAAGTTTTTAAAAGTTTAAACTACTAAGAAGTTTAAACTTTATGATAGCCTGAATTACCCTTTTAACAGCAAAGTATGTAAAACATTTGACTTGCTTATGATTTTTTTACTGTTATAAATATGATATGTTACACTTAATATTAATACAAAGTCACAATAGTAATAAAAATATATTTTATTGTAAAATTCATACAAGGAATAGTTTTTTTAACAAACATAGAAAAGTAAGGTTTTTATATATATTTTTTTAACATAAAAAAAAGGCTTTTTTGCATCAGTAACATCATGTAAATAAAAAATATTCAAAAACCATTTGGATAGACTTAAAATTAGCTATGCCTTATTTACCTCATTAAAACACTACATGTTTTTTTTCTTTTAATCCGTTAACATAACGTCATTGGATAAACACGTTTTCTTATTATTTGCAGTGACTTGCAATTACCATGTATGCAAGATATACCCAGCCCCCTTCGAGCCAGTATTTAGTAACTGTGATATAACATCAAAGAAAAAAGATAAAATTCATAAATATAACAAAGGCCAATATAATCGCGTTAGTTTAATAACCTATTTTCTAAAAGGTGGTATTAAAATTTAATCTTCAATAAAGTTAGGACCAATTTATTAAAAATGAAGAATTTTTTGTTTACTTGTATTTTATGGTCCTTAAACGAATTATTTTAGCTTACGGTCCTCACCGAATCTTTTTTATCTTTAGATGACGCTGGATGATGCTCATAAGTAAGTTTTAGTAAATTGATAACTAAGCGGTGTATTGTTTTTACTGATGATATGTGTATTAAGGAGAATAACCATATTTTCAACATGCTAATATCCGAAAAATTTAGATCTATTTTTAAGTTGTTTTTTATGAATAAAATTTCCCGCTATGTTAAGAAATATGAAGTTGCGAAACATAATACCACTTTCTGTTTATCTATTTTTATAATAAAATCAAAAGTTAAATTTGTAATAAAAAAGTTTAATTCGTGTTTTCATAATAAAAGCATAAACTTAAGATTTAACTAGTAAAAAGAGCTATTTAATATAACAATTCATGTATTAAATTTATAATGTTGTACAAATGATTTAAAAGCTCTCTAAAGCTTTCGCGATATATGGTGACGTCACAAATTCTTCGATTTGCTTTTGAAATCGCATGAACTAGGGCTTAAGTTCGATTAGGGTAATTAATTATTGGACTAAAAACGTATTAAATTATTGGATTAAGAAAATTTCAGAACAAAATTATTTTAAAAGTTTTAAAATATCAATATTTAATTTTTTAATCAACAAAAGTAATTAAATATACTCAACAAACAAAAATTAATTTTTTCACCCAGTTTTAAGTTGTTGATATCAGAATATATATTAAACAAGTTTTAAATTCCTAAAATTGATTTTTGATTTTTAATAAATAAACAAGTATTTAAATATAATAAACAAAGCCATAATAAAAAAACGTGCTGTTTAGGCAAATTGAGTTTTAATGGTGTTACTTAAATTTGATTTAAAATTTTCAATTTTTTCAAGTTTTATTTTTTAACAATTTTTATGGTCACAAAATCAGGTCAAGGTGGGGCGCTACAGGCAGTTTAAAAAATATCCCTAACTTTTGTTTCATTAAATATTTCCATGAAATGTTTTATCTTGGATATTAGTTAGGTTGTTGCGCATCTAACACAATATTTAAATTCGTATTTTGAAAATTCGTTAAATATTTATAAATTTGTCCTAACTTCATTATTTATAAATATTTTTTTAGAAATACGTTCTTTAGACTAAATGAATAATTTTTTTTCGTCTGTCTTACTCTGTGCTCGAACCTGGAAAGTACAGATTATCAGTCGTGGGTCTTCCCGCTACACCATAAAACTAACAAGATTACTTCTCATGGTCGGGGTTCGAAATTTGTAGGTCCAAAGTACGAGTGTTAGTGTCTTACCACTATACCATCACGGCAAAAGTTGACAACAGATTAAGCGAGTATATAGCGTGCAAGTTACGCTTAAGTAAACAAAAAAATAAGTAAAATGTTTTTAATTTTAGCGATTTAACGTAACTATGTGCAAACAACAAAACATGGTAATATTAAAAAATAATATGTTTTAAATACAAAATCAAAAATTTAGCAAATTTTGTTTTCCAATGATATGAATCTTTAATAACAGCTTCACACTCATCTTTTGTTAACAAATGAAAGATATTGGATTTAGTTCCTGTAGCAACTTCTGCGTTTGTTTTTTTTTCCGTAACTTGTTTTAAGATGCCAGAAACCGATTAACATTATTGATTGTCATCGACTGTTATACAAACATAGATAAGGTTATAGAATAAGTCTCCGCAATATTAAAAAATGTTGTAACTTTTGCCCTTGTTAAAAAAAATTGATAATCGTTTATCTTATACGTTAATGAGACCATTGTAAAATTTGTTTAAACTTAACATATTTCGATTTAGTGACTTTGCATTTATTGTTTTAAGTCATAACTGTTAAGTATTAAATGGTTTAAACTGATATTTTGTTAATGCGATTATTAGACTAATGAAGTTGACTTAAAATAGATAAATTTAAAATCCGAAAAAAAAAATTTTGAACTTAATTGCATACAATATTCCATATGGCCTTTTGCATATAGGTCAAAAGCCGCCTATTACGACTCCATCAAAAAATCGCTGTAACTTTTGTTTTACTGAATGTTTTTGAAAAAGATTTAATCTTAAATGTTAGTTAGAGATCGTTGCAAATACAATAAACATAACGAATTTCGATTTGGCGACTTTGCAAAATTGAATATTTTCGCCGTAACTCTCCTGTATTATAATACCTTATTTTTTGTATACGATCTATAGCATATAGGTCAAGGGTCGCCTATTACGACGCCTTAAAAATCGTTGTAACTTTTGTTTTACTGGAGGTATATTGAAAATATTTAAATGTTTTAAAATACCTTTAAAATAAATTTACCAAATTTAGTTTCTAAGATTTCGCACAAATTATTATTTTAAGTCATAACTTTCCTGTATATTATTAGTTTAAAGCAATTTTGCGTAATACGCTTATTGGGGTCGCTTTTAATTAGTTAAATTTAAAATCTAAAAAAAAATTATATATGACATTTCTAACTTAAAATCTATTATACGAACTATTGCAGATATATAGCGTCGCCTAATTCACCCCCTTAAAAAAACTTGGTAACTTTTGTTCTACTAAGTATATTTTAAAAAACTTTTGTTTTAAATATTCAATGTGGCATTTTTTTGTGTACAATCATCTCTGTGGCGTGAAAAAAAATTGCCTGGAATGTTAACCATAGCCCTGTACGGTAAAAGACAAACATAATAGCATCTAATAAAAACTTTTTAATTTGTAATATACTGAATGCCACTGCGTGTTTTTTTAAATGACTGATTATTAATGCAACTCAATTATCTTTATTTAACCAATTAAATAACTTAATATAAAAAAACTGCATTAAGTTGTAATCTCTATTCAGATGTTGTTATTCATTTTGCTTGATAATTATATTCCTCCGAAATTAAATAAAAAAATTATTTTGTTTTCTTTAATTACATAAATTAATTAATTTTTGGGTTTTGATAATTTGGTGATTTTAGGTAAGATCCAGACATTCTTTGTGGTTTTTGTACCTCCAATATTTTTATTTAGAATGGTATAAACTTTATTTTACGTCCAAATTAAATATAAATATTTAAAAGCTATGTTTTTAATAGGTTGATAAAATATAGGAACAAAGGATATTAATTGTACTTACACTAAGATATAAAAAACTGTCTACTTTAGTTTAAATTGTTTTTTAAAGTAACATCTTTTGAAGCTCCTCAGGTTAAAAATATTTCAAACTGGAACACAGTTTTATTTTTGGAAAAAAATATATTTTGGAACTTTAAATATATTTTAAAACTAAATAAAAGGTTCTGCCACTAGTTTAGTAAAAAGAACTTGTACCAAACAGTAATGATGTGTTAAATATGCTGTAAATACACCACATCACTTAAGTATTGTTGCTCAGTTTTACCTGTACATGTAAAAGTCTTGAAAACCAGAAGCTGTAGGTGTACAGTTAAGCCAGCTTTTTTTATTACTTCCAGTACTACAAAGTAAAACAGTGTGGTTTAATATGTTAAGTTTATTGACATTGGAAACCGACATATTATTCGATTTTAGTAGAACTTTACTTGCTGAGTGCTAGTAACAACAAAGTTGGCAAAATAATTTAAAATCTTAACAAAATAAATGTCAATTAATTTAAATCAGTTAAAAGTTTGGTCTACAATCGATCGAGTAATTATATTTTTTTGCTAAGATTTTACTTCAATAAAAGTTTATAGCTATTTGTAATGTATGTAACACTTTGTAAATACCAAACAGTCGTAACTTTGAACAAAACTTATTTGAAAATCTTTATATTATAAATCTTAAATTCTAGAAAACAAAAGCAGGTTAATTACTTCCCAGTAATTAAAACATAAAAATAACTATAAACATTATAAAATGTAAAAAAATATATATAGCTTTTAAGACAAACATTTAAAAGTAAATTTCTATTGCAATTAAAACAAAAACGTTTCTGTTTTTACATAAAGGTTGCTAAATAATTTGATACAACTATTTTAAATGCAAAAACAAGAAATATTGCCAATTCAAAAATTTAACTAAAACTTTTATCTAGTTCCAATAGTAATTTAAGTTAAAATGTTTTACGATTGGCTAAGGCTGTTCTCATTTTTTCTTATACTATGTTTGCACCATCTCATTAAATATTGACATTTATTATACATGCTTTTTGCTGTCCCCCCAGCAGTTTTTGAATGGATTTCAAAAGAATTTTGAAAAGAAATCAATGCATCTTTATATTGATGAAGCTTGCAATTGCACAATCCAAGCCAATAATGACAGTCAGCTAACTTACAACTTATTGTTGGGTTTTCAGGCATTTGTAAATAGCATTCAGTAAAATTGACTACAGCTTCTTCATATTGACTAAGCTTATATTGACATAAGCCAATCCAATAAAGAAAATCAGCCATATCGTCGTCCTCACAAGTCTGTAGATTGATTTTAAGACACTTTTGAAAACTATTTAAAGCGTCATCATATTGATTTATCTTACATTTGCACAATCCAATCATATAGTTACACTCAACTATTCCACAGATAGTATCAAGATTGCCATCAACTTGTTCATAGTTCTCAAGTGCTGTTTGAAAATCGTATACAGCGCTTTCATATTGTTTTAGCTTACATTTGCACAATCCAATCCAATAGTAGTAATTAGCTAGTTCTAGTTCACTGCACTCATCTGGGTCCCCTTCAGTTTCTTCCACTTCAATTTGTTGGTAAACTTCTAATGACATTTGAAATTTATTGAGGGCTTCTTTGTATTGACTAAGCTTACATTTACATATTCCAATCAAATAGAGACATTCCGCAATATCTCCACTATTAGTTAAATTTTTACAATTTGGCTGGTAGATTTCAAGTAATGTTTGAAAACAGATTAAAGCATTTTCATATTGACCGAGTTGACATTCACACAATCCAATCCAATAATGACAATCGTTTATTATACTTTTATTAAAAAAATATTTAGCATTTTCTTGAGAAACCTTTAGTATGGCTTTAAGATCAAGTATTCCTTCTTTAAACTGGCCCATCTGACATTTGCACAATCCAATTAAAAATTTACAATTAGTTAAATTTTTCCTTTTATTTAGATCACCACCACCTTGCTGTTTAACTTGAATATAGGTCTGAAAACTAATTATAGCTTCTTCATATTCCCCTACATCAATTTTTTGCATCCCAAACCAATAATGATCTTCATCCACAACGGTGCTTCTAGTTGGTTTTTCACTTACTTCATTAAATGACTTCTCTCTATTTTGATTAAGATTGTATTTGCACAAATCAATCCAATTTTGACGTTCATAGATAAAATTGATTTCAGTAGAACTAGAAATATTGACATTTTGGTTGATAGTTTTAGGTGAGGATTCAAAATTTGTTATTGCTTCATTATAAAGACCAAGGTGATAGTAACATGTACCAGCCTCGCTGTATATGTAATCAATTTCAGTAACTTTATTTGTACATTCAGGTATTCGTTTCAAGAACTTAAGAGAGTTATTTAAATCAATTAAGGCTTCTTCATATTGAAATAATAAACCTTTTAATATGCCAATGATACCATGATATAGGCCAAGACTGTATTGAACTAGCTCATTTGAACTATTATTATCTATAATCATGTTTGGATGTTGACTTTTCCACTGTTTAAGATAATTAAAATTTTGAAAAATTAAGCAGGTCATTGGAACAAAATGTATTCCAGGTTGCATTTTTTTATCTAGGTCAAAAATGTTTTCTTGAAACGGAAAAAGTATTAAAAAATACTCTACCAAACTTTTTGCCCCAACCGTATTTTCCATAAGGGGTTGGGAAATCATATCATCTTGTGATTCCTTATCCATGTAAACTCTTAATCTCACTTCACATGCAACGGAAATGGCAAATTTAAGATTAAAACCAATATCTTCAGGTAATATTTCTCGTCGAATAAGTTCTTCTAAAATGTCGAAACAACAAGATTCTTTGACATTATGAATTTTACCGACTGCTGAAACGAACAAAGTTGAACTTCTGTAAACCATTTCTTTTATGTTCAGTTTTAGTTTTCCTGCTACCTGTTCAAAAAGTGTTAATATTAAAAACTTTTTTTTATCTTCAATAATGACAAAAATTGTTCTCTGTCCAACGAATTCTTTTCCTCATCAACAAATTTTTTAAATTGTTCAAATAATTTTTTACTCCCGGCAACAAAACATGATGACATTAACATATCAGCAAGGTGGTATCCATTTCTCAAATCTTCTTCTGATCTTATAAAACTTGCCATTTTTTCAACAGTTTGAATTAGTTCAAGTTTAAAAGGCTTGTTGATAGTTTCAAATTGTCTTCCAAGTGGAAATTTACAAGCATGTGGCATCATTCCATCAAAAGAGACTCCTCGAGGAGTAATAGCATCAAAAAAGTTAAATTTTAGTTTATCTTCACTATTAAGACATGAAATGTTAACAGCAGGAAGAATAGTTTCACCTAGATTTATTAAAACAATCTGAAAACACACAGAAAACCACCTAAAATATTCAAATATTTTGTCTTGATCATCGTGTGATAACTTATTGACTTCATTATCTAGAACAATGATGTTTTCAAAATCAGAATAAGGTGTTATTTCTTTCCGTGACAGTGATCCAAGTCCAACCAAAACATATTCACAAGGAGGATTTCCCATTACGTTCTGACAAAATTCAGAAACACTTCTCATAATCTTAGTATAATCTTGACTTATGCTATTTTGAAGATTTCTTATAAAATCAACTTTATCACTCTTAAGAGATGTGAATTCCTCGTCAGATGTGTCATCAGAAATTCTGGGAATAGTGGAAAGTATTGCATTAACCTTGCTTCTCATTTCTTCAACTTTATAGGCAACTTTCTCAGAGTATTTAACCAAATTTGCTTCTTGGTTTGATGCTTTTGCAACTTTCAGCAATTCTTGGCACAGTTGGTGACAGTCTTGTTTAATGTCATCCACATTTTCAGGATTTCGAACTATAGCTGCATTCAGCAAAGCTGCACTTTGAATTAATTTAATTTTGTCAACCTGTTGTAAACCTTCATTTTTGTACAGTTTTCCTAGATCATGAAAAAGTTTTGCAGATTTTTTGGGATCCTTTTCCTTTCCATTTTTATAACAAAGTTGTTTTAGTTGTTCAATAATTTCATCTTCAGAATCCATAATTTTGTAACAAAAAAACAACCACTTAAAAATCTTATGACTGCTACACAAAACAACACGCTTCAAATGCTGATCAGACTCATTTGTGTACTTAGTAAATAAAAAAGTAGTTGCAACACTATGCTAACAATAAAAAATTTATGTAAATTAGTAATGACATCATAAATAATTCTAAAATAAAGACTTTAACAAAAAAGCCATCTTATACAAACTTTTAGTCATTCTTCAATTAAATAAATAAGCATTTAAGCATATAACAAAAGTTTGCAATTAGTTAAGTATGAAAATGTTTTATTGCTGCTTAACAAAAACTTTCCTATTGTTATGTTTCTTTCAAATCAAATTATACCTACTTAAAACCAGTCGAAAATTTTAACTGCTGTACCATTCTCTGGCACGCACAAACTTCAATAAAAACAATAAATCTTATTTGTACTAGTTTAATAATTAACTTGGGCAGTACATAATAAAATAAAAACCGTGATAAAATAAAAAAAAGTAGATGGGGTTACACAATATATTTAGACATACCAGTTTATTTGTTAAATTCCTAAAAGCATAAATTTGAAAAACTTGTTGACACGAGGTTAATAACTTAAATTTGTATTTAACCAGTGCGATTCAACCAAAGAAAATAAGGTAACCAGACACTTCGGCCCCCGGACACTTCGGCCAAAATTTTTTTTTCAAAACAGCGGGGATTTGGCATTTCAATTACGGCGATAAATTTTATTTTCGCGTAGATATATACAGTTTTTTAGACAGTATTTGAAACAAAATAAGCAGTAAATTAATATTTTATTTTAATAATAATGTGCAAGAACATGTTATCTTTCTTTTGCCGTGTCAATTTTTTAATTTTACTAACTAAAACCTACAAAAAACTAATTTTGAAAGCGCGCGCTTTTAGGTGACGGAGAACAATGCATAATGATATCTCGTATTTTGCCAAATAGTCCCGCCTTTCCAAACAATATTTGAAGAAAATAGAGCGTTAATTTTTTGTTTTTTACACTGAGGATTATGCATAAATATGTTATCTTTCTTTTCCCGTGTTAATTTTTTAATTTTACAAACTAAAACCTATAAAAAAACTTATTTTGAAAGCGCGCGCTTTTGGGTGACACAAGACGATGATGCATTATGATATCACGTGTTTTGCGAAATAGAGCCGTCTTTTTAAACGATATTTGAAGAAAATAGATCATTAATTAATCATTTTTTACACTGAGGAATGTGCATAAATATGTTATTAGTTATTGCCCGTGTTAATGTATATAAATTTATATACTAAAACACAAAGAATAAAACGTTTAAAGAGTTGCCAAAAGATTTGTTCTTTTGCCAAAAGATTTTGTTTTGGAATATTTATTTTTTTAAAGATTTTTGTTTCAAAAACCTTTTTTTAAAACGAAAGAAAGATGGGTGCTTTTGGCCTGCAAAATTTTATGACTAACATATGTCATTAACGTAACAACCAATAAAAACTTTTACATATACTGTACTTTATGCAAAATTTTATTTTGAATATCGGTAAAATATGGTCTTACGCTGACTTTATACACGGGAATTTCATCGCCGACTCCCCGCCGTTTTTTTGCAGAACAAATCTTTTGGCAACTCTTTAAACGTTTTATTCTTTGTGTTTTAGTATATAAATTTATATACATTAACACGGGAAATAACTAATAACATATTTATGCACATTCCTCAGTGTAAAAAATGATTAATTAATGATCTATTTTCTTCAAATATCGTTTAGAAAGACGGCTCTATTTCGCAAAACACGTGATATCATAATGCATCATCGTCTTGTGTCACCTAAAAGCGCGCGCTTTCAAAATAAGTTTTTTTATAGGTTTTAGTTTGTAAAATTAAAAAATTAACACGGGAAAAGAAAGATAACATATTTATGCATAATCCTCAGTGTAAAAAACAAAAAATTAACGCTCTATTTTCTTCAAATATTGTTTGGAAAGGCGGGACTATTTGGCAAAATACGAGATATCATTATGCATTGTCCTCCGTCACCTAAAAGCGCACGCTTTCAAAATTAGTTTTTTATAGGTTTTAGTTTGTAAAATTAAAAAATTGACACGGCAAAAGAAAGATAACATGTTCTTGCACATTATTATTAAAATAAAATATTAATTTACGGCTTATTTTGTTTCAAATACTGTCTAAAAAACTGTATATAACTACGCGAAAATAAAATTTATCGCGGTAATTAAAATGCAAAATCCCCGCTGTTTTGAAAAAAAAATTTTGGCCGAAGTGTCCGGGGGCCAAAGTGTCTGGCATTCGAAAATAACACTGTTATACCAAGGCAAATATTCCATTAGCTGTCATTTTTATCTGGCCAAACCCCTTTTGAAAAATTTAAAGAATTTAAAATTTGCACAGAAAAATCTCTGTGTTCAGATTTTAAATGCCCTTATTGCATTTGCATCACTTTTAATAAAAAAACTAAAATACTTAATTCATTTGCTATGTTATCAACTAATAAAATCATGAATAACAGTTTTAACCTATTAAAATTGTATTGGATATTTATGTAATTGTGTAAACAGAGTAAACGAATGACCTTTAGGACAAGAGGTGTTAAAAATGCATGGGACAGGTCTAAGGTTTAATTATATGACACCCAATGTTTATAAGAGGTGTGTATATCATTTAAGTTAAGCATGCCAACATAAATCACGTGTGCACGGAAAATCGTAGTACGCGTGCACGCGCGGTCACGCTATTTTTTACGCTTGCACGCACGAGATCTCGTCAAAACTGCCCTTCTTTCCAGACTAGGCTATAGCTGTAATCAATGTGTAAAAAAGAGTATTTACCTTAAGTTATAAAGGATGACAATACTATAAAAAAAGTAAATCAAAATAAAACAAATAAACTTAACTTGGTAGTACCCAAAGTATATATATAAACACAAGTAGTTTAACACGTGACCGGATATAAAATTAGAAGATCAAAATGGGTCTTAGAAATACATTACAGGTATAGGAAAAAACACGAAAATCCTGTTTTACAAGAATTCCTTACGTACAAATCTAAAAATTTCACCGGAATTCCATTTTAATAATATTTTAACATTTTTACGCGCAGTTTTTTTTGCGTAGTGTTGTTATTAAATAGAGATATAATTAAAATAAAAGTAAAAAAGAAATAAAAAAATGTCCAAAATGTTGTTTACTTAACATTATTACGTCATAAAACGCATTGTTGTATGAATGGAAATTGGGGACAAACTTAAATAATACTTAGGGCATGCGACAGTTTTTTTGAGGAAATACAATTTTTAATAAAAATTTTTGAGTATAAAAGTGTCAAAATATTAGTATAAAAGAATTCTGGTTAAATTTTTAGGTGCCCATATTAGAAATTTTTGTAAATCAAAATATTCGTGTTTTTTCCTATACCTGTAATGCATTTTTGAGACCCATTTTAGCCTCCATGAATCGGAAAAATGACGTAACAATCCGGTTGAATCAGTTGTACTACTTGTGTTTATATATATATTTTGGTAGTACCCATTTCCTTTTAACCAGCCTGCTAACTGCAAAAATTAAGGTTTTCTTTAATAAATTTAATTTGGAATGCGAAAATTAGAGGTTTACAAAATTTATTATGCATGAACATTTAATAATTTTTTTATTAAATATGAATAAAACAAAAATGTTATTAAACAATTATAACTGCTTGTAACATCTACAACAAAGTTAGTTTTTATTATGGTTCAAAATCTTAGATTTCGAAACATATTGTTATTGTCAGTGTATTTATTATTATTATGGTTCGAAATCTTAGATTTTTATGGTTCGAAATCTTAGATTTCGAAACATATTGTTATTGTGAGTGTATTTATTGTTTTTATTCTTTCTAGTCAGAATTTTGAAAAATGATAACTTTTGTTCTTTAAAATTAAAAGTTTTAAATTTTTAGTATGTTTGTTATTATCCCAACGAATCGCAAACCTCCTATTTACGACATTTAATTATCACTAATTACTAATTAATAGGTGTTTGTTTATTAAAATTTAAAGGTTGTTATTAATTTTTTAAATCTTGGTCAATTGTATATTATGATATTACTAACTCAAAAATAAATTAAAATTTTAATTTTTATCACTAATTACTTAATAATAGGTGTTTGTTTATTAAAATTTAAAGGTTGTTATTAATTTTTTAAATTTTTGTCAATTGTATATCATGATATTAGTAACTCAAAAACGAATTTAAATTTTGTCACTAATTACTAATTAATAGGTGTTTGTTTATTTAAATTTAATGATTGTTATTAGGTTTTTAAATTTTGGTCGGTTTTATCTTATAATATTTATGATTCGAAAATAAATTAAAAAATAATTCTTGTTTGTTTTTTATATTTAAATGCTGGTTTGTTCATTAAAAATTAAACTTCGACATTAAGCATTAAAATTTTGGTATGATGTATTTTATAATATAAGTAATTAAAAAACATATTAGAAAAATAATTTTTGTTTATTTATCATATTTAAATGCTTGTTTATTTAATAAAAATCAATTTTAAGAATTTAAAATTTACTATAATTTATATTCTAATATCACCAACTTAAAACTGGGTTAAATATTAGTTTTTGTTTGTATTATATATATAAATGCTTGTTTGTTTATTAAAAATCAAAGGTTTGTAATATTCTTAGTTAATGTTTATGCATATCTTTTTTTATTTATAAAAATTTATGTTAAAAATAATCAAATATTTTCGAACCATATTTTATTTATCAAATAAATCTAGTTTTTTTTTATTATTACAAGTGCTTACTTAAGCTATGTATACAATTTTGCTGAGTTCCAACGTTTGGTTCCCAACTTAGACTCCTCAAAATAATCAACTTATCAATTTTTTGTATTTTGCGTAAATAGGGCCGGTCATATGATCACGTGACCTAGCACACTAGTAAAAAAGTTTAAAAATTTTTTTTTTTTTTTAAATCGAAAGATAACTATACCAATAAAACCGAACTGTTCTAACAGCCGTGCTTGCAAAAAATTTTTAGCAAACATTAATATTTCCGAGAGTTATGACAAATTTATGACATTGATTTTTAAATTTTTTTAGAACTGTTTTGGTATAACTAATGCTCAAGATAAAGAAATTTTCGAAAATAATTAAAAGAACAAAAAAAAAAATTTTTATTTCGCGTACATTAAATTGTTCGCGCGATCTTTTGACCTAATTAAACCCTAAATAAAAATTACCTCAAACTTTTGTTTTACTGAAAATTTTCGCGAAATGTTTTATCTTGAATGTTAGTTAGGCCAATGCGCGTCTAATAAAATACAAAATTTTAGGTTTTGAGATTTCATAAATTTTTAATAAAAGTTTCATAACTTTTATGATTATTAATATTTTCAAAAAATATTTTGTAAACACGGTAATTGGACCTGTGCAGTTCTAACACAACAATTATTTTTCGATTTAAAATATTTTATTTTTTCTCAAAAAATTTGTATGCAATATCATTGGCCAAAAATATCACGTGACCTAATGAAAACCAAAATAAAAATTATCTCAAACTTTTGTTTTACTGAAAATTTTCGCGAAATGTTTTAACTTGAATGTTAGTTAGGCCAATGCGTGTCTAATAAAATACAAAATTTTAGGTTTTGAGATTTCATAAATTTTTAATAAAAGTTTTAAAACTTTTAGGAATATTAATATTTTCGAAAAATATTTTGTAAACACGGTAATTAGACCTGTGCGGTTCTAACACAACAATTATTTTTCGATTTAAAATTTTTAATTTTTTTTCAAAAAATTTGTGTGCAATCTCATTGGCCAACAATATCACGTGACCTAATGAAAACCAAAATAAAAATTATCTCAAACTTTTGTTCTACTCAAAATTTTTGCAAAATGTTTTATCTTGAATGTTAGTTAGGCCAATGCGCGCCTAATTAATTATAAAATTTCAGATTTTGAGATTTCATAAATTTTTAATAAAAGTTTCATAACTTTTATGAATATTAATATTTTTGAAAAATATTTTGTAAACACGGTAATTGGACCTGTGCGGATCTAACACAACAATTATTTTTCGATTTAAAATTTTTTTTTTTTTTTCAAAAAATTTGCATGCAATATCATTGGCCAAAAATATCACGTGACCTAATGAAAACCAAAATAAAAATTACCTCAAACTTATGTTTTACTGAAAATTTTCGCAAAATGTTTTATCTTGAATGTTAGTTAGGCCAATGCGCGTCTAATAAAATACAAAATTTTAGGTTTTGAGATTTCATAAATTTTTAATAAAAGTGTCATAACTTTTATGAATATTAATATTTTGTAAACTCGGTAATTGGACCTGTGCGGTTCTAACACAACAATTATTTTTCGATTTAAAATATTTTATTTTTTTTCAAAAAATTTGTATGCAATATCATTGGCCAAAAATATCACGTGACCTAATTAAACCCAAAATAAAAATTACCTTAAACTTTTGTTTTACTGAAAATTTTCGCGAAATGTTTTATTTTAAATGTTAGTTAGGCCAATGCGCGTCTAATAAAATACAAAATTTTAGGTTTTGAGATTTCATAAATTTTTAATAAAAGTTTTAAAACTTTTAGGAATATTAATATTTTCGAAAAATATTTTGTAAACTCGGTAATTGGACCTGTGCGGTTCTAACACAACAATTATTTTTTGATTTAAAATTTTTAATTTTTTTTCAAAAAATTTTAATGCGATATCATTGGCCAAAAATATCACGTGACCTAATGAAAACCAAAATAAAAATTACCTCAAACTTATGTTTTACTGAAAATTTTCGCGAAATGTTTTATCTTGAATGTTAGTTAGGCCAATGCGCGTCTAATAAAATACAAAATTTTAGGTTTTGAGATTTCATAAATTTTTAATAAAAGTATCATAACTTTTATGAATATTATTATTTTCGAAAATATTATGTAAACACGGTAATCGGACCTGTGCGGTTCTAACACAACAATTATTTTTCGATTTAAAATTTTTTTTTTTTTTTTTAAATTTGTATGCAATATCATTGGCCAAAAATATCACGTGACCTAATTAAACCCAAAATAAAAATTACCTTAAACTTTTGTTTTACTGAAAATTTTCGCGAATGTTTTATCTTGAATGTTAGTTAGGCCAATGCGCGTCTAATAAAATACAAAATTTTAGGTTTTGAGATTTCATAAATTTTTAATAAAAGTATCATAACTTTTATGAATATTATTATTTTCGAAAATATTATGTAAACACGGTAATCGGACCTGTGCGGTTCTAACACAACAATTATTTTTCGATTTAAAATTTTTAATTTTTTTTCAAAAAATTTTAATGCGATATCATTGGCCAAAAATATCACGTGACCTAATTAAACCCAAAATAAAAATTACCTCAAACTTTTGTTTTACTGAAAATTTTCGCGAATGTTTTATCTTGAATGTTAGTTAGGCCAATGCGCGTCTAATAAAATACAAAATTTTAGGTTTTGAGATTTTATAAATTTTTAATAAAAGTTTTATAACTTTTATGAATATTAATATTTTCGAAAAATATTTTGTAAACACGGTAATTGGACCTGTGCGGTTCTAACACAACAATTATTTTTCGATTTAAAATATTTTATTTTTTTTTAAAAAATTTGTATGCAATATCATTGGCCAAAAATATCACGTGACCTAATTAAACCCAAAATAAAAATTACCTCAAACTTTTGTTTTACTGAAAATTTTCGCGAAATGTTTTATCTTGAATGTTAGTTAGGCCAATGCGCGTCTAATAAAATACAAAATTTTAGGTTTTGAGATTTCATAAATTTTTAATAAAAGTATCATAACTTTTATGAATATTATTATTTTCGAAAATATTATGTAAACACGGTAATTGGACCTGTGCGGTTCTAACACAACAATTGTTTTTCGATTTAAAATATTTTATTTTTTCTCAAAAAATTTGTATGCAATATCATTGGCCAAAAATATCACGTGACCTAATGAAAACCAAAATAAAAATTATCTCAAACTTTTGTTTTACTGAAAATTTTCGCGAAATGTTTTAACTTGAATGTTAGTTAGGCCAATGCGTGTCTAATAAAATACAAAATTTTAGGTTTTGAGATTTCATAAATTTTTAATAAAAGTTTTAAAACTTTTAGGAATATTAATATTTTCGAAAAATATTTTGTAAACACGGTAATTAGACCTGTGCGGTTCTAACACAACAATTATTTTTCGATTTAAAATTTTTAATTTTTTTTCAAAAAATTTGTGTGCAATCTCATTGGCCAACAATATCACGTGACCTAATGAAAACCAAAATAAAAATTATCTCAAACTTTTGTTCTACTCAAAATTTTTGCAAAATGTTTTATCTTGAATGTTAGTTAGGCCAATGCGCGCCTAATTAATTATAAAATTTCAGATTTTGAGATTTTATAAATTTTTAATAAAAGTTTCATAACTTTTATAAATATTAATATTTTTGAAAAATATTTTGTAAACACGGTAATTGGACCTGTGCGGATCTAACACAACAATTATTTTTCGATTTAAAATTTTTTTTTTTTTTTCAAAAAATTTGCATGCAATATCATTGGCCAAAAATATCACGTGACCTAATGAAAATCAAAATAAAAATTACCTCAAACTTATGTTTTACTGAAAATTTTCGCAAAATGTTTTATCTTGAATGTTAGTTAGGCCAATGCGCGTCTAATAAAATACAAAATTTTAGGTTTTGAGATTTCATAAATTTTTAATAAAAGTGTCATAACTTTTATGAATATTAATATTTTCGAAAAATATTTTGTAAACTCGGTAATTGGACCTGTGCGGTTCTAACACAACAATTATTTTTCGATTTAAAATTTTTTATTTTTTTTCAAAAAATTTGTATGCAATATCATTGGCCAAAAATATCACGTGACCTAATGAAAACCAAAATAAAAATTACCTCAAACTTATGTTTTACTGAAAATTTTCGCGAAATGTTTTATCTTGAATGTTAGTTAGGCCAATGCGCGTCTAATAAAATACAAAATTTTAGGTTTTGAGATTTTATAAATTTTTAATAAAAGTTTTATAACTTTTATGAATATTAATATTTTCGAAAAATATTTTGTAAACACGGTAATTGGACCTGTGCGGTTCTAACACAACAATTATTTTTCGATTTAAAATATTTTATTTTTTTTCAAAAAATTTGTATGCAATATCATTGGCCAAAAATATCACGTGACCTAATTAAACCCAAAATAAAAATTACCTTAAACTTTTGTTTTACTGAAAATTTTCGCGAAATGTTTTATTTTAAATGTTAGTTAGGCCAATGCGCGTCTAATAAAATACAAAATTTTAGGTTTTGAGATTTCATAAATTTTTAATAAAAGTTTTAAAACTTTTAGGAATATTAATATTTTCGAAAAATATTTTGTAAACACAGTAATTGGACCTGTGCGGTTCTAACACAACAATTATTTTTTGATTTAAAATTTTTAATTTTTTTTCAAAAAATTTTAATGCGATATCATTGGCCAAAAATATCACGTGACCTAATGAAAACCAAAATAAAAATTACCTCAAACTTTTGTTTTACTGAAAATTTTCGCGAATGTTTTATCTTGAATTTTAGTTAGGCCAATGCGCGTCTAATAAAATACAAAATTTTAGGTTTTGAGATTTTATAAATTTTTAATAAAAGTTTTATAACTTTTATGAATATTAATATTTTCGAAAAATATTTTGTAAACACGGTAATTGAACCTGTGCGGTTCTAACACAACAATTATTTTTCGATTTAAAATATTTTATTTTTTTTCAAAAAATTTGTATGCAATATCATTGGCCAAAAATATCACGTGACCTAATTAAACCCAAAATAAAAATTACCTCAAACTTTTGTTTTACTGAAAATTTTTGCGAAATGTTTTATCTTGAATGTTAGTTAGGCCAATGCGCGTCTAATAAAATACAAAATTTTAGGTTTTGAGATTTCATAAATTTTTAATAAAAGTATCATAACTTTTATGAATATTATTATTTTCGAAAATATTATGTAAACACGGTAATCGGACCTGTGCGGTTCTAACACAACAATTATTTTTCGATTTAAAATTTTTTTTTTTTTTTAAAATTTGTATGCAATATCATTGGCCAAAAATATCACGTGACCTAATTAAACCCAAAATAAAAATTACCTTAAACTTTTGTTTTACTGAAGATTTTCGCGAAATGTTTTATTTTAAATGTTAGTTAGGCCAATGCGCGTCTAATAAAATAAAAAATTTTAGGTTTTGAGATTTCATAAATTTTTAATAAAAGTTTTAAAACTTTTAGGAATATTAATATTTTCGAAAAATATTTTGTAAACACGGAAATTAGACCTGTGCGGTTCTAACACAACAATTATTTTTCGATTTAAAATTTTTAATTTTTTTTCAAAAAATTTATGTGCAATATCATTGGCCAAAAATATCACGTGACCTAATTAAACCCAAAATAAAAATTACCTCAAACTTTTGTTTTACTAAAAATTTTCGCGAAATGTTTTATCTTGAATGTTAGTTAGGCCAATGCGCGTCTAATAAAATACAAAATTTTAGGTTTTGAGATTTCATAAATTTTTAATAAAAGTGTCTTAACTTTTATGAATATTAATATTTTTGAAAAATATTATGTAAACACAGTAATTGGACCTGTGCGGTTCTAACACAACAATTATTTTTCGATTTAAAATTTTTAATTTTTTTTCAAAAAATTTTAATGCGATATCATTGGCCAAAAATATCACGTGACCTAATGAAAACCAAAATAAAAATTACCTCAAACTTTTGTTTTACTGAAAATTTTCGCGAATGTTTTATCTTGAATGTTAGTTAGGCCCCAATGCGCGTCTAATAAAATACAAAATTTTAGGTTTTGAGATTTTATAAATTTTTAATAAAAGTTTTATAACTTTTATGAATATTAATATTTTCGAAAAATATTTTGTAAACACGGTAATTGAACCTGTGCGGTTCTAACACAACAATTATTTTTCGATTTAAAATATTTTATTTTTTTTTAAAAAATTTGTATGCAATATCATTGGCCAAAAATATCACGTGACCTAATTAAACCCAAAATAAAAATTACCTCAAACTTTTGTTTTACTGAAAATTTTCGCGAAATGTTTTATCTTGAATGTTAGTTAGGCCAATGCGCGTCTAATAAAATACAAAATTTTAGGTTTTGAGATTTCATAAATTTTTAATAAAAGTATCATAACTTTTATGAATATTATTATTTTCGAAAATATTATGTAAACACGGTAATCGGACCTGTGCGGTTCTAACACAACAATTGTTTTTCGATTTAAAATTTTTTTTTTTTTTTTTAAATTTGTATGCAATATCATTGGCCAAAAATATTACGTGACCTAATTAAACCCAAAATAAAAATTACCTTAAACTTTTGTTTTACTGAAAATTTTCGCGAAATGTTTCATTTTAAATGTTAGTTAGGCCAATGCGCGTCTAATAAAATACAAAATTTTAGGTTTTGAGATTTCATAAATTTTTAATAAAAGTTTTAAAACTTTTAGGAATATTAATATTTTCGAAAAATATTTTGTAAACACGGTAATTAGACCTGTGCGGTTCTAACACAACAATTATTTTTCGATTTAAAATTTTTTATTTTTTTTCAAAAAATTTGTGTGCAATCTCATTGGCCAACAATATCACGTGACCTAATGAAAACCAAAATAAAAATTATCTCAAACTTTTGTTCTACTCAAAATTTTTGCAAATGTTTTATCTTGAATGTTAGTTAGGCCAATGCGCGCCTAATTAATTATAAAATTTCAGATTTTGAGATTTCATAAATTTTTAATAAAAGTTTCATAACTTTTATGAATATTAATATTTTTGAAAAATATTTTGTAAACACGGTAATTGGACCTGTGCGGATCTAACACAACAATTATTTTTTGATTTAAAATTTTTTATTTTTTTTCAAAAAATTTGCATGCAATATCATTGGCCAAAAATATCACGTGACCTAATGAAAACTAAAATAAAAATTACCTCAAACTTATGTTTTACTGAAAATTTTCGCGAAATGTTTTATCTTGAATGTTAGTTAGGCCAATGTGCGTCTAATAAAATACAAAATTTTAGGTTTTGAGATTTCATAAATTTTTAATAAAAGTTTCATAACTTTTATGAATATTAATATTTTCGAAAAATATTTTGTAAACTCGGTAATTGGACCTGTGCTGTTCTAACACAACAATTATTTTTCGATTTAAAATTTTTTATTTTTTTTCAAAAAATTTGTATGCAATATCATTGGTCAAAAATATCACGTGACCTAATGAAAACCAAAATAAAAATTACCTCAAACTTATGTTTTACTGAAAATTTTCGCAAAATGTTTTATCTTGAATGCTAGTTAGGCCAATGCGCGTCTAATAAAATACAAAATTTTAGGTTTTGAGATTTCATAAATTTTTAATAAAAGTTTCATAACTTTTATGAATATTAATATTTTTGAAAAATATTTTGTAAACACGGTAATTGGACCTGTGCTGTTCTAACACAACAATTATTTTTCGATTTAAAATTTTTTATTTTTTTTCAAAAAATTTGTATGCAATATCATTGGTCAAAAATATCACGTGACCTAATGAAAACCAAAATAAAAATTACCTCAAACTTATGTTTTACTGAAAATTTTCGCAAAATGTTTTATCTTGAATGTTAGTTAGGCCAATGCGCGTCTAATAAAATACAAAATTTTAGGTTTTGAGATTTCATAAATTTTTAATAAAAGTTTTATAACTTTTATGAATATTAATATTTTTGAAAAATATTTTGTAAACACGGTAATTGGACCTGTGCGGTTCTAACACAACAATTATTTTTCGATTTAAAATATTTTATTTTTTTTCAAAAAATTTGTATGCAATATCATTGGCCAAAAATATCACGTGACCTAATTAAACCCAAAATAAAAATTACCTCAAACTTTTGTTTTACTAAAAATTTTCGCGAAATGTTTTATCTTGAATGTTAGTTAGGCCAATGCGCGTCTAATAAAATACAAAATTTTAGGTTTTGAGATTTCATAAATTTTTAATAAAAGTATCATAACTTTTATGAATATTATTATTTTCGAAAATATTATGTAAACACGGTAATCGGGCCTGTGCGGTTCTAACACAACAATTGTTTTTCGATTTAAAATTTTTTTTTTTTTTTTTAAATTTGTATGCAATATCATTGGCCAAAAATATCACGTGACCTAATTAAACCCAAAATAAAAATTACCTTAAACTTTTGTTTTACTGAAAATTTTCGCGAAATGTTTCATTTTAAATGTTAGTTAGGCCAATGCGCGTCTAATAAAATACAAAATTTTAGGTTTTGAGATTTCATAAATTTTTAATAAAAGTTTTAAAACTTTTAGGAATATTAATATTTTCGAAAAATATTTTGTAAACACGGTAATTAGACCTGTGCGGTTCTAACACAACAATTATTTTTCGATTTAAAATTTTTAATTTTTTTTCAAAAAATTTGTGTGCAATCTCATTGGCCAACAATATCACGTGACCTAATGAAAACCAAAATAAAAATTATCTCAAACTTTTGTTCTACTCAAAATTTTTGCAAATGTTTTATCTTGAATGTTAGTTAGGCCAATGCGCGCCTAATTAATTATAAAATTTCAGATTTTGAGATTTCATAAATTTTTAATAAAAGTTTCATAACTTTTATGAATATTAATATTTTTGAAAAATATTTTGTAAACACGGTAATTGGACCTGTGCGGATCTAACACAACAATTATTTTTCGATTTAAAATTTTTTATTTTTTTTCAAAAAATTTGCATGCAATATCATTGGCCAAAAATATCACGTGACCTAATGAAAACTAAAATAAAAATTACCTCAAACTTATGTTTTACTGAAAATTTTCGCGAAATGTTTTATCTTGAATGTTAGTTAGGCCAATGCGCGTCTAATAAAATACAAAGTTTTAGGTTTTGAGATTTCATAAATTTTTAATAAAAGTTTCATAACTTTTATAAATATTAATATTTTCGAAAAATATTTTGTAAACTCGGTAATTGGACCTGTGCGGTTCTAACACAACAATTATTTTTCGATTTAAAATTTTTTATTTTTTTTCAAAAAATTTGTATGCAATATCATTGGTCAAAAATATCACGTGACCTAATGAAAACCAAAATAAAAATTACCTCAAACTTATGTTTTACTGAAAATTTTCGCAAAATGTTTTATCTTGAATGTTAGTTGGGCCAATGCGCGTCTAATAAAATACAAAATTTTAGGTTTTGAGATTTTATAAATTTTTAATAAAAGTTTTATAACTTTTATGAATATTAATATTTTTGAAAAATATTTTGTAAACACGGTAATTGGACCTGTGCGGTTCTCTAACACAACAATTATTTTTTGATTTAAATTTTTTTATTTTTTTTTAAAAAATTTGTATGCAATATCAATGGCCAAAAATATCACGTGACCTAATTAAACCCAAAATAAAAATTACCTTAAACTTTTGTTTTACTAAAAATTTTTGCGAAATGTTTTATCTTGAATGTTAGTTAGGCCAATGCGCGTCTAATAAAATACAAAATTTTAGGTTTTAAGATTTCATAAATTTTTAATAAAGGTTTCATAACTTTTATGAATATTAATATTTTCGAAAAATATTTTGTAAACACGGTAATTGGAAATGTGCGGTTCTAACACAACAATTATTTTTCGATTTAAAATTTTTAATTTTTTTTCAAAAAAATTTTATGCAATATCATTGACCAAAAATATCACGTGACCTAATTAAACCCAAAATAAAAATTACCTCAAAATTTTGTTTTACTGAAAATTTTCGCGAAATGTTTTATCTTAAATGTTAGTTAGGCCAAAATTTTAGGTTTTGAGATTTCATAAATTTTTAATAAAAGTTTCATAACTTTTATGAATATTAATATTTTTGAAAAATATTTTGTAAACACGGTAATTAGATCTGTGCGGTTCTAACACAACAATTACATTTTGATTTAAAATTTTTTATTTATTTTTTTTTAAATTTGTATGCTATATCATTGGCCAAAAATATCACGTGACCTAATGAAAACCAAAATAAAAATAACCTCAAACTTTTGTTTTACTGAAAATTTTCGCAAAATGTTTTATCTTGAATGTTAGTTAGGCCAATGCGCGTCTAATAAAATACAAAATTTTAGGTTTTGAGATTTCATAAATTTTTAATAAAAGTTTCATAACTTTTATGAATATTGATATTTTCGAAAAATATTTTGTAAACACGGTAATTAGACCTGTGCGGTTCTAACACAACAATTATTTTTCGATTTAAATTTTTTTTTCAAAAAATTTGTATGCAATATCATTGGCCAAAAATATCACGTGACCTAATTAAACCCAAAATAAAAATTACCTCAAACTTTTGTTTTACTAAAAATTTTTGCGAAATGTTTTATCTTGAATGTTAGTTAGGCCAATGCGCGTCTAATAAAATACAAAATTTTAGGTTTTGAGATTTCATTAATTTTTAATAAAAGTTTCATAACTTTTAGGAATATTAATATTTTCGAAAAATATTTTGTAAACACAGTAATTAGACCTGTGCGGTTCTAACACAACAAATATTTTTCGATTTAAAATTTTTTATTTTTTTTCAAAAAATTTGTATGCAATATTATTGGCCAAAAATATCACGTGACCTAAATAAACCCAAAATAAAAATTACCTCAAACTTTTGTTTTACTAAAAATTTTTGCGAAATGTTTTATCTTGAATGTTAGTTAGGCCAATGCGCGTCTAATAAAATACAAAATTTTAGGTTTTGAGATTTCATAAATTTTTAATAAAAGTGTCATAACTTTTATGAATATCAATATTTTCGAAAAATATTTTGTAAACACGGTAATTAGACCTGTGCGGTTCTAACACAACAATTATTTTTCGATTTAAAATTTTTTTTTTTTTTCAAAAAATTTGTATGCAATATCATTGGCCAAAAATATCACGTGACCTAATGAAAACCAAAATAAAAATTACCTCAAACTTATGTTTTACTGAAAATTTTCGCGAAATGTTTTATCTTGAATGTTAGTTAGGCCAATGCGCGTCTAATAAAATACAAAATTTTAGATTTTGAGATTTCATAAACTTTTAATAAAAGTTTCATAACTTTTATGAATATTAATATTTTTGAAAAATTTTTTGTAAACACGGTAATTGGACCTGTGCGGTTCTAACACAACAATTATTTTTCGATTTAAATTTTTTTATTTTTTTTTAAAAAATTTGTATGCAATATCAATGGACAAAAATATCACGTGACCTAATTAAACCCAAAATAAAAATTACCTTAAACTTTTGTTTTACTAAAAATTTTCGCGAAATGTTTTATCTTGAATGTTAGTTAGGCCAATGCGCGTCTAATAAAATACAAAATTTTAGGTTTTAAGATTTCATAAATTTTTAATAAAGGTTTCATAACTTTTATGAATATTAATATTTTCGAAAAATATTTTGTAAACACGGTAATTGGAAATGTGCGGTTCTAACACAACAATTATTTTTCGATTTAAAATTTTTAATTTTTTTTCAAAAAAATTTTATGCAATATCATTGGCCAAAAATATCACGTGACCTAATTAAACCCAAAATAAAAATTACCTCAAACTTTTGTTTTACTGAAAATTTTCGCGAAATGTTTTATCTTGAATGTTAGTTAGGCCAATGCGCGTCTAATAAAATACAAAATTTTAGGTTTTGAGATTTCATAAATTTTTAATAAAAGTATCATAACTTTTATGAATATTATTATTTTCGAAAATATTATGTAAACACGGTAATCGGACCTGTGCGGTTCTAACACAACAATTGTTTTTCGATTTAAAATTTTTTTTTTTTTTTTTAAATTTGTATGCAATATCATTGGCCAAAAATATCACGTGACCTAATTAAACCCAAAATAAAAATTACCTTAAACTTTTGTTTTACTGAAAATTTTCGCGAAATGTTTCATTTTAAATGTTAGTTAGGCCAATGCGCGTCTAATAAAATACAAAATTTTAGGTTTTGAGATTTCATAAATTTTTAATAAAAGTTTTAAAACTTTTAGGAATATTAATATTTTCGAAAAATATTTTGTAAACACGGTAATTAGACCTGTGCGGTTCTAACACAACAATTATTTTTCGATTTAAAATTTTTAATTTTTTTTCAAAAAATTTGTGTGCAATCTCATTGGCCAACAATATCACGTGACCTAATGAAAACCAAAATAAAAATTATCTCAAACTTTTGTTCTACTCAAAATTTTTGCAAATGTTTTATCTTGAATGTTAGTTAGGCCAATGCGCGCCTAATTAATTATAAAATTTCAGATTTTGAGATTTTATAAATTTTTAATAAAAGTTTCATAACTTTTATGAATATTAATATTTTTGAAAAATATTTTGTAAACACGGTAATTGGACCTGTGCGGATCTAACACAACAATTATTTTTCGATTTAAAATTTTTTATTTTTTTTCAAAAAATTTGCATGCAATATCATTGGCCAAAAATATCACGTGACCTAATGAAAACTAAAATAAAAATTACCTCAAACTTATGTTTTACTGAAAATTTTCGCGAAATGTTTTATCTTGAATGTTAGTTAGGCCAATGCGCGTCTAATAAAATACAAAGTTTTAGGTTTTGAGATTTCATAAATTTTTAATAAAAGTTTCATAACTTTTATGAATATTAATATTTTCGAAAAATATTTTGTAAACTCGGTAATTGGACCTGTGCGGTTCTAACACAACAATTATTTTTTGATTTAAAATTTTTTATTTTTTTTCAAAAAATTTGTATGCAATATCATTGGTCAAAAATATCACGTGACCTAATAAAAACCAAAATAAAAATTACCTCAAAATTTTGTTTTACTGAAAATTTTCGCAAAATGTTTTATCTTGAATGTTAGTTGGGCCAATGCGCGTCTAATAAAATACAAAATTTTAGGTTTTGAGATTTTATAAATTTTTAATAAAAGTTTTATAACTTTTATGAATATTAATATTTTTGAAAAATATTTTGTAAACACGGTAATTGGACCTGTGCGGTTCTAACACAACAATTATTTTTCGATTTAAATTTTTTTATTTTTTTTTAAAAAATTTGTATGCAATATCAATGGCCAAAAATATCACGTGACCTAATTAAACCCAAAATAAAAATTACCTTAAACTTTTGTTTTACTAAAAATTTTCGCGAAATGTTTTATCTTGAATGTTAGTTAGGCCAATGCGCGTCTAATAAAATACAAAATTTTAGGTTTTAAGATTTCATAAATTTTTAATAAAGGTTTCATAACTTTTATGAATATTAATATTTTCGAAAAATATTTTGTAAACACGGTAATTGGAAATGTGCGGTTCTAACACAACAATTATTTTTCGATTTAAAATTTTTAATTTTTTTTCAAAAAAATTTTATGCAATATCATTGACCAAAAATATCACGTGACCTAATTAAACCCAAAATAAAAATTACCTCAAAATTTTGTTTTACTGAAAATTTTCGCGAAATGTTTTATCTTAAATGTTAGTTAGGCCAAAATTTTAGGTTTTGAGATTTCATAAATTTTTAATAAAAGTTTCATAACTTTTATGAATATTAATATTTTTGAAAAATATTTTGTAAACACGGTAATTAGATCTGTGCGGTTCTAACACAACAATTATATTTTGATTTAAAATTTTTTATTTATTTTTTTTTAAATTTGTATGCTATATCATTGGCCAAAAATATCACGTGACCTAATGAAAACCAAAATAAAAATAACCTCAAACTTTTGTTTTACTGAAAATTTTCGCAAAATGTTTTATCTTGAATGTTAGTTAGGCCAATGCGCGTCTAATAAAATACAAAATTTTAGGTTTTGAGATTTCATAAATTTTTAATAAAAGTTTCATAACTTTTAGGAATATTGAAATTTTCGAAAAATATTTTGTAAACACGGTAATTAGACCTGTGCGGTTCTAACACAACAATTATTTTTCGATTTAAATTTTTTTTTCAAAAAATTTGTATGCAATATCATTGGCCAAAAATATCACGTGACCTAATTAAACCCAAAATAAAAATTACCTCAAACTTTTGTTTTACTAAAAATTTTTGCGAAATGTTTTATCTTGAATGTTAGTTAGGCCAATGCGCGTCTAATAAAATACAAAATTTTAGGTTTTGAGATTTCATTAATTTTTAATAAAAGTTTCATAACTTTTAGGAATATTAATATTTTCGAAAAATATTTTGTAAACACAGTAATTAGACCTGTGCGGTTCTAACACAACAAATATTTTTCGATTTAAAATTTTTTATTTTTTTTTAAAAAATTTGTATGCAATATTATTGGCCAAAAATATCACGTGACCTAAATAAACCCAAAATAAAAATTACCTCAAACTTTTGTTTTACTAAAAATTTTTGCGAAATGTTTTATCTTGAATGTTAGTTAGGCCAATGCGCGTCTAATAAAATACAAAATTTTAGGTTTTGAGATTTCATAAATTTTTAATAAAAGTGTCATAACTTTTATGAATATCAATATTTTCGAAAAATATTTTGTAAACACGGTAATTAGACCTGTGCGGTTCTAACACAACAATTTTTTTTCGATTTAAAATTTTTTTTTTTTTTCAAAAAATTTGTATGCAATATCATTGGCCAAAAATATCACGTGACCTAATGAAAACCAAAATAAAAATTACCTCAAACTTATGTTTTACTGAAAATTTTCGCGAAATGTTTTATCTTGAATGTTAGTTAGGCCAATGCGCGTCTAATAAAATACAAAATTTTAGATTTTGAGATTTCATAAACTTTTAATAAAAGTTTCATAACTTTTATGAATATTAATATTTTTGAAAAATTTTTTGTAAACACGGTAATTGGACCTGTGCGGTTCTAACACAACAATTATTTTTCGATTTAAATTTTTTTATTTTTTTTTAAAAAATTTGTATGCAATATCAATGGCCAAAAATATCACGTGACCTAATTAAACCCAAAATAAAAATTACCTTAAACTTTTGTTTTACTAAAAATTTTCGCGAAATGTTTTATCTTGAATGTTAGTTAGGCCAATGCGCGTCTAATAAAATACAAAATTTTAGGTTTTAAGATTTCATAAATTTTTAATAAAAGTTTCATAACTTTTATGAATATTAATATTTTCGAAAAATATTTTGTAAACACGGTAATTGGAAATGTGCGGTTCTAACACAACAATTATTTTTCGATTTAAAATTTTTAATTTTTTTTCAAAAAAATTTTATGCAATATCATTGACCAAAAATATCACGTGACCTAATTAAACCCAAAATAAAAATTACCTCAAAATTTTGTTTTACTGAAAATTTTCGCGAAATGTTTTATCTTAAATGTTAGTTAGGCCAAAATTTTAGGTTTTGAGATTTCATAAATTTTTAATAAAAGTTTCATAACTTTTATGAATATTAATATTTTTGAAAAATATTTTGTAAACACGGTAATTAGATCTGTACGGTTCTAACACAACAATTATATTTTGATTTAAAAGTTTTTATTTATTTTTTTTTAAATTTGTATGCTATATCATTGGCCAAAAATATCACGTGACCTAATGAAAACCAAAATAAAAATAACCTCAAACTTTTGTTTTACTGAAAATTTTCGCAAAATGTTTTATCTTGAATGTTAGTTAGGCCAATGCGCGTCTAATAAAATACAAAATTTTAGGTTTTGAGATTTCATAAATTTTTAATAAAAGTTTCATAACTTTTATGAATATTGATATTTTCGAAAAATATTTTGTAAACACGGTAATTAGACCTGTGCGGTTCTAACACAACAATTATTTTTCGATTTAAATTTTTTTTTCAAAAAATTTGTATACAATATCATTGGCCAAAAATATCACGTGACCTAATTAAACCCAAAATAAAAATTACCTCAAACTTTTGTTTTACTAAAAATTTTTGCGAAATGTTTTATCTTGAATGTTAGTTAGGCCAATGCGCGTCTAATAAAATACAAAATTTTAGGTTTTGAGATTTCATAAATTTTTAATAAAAGTTTCATAACTTTTAGGAATATTAATATTTTCGAAAAATATTTTGTAAACACAGTAATTAGACCTGTGCGGTTCTAACACAACAATTATTTTTCGATTTAAAATTTTTTTTTTTTTTCAAAAAATTTGTATGCAATATCATTGGCCAAAAATATCACGTGACCTAATGAAAACCAAAATAAAAATTACCTCAAACTTATGTTTTACTGAAAATTTTCGCGAAATGTTTTATCTTGAATGTTAGTTAGGCCAATGCGCGTCTAATAAAATACAAAATTTTAGGTTTTGAGATTTTATAAATTTTTAATAAAAGTTTCATAACTTTTATGAATATTAATATTTTTGAAAAATTTTTTGTAAACACGGTAATTGGACCTGTGCGGTTCTAACACAACAATTATTTTTCGATTTAAAATTTTTTATTTTTTTTTAAAAAATTTGTATGCAATATCAATGGCCAAAAATATCACGTGACCTAATTAAACCCAAAATAAAAATTACCTTAAACTTTTGTTTTACTAAAAATTTTCGCGAAATGTTTTATCTTGAATGTTAGTTAGGCCAATGCGCGTCTAATAAAATACAAAATTTTAGGTTTTAAGATTTCATAAATTTTTAATAAAAGTTTCATAACTTTTATGAATATTAATATTTTCGAAAAATATTTTGTAAACACGGTAATTGGAAATGTGCGGTTCTAACACAACAAATATTTTTCGATTTAAAATTTTTAAATTTTTTTCAAAAAAATTTTATGCAATATCATTGACCAAAAATATCACGTGACCTAATTAAACCCGAAATAAAAATTACCTCAAAATTTTGTTTTACTGAAAATTTTCGCGAAATGTTTTATCTTAAATGTTAGTTAGGCCAATGCGCGTTTAATGAAATACAAAATTTTAGGTTTTGAGATTTCATAAATTTTTAATAAAAGTTTCATAACTTTTATGAATATTAATATTTTTGAAAAATATTTTGTAAACACGGTAATTAGATCTGTGCGGTTCTAACACAACAATTATATTTTGATTTAAAATTTTTTATTTTATTTTTTTTAAATTTGTATGCTATATCATTGGCCAAAAATATCACGTGACCTAATGAAAACCAAAATAAAAATAACCTCAAACTTTTGTTTTACTGAAAATTTTCGCAAAATGTTTTATCTTGAATGTTAGTTAGGCCAATGCGCGTCTAATAAAATACAAAATTTTAGGTTTTGAGATTTCATAAATTTTTAATAAAAGTTTCATAACTTTTATGAATATTGATATTTTCGAAAAATATTTTGTAAACACAGTAATTAGACCTGTGCGGTTCTAACACAACAATTATTTTTCGATTTAAATTTTTTTTTCAAAAAATTTGTATGCAATATCATTGGCCAAAAATATCACGTGACCTAATTAACCCCAAAATAAAAATTATCTCAAACTTTTGTTCTACTCAAAATTTTTGCAAAATGTTTTATCTTGAATGTTAGTTAGGCCAATGCACGCCTAATTAAATATAAAATTTCAGATTTTGGGATTTCATAAATTTTTAATAAAAGTTTCATAACTTTTATGAATATTAATATTTTCGAAAAATATTTTGTAAACACTGCAATTGGACCTGTGCGGTTCTAACACAACAATTATTTTTCGATTTAAAATTTTTTTATTTTTTTTCAAAAAATTTGTATGCAATATCATTGGCCAAAAATATCACGTTACCTAATTAAACCCAAAATAAAAATTACCTCAAACTTTTGTTTTACTGAAAATTTTTGCGAAATGTTTTATCTTGAATGTTAGTTAGGCCAATGCGCGTCTAATAAAATACAAAATTTTAGGTTTTGAGATTTCATAAGTTTTTAATAAAAGTTTCATAACTTTTATGAATATTAATATTTTTAAAAAATATTTTGTGAACACGGTAATTGGACCTGTGCAGTTCTAACACAACAATTATTTTTCGATTTAAAATTTTTTTATTTTTTTTCAAAAAATTTGTATGCAATATCATTGGCCAAAAATATCACGTGACATAAATAAACCCAAAATAAAAATTACCTCAAACTTTTGTTTTACTAAAAATTTTTGCGAAATGTTTTATCTTGAATGTTAGTTAGGCCAATGCGCGTCTAATAAAATACAAAATTTTAGGTTTTGAGATTTCATAAATTTTTAATAAAAGTTTCATAACTTTTATGAATATTAATATTTTGGAAAAATATTATGTAAACACAGTAATTGGACCTGTGCGGTTCTAACACAACAATTATTTTTCGATTTAAAATTTTTTAATTTTTTTCAAAAAATTTGTATGCAATATCATTGGCCAAAAATATCACGTGACCTAATTAAACCCAAAATAAAAATTACCTCAAACTTTTGTTTTACTCAAAATTTTCGCGAAATGTTTTATCTTGAATGTTAGTTAGGCCAATGCGCGTCTAATAAAATACAAAATTTTAGGTTTTGAGATTTCATAAATTTTTAATAAAAGTTTCATAACTTTTATGAATATTAATATTTTTGAAAAATATTTTGTAAACACGGTAATTGGACCTGTGCGGTTCTAACACAACAATTATTTTTGATTTAAAATTTTTAATTTTTTTTCAAAAAATTTGTATGCAATATCATTGGCCAAAAATATCACGTGACCTAATTATACCCAAAATAAAAATTACCTCAAACTTTTGTTTTACTAAAAATTTTTGCGAAATGTTTTATCTTGAATGATAGTTAGGCCAATGTGCGTCTAATAAAATACAAAATTTTAGGTTTTAAGATTTCATAAATTTTTAATAAAAGTGTCATAACTTTTATGAATATTAATAGTTTTGAAAAATATTTTGTAAACACGGTAATTGGACCTGTGCGGTTCTAACACAACAATTATTTTTCGATTAAAATTTTTTTATTTTTTTTCAAAAAATTTGTATGCAATATCAATGGCCAAAAATATCACGTGACCTAATTAAACCCAAAATAAAAATTACCTCAAACTTTTGTTTTACTGAAAATTTTCGCGAAATGTTTTATCTTGAATGTTAGTTAGGCAAATGTGCGTCTAATAAAATACAAAATTTTAGGTTTTAAGATTTCATAAATTTTTAATAAAAGTTTCATAACTTTTATGAATATTAATATTTTTGAAAAATATTTTGTAAACACGGTAATTAGACCTGTGCGGTTCTAACACAACAAATATTTTTCGATTTAAAATTTTTTATTTTTTTTCAAAAAATTTGTATGCAATATTATTGGCCAAAAATATCACGTGACCTAAATAAACCCAAAATAAAAATTACCTTAAACTTTTGTTTTACTCAAAATTTTTGCGAAATGTTTTATCTTGAATGTTAGTTAGGCCAATGCGCGTCTAATAAAATACAAAATTTTAGGTTTTGAGATTTCATAAATTTTTAATAAAAGTGTCATAACTTTTATGAATATTAATATTTTCGAAAAATATTTTGTAAACACGGTAATTAGACCTGTGCGGTTCTAACACAACAATTATTTAAAATTTTTTTTTTTTTTCAAAAAATTTGTGTGCAATCTCATTGGCCAACAATATCACGTGACCTAATGAAAACCAAAATAAAAATTATCTCAAACTTTTGTTCTACTCAAAATTTTTGCAAATGTTTTATCTTGAATGTTAGTTAGGCCAATGCGCGCCTAATTAATTATAAAATTTCAGATTTTGAGATTTCATAAATTTTTAATAAAAGTTTCATAACTTTTATGAATATTAATATTTTTGAAAAATATTTTGTAAACACGGTAATTGGACCTGTGCGGATCTAACACAACAATTATTTTTTGATTTAAAATTTTTTATTTTTTTTCAAAAAATTTGCATGCAATATCATTGGCCAAAAATATCACGTGACCTAATGAAAACTAAAATAAAAATTACCTCAAACTTATGTTTTACTGAAAATTTTCGCGAAATGTTTTATCTTGAATGTTAGTTAGGCCAATGTGCGTCTAATAAAATACAAAATTTTAGGTTTTGAGATTTCATAAATTTTTAATAAAAGTTTCATAACTTTTATGAATATTAATATTTTCGAAAAATATTTTGTAAACTCGGTAATTGGACCTGTGCTGTTCTAACACAACAATTATTTTTCGATTTAAAATTTTTTATTTTTTTTCAAAAAATTTGTATGCAATATCATTGGTCAAAAATATCACGTGACCTAATGAAAACCAAAATAAAAATTACCTCAAACTTATGTTTTACTGAAAATTTTCGCAAAATGTTTTATCTTGAATGCTAGTTAGGCCAATGCGCGTCTAATAAAATACAAAATTTTAGGTTTTGAGATTTCATAAATTTTTAATAAAAGTTTCATAACTTTTATGAATATTAATATTTTGAAAAATATTTTGTAAACACGGTAATTGGACCTGTGCTGTTCTAACACAACAATTATTTTTCGATTTAAAATTTTTTATTTTTTTTCAAAAAATTTGTATGCAATATCATTGGTCAAAAATATCACGTGACCTAATGAAAACCAAAATAAAAATTACCTCAAACTTATGTTTTACTGAAAATTTTCGCAAAATGTTTTATCTTGAATGTTAGTTAGGCCAATGCGCGTCTAATAAAATACAAAATTTTAGGTTTTGAGATTTCATAAATTTTTAATAAAAGTTTTATAACTTTTATGAATATTAATATTTTTGAAAAATATTTTGTAAACACGGTAATTGGACCTGTGCGGTTCTAACACAACAATTATTTTTCGATTTAAAATATTTTATTTTTTTTCAAAAAATTTGTATGCAATATCATTGGCCAAAAATATCACGTGACCTAATTAAACCCAAAATAAAAATTACCTCAAACTTTTGTTTTACTAAAAATTTTCGCGAAATGTTTTATCTTGAATGTTAGTTAGGCCAATGCGCGTCTAATAAAATACAAAATTTTAGGTTTTGAGATTTCATAAATTTTTAATAAAAGTATCATAACTTTTATGAATATTATTATTTTCGAAAATATTATGTAAACACGGTAATCGGGCCTGTGCGGTTCTAACACAACAATTGTTTTTCGATTTAAAATTTTTTTTTTTTTTTTTAAATTTGTATGCAATATCATTGGCCAAAAATATCACGTGACCTAATTAAACCCAAAATAAAAATTACCTTAAACTTTTGTTTTACTGAAAATTTTCGCGAAATGTTTCATTTTAAATGTTAGTTAGGCCAATGCGCGTCTAATAAAATACAAAATTTTAGGTTTTGAGATTTCATAAATTTTTAATAAAAGTTTTAAAACTTTTAGGAATATTAATATTTTCGAAAAATATTTTGTAAACACGGTAATTAGACCTGTGCGGTTCTAACACAACAATTATTTTTCGATTTAAAATTTTTAATTTTTTTTCAAAAAATTTGTGTGCAATCTCATTGGCCAACAATATCACGTGACCTAATGAAAACCAAAATAAAAATTATCTCAAACTTTTGTTCTACTCAAAATTTTTGCAAATGTTTTATCTTGAATGTTAGTTAGGCCAATGCGCGCCTAATTAATTATAAAATTTCAGATTTTGAGATTTCATAAATTTTTAATAAAAGTTTCATAACTTTTATGAATATTAATATTTTTGAAAAATATTTTGTAAACACGGTAATTGGACCTGTGCGGATCTAACACAACAATTATTTTTCGATTTAAAATTTTTTATTTTTTTTCAAAAAATTTGCATGCAATATCATTGGCCAAAAATATCACGTGACCTAATGAAAACTAAAATAAAAATTACCTCAAACTTATGTTTTACTGAAAATTTTCGCGAAATGTTTTATCTTGAATGTTAGTTAGGCCAATGCGCGTCTAATAAAATACAAAGTTTTAGGTTTTGAGATTTCATAAATTTTTAATAAAAGTTTCATAACTTTTATAAATATTAATATTTTCGAAAAATATTTTGTAAACTCGGTAATTGGACCTGTGCGGTTCTAACACAACAATTATTTTTCGATTTAAAATTTTTTATTTTTTTTCAAAAAATTTGTATGCAATATCATTGGTCAAAAATATCACGTGACCTAATGAAAACCAAAATAAAAATTACCTCAAACTTATGTTTTACTGAAAATTTTCGCAAAATGTTTTATCTTGAATGTTAGTTGGGCCAATGCGCGTCTAATAAAATACAAAATTTTAGGTTTTGAGATTTTATAAATTTTTAATAAAAGTTTTATAACTTTTATGAATATTAATATTTTTGAAAAATATTTTGTAAACACGGTAATTGGACCTGTGCGGTTCTCTAACACAACAATTATTTTTTGATTTAAATTTTTTTATTTTTTTTTAAAAAATTTGTATGCAATATCAATGGCCAAAAATATCACGTGACCTAATTAAACCCAAAATAAAAATTACCTTAAACTTTTGTTTTACTAAAAATTTTCGCGAAATGTTTTATCTTGAATGTTAGTTAGGCCAATGCGCGTCTAATAAAATACAAAATTTTAGGTTTTAAGATTTCATAAATTTTTAATAAAGGTTTCATAACTTTTATGAATATTAATATTTTCGAAAAATATTTTGTAAACACGGTAATTGGAAATGTGCGGTTCTAACACAACAATTATTTTTCGATTTAAAATTTTTAATTTTTTTTCAAAAAAATTTTATGCAATATCATTGACCAAAAATATCACGTGACCTAATTAAACCCAAAATAAAAATTACCTCAAAATTTTGTTTTACTGAAAATTTTCGCGAAATGTTTTATCTTAAATGTTAGTTAGGCCAAAATTTTAGGTTTTGAGATTTCATAAATTTTTAATAAAAGTTTCATAACTTTTATGAATATTAATATTTTTGAAAAATATTTTGTAAACACGGTAATTAGATCTGTGCGGTTCTAACACAACAATTACATTTTGATTTAAAATTTTTTATTTATTTTTTTTTAAATTTGTATGCTATATCATTGGCCAAAAATATCACGTGACCTAATGAAAACCAAAATAAAAATAACCTCAAACTTTTGTTTTACTGAAAATTTTCGCAAAATGTTTTATCTTGAATGTTAGTTAGGCCAATGCGCGTCTAATAAAATACAAAATTTTAGGTTTTGAGATTTCATAAATTTTTAATAAAAGTTTCATAACTTTTATGAATATTGATATTTTCGAAAAATATTTTGTAAACACGGTAATTAGACCTGTGCGGTTCTAACACAACAATTATTTTTCGATTTAAATTTTTTTTTCAAAAAATTTGTATGCAATATCATTGGCCAAAAATATCACGTGACCTAATTAAACCCAAAATAAAAATTACCTCAAACTTTTGTTTTACTAAAAATTTTTGCGAAATGTTTTATCTTGAATGTTAGTTAGGCCAATGCGCGTCTAATAAAATACAAAATTTTAGGTTTTGAGATTTCATTAATTTTTAATAAAAGTTTCATAACTTTTAGGAATATTAATATTTTCGAAAAATATTTTGTAAACACAGTAATTAGACCTGTGCGGTTCTAACACAACAAATATTTTTCGATTTAAAATTTTTTATTTTTTTTCAAAAAATTTGTATGCAATATTATTGGCCAAAAATATCACGTGACCTAAATAAACCCAAAATAAAAATTACCTCAAACTTTTGTTTTACTAAAAATTTTTGCGAAATGTTTTATCTTGAATGTTAGTTAGGCCAATGCGCGTCTAATAAAATACAAAATTTTAGGTTTTGAGATTTCATAAATTTTTAATAAAAGTGTCATAACTTTTATGAATATCAATATTTTCGAAAAATATTTTGTAAACACGGTAATTAGACCTGTGCGGTTCTAACACAACAATTATTTTTCGATTTAAAATTTTTTTTTTTTTTCAAAAAATTTGTATGCAATATCATTGGCCAAAAATATCACGTGACCTAATGAAAACCAAAATAAAAATTACCTCAAACTTATGTTTTACTGAAAATTTTCGCAAAATGTTTTATCTTGAATGTTAGTTGGGCCAATGCGCGTCTAATAAAATACAAAATTTTAGGTTTTGAGATTTTATAAATTTTTAATAAAAGTTTTATAACTTTTATGAATATTAATATTTTTGAAAAATATTTTGTAAACACGGTAATTGGACCTGTGCGGTTCTCTAACACAACAATTATTTTTTGATTTAAATTTTTTTATTTTTTTTTAAAAAATTTGTATGCAATATCAATGGCCAAAAATATCACGTGACCTAATTAAACCCAAAATAAAAATTACCTTAAACTTTTGTTTTACTAAAAATTTTCGCGAAATGTTTTATCTTGAATGTTAGTTAGGCCAATGCGCGTCTAATAAAATACAAAATTTTAGGTTTTAAGATTTCATAAATTTTTAATAAAGGTTTCATAACTTTTATGAATATTAATATTTTCGAAAAATATTTTGTAAACACGGTAATTGGAAATGTGCGGTTCTAACACAACAATTATTTTTCGATTTAAAATTTTTAATTTTTTTTCAAAAAAATTTTATGCAATATCATTGACCAAAAATATCACGTGACCTAATTAAACCCAAAATAAAAATTACCTCAAAATTTTGTTTTACTGAAAATTTTCGCGAAATGTTTTATCTTAAATGTTAGTTAGGCCAAAATTTTAGGTTTTGAGATTTCATAAATTTTTAATAAAAGTTTCATAACTTTTATGAATATTAATATTTTTGAAAAATATTTTGTAAACACGGTAATTAGATCTGTGCGGTTCTAACACAACAATTACATTTTGATTTAAAATTTTTTATTTATTTTTTTTTAAATTTGTATGCTATATCATTGGCCAAAAATATCACGTGACCTAATGAAAACCAAAATAAAAATAACCTCAAACTTTTGTTTTACTGAAAATTTTCGCAAAATGTTTTATCTTGAATGTTAGTTAGGCCAATGCGCGTCTAATAAAATACAAAATTTTAGGTTTTGAGATTTCATAAATTTTTAATAAAAGTTTCATAACTTTTATGAATATTGATATTTTCGAAAAATATTTTGTAAACACGGTAATTAGACCTGTGCGGTTCTAACACAACAATTATTTTTCGATTTAAATTTTTTTTTCAAAAAATTTGTATGCAATATCATTGGCCAAAAATATCACGTGACCTAATTAAACCCAAAATAAAAATTACCTCAAACTTTTGTTTTACTAAAAATTTTTGCGAAATGTTTTATCTTGAATGTTAGTTAGGCCAATGCGCGTCTAATAAAATACAAAATTTTAGGTTTTGAGATTTCATTAATTTTTAATAAAAGTTTCATAACTTTTAGGAATATTAATATTTTCGAAAAATATTTTGTAAACACAGTAATTAGACCTGTGCGGTTCTAACACAACAAATATTTTTCGATTTAAAATTTTTTATTTTTTTTCAAAAAATTTGTATGCAATATTATTGGCCAAAAATATCACGTGACCTAAATAAACCCAAAATAAAAATTACCTCAAACTTTTGTTTTACTAAAAATTTTTGCGAAATGTTTTATCTTGAATGTTAGTTAGGCCAATGCGCGTCTAATAAAATACAAAATTTTAGGTTTTGAGATTTCATAAATTTTTAATAAAAGTGTCATAACTTTTATGAATATCAATATTTTCGAAAAATATTTTGTAAACACGGTAATTAGACCTGTGCGGTTCTAACACAACAATTATTTTTCGATTTAAAATTTTTTTTTTTTTTCAAAAAATTTGTATGCAATATCATTGGCCAAAAATATCACGTGACCTAATGAAAACCAAAATAAAAATTACCTCAAACTTATGTTTTACTGAAAATTTTCGCAAAATGTTTTATCTTGAATGTTAGTTGGGCCAATGCGCGTCTAATAAAATACAAAATTTTAGGTTTTGAGATTTTATAAATTTTTAATAAAAGTTTTATAACTTTTATGAATATTAATATTTTTGAAAAATATTTTGTAAACACGGTAATTGGACCTGTGCGGTTCTCTAACACAACAATTATTTTTTGATTTAAATTTTTTTATTTTTTTTTAAAAAATTTGTATGCAATATCAATGGCCAAAAATATCACGTGACCTAATTAAACCCAAAATAAAAATTACCTTAAACTTTTGTTTTACTAAAAATTTTCGCGAAATGTTTTATCTTGAATGTTAGTTAGGCCAATGCGCGTCTAATAAAATACAAAATTTTAGGTTTTAAGATTTCATAAATTTTTAATAAAGGTTTCATAACTTTTATGAATATTAATATTTTCGAAAAATATTTTGTAAACACGGTAATTGGAAATGTGCGGTTCTAACACAACAATTATTTTTCGATTTAAAATTTTTAATTTTTTTTCAAAAAAATTTTATGCAATATCATTGACCAAAAATATCACGTGACCTAATTAAACCCAAAATAAAAATTACCTCAAAATTTTGTTTTACTGAAAATTTTCGCGAAATGTTTTATCTTAAATGTTAGTTAGGCCAAAATTTTAGGTTTTGAGATTTCATAAATTTTTAATAAAAGTTTCATAACTTTTATGAATATTAATATTTTTGAAAAATATTTTGTAAACACGGTAATTAGATCTGTGCGGTTCTAACACAACAATTACATTTTGATTTAAAATTTTTTATTTATTTTTTTTTAAATTTGTATGCTATATCATTGGCCAAAAATATCACGTGACCTAATGAAAACCAAAATAAAAATAACCTCAAACTTTTGTTTTACTGAAAATTTTCGCAAAATGTTTTATCTTGAATGTTAGTTAGGCCAATGCGCGTCTAATAAAATACAAAATTTTAGGTTTTGAGATTTCATAAATTTTTAATAAAAGTTTCATAACTTTTATGAATATTGATATTTTCGAAAAATATTTTGTAAACACGGTAATTAGACCTGTGCGGTTCTAACACAACAATTATTTTTCGATTTAAATTTTTTTTTCAAAAAATTTGTATACAATATCATTGGCCAAAAATATCACGTGACCTAATTAAACCCAAAATAAAAATTACCTCAAACTTTTGTTTTACTAAAAATTTTTGCGAAATGTTTTATCTTGAATGTTAGTTAGGCCAATGCGCGTCTAATAAAATACAAAATTTTAGGTTTTGAGATTTCATAAATTTTTAATAAAAGTTTCATAACTTTTAGGAATATTAATATTTTTGAAAAATATTTTGTAAACACGGTAATTAGATCTGTGCGGTTCTAACACAACAATTACATTTTGATTTAAAATTTTTTATTTATTTTTTTTTAAATTTGTATGCTATATCATTGGCCAAAAATATCACGTGACCTAATGAAAACCAAAATAAAAATAACCTCAAACTTTTGTTTTACTGAAAATTTTCGCAAAATGTTTTATCTTGAATGTTAGTTAGGCCAATGCGCGTCTAATAAAATACAAAATTTTAGGTTTTGAGATTTCATAAATTTTTAATAAAAGTTTCATAACTTTTATGAATATTGATATTTTCGAAAAATATTTTGTAAACACGGTAATTAGACCTGTGCGGTTCTAACACAACAATTATTTTTCGATTTAAATTTTTTTTTCAAAAAATTTGTATGCAATATCATTGGCCAAAAATATCACGTGACCTAATTAAACCCAAAATAAAAATTACCTCAAACTTTTGTTTTACTAAAAATTTTTGCGAAATGTTTTATCTTGAATGTTAGTTAGGCCAATGCGCGTCTAATAAAATACAAAATTTTAGGTTTTGAGATTTCATTAATTTTTAATAAAAGTTTCATAACTTTTAGGAATATTAATATTTTCGAAAAATATTTTGTAAACACAGTAATTAGACCTGTGCGGTTCTAACACAACAAATATTTTTCGATTTAAAATTTTTTATTTTTTTTCAAAAAATTTGTATGCAATATTATTGGCCAAAAATATCACGTGACCTAAATAAACCCAAAATAAAAATTACCTCAAACTTTTGTTTTACTAAAAATTTTTGCGAAATGTTTTATCTTGAATGTTAGTTAGGCCAATGCGCGTCTAATAAAATACAAAATTTTAGGTTTTGAGATTTCATAAATTTTTAATAAAAGTGTCATAACTTTTATGAATATCAATATTTTCGAAAAATATTTTGTAAACACGGTAATTAGACCTGTGCGGTTCTAACACAACAATTATTTTTCGATTTAAAATTTTTTTTTTTTTTCAAAAAATTTGTATGCAATATCATTGGCCAAAAATATCACGTGACCTAATGAAAACCAAAATAAAAATTACCTCAAACTTATGTTTTACTGAAAATTTTCGCAAAATGTTTTATCTTGAATGTTAGTTGGGCCAATGCGCGTCTAATAAAATACAAAATTTTAGGTTTTGAGATTTTATAAATTTTTAATAAAAGTTTTATAACTTTTATGAATATTAATATTTTTGAAAAATATTTTGTAAACACGGTAATTGGACCTGTGCGGTTCTCTAACACAACAATTATTTTTTGATTTAAATTTTTTTATTTTTTTTTAAAAAATTTGTATGCAATATCAATGGCCAAAAATATCACGTGACCTAATTAAACCCAAAATAAAAATTACCTTAAACTTTTGTTTTACTAAAAATTTTCGCGAAATGTTTTATCTTGAATGTTAGTTAGGCCAATGCGCGTCTAATAAAATACAAAATTTTAGGTTTTAAGATTTCATAAATTTTTAATAAAGGTTTCATAACTTTTATGAATATTAATATTTTCGAAAAATATTTTGTAAACACGGTAATTGGAAATGTGCGGTTCTAACACAACAATTATTTTTCGATTTAAAATTTTTAATTTTTTTTCAAAAAAATTTTATGCAATATCATTGACCAAAAATATCACGTGACCTAATTAAACCCAAAATAAAAATTACCTCAAAATTTTGTTTTACTGAAAATTTTCGCGAAATGTTTTATCTTAAATGTTAGTTAGGCCAAAATTTTAGGTTTTGAGATTTCATAAATTTTTAATAAAAGTTTCATAACTTTTATGAATATTAATATTTTTGAAAAATATTTTGTAAACACGGTAATTAGATCTGTGCGGTTCTAACACAACAATTACATTTTGATTTAAAATTTTTTATTTATTTTTTTTTAAATTTGTATGCTATATCATTGGCCAAAAATATCACGTGACCTAATGAAAACCAAAATAAAAATAACCTCAAACTTTTGTTTTACTGAAAATTTTCGCAAAATGTTTTATCTTGAATGTTAGTTAGGCCAATGCGCGTCTAATAAAATACAAAATTTTAGGTTTTGAGATTTCATAAATTTTTAATAAAAGTTTCATAACTTTTATGAATATTGATATTTTCGAAAAATATTTTGTAAACACGGTAATTAGACCTGTGCGGTTCTAACACAACAATTATTTTTCGATTTAAATTTTTTTTTCAAAAAATTTGTATGCAATATCATTGGCCAAAAATATCACGTGACCTAATTAAACCCAAAATAAAAATTACCTCAAACTTTTGTTTTACTAAAAATTTTTGCGAAATGTTTTATCTTGAATGTTAGTTAGGCCAATGCGCGTCTAATAAAATACAAAATTTTAGGTTTTGAGATTTCATAAATTTTTAATAAAAGTGTCATAACTTTTATGAATATCAATATTTTCGAAAAATATTTTGTAAACACGGTAATTAGACCTGTGCGGTTCTAACACAACAATTATTTTTCGATTTAAAATTTTTTTTTTTTTTCAAAAAATTTGTATGCAATATCATTGGCCAAAAATATCACGTGACCTAATGAAAACCAAAATAAAAATTACCTCAAACTTATGTTTTACTGAAAATTTTCGCGAAATGTTTTATCTTGAATGTTAGTTAGGCCAATGCGCGTCTAATAAAATACAAAATTTTAGATTTTGAGATTTCATAAACTTTTAATAAAAGTTTCATAACTTTTATGAATATTAATATTTTTGAAAAATTTTTTGTAAACACGGTAATTGGACCTGTGCGGTTCTAACACAACAATTATTTTTCGATTTAAATTTTTTTATTTTTTTTTAAAAAATTTGTATGCAATATCAATGGACAAAAATATCACGTGACCTAATTAAACCCAAAATAAAAATTACCTTAAACTTTTGTTTTACTAAAAATTTTCGCGAAATGTTTTATCTTGAATGTTAGTTAGGCCAATGCGCGTCTAATAAAATACAAAATTTTAGGTTTTAAGATTTCATAAATTTTTAATAAAGGTTTCATAACTTTTATGAATATTAATATTTTCGAAAAATATTTTGTAAACACGGTAATTGGAAATGTGCGGTTCTAACACAACAATTATTTTTCGATTTAAAATTTTTAATTTTTTTTCAAAAAAATTTTATGCAATATCATTGGCCAAAAATATCACGTGACCTAATTAAACCCAAAATAAAAATTACCTCAAACTTTTGTTTTACTGAAAATTTTCGCGAAATGTTTTATCTTGAATGTTAGTTAGGCCAATGCGCGTCTAATAAAATACAAAATTTTAGGTTTTGAGATTTCATAAATTTTTAATAAAAGTATCATAACTTTTATGAATATTATTATTTTCGAAAATATTATGTAAACACGGTAATCGGACCTGTGCGGTTCTAACACAACAATTGTTTTTCGATTTAAAATTTTTTTTTTTTTTTTTAAATTTGTATGCAATATCATTGGCCAAAAATATCACGTGACCTAATTAAACCCAAAATAAAAATTACCTTAAACTTTTGTTTTACTGAAAATTTTCGCGAAATGTTTCATTTTAAATGTTAGTTAGGCCAATGCGCGTCTAATAAAATACAAAATTTTAGGTTTTGAGATTTCATAAATTTTTAATAAAAGTTTTAAAACTTTTAGGAATATTAATATTTTCGAAAAATATTTTGTAAACACGGTAATTAGACCTGTGCGGTTCTAACACAACAATTATTTTTCGATTTAAAATTTTTAATTTTTTTTCAAAAAATTTGTGTGCAATCTCATTGGCCAACAATATCACGTGACCTAATGAAAACCAAAATAAAAATTATCTCAAACTTTTGTTCTACTCAAAATTTTTGCAAATGTTTTATCTTGAATGTTAGTTAGGCCAATGCGCGCCTAATTAATTATAAAATTTCAGATTTTGAGATTTTATAAATTTTTAATAAAAGTTTCATAACTTTTATGAATATTAATATTTTTGAAAAATATTTTGTAAACACGGTAATTGGACCTGTGCGGATCTAACACAACAATTATTTTTCGATTTAAAATTTTTTATTTTTTTTCAAAAAATTTGCATGCAATATCATTGGCCAAAAATATCACGTGACCTAATGAAAACTAAAATAAAAATTACCTCAAACTTATGTTTTACTGAAAATTTTCGCGAAATGTTTTATCTTGAATGTTAGTTAGGCCAATGCGCGTCTAATAAAATACAAAGTTTTAGGTTTTGAGATTTCATAAATTTTTAATAAAAGTTTCATAACTTTTATGAATATTAATATTTTCGAAAAATATTTTGTAAACTCGGTAATTGGACCTGTGCGGTTCTAACACAACAATTATTTTTCGATTTAAAATTTTTTATTTTTTTTCAAAAAATTTGTATGCAATATCATTGGTCAAAAATATCACGTGACCTAATGAAAACCAAAATAAAAATTACCTCAAAATTTTGTTTTACTGAAAATTTTCGCAAAATGTTTTATCTTGAATGTTAGTTGGGCCAATGCGCGTCTAATAAAATACAAAATTTTAGGTTTTGAGATTTTATAAATTTTTAATAAAAGTTTTATAACTTTTATGAATATTAATATTTTTGAAAAATATTTTGTAAACACGGTAATTGGACCTGTGCGGTTCTAACACAACAATTATTTTTCGATTTAAATTTTTTTATTTTTTTTTAAAAAATTTGTATGCAATATCAATGGCCAAAAATATCACGTGACCTAATTAAACCCAAAATAAAAATTACCTTAAACTTTTGTTTTACTAAAAATTTTCGCGAAATGTTTTATCTTGAATGTTAGTTAGGCCAATGCGCGTCTAATAAAATACAAAATTTTAGGTTTTAAGATTTCATAAATTTTTAATAAAGGTTTCATAACTTTTATGAATATTAATATTTTCGAAAAATATTTTGTAAACACGGTAATTGGAAATGTGCGGTTCTAACACAACAATTATTTTTCGATTTAAAATTTTTAATTTTTTTTCAAAAAAATTTTATGCAATATCATTGACCAAAAATATCACGTGACCTAATTAAACCCAAAATAAAAATTACCTCAAAATTTTGTTTTACTGAAAATTTTCGCGAAATGTTTTATCTTAAATGTTAGTTAGGCCAAAATTTTAGGTTTTGAGATTTCATAAATTTTTAATAAAAGTTTCATAACTTTTATGAATATTAATATTTTTGAAAAATATTTTGTAAACACGGTAATTAGATCTGTGCGGTTCTAACACAACAATTATATTTTGATTTAAAATTTTTTATTTATTTTTTTTTAAATTTGTATGCTATATCATTGGCCAAAAATATCACGTGACCTAATGAAAACCAAAATAAAAATAACCTCAAACTTTTGTTTTACTGAAAATTTTCGCAAAATGTTTTATCTTGAATGTTAGTTAGGCCAATGCGCGTCTAATAAAATACAAAATTTTAGGTTTTGAGATTTCATAAATTTTTAATAAAAGTTTCATAACTTTTAGGAATATTGAAATTTTCGAAAAATATTTTGTAAACACGGTAATTAGACCTGTGCGGTTCTAACACAACAATTATTTTTCGATTTAAATTTTTTTTTCAAAAAATTTGTATGCAATATCATTGGCCAAAAATATCACGTGACCTAATTAAACCCAAAATAAAAATTACCTCAAACTTTTGTTTTACTAAAAATTTTTGCGAAATGTTTTATCTTGAATGTTAGTTAGGCCAATGCGCGTCTAATAAAATACAAAATTTTAGGTTTTGAGATTTCATTAATTTTTAATAAAAGTTTCATAACTTTTAGGAATATTAATATTTTCGAAAAATATTTTGTAAACACGGTAATTAGACCTGTGCGGTTCTAACACAACAAATATTTTTCGATTTAAAATTTTTTATTTTTTTTTAAAAAATTTGTATGCAATATTATTGGCCAAAAATATCACGTGACCTAAATAAACCCAAAATAAAAATTACCTCAAACTTTTGTTTTACTAAAAATTTTTGCGAAATGTTTTATCTTGAATGTTAGTTAGGCCAATGCGCGTCTAATAAAATACAAAATTTTAGGTTTTGAGATTTCATAAATTTTTAATAAAAGTGTCATAACTTTTATGAATATCAATATTTTCGAAAAATATTTTGTAAACACGGTAATTAGACCTGTGCGGTTCTAACACAACAATTTTTTTTCGATTTAAAATTTTTTTTTTTTTTCAAAAAATTTGTATGCAATATCATTGGCCAAAAATATCACGTGACCTAATGAAAACCAAAATAAAAATTACCTCAAACTTATGTTTTACTGAAAATTTTCGCGAAATGTTTTATCTTGAATGTTAGTTAGGCCAATGCGCGTCTAATAAAATACAAAATTTTAGATTTTGAGATTTCATAAACTTTTAATAAAAGTTTCATAACTTTTATGAATATTAATATTTTTGAAAAATTTTTTGTAAACACGGTAATTGGACCTGTGCGGTTCTAACACAACAATTATTTTTCGATTTAAATTTTTTTATTTTTTTTTAAAAAATTTGTATGCAATATCAATGGCCAAAAATATCACGTGACCTAATTAAACCCAAAATAAAAATTACCTTAAACTTTTGTTTTACTAAAAATTTTCGCGAAATGTTTTATCTTGAATGTTAGTTAGGCCAATGCGCGTCTAATAAAATACAAAATTTTAGGTTTTAAGATTTCATAAATTTTTAATAAAAGTTTCATAACTTTTATGAATATTAATATTTTCGAAAAATATTTTGTAAACACGGTAATTGGAAATGTGCGGTTCTAACACAACAATTATTTTTCGATTTAAAATTTTTAATTTTTTTTCAAAAAAATTTTATGCAATATCATTGACCAAAAATATCACGTGACCTAATTAAACCCAAAATAAAAATTACCTCAAAATTTTGTTTTACTGAAAATTTTCGCGAAATGTTTTATCTTAAATGTTAGTTAGGCCAAAATTTTAGGTTTTGAGATTTCATAAATTTTTAATAAAAGTTTCATAACTTTTATGAATATTAATATTTTTGAAAAATATTTTGTAAACACGGTAATTAGATCTGTACGGTTCTAACACAACAATTATATTTTGATTTAAAAGTTTTTATTTATTTTTTTTTAAATTTGTATGCTATATCATTGGCCAAAAATATCACGTGACCTAATTAAACCCAAAATAAAAATTACCTCAAACTTTTGTTTTACTAAAAATTTTTGCGAAATGTTTTATCTTGAATGTTAGTTAGGCCAATGCGCGTCTAATAAAATACAAAATTTTAGGTTTTGAGATTTCATAAATTTTTAATAAAAGTTTCATAACTTTTAGGAATATTAATATTTTCGAAAAATATTTTGTAAACACAGTAATTAGACCTGTGCGGTTCTAACACAACAATTATTTTTCGATTTAAAATTTTTTTTTTTTTTCAAAAAATTTGTATGCAATATCATTGGCCAAAAATATCACGTGACCTAATGAAAACCAAAATAAAAATTACCTCAAACTTATGTTTTACTGAAAATTTTCGCGAAATGTTTTATCTTGAATGTTAGTTAGGCCAATGCGCGTCTAATAAAATACAAAATTTTAGGTTTTGAGATTTTATAAATTTTTAATAAAAGTTTCATAACTTTTATGAATATTAATATTTTTGAAAAATTTTTTGTAAACACGGTAATTGGACCTGTGCGGTTCTAACACAACAATTATTTTTCGATTTAAAATTTTTTATTTTTTTTTAAAAAATTTGTATGCAATATCAATGGCCAAAAATATCACGTGACCTAATTAAACCCAAAATAAAAATTACCTTAAACTTTTGTTTTACTAAAAATTTTTGCGAAATGTTTTATCTTGAATGTTAGTTAGGCCAATGCGCGTCTAATAAAATACAAAATTTTAGGTTTTAAGATTTCATAAATTTTTAATAAAAGTTTCATAACTTTTATGAATATTAATATTTTCGAAAAATATTTTGTAAACACGGTAATTGGAAATGTGCGGTTCTAACACAACAAATATTTTTCGATTTAAAATTTTTAAATTTTTTTCAAAAAAATTTTATGCAATATCATTGACCAAAAATATCACGTGACCTAATTAAACCCGAAATAAAAATTACCTCAAAATTTTGTTTTACTGAAAATTTTCGCGAAATGTTTTATCTTAAATGTTAGTTAGGCCAATGCGCGTTTAATGAAATACAAAATTTTAGGTTTTGAGATTTCATAAATTTTTAATAAAAGTTTCATAACTTTTATGAATATTAATATTTTTGAAAAATATTTTGTAAACACGGTAATTAGATCTGTGCGGTTCTAACACAACAATTATATTTTGATTTAAAATTTTTTATTTTATTTTTTTTAAATTTGTATGCTATATCATTGGCCAAAAATATCACGTGACCTAATGAAAACCAAAATAAAAATAACCTCAAACTTTTGTTTTACTGAAAATTTTCGCAAAATGTTTTATCTTGAATGTTAGTTAGGCCAATGCGCGTCTAATAAAATACAAAATTTTAGGTTTTGAGATTTCATAAATTTTTAATAAAAGTTTCATAACTTTTATGAATATTGATATTTTCGAAAAATATTTTGTAAACACAGTAATTAGACCTGTGCGGTTCTAACACAACAATTATTTTTCGATTTAAATTTTTTTTTCAAAAAATTTGTATGCAATATCATTGGCCAAAAATATCACGTGACCTAATTAACCCCAAAATAAAAATTATCTCAAACTTTTGTTCTACTCAAAATTTTTGCAAAATGTTTTATCTTGAATGTTAGTTAGGCCAATGCACGCCTAATTAAATATAAAATTTCAGATTTTGGGATTTCATAAATTTTTAATAAAAGTTTCATAACTTTTATGAATATTAATATTTTCGAAAAATATTTTGTAAACACTGCAATTGGACCTGTGCGGTTCTAACACAACAATTATTTTTCGATTTAAAATTTTTTTATTTTTTTTCAAAAAATTTGTATGCAATATCATTGGCCAAAAATATCACGTTACCTAATTAAACCCAAAATAAAAATTACCTCAAACTTTTGTTTTACTGAAAATTTTTGCGAAATGTTTTATCTTGAATGTTAGTTAGGCCAATGCGCGTCTAATAAAATACAAAATTTTAGGTTTTGAGATTTCATAAGTTTTTAATAAAAGTTTCATAACTTTTATGAATATTAATATTTTTAAAAAATATTTTGTGAACACGGTAATTGGACCTGTGCAGTTCTAACACAACAATTATTTTTCGATTTAAAATTTTTTTATTTTTTTTCAAAAAATTTGTATGCAATATCATTGGCCAAAAATATCACGTGACATAAATAAACCCAAAATAAAAATTACCTCAAACTTTTGTTTTACTAAAAATTTTTGCGAAATGTTTTATCTTGAATGTTAGTTAGGCCAATGCGCGTCTAATAAAATACAAAATTTTAGGTTTTGAGATTTCATAAATTTTTAATAAAAGTTTCATAACTTTTATGAATATTAATATTTTGGAAAAATATTATGTAAACACAGTAATTGGACCTGTGCGGTTCTAACACAACAATTATTTTTCGATTTAAAATTTTTTAATTTTTTTCAAAAAATTTGTATGCAATATCATTGGCCAAAAATATCACGTGACCTAATTAAACCCAAAATAAAAATTACCTCAAACTTTTGTTTTACTCAAAATTTTCGCGAAATGTTTTATCTTGAATGTTAGTTAGGCCAATGCGCGTCTAATAAAATACAAAATTTTAGGTTTTGAGATTTCATAAATTTTTAATAAAAGTTTCATAACTTTTATGAATATTAATATTTTTGAAAAATATTTTGTAAACACGGTAATTGGACCTGTGCGGTTCTAACACAACAATTATTTTTGATTTAAAATTTTTAATTTTTTTTCAAAAAATTTGTATGCAATATCATTGGCCAAAAATATCACGTGACCTAATTATACCCAAAATAAAAATTACCTCAAACTTTTGTTTTACTAAAAATTTTTGCGAAATGTTTTATCTTGAATGATAGTTAGGCCAATGTGCGTCTAATAAAATACAAAATTTTAGGTTTTAAGATTTCATAAATTTTTAATAAAAGTGTCATAACTTTTATGAATATTAATAGTTTTGAAAAATATTTTGTAAACACGGTAATTGGACCTGTGCGGTTCTAACACAACAATTATTTTTCGATTAAAATTTTTTTATTTTTTTTCAAAAAATTTGTATGCAATATCAATGGCCAAAAATATCACGTGACCTAATTAAACCCAAAATAAAAATTACCTCAAACTTTTGTTTTACTGAAAATTTTCGCGAAATGTTTTATCTTGAATGTTAGTTAGGCAAATGTGCGTCTAATAAAATACAAAATTTTAGGTTTTAAGATTTCATAAATTTTTAATAAAAGTTTCATAACTTTTATGAATATTAATATTTTTGAAAAATATTTTGTAAACACGGTAATTAGACCTGTGCGGTTCTAACACAACAAATATTTTTCGATTTAAAATTTTTTATTTTTTTTCAAAAAATTTGTATGCAATATTATTGGCCAAAAATATCACGTGACCTAAATAAACCCAAAATAAAAATTACCTTAAACTTTTGTTTTACTCAAAATTTTTGCGAAATGTTTTATCTTGAATGTTAGTTAGGCCAATGCGCGTCTAATAAAATACAAAATTTTAGGTTTTGAGATTTCATAAATTTTTAATAAAAGTGTCATAACTTTTATGAATATTAATATTTTCGAAAAATATTTTGTAAACACGGTAATTAGACCTGTGCGGTTCTAACACAACAATTATTTAAAATTTTTTTTTTTTTTCAAAAAATTTGTATGCAATATCATTGGCCAAAAAAAAAAAAAAAAAAAAAAAAAAAAAAAAAAAATGTATTAATATTTTCGAAAAATATTTTGTAAACACGGTAATTGGACCTGTGCGGTTCTAACACAACAATTATTTTTGATTTAAAATTACAAATATTTTTCGATTTAAAATTTTTTATTTTTTTTCAAAAAATTTGTATGCAATATTATTGGCCAAAAATATCACGTGACCTAAATAAACCCAAAATAAAAATTACCTCAAACTTTTGTTTTACTCAAAATTTTTGCGAAATGTTTTATCTTGAATGTTAGTTAGGCCAATGCGCGTCTAATAAAATACAAAATTTTAGGTTTTGAGATTTCATAAATTTTTAATAAAAGTGTCATAACTTTTATGAATATTAATATTTTCGAAAAATATTTTGTAAACACGGTAATTAGACCTGTGCGGTTCTAACACAACAATTATTTTTCGATTTAAAATTTTTTTTTTTTTCAAAAAATTTGTATGCAATATCATTGGCCAAAAATATCACGTGACCTAATGAAAACCAAAGTAAAAATTACCTCAAACTTATGTTTTACTGAAAATTTTCGCGAAATGTTTTATCTTGAATGTTAGTTAGGCCAATGCGCGTCTAATAAAATACAAAATTTTAGGTTTTGAGATTTTATAAATTTTTAATAAAAGTTTCATAACTTTTATGAATATTAATATTTTTGAAAAATTTTTTGTAAACACGGTAATTGGACCTGTGCGGTTCTAAAACAACAATTATTTTTCGATTTAAAATTTTTTATTTTTTTTTAAAAAATTTGTATGCAATATCAATGGCCAAAAATATCACGTGACCTAATTAAACCCAAAATAAAAATTACCTCAAACTTTTGTTTTACTAAAAATTTTTGCGAAATGTTTTATCTTGAATGTTAGTTAGGCCAATGCGCGTCTAATAAAATACAAAATTTTAGGTTTTAAGATTTCATAAATTTTTAATAAAAGTTTCATAACTTTTATGAATATTAATATTTTCGAAAAATATTTTGTAAACACGGTAATTGGAAATGTGCGGTTCTAACACAACAATTATTTTTCGATTTAAAATTTTTAATTTTTTTTCAAAAAAATTTTATGCAATATCATTGACCAAAAATATCACGTGACCTAATTAAACCCAAAATAAAAATTACCTCAAAATTTTGTTTTACTGAAAATTTTCGCGAAATGTTTTATCTTAAATGTTAGTTAGGCCAATGCGCGTTTAATGAAATACAAAATTTTAGGTTTTGAGATTTCATAAATTTTTAATAAAAGTTTCATAACTTTTATGAATATTAATATTTTTGAAAAATATTTTCTAAACACGGTAATTAGATCTGTGCGGTTCTAACACAACAATTATATTTTGATTTAAATTTTTTTTTCAAAAAATTTGTATGCAATATCATTGGCCAAAAATATCACGTGACCTAATTAACCCCAAAATAAAAATTATCTCAAACTTTTGTTCTACTCAAAATTTTTGCAAAATGTTTTATCTTGAATGTTAGTTAGGCCAATGCACGCCTAATTAAATATAAAATTTCAGATTTTGAGATTTCATAAATTTTTAATAAAAGTTTCATAACTTTTATGAATATTAATATTTTCGAAAAATATTTTGTAAACACTGCAATTGGACCTGTGCGGTTCTAACACAACAATTATTTTTCGATTTAAAATTTTTTTATTTTTTTTCAAAAAATTTGTATGCAATATCATTGGCCAAAAATATTACGTTACCTAATTAAACCCAAAATAAAAATTACCTCAAACTTTTGTTTTACTGAAAATTTTTGCGAAATGTTTTATCTTGAATGTTAGTTAGGCCAATGCGCGTCTAATAAAATACAAAATTTTAGGTTTTGAGATTTCATAAGTTTTTAATAAAAGTTTCATAACTTTTATGAATATTAATATTTTTAAAAAATATTTTGTGAACACGGTAATTGGACCTGTGCAGTTCTAACACAACAATTATTTTTCGATTTAAAATTTTTTTATTTTTTTTCAAAAAATTTGTATGCAATATCATTGGCCAAAAATATCACGTGACATAAATAAACCCAAAATAAAAATTACCTCAAACTTTTGTTTTACTAAAAATTTTTGCGAAATGTTTTATCTTGAATGTTAGTTAGGCCAATGCGCGTCTAATAAAATACAAAATTTTAGGTTTTGAGATTTCATAAATTTTTAATAAAAGTTTCATAACTTTTATGAATATTAATATTTTGGAAAAATATTATGTAAACACAGTAATTGGACCTGTGCGGTTCTAACACAACAATTATTTTTCGATTTAAAATTTTTTAATTTTTTTCAAAAAATTTGTATGCAATATCATTGGCCAAAAATATCACGTGACCTAATTAAACCCAAAATAAAAATTATCTCAAACTTTTGTTCTACTCAAAATTTTTGCAAAATGTTTTATCTTGAATGTTAGTTAGGCCAATGCACGCCTAATTAAATATAAAATTTCAGATTTTGAGATTTCATAAATTTTTAATAAAAGTTTCATAACTTTTATGAATATTAATATTTTCGAAAAATATTTTGTAAACACTGCAATTGGACCTGTGCGGTTCTAACACAACATTTATTTTTTGATTTAAAATTTTTTTATTTTTTTTCAAAAAATTTGTATGCAATATCATTGGCCAAAAATATCACGTTACCTAATTAAACCCAAAATAAAAATTACCTCAAACTTTTGTTTTACTCAAAATTTTCGCGAAATGTTTTATCTTGAATGTTAGTTAGGCCAATGCGCGTCTAATAAAATACAAAATTTTAGGTTTTGAGATTTCATAAATTTTTAATAAAAGTTTCATAACTTTTATGAATATTAATATTTTTGAAAAATATTTTGTAAACACGGTAATTGGACCTGTGCGGTTCTAACACAACAATTATTTTTGATTTAAAATTTTTAATTTTTTTTCAAAAAATTTGTATGCAATATCATTGGCCAAAAATATCACGTGACCTAATTATACCCAAAATAAAAATTACCTCAAACTTTTGTTTTACTAAAAATTTTTGCAAAATGTTTTTTCTTGAATGTTAGTTAGGCAAATGTGCGTCTAATAAAATACAAAATTTTAGGTTTTGAGATTTCATAAATTTTTAATAAAAGTGTCATAACTTTTATGAATATTAATATTTTCGAAAAATATTTTGTAAACACGGTAATTAGACCTGTGCAGTTCTAACACAACAATTATTTTTCGATTTAAAATTTTTTTTTTTTTTCAAAAAATTTGTATGCAATATCATTGGCCAAAAATATCACGTGACCTAATAAAAACCAAAATAAAAATTACCTCAAACTTATGTTATACTGAAAATTTTCGCGAAATGTTTTATCTTGAATGTTAGTTAGGCCAATGCGCGTCTAATAAAATACAAAATTTTAGGTTTTGAGATTTCATAAATTTTTAATAAAAGTTTCATAACTTTTATGAATATTAATATTTTTGAAAAATATTTTGTAAACACGGTAATTGGACCTGTGCGGTTCTAACACAACAATTATTTTTCGATTTAAAATTTTTTATTTTTTTTCAAAAAATTTGTATGCAATATCATTGGCCAAAAATATCACGTGACCTAATTAAACCCAAACTAAAAATTATCTCAAACTTTTGTTCTACTCAAAATTTTTGCAAAATGTTTTATCTTGAATGTTAGTTAGGCCCCAATGCGCGTCTAATAAAATACAAAATTTTAGGTTTTGAGATTTCATTAATTTTTAATAAAAGTTTCGTAACTTTTATGAATATTAATATTTTCGAAAAATATTTTGTAAACACGGTAATTAGATCTGTGCGGTTCTAACACAACAAATATTTTTCGATTTAAAATTTTTTATTTTTTTTCAAAAAATTTGTATGCAATATTATTGGCCAAAAATATCACGTGACCTAAATAAACCCAAAATAAAAATTACCTCAAACTTTTGTTTTACTAAAAATTTTTGCGAAATGTTTTATCTTGAATGTTAGTTAGGCCAATGCGCGTCTAATAAAATACAAAATTTTAGGTTTTGAGATTTCATAAATTTTTAATAAAAGTGTCATAACTTTTATGAATATTAATATTTTCGAAAAATATTATGTAAACACGGTAATTAGACCTGTGCGGTTCTAACACAACAATTATTTTTCGATTTAAAATTTTTTTTTTTTTCAAAAAATTTGTATGCAATATCATTGGCCAAAAATATCACGTGACCTAATGAAAACCAAAATAAAAATTACCTCAAACTTATGTTTTACTGAAAATTTTCGCGAAATGTTTTATCTTGAATGTTAGTTAGGTCAATGCGCGTCTAATAAAATACAAAATTTTAGGTTTTGAGATTTCATAAATTTTTAATAAAAGTGTCATAACTTTTATGAATATTAATATTTTCGAAAAATATTTTGTAAACACGGTAATTAGACCTGTGCGGTTCTAACACAACAATTATTTTTCGATTTAAAATTTTTTTTTTTTTTCAAAAAATTTGTATGCAATATCATTGGCCAAAAATATCACGTGACCTAATGAAAACCAAAATAAAAATTACCTCAAACTTATGTTTTACTGAAAATTTTCGCGAAATGTTTTATCTTGAATGTTAGTTAGGCCAATGCGCGTCTAATAAAATACAAAATTTTAGGTTTTGAGATTTCATAAATTTTTAATAAAAGTGTCATAACTTTTATGAATATTAATATTTTCGAAAAATATTTTGTAAACACGGTAATTAGACCTGTGCGGTTCTAACACAACAATTATTTTTCGATTTAAAATTTTTTTTTTTTTTCAAAAAATTTGTATGCAATATCATTGGCCAAAAATATCACGTGACCGTATGAAAACCCAAAATAAAAATTACCTCAAACTTTTGTTTTACTAAAAATTTTTGCGAAATGTTTTATCTTGAATGTTAGTTAGGCCAATGCGCGTCTAATAAAATACAAAATTTTAGGTTTTGAGATTTCATAAATTTTTAATAAAAGTGTCATAACTTTTATGAATATTAATATTTTTGAAAAATTTTTTTGTAAACACGGTAATTGGACCTGTGCGGTTCTAACACAACAATTATTTTTCGATTTAAAATTTTTTATTTTTTTTTTTTTAAATTTGTATGCTATATCATTGGCCAAAAATATCACGTGACCTAATGAAAACCAAAATAAAAATAACCTCAAACTTTTGTTTTACTGAAAATTTTCGCAAAATGCTTTATCTTGAATGTTAGTTAGGCCAATGCGCGTCTAATAAAATACAAAATTTTAGGTTTTGAGATTTCATAAATTTTTAATAAAAGTTTTATAACTTTTATGAATATTAATATTTTTGGAAAATATTTTGTAAACACGGTAATTAGACTTGTGCGGTTCTAACTCAACAATTATTTTTCGATTTAAAATTTTTTATTTTTTTTCAAAAAATTTGTATGCAATATCATTGGCCAAAAATATCACGTGACCTAATGAAAACCAAAATAAAAATTACCTCAAACTTATGTTTTACTGAAAATTTTCGCGAAATGTTTTATCTTGAATGTTAGTTAGGCCAATGCGCGTCTAATAAAATACAAAATTTTAGGTTTTGAGATTTTATAAATTTTTAATAAAAGTTTCATAACTTTTATGAATATTAATATTTTTGAAAAATTTTTTGTAAACACGGTAATTGGACCTGTGCTGTTCTAACACAACAATTATTTTTCGATTTAAAATTTTTTATTTTTTTTTAAAAAATTTGTATGCAATATCAATGGCCAAAAATATCACGTGACCTAATTAAACCCAAAATAAAAATTACCTTAAACTTTTGTTTTACTAAAAATTTTCGCGAAATGTTTTATCTTGAATGTTAGTTAGGCCAATGCGCGTCTAATAAAATACAAAATTTTAGGTTTTAAAATTTCATAAATTTTTAATAAAAGTTTCATAACTTTTATGAATATTAATATTTTCGAAAAATATTTTGTAAACACGGTAATTGGAAATGTGCGGTTCTAACACAACAATTATTTTTCGATTTAAAATTTTTAATTTTTTTTCAAAAAAATTTTATGCATTATCATTGACCAAAAATATCACGTGACCTAATTAAACCCGAAATAAAAATTACCTCAAAATTTTGTTTTACTGAAAATTTTCGCGAAATGTTTTATCTTAAATGTTAGTTAGGCCAATGCGCGTCTAATAAAATACAAAATTTTAGGTTTTGAGATTTCATAAGTTTTTAATAAAAGTTTCATAACTTTTATGAATATTAATATTTTTAAAAAATATTTTGTGAACACGGTAATTGGACCTGTGCAGTTCTAACACAACAATTATTTTTCGATTTAAAATTTTTTTATTTTTTTTCAAAAAATTTGTATGCAATATCATTGGCCAAAAATATCACGTGACATAAATAAACCCAAAATAAAAATTACCTCAAACTTTTGTTTTACTAAAAATTTTTGCGAAATGTTTTATCTTGAATGTTAGTTAGGCCAATGCGCGTCTAATAAAATACAAAATTTTAGGTTTTGAGATTTCATAAATTTTTAATAAAAGTTTCATAACTTTTATGAATATTAATATTTTGGAAAAATATTATGTAAACACAGTAATTGGACCTGTGCGGTTCTAACACAACAATTATTTTTCGATTTAAAATTTTTTAATTTTTTTCAAAAAATTTGTATGCAATATCATTGGCCAAAAATATCACGTGACCTAATTAAACCCAAAATAAAAATTATCTCAAACTTTTGTTCTACTCAAAATTTTTGCAAAATGTTTTATCTTGAATGTTAGTTAGGCCAATGCACGCCTAATTAAATATAAAATTTCAGATTTTGAGATTTCATAAATTTTTAATAAAAGTTTCATAACTTTTATGAATATTAATATTTTCGAAAAATATTTTGTAAACACTGCAATTGGACCTGTGCGGTTCTAACACAACAATTATTTTTTGATTTAAAATTTTTTTATTTTTTTTCAAAAAATTTGTATGCAATATCATTGGCCAAAAATATCACGTTACCTAATTAAACCCAAAATAAAAATTACCTCAAACTTTTGTTTTACTCAAAATTTTCGCGAAATGTTTTATCTTGAATGTTAGTTAGGCCAATGCGCGTCTAATAAAATACAAAATTTTAGGTTTTGAGATTTCATAAATTTTTAATAAAAGTTTCATAACTTTTATGAATATTAATATTTTTGAAAAATATTTTGTAAACACGGTAATTGGACCTGTGCGGTTCTAACACAACAATTATTTTTGATTTAAAATTTTTAATTTTTTTTCAAAAAATTTGTATGCAATATCATTGGCCAAAAATATCACGTGACCTAATTATACCCAAAATAAAAATTACTTCAAACTTTTGTTTTACTAAAAATTTTTGCGAAATGTTTTATCTTGAATGTTAGTTAGGCCAATGCGCGTCTAATAAAATCCCAAATTTTAGATTTTGAGATTTCATTAATTTTTAATAAAAGTTTCATAACTTTTATGAATATTAATATTTTCGAAAAATATTTTGTAAACACGGTAATTAGATCTGTGCGGTTCTAACACAACAAATATTTTTCGATTTAAAATTTTTTATTTTTTTTCAAAAAATTTGTATGCAATATTATTGGCCAAAAATATCACGTGACCTAAATAAACCCAAAATAAAAATTACCTCAAACTTTTGTTTTACTAAAAATTTTTGCGAAATGTTTAATCTTGAATGTTAGTTAGGCCAATGCGCGTCTAATAAAATACAAAATTTTAGGTTTTGAGATTTCATAAATTTTTAATAAAAGTGTCATAACTTTTATGAATATTAATATTTTCGAAAAATATTTTGTAAACACGGTAATTAGACCTGTGCGGTTCTAACACAACAATTATTTTTCGATTTAAAATTTTTTTTTTTTTCAAAAAATTTGTATGCAATATCATTGGCCAAAAATATCACGTGACCTAATGAAAACCAAAATAAAAATTACCTCAAACTTATGTTTTACTGAAAATTTTTGCGAAATGTTTTATCTTGAATGTTAGTTAGGCCAATGCGCGTCTAATAAAATACAAAATTTTAGGTTTTGAGATTTTATAAATTTTTAATAAAAGTTTCATAACTTTTATGAATATTAATATTTTTGAAAAATTTTTTGTAAACACGGTAATTGGACCTGTGCGGTTCTAAAACAACAATTATTTTTCGATTTAAAATTTTTTATTTTTTTTTAAAAAATTTGTATGCAATATCAATGGCCAAAAATATCACGTGACCTAATTAAACCCAAAATAAAAATTACCTTAAACTTTTGTTTTACTAAAAATTTTCGCGAAATGTTTTATCTTGAATGTTAGTTAGGCCAATGCGCGTCTAATAAAATACAAAATTTTAGGTTTTAAGATTTCATAAATTTTTAATAAAAGTTTCATAACTTTTATGAATATTAATATTTTCGAAAAATATTTTGTAAACACGGTAATTGGAAATGTGCGGTTCTAACACAACAATTATTTTTCGATTTAAAATTTTTAATTTTTTTTCAAAAAAATTTTATGCAATATCATTGACCAAAAATATCACGTGACCTAATTAAACCCAAAATAAAAATTACCTCAAAATTTTGTTTTACTGAAAATTTTCGCGAAATGTTTTATCTTAAATGTTAGTTAGGCCAATGCGCGTTTAATGAAATACAAAATTTTAGGTTTTGAGATTTCATAAATTTTTAATAAAAGTTTCATAACTTTTATGAATATTAATATTTTTGAAAAATATTTTGTAAACACGGTAGTTAGATCTGTGCGGTTCTAACACAACAATTATATTTTGATTTAAAATTTTTTATTTATTTTTTTTTAAATTTGTATGCTATATCATTGGCCAAAAATATCACGTGACCTAATGAAAACCAAAATAAAAATAACCTCAAACTTTTGTTTTACTGAAAATTTTCGCAAAATGTTTTATCTTGAATGTTAGTTAGGCCAATGCGCGTCTAATAAAATCCAAAATTTTAGATTTTGAGATTTCATTAATTTTTAATAAAAGTTTCATAACTTTTATGAATATTAATATTTTCGAAAAATATTTTGTAAACACGGTAATTAGATCTGTGCGGTTCTAACACAACAAATATTTTTCGATTTAAAATTTTTTATTTTTTTTCAAAAAATTTGTATGCAATATTATTGGCCAAAAATATCACGTGACCTAAATAAACCCAAAATAAAAATTACCTCAAACTTTTGTTTTACTAAAAATTTTTGCGAAATGTTTAATCTTGAATGTTAGTTAGGCCAATGCGCGTCTAATAAAATACAAAATTTTAGGTTTTGAGATTTCATAAATTTTTAATAAAAGTGTCATAACTTTTATGAATATTAATATTTTTGAAAAATATTTTGTAAACACGGTAATTAGACCCGTGCGGTTCTAACACAACAATTATTTTTCGATTTAAAATTTTTTTTTTTTTCAAAAAATTTGTATGCAATATCATTGGCCAAAAATATCACGTGACCTAATGAAAACCAAAATAAAAATTACCTCAAACTTATGTTTTACTGAAAATTTTCGCGAAATGTTTTATCTTGAATGTTAGTTAGGCCAATGCGCGTCTAATAAAATACAAAATTTTAGGTTTTGAGATTTTATAAATTTTTAATAAAAGTTTCATAACTTTTATGAATATTAATATTTTTGAAAAATTTTTTGTAAACACGGTAATTGGACCTGTGCGGTTCTAAAACAACAATTATTTTTCGATTTAAAATTTTTTATTTTTTTTTAAAAAATTTGTATGCAATATCCATGGCCAAAAATATCACGTGACCTAATTAAACCCAAAATAAAAATTACCTTAAACTTTTGTTTTACTAAAAATTTTCGCGAAATGTTTTATCTTGAATGTTAGTTAGGCCAATGCGCGTCTAATAAAATACAAAATTTTAGGTTTTAAGATTTCATAAATTTTTAATAAAAGTTTCATAACTTTTATGAATATTAATATTTTCGAAAAATATTTTGTAAACACGGTAATTGGAAATGTGCGGTTCTAACACAACAATTATTTTTCGATTTAAAATTTTTAATTTTTTTTCAAAAAAATTTTATGCAATATCATTGACCAAAAATATCACGTGACCTAATTAAACCCAAAATAAAAATTACCTCAAAATTTTGTTTTACTGAAAATTTTCGCGAAATGTTTTATCTTAAATGTTAGTTAGGCCAATGCGCGTTTAATGAAATACAAAATTTTAGGTTTTGAGATTTCATAAATTTTTAATAAAAGTTTCATAACTTTTATGAATATTAATATTTTTGAAAAATATTTTGTAAACACGGTAGTTAGATCTGTGCGGTTCTAACACAACAATTATATTTTGATTTAAAATTTTTTATTTATTTTTTTTTAAATTTGTATGCTATATCATTGGCCAAAAATATCACGTGACCTAATGAAAACCAAAATAAAAATAACCTCAAACTTTTGTTTTACTGAAAATTTTCGCAAAATGTTTTATCTTGAATGTTAGTTAGGCCAATGCGCGTCTAATAAAATACAAAATTTTAGGTTTTGAGATTTCATAAATTTTTAATAAAAGTTTCATAACTTTTATGAATATTGATATTTTCGAAAAATATTTTGTAAACACAGTAATTAGACCTGTGCGGTTCTAACACAACAATTATTTTTCGATTTAAATTTTTTTTTCAAAAAATTTGTATGCAATATCATTGGCCAAAAATATCACGTGACCTAATTAACCCCAAAATAAAAATTATCTCAAACTTTTGTTCTACTCAAAATTTTTGCAAAATGTTTTATCTTGAATGTTAGTTAGGCCAATGCACGCCTAATTAAATATAAAATTTCAGATTTTGAGATTTCATAAGTTTTTAATAAAAGTTTCATAACTTTTATGAATATTAATATTTTTAAAAAATATTTTGTGAACACGGTAATTGGACCTGTGCAGTTCTAACACAACAATTATTTTTCGATTTAAAATTTTTTTATTTTTTTTTAAAAAATTTGTATGCAATATCATTGGCCAAAAATATCACGTGACATAAATAAACCCAAAATAAAAATTACCTCAAACTTATGTTTTACTAAAAATTTTTGCGAAATGTTTTATCTTGAATGTTAGTTAGGCCAATGCGCGTCTAATAAAATACAAAATTTTAGGTTTTGAGATTTCATAAATTTTTAATAAAAGTTTCATAACTTTTATGAATATTAATATTTTGGAAAAATATTATGTAAACACGGTAATTGGACCTGTGCGGTTCTAACACAACAATTATTTTTCGATTTAAAATTTTTTAATTTTTTTCAAAAAATTTGTATGCAATATCATTGGCCAAAAATATCACGTGACCTAATTAAACCCAAAATAAAAATTATCTCAAACTTTTGTTCTACTCAAAATTTTTGCAAAATGTTTTATCTTGAATGTTAGTTAGGCCAATGCACGCCTAATTAAATATAAAATTTCAGATTTTGAGATTTCATAAATTTTTAATAAAAGTTTCATAACTTTTATGAATATTAATATTTTCGAAAAATATTTTGTAAACACTGCAATTGGACCTGTGCGGTTCTAACACAACAATTATTTTTTGATTTAAAATTTTTTTATTTTTTTTCAAAAAATTTGTATGCAATATCATTGGCCAAAAATATCACGTTACCTAATTAAACCCAAAATAAAAATTACCTCAAACTTTTGTTTTACTCAAAATTTTCGCGAAATGTTTTATCTTGAATGTTAGTTAGGCCAATGCGCGTCTAATAAAATACAAAATTTTAGGTTTTGAGATTTCATAAATTTTTAATAAAAGTTTCATAACTTTTATGAATATTAATATTTTTGAAAAATATTTTGTAAACACGGTAATTGGACCTGTGCGGTTCTAACACAACAATTATTTTTGATTTAAAATTTTTAATTTTTTTTCAAAAAATTTGTATGCAATATCATTGGCCAAAAATATCACGTGACCTAATTATACCCAAAATAAAAATTACCTCAAACTTTTGTTTTACTAAAAATTTTTGCGAAATGTTTTATCTTGAATGTTAGTTAGGCCAATGTGCGTCTAATAAAATACAAAATTTTAGGTTTTAAGATTTCATAAATTTTTAATAAAAGTTTCATAACTTTTATGAATATTAATAGTTTTGAAAAATATTTTGTAAACACGGTAATTGGACCTGTGCGGTTCTAACACAACAATTATTTTTCGATTTAAATTTTTTTATTTTTTTTCAAAAAATTTGTATGCAATATCAATGGCCAAAAATATCACGTGACCTAATTAAACCCAAAATAAAAATTACCTCAAACTTTTGTTTTACTGAAAATTTTCGCGAAATGTTTTATCTTGAATGTTAGTTAGGCAAATGTGCGTCTAATAAAATACAAAATTTTAGGTTTTAAGATTTCATAAATTTTTAATAAAAGTTTCATAACTTTTATGAATATTAATATTTTTGAAAAATATTTTGTAAACACGGTAATTAGACCTGTGCGGTTCTAACACAACAAATATTTTTCGATTTAAAATTTTTTATTTTTTTTCAAAAAATTTGTATGCAATATTATTGGCCAAAAATATCACGTGACCTAAATAAACCCAAAATAAAAATTACCTTAAACTTTTGTTTTACTCAAAATTTTTGCGAAATGTTTTATCTTGAATGTTAGTTAGGCCAATGCGCGTCTAATAAAATACAAAATTTTAGGTTTTGAGATTTCATAAATTTTTAATAAAAGTGTCATAACTTTTATGAATATTAATATTTTCGAAAAATATTTTGTAAACACGGTAATTAGACTTGTGCGGTTCTAACTCAACAATTATTTTTCGATTTAAAATTTTTTATTTATTTTTTTTTAAATTTGTATGCTATATTATTGGCCAAAAATATCACGTGACCTAATGAAAACCAAAATAAAAATAACCTCAAACTTTTGTTTTACTAAAAATTTTCGCAAAATGTTTTATCTTGAATGTTAGTTAGGCCAATGCGCGTCTAATAAAATACAAAATTTTAGGTTTTGAGATTTCATAAATTTTTAATAAAAGTTTTATAACTTTTATGAATATTAATATTTTTGAAAAATATTTTGTAAACACGGTAATTAGACTTGTGCGGTTCTAACTCAACAATTATTTTTCGATTTAAAATTTTTTATTTTTTTTCAAAAAATTTGTATGCAATATCATTGGCCAAAAATATCACGTGACCTAAATAAACCCAAAATAAAAATTACCTCAAACTTTTGTTTTACTAAAAATTTTTGCGAAATGTTTTATCTTGAATGTTAGTTAGGCCAATGCGCGTCTAATAAAATACAAAATTTTAAGTTTTGAGATTTCATAAATTTTTAATAAAAGTTTCATAACTTTTATGAATATTAATATTTTGGAAAAATATTATGTAAACACGGTAATTGGACCTGTGCGGTTCTAACACAACAATTATTTTTCGATTTAAAATTTTTTATTTTTTTTCAAAAAATTTGTATGCAATATCAATGGCCAAAAATATCACGTGACCTAATTAAACCCAAACTAAAAATTATCTCAAACTTTTGTTCTACTCAAAATTTTTGCAAAATGTTTTATCTTGAATGTTAGTTAGGCCCCAATGCGCGTCTAATAAAATACAAAATTTTAGGTTTTGAGATTTCATTAATTTTTAATAAAAGTTTCGTAACTTTTATGAATATTAATATTTTCGAAAAATATTTTGTAAACACGGTAATTAGATCTGTGCGGTTCTAACACAACAAATATTTTTCGATTTAAAATTTTTTATTTTTTTTCAAAAAATTTGTATGCAATATTATTGGCCAAAAATATCACGTGACCTAAATAAACCCAAAATAAAAATTACCTCAAACTTTTGTTTTACTAAAAATTTTTGCGAAATGTTTTATCTTGAATGTTAGTTAGGCCAATGCGCGTCTAATAAAATACAAAATTTTAGGTTTTGAGATTTCATAAATTTTTAATAAAAGTGTCATAACTTTTATGAATATTAATATTTTCGAAAAATATTTTGTAAACACGGTAATTAGACCTGTGCGGTTCTAACACAACAATTATTTTTCGATTTAAAATTTTTTTTTTTTTTTAAAAAATTTGTATGCAATATCATTGGCCAAAAATATCACGTGACCTAATGAAAACCAAAATAAAAATTACCTCAAACTTATGTTTTACTGAAAATTTTCGCGAAATGTTTTATCTTGAATGTTAGTTAGGCCAATGCGCGTCTAATAAAATACAAAATTTTAGGTTTTGAGATTTCATAAATTTTTAATAAAAGTGTCATAACTTTTATGAATATTAATATTTTCGAAAAATATTTTGTAAACACGGTAATTAGACCTGTGCGGTTCTAACACAACAATTATTTTTCGATTTAAAATTTTTTTTTTTTTTCAAAAAATTTGTATGCAATATCATTGGCCAAAAATATCACGTGACCTAATGAAAACCCAAAATAAAAATTACCTCAAACTTTTGTTTTACTAAAAATTTTTGCGAAATGTTTTATCTTGAATGTTAGTTAGGCCAATGCGCGTCTAATAAAATACAAAATTTTAGGTTTTGAGATTTCATAAATTTTTAATAAAAGTGTCATAACTTTTATGAATATTAATATTTTTGAAAAATTTTTTTGTAAACACGGTAATTGGACCTGTGCGGTTTTAACACAACAATTATTTTTCGATTTAAAATTTTTTATTTTTTTTTTTTTAAATTTGTATGCTATATCATTGGCCAAAAATATCACGTGACCTAATGAAAACCAAAATAAAAATAACCTCAAACTTTTGTTTTACTGAAAATTTTCGCAAAATGTTTTATCTTGAATGTTAGTTAGGCCAATGCGCGTCTAATAAAATACAAAATTTTAGGTTTTGAGATTTCATAAATTTTTAATAAAAGTTTTATAACTTTTATGAATATTAATATTTTTGGAAAATATTTTGTAAACACGGTAATTAGACTTGTGCGGTTCTAACTCAACAATTATTTTTCGATTTAAAATTTTTTATTTTTTTTCAAAAAATTTGTATGCAATATCATTGGCCAAAAATATCACGTGACCTATGTAAACCCAAAATAAAAATTATCTCAAACTTTTGTTCTACTCAAAATTTTTGCAAAATGTTTTATCTTGAATGTTAGTTAGGCCAATGCGCGTCTAATAAAATACAAAATTTTAGGTTTTGAGATTTCATTAATTTTTAATAAAAGTTTCATAACTTTTATGAATATTAATATTTTCGAAAAATATTTTGTAAACACCGTAATTAGATCTGTGCGGTTCTAACACAACAAATATTTTTCGATTTAAAATTTTTTATTTTTTTTCAAAAAATTTGTATGCAATATTATTGGCCAAAAATATCACGTGACCTAAATAAACCCAAAATAAAAATTACCTCAAACTTTTGTTTTACTAAAAATTTTTGCGAAATGTTTTATCTTGAATGTTAGTTAGGCCAATGCGCGTCTAATAAAATACAAAATTTTAGGTTTTGAGATTTCATAAATTTTTAATAAAAGTGTCATAACTTTTATGAATATTAATATTTTCGAAAAATATTTTGTAAACACGGTAATTAGACCTGTGCGGTTCTAACACAACAATTATTTTTCGATTTAAAATTTTTTTTTTTTTCAAAAAATTTGTATGCAATATCATTGGCCAAAAATATCACGTGACCTAATGAAAACCAAAATAAAAATTACCTCAAACTTATGTTTTACTGAAAATTTTCGCGAAATGTTTTATCTTGAATGTTAGTTAGGCCAATGCGCGTCTAATAAAATACAAAATTTTAGGTTTTGAGATTTCATAAATTTTTAATAAAAGTGTCATAACTTTTATGAATATTAATATTTTCGAAAAATATTTTGTAAACACGGTAATTAGACCTGTGCGGTTCTAACACAACAATTATTTTTCGATTTAAAATTTTTTTTTTTTTTCAAAAAATTTGTATGCAATATCATTGGCCAAAAATATCACGTGACCTAATGAAAACCCAAAATAAAAATTACCTCAAACTTTTGTTTTACTAAAAATTTTTGCGAAATGTTTTATCTTGAATGTTAGTTAGGCCAATGCGCGTCTAATAAAATACAAAATTTTAAGTTTTGAGATTTCATAAATTTTTAATAAAAGTTTCATAACTTTTATGAATATTAATATTTTGGAAAAATATTATGTAAACACAGTAATTGGACCTGTGCGGTTCTAACACAACAATTATTTTTCGATTTAAAATTTTTTATTTTTTTTCAAAAAATTTGTATGCAATATCATTGGCCAAAAATATCACGTGACCTAATTAAACCCAAAATAAAAATTATCTCAAACTTTTGTTCTACTCAAAATTTTCGCGAAATGTTTTATCTTGAATGTTAGTTAGGCCAATGCGCGTCTAATAAAATACAAAATTTTAGGTTTTGAGATTTCATAAATTTTTAATAAAAGTTTCATAACTTTTATGAATATTAATATTTTTGAAAAATATTTTGTAAACACGGTAATTAGACCTGTGCGGTTCTAACACAACAAATATTTTTCGATTTAAAATTTTTTATTTTTTTTTAAAAAATTTGTATGCAATATTATTGGCCAAAAATATCACGTGACCTAAATAAACCCAAAATAAAAATTACCTCAAACTTTTGTTTTACTAAAAATTTTTGCGAAATGTTTTATCTTGAATGTTAGTTAGGCCAATGCGCGTCTAATAAAATACAAAATTTTAGGTTTTGAGATTTCATAAATTTTTAATAAAAGTTTCATAACTTTTATGAATATTAATATTTTCGAAAAATATTTTGTAAACACGGTAATTAGAAATATTAATATTTTTGAAAAATTTTTTTGTAAACACGGTAATTAGACTTGTGCGGTTCTAACACAACAACTATTTTTCGATTTAAAATTTTTTATTTTTTTTCAAAAAATTTGTATGCTATATCATTGGCCAAAAATATCACGTGACCTAAATAAACCCAAAATAAAAATTACCTCAAACTTTTGTTTTACTAAAAATTTTTGCGAAATGTTTTATCTTGAATGTTAGTTAGGCCAATGCGCGTCTAATAAAATACAAAATTTTAGGTTTTGAGATTTCATAAATTTTTAATAAAAGTTTCATAACTTTTATGAATATTAATATTTTGGAAAAATATTATGTAAACACAGTAATTGGACCTATGCGGTTCTAACACAACAATTATTTTTCGATTTAAAATTTTTTATTTTTTTTCAAAAAATTTGTATGCAATATCATTGGCCAAAAATATCACGTGACCTAATTAAACCCAAAATAAAAATTACCTCAAACTTTTGTTTTATTGAAAATTTTTGCGAAATGTTTTATCTTGAATGTTAGTTAGGCCAATGCGCGTCTAATAAAATACAAAATTTTAGGTTTTGAGATTTCATAAATTTTTAATAAAAGTTTCATAACTTTTATGAATATTAATATTTTCGAAAAATATTCTGTAAACACGGTAATTGGACCTGTGCGGTTCTAACACAACAATTATTTTTCAATTTAAAATTTTTTTTAAAAAATTTGTATGCAATATCATTGGCCAAAAATATCACGTGACCTAATTAAACCCAAAATAAAAATTACATCAAACCTTTGTTTTACTGAAAATTTTCGCAAAATGTTTAATCTTGAATGTTAGTTAGGCCAATGCGCGTCTAACTAAATATAAAATTTTAAGTTTTGAGATTTTGTCAATTTTTAATAAAAATGTCATAACTTTTATGAATATTAATATTTTCAAAAAATTTTATGTAAACATTATAATAAGACCTACGGTTCTAACAGAACAATTATTTTTTAATTTAAAAATTTTTTTTTTAATTTGTATGCAATATCATTGGCCAAAAATATCACGTGACCTAATTAAACCCAAGAAATGTTCGAAAACAATTAAAAAAACAAAAATAAGAGCATTTTTTTATTTCACGTAAATAGAATCGTTCGCGTGACCTTTTGACCTATCAAAACTGTATACTTAGCTCGACCAATGATCATACAAGGATTGTATGTCGAAAAACTTAAAATTTTATAGTTAATTAGAATTGTAATGACGTTACTAAGATTCAAGATAAAGAAAGTTTTTCAAAAAGTCAAAAGAACAATAATTTGAGCACTTTTTTCTTTGCGTATTCATAACATAAATTTTTTTTATATTACAGGTCGTGACTATAGCTATGAGTGAAAAAAAAAATTTTTTTCAATGGGGAAGCTGGGTTTCGAAGCTTAGACTTTGCTACTTACAACGTATGGCATTACGCGTTGAGCTACCGGACTCGATTTATAAGCTTTACTTATTTATATACATATGTTTGCAAGAGACTTTTGATAATAAAAAAATATTATGATCAATTTTATTAAACAAAAATGATTTTATAAAGTTGAACAACCGATGTTGTTATGTGTTGTAATGATCAATACTGCCTGTAAAACAAAAAATATATTTAATAAAATATTACATAACGGAATTTGAAAACTTAAATTACACGCGATATATGTATACGTAATATAAAAATGATGTAATTTTTGTTCTGTTCAATATTTTTTGAATTTTTTTTTATCTTAGGTGTTCTTTTGAGTGTTTTAACATAAATATAATCTCAAGTTAAAGTAACGACATCCAACTATTTTGAAGTACTTTAAAAATAAAATTTTACTATGATTGTTTAAGCCAAACACATTTTAAAAGTTAAAGCAAACAAGCCTTAAACCTAAAAGTAATCAACAAATTAAATTTATTTAAACTTGATAAACGCAGAAATGAAGTTTTGTGATCGTCAGTAGAGATATAACAAGACACTTTGGCACAAAGAAATACTTTTGTAAACAGTTAATATTAATAACATGTTAAAACTATGAATTTAACTTCGTCATTTTTAGGTTGCACTTGATGAACTTCTTTTGTTAACCTTCCAACTATTTACGTGAAAGCGAGAAAAACCTAATCAAAAAGAAAAAAGAAATTACAATTTTCTTCAAGACGCTTCGGGGAACTCCCCGATTTCTGTTTTTATTTATCACGCTCGGATGGTTTTAGATGTAAATTGCTTTATCCTCGATTATATAATATTTCATGCTAATTAATATTTTACATTATTAAATATAAATTGAATCACAATGTATGTAACAAATTTTTGTTCTTAATAAGTTATTATTTTTTTGTCTTAATCAAAAAAATTAAATAAAGTTAAATATTTCAAGTTTTCTTAAAAATTTACAAAAATTATCATTAGTTAACCAACTTTGATATATTGTTATTACTACATAAATATTTATTTTTTGGAATGTATTTATTTATATTCCCATACTAAATAAAATACTTTAAAGCTTTTAAACTTGATACACTATCGAACACATCAAACAATCATTTAAATTTCTTAAATTTAAAAATAAATATCTATTTAATTTTTAACTTTTTTAGTTTAAAAAAAAATGCTAAATTATGTATTTAACTGAATGTTAAAGATTCAGTTAACTTTAAGATAACAAAAAAATAGTTTTTAAAACTTAAATATGTTTTGAATCATTTTTTTTTAATTTAACTGTAAAACAATTTTTTAATTTAATTATTTTTTTATTTTAATTTACTATTGAACCCTTATTATGGTTCGAAATCTTAGATTTCGAAACATATTGTTATTGTCAGTGTATTTATTATTATGGTTCAAAATCTTAGATTTCGAAACATATTGTTATTGTCCGTATATTTGTTATTATTATGGTTCGAAATCTTAGATTTCGAAACATATTGTTATTGTCCGTATATTTATTATTATTTTTATTTTTATTCTTACTAATCCGAATTTTGAAATCGAATAACTTTTGACTTTGTGTATATAAATTTTTAAAATTTTAGTATGTTGTTTATTATTATATTGTGTTTCAATCCTTCTATTTTGATAATTTAAATATTATTAATTAGTAATTAATAGGTGTTTGTTTATTAAAATTTAGAAATCGTTATTAAGTTTTCAAATTTTGGTCAGGTATATATCATAATATTAATAACTCGAAAATGGATTAAAAATTTAATTTTTGTTTGTTTATTATATTTAAATTCTTGTTTGTTTATTAAAAATAAAAGTTTAATATTAGGCATTTAAAATTCAATAAAATGTATTTTATAATATTTGTAATTAAAATACATGTTTAAAAAATAATTTTTAGTTGTTTATTTTATTTAAAAGTATATTTAATTAATTGTTTGTTGATTGAAAAATTAAAGATTAGTATTTTAAAATTTTTAAAATAATTTTGTTCTAAAATTTCCTTACTCCAACAATTACATACGTAACATTTGATTCATTATTTTAGTTAGAATTCTTAATTAAGTAATGTTTATGCATAAATTTATTTATTAATAGAGATTAATTTTAAAAATAATTAAATGATTTCGAACCATATTTTATTTATCAAATAAATCTAGTTATTTTTATTTTTATTCTTACTAATCCGAATTTTGAAATCGAATAACTTTTGATTTTGTGTATATTAATTTTTAAAATTTTAGTATGTTGTTTATTATCATATTGTGTTTTAATCCTCCTATTTTGATAATTTAAAATTATTAATTAGTAATTAATAGGTGTTTGTTTATTAAAATTTAGTGATCGTTATTAAGTTTTCAAATTTTGGTCAGTTATATATCATAATGTTAATAACTCGAAAATGGATTAAAAATTTAATTTTTGTTTGTTTATTATATTTAAATTCTTGTTTGTTTATTAAAAATTAAAGTTTGATATTAAGCATTTAAAATTTAATATAATGTATTTTATGATATTAGTATTAAAATACATGTTTAAAAAATAATTTTCGTTTGTTTATTTTATTTAAATGCTTGTTTATTTATTAAAAATCAAAAATCAATTTTGGGAATTTAAAATTTAGTAAATTGTATATCTTGATATTAACAACATAGAACTGGGTTAAAAAATTAATTTTATTTGTATAATATATATAAATGCTTGTTTGTTTATTAAAAATCAAAAATATGTAAAATTCTTAGTTAAGGTGTAAGCATATTTTTTTATTTATAAAAATTTATGCTAAACATAATCAAATAATTTCGAACCATATTTTATTTATCAAATAAATCTAGTTTATTTTAATTTTTTACAAATTTTAAAATTTAGTATAAAAATCCAAACGTATCAACAGGGAATTTTTCGAGCAAGGCTTTCTACGTTGAAAAAAGTTTAAAAAAGCAATCAGTAGTTACAACTTCTATTTGTTATTAAAAAAAAAAAAACACGTGGTAAAAATTCTAAGTCGTTAGTTTAGAAGTATTGGTTTTTACTAGATTAATTCTGTTTATGTAAGAAGCGTTTATGAATTTGTGGTAATAAAAATGGCTGCTCGAATACGTTGTTTGGCTAGTCGTTCACAATATTTTTTTAGTCAACCAGCAATAAATTCATTGTTAATATCAACCAATACAACACAACCTTCGAATGTTCAAAATTTCACCAAAACGTATACACAATTTAAGCATTTGCATGTAACCTCAACGGAATTTTTGTCAAAATCCAAGGGAAAAACAGGTAAAAAATATAAGGAGATTATTCGTCCAGTTGATGCTGAACATATAATCGATCTTATTGATGTTGAAAATCAAATAAAAGACGAGATATCGGAATTGCGTGAAAATTACATTAAAGAATTCCGTGTCGGGGCAGACTTGAGTATTTTTCAAAGTCTAAAAATTAATTTGGAAGATGACGAGTTTTATCTTAACGAGGTTGCAAGGATAACAAAACAATCTCCAAGGCTTGTGACCATTGACATGGTTGAGTTCCCGGAATATATAAAAGTTGCCGAAAAATCGATCCGTGAAAGCAAATTAAACCTGAACCCCAGTGTTAAAGGAACAATTATCAATATCCCTATTTCTCAAGTGACTAACGAACACAGAATAGCTGTGGTAAAACTTGCCAGGCAGCGAATGAACACTTGCAAAGATGCTATTCGCAAAATAGTGTCTAGGGCTGAATCCAAAGTAAAGGCACATGAAAAAAATAATGACGATTTCGAAAAGGCAGTGAGTAGTCAACTAAACATTTATTGTAGTTACTTTTTTAAACAAATTGATTCAATTTTTTCTGGTAAAGAAAAAGAAATACTAAAGCCTAGTTAATTTGTTTTGGCTAAATTTACTTATAATATGCTTTTACATTAACTTTTGTGTTAAAATTAAATAAATTGTTTTGTTCACATTTAATTGAAATATTTTTTTAACAACTATCACAAAAGAATTTTAACTTTAAAGCCTACATATTGGTTTATTGTTATTGTAAATAACTTATCAGATGCTATCTACATATCAATCTAATAATAGTATACCTTACTGCTTTAAAAATGATATATCGGTAATAAAAATTCAATTTTGGTTTAAAACCTCAACTACCATAGAGAACTACAATAAAAACCTTTTTGATTTAAACATGAAAGCAAACTCATTTCTATTACATTGTTCCTAAGCAACAATGTTAATTTCAAATCACAGTTTGCTTCAAAACCGGAATTTTTTTTTTTTAACAATTATGATTTTTAAATTTTTTTTAATAGTAGTTATATTTGAACACTGAAGCAGTGAACTAAGCGACCAGTAACCTAAAGTACAACAATTAAAAAAGTATCGATAAAAAGTTGAAATCAATTGACTGAAAAAAATACAGAAAAAATTCTACGATAACTAAGCTATAAAAACTACGGTGAAGAAAAAAATTGTGTTGATTGCATGGGGAAAAAAAACCTGCCCACTAAAAAATCAAACGAAATAAAATAAATTTAATAAGCTCGTAGTGATTCAGCACATTGATATGAAATTACATGTAGTACCATACAATACAACTGCAAAATTTGGGCAATTAAAAAAAAGGTAAAAAATAATAAAGCACATTAAAAATAGGAATGGGTTATCTTCTGCTGGTTTTTCCAGTAGGAGTTTTTGCCCCAAAACCAAATCCTTTCTTGGCAGAAGACGAAGCTTTTAAAAAACAAATGCAAAATTTAACATAAACTTATAAATTTTTTTTTAACAATCACTAAAAATATATATATTTTTTTTTACAATAAAATTTAATTTTCAAGGTTAAACCAGTATAAGCCAAACAAACTATAAGATATACAGAATCCTAAAATATTTAATATTTTATTCCAAATTTGATTTTAAATGCCTTTTGTCATATAACTAATGCTGGTTTACAAGATTTCATTACAATAAAACAAAATAACCAAGGTTAAAGTATGCTTATCTTATAGACTTTAAAAACATATTTTAAACAATAAATTGAAAATATTTTTCTACATACCTGTGTGTTGATTAGGATGGGCATTACAGGGTGTTACTGGAGTTGTTGCATTAAGTTTAGGTCTGGCTTTATGTGAAGGAGAGGGAGTTTTGCCAGTTGGTTGTGTGTTGTTAAGGCCAGGTTGTGCTCTAAATTGCAATATTTAAAGTTAAAAAATAGTGAAAATAAAAAAATTCCATTACTTTTAGGTAAAATGCAAAAAAAAATTTAAAATATGAATAATATATTGTCCACTAAAATAGAATTTGTAAATTTTTTTTTACAATTTAATTAATTTTTGTTGGCATTTAATTTTTAAGTTTGTCTTACTTTTTTGGTGTCGGTGTTCTTTTAGTTCTGAAAGCTGTCATTCCCTGACTTGCACCTTCAGGAAGAATAAACTTTTCCCGCAATTCGGCATTTGTGCGTCCCTTGGCTATTAAAATAAACAAAAAAAACATTAATTTTAACATACCTGCATTTAAAAGTAAAAAAAATCTTTTCTACTTGAATTTATATGTGTACCTCTGCAGGGGTCGTTTTTGATCAGAAATTCATCAAGGGCCATCCATCCTCCACCAACTCTTACCATCACTGTACTTCTTAATATTCGTACTAATCTAAGTTGTTGATTGTCACCAAACTAGAAAAAAAATTTAAAAATTTATGAATCAAGGTTAAATTTTGGTACACTCAGTATTTCAATGTAATTTATTTAAATAAAATGGTATGTAAATACATTGCAAAAAATACTTAAAAAAAGTTAAAAATTTGCAAATTATTTTTTTTAAATTATTTATATTAATACCAAGGTGTAAGAAATGAAAAAAATCACAGATTCTGAAAAAAAAAACTAAAGACTATAAAAAAAAAACTTGATTATAACAATAATATATATATACTGTAAAAATTACTTAAATAACAAAACAGTTAACAATCTCTTATATTAGTTAAACCAAAAAACCCACCCGATATTTATTCTCAGCAATTTGTTGAACCTGAAACCTCTTATAACAAGTACATTTGGCCACTTGTCGCACGACTTCATCGTCGATCTTATCAGCATCACTCTCAGGTTTGTAACTTTCCTTGGTGGGATAGAGAGCTGCGACAAACTCATAATAGTCGATAAATCCGTCGCCGTCCCGATCAAAAATGTCAGCAACTTTTTCCATTTCCGTTCGACTGGTGTTGAATTCTGGTAAAATAAATCCAATATAAAATAAAAATTGCAAAAAATAATAAATCAAAATTTTAAAAACTAATAAATAAGTATTAAATGCAAATAATAAACTAACTCAGGTGTAGCAAAATAAATGAAAAAAAAACATAAATCAACTTTTAAACTATTTTAAAATTTTCAAAATTATAATAAAAAAACGATTTAATTTTTTGAAAAAAAACAATATAATAAAAAAAGGTTGATATTTGGCATTTTTACTCGTAGTAACAGGGTTGCAGGGTTTTTTAACTAATAGTTTACCGGCGTGCCACAACTGGCTGTTTTACTTTTGTAGGGCTATAAATTTAACATTCATGAAAAGATTGTCTGCTAAGCTTCATTATATATATTTAAGCACACTTTCTTACATGTTTTAAACAGTTTTTAAAAAAAAAAAAAAAAATATAACATACTTGATTCTAAAATGCTGTTGATAAATTTGTCCCTCGCTATATTTCCTCTCCCATCTGAATCCATCTCCCTGAAGAAGTCCATGACCCTCGATTTCTTGTGTTTCATCCACTTCATATATCTCTTCCTCCAATCATCAAACACAAAACCGTCCAACACAGTTTGCTAAAAAATAAAAAAAAATTTTGTTTTGAAAATTATTCTTAAAAAGTTTTTTTTTTAGCTAAATTAAAACACTTTTATTAATAACAGTATATTGTATTTATTTTTAAAAACTGTTACAATATAACTTAATTCAACAAAGATAACTTAATTTTTTCATAAAATATAAATAAACAAAAAATAACTTTTTTGTTTTGAAAGTTATTATTAAAGGTTAGTTTTGTCTAAATTAGAACACTTTATTTAAAAAAAAATTTTGTATTTAATTATAAAAAGATTTTTTAAATTTTAGAAAACAATTAAAAAACTAGAATAAAATGACAATATGAGGATTTTTTAGGATTTGTTATATTAGAATTTTTTTTTTACAATATCTAACTAAGTTTATTTAAAAAAAGTTCTTACTCTTCTGTAGCTTTCTTGGGCTTGTTGTAGAGCTCTCTGTCGTTCTAATGTCATCAGCCAAACTCTCTGCCACTTGGAATGCATGTTGTCACATAATCCCTCCATGTATGATGGGGATTCTATAAATAATAAAAATTCAAATTTATTTAAAAATTCATAATCTCAAAAAATGCTGAAGATATTTTAGTTAATGCACTTTTTTCTAAAAAAAAAATTTTTTTTGTTGAAATTGGTAAAAAAATGATCAAAAACAGAAAAATTACCTTTAGATCTAGGTGAACCGTCTCCCTTTTTCCCTCCTGATTTTCTCTTACTATAAAGACTCGTCAGTAACTCGTAATCTGGTTGCCGTAGCAACATCTCCTCTTGGAATTTCTGGTGCTCATCCACCAACCTAAAGAAAATTTTATCGATTTAAGAAAATAAAAAAAATTTTTTCAACAAACAATTTTTTTTTTTTAATTTACTAAAAAAGTTATAAATTATCAAATAAAAATTAGAAAAATATTAAAAAATAATTAAAGAATAAAAAAAATACACAAAATATATAAATCTTACGCTTGAATATTTTCTGGTGTTGGGTCCTCTTTGTTTTTAAGTGAGTTTTCAGCTTCATCCAACCATTTATCCAAGTTTTTCATGAGGTTTGCATCTTCGAGTAATTTGTTGAGGGCATCGTCGATTTGTTGACCGTGTTCGTCACATTTAAACTGAACCTAGAAAAAATTCAAAAATTTTTTTAAATCATTTTTTAGAATTTTTTTGGATTACTTGTGTACTTTAGGTTTCTTAGAAAAAATTTAAACTAAGAAGCACAGCGGAGAATTAGGTAGAACCTTAAGGTACAAGTGAGTCTTTTTTACCAAATGTTTATTAAGTAATCTCTTAAAATTTTTTTAAATTTTAAATAAAAACTCAATTTTTAAAAATTCTTATTTACTATAATTCTTTAAAAATATTTAAACTCATATTTTAAAGAAGTTTAAACAAAAAATATGCAAAATCTAAAAAAGCATCACAAATATATTTTAATAGTAACAATACTTATTCAACTTACCTCTTCAGCTTTTCCTTGCACAACTTTAATAATTTGTTTGATTGGAGTTACAGCATCAGGGTGGGGATGAGTTAATATGGAGTTAGCAAGTTCAACAATTTTGTTTAAATCCTTGTTGTGTTCTTCCATGTCTTTTACCAGAGCTTGGTGGGATAGTTTGAGTTCCTGTAACGTAGTGTAAAAATAAAATTTTAAATTTAGATTCCTTTTTCAAGGTGAACTTAAGATAGGACATTCTTTTCTTTATTTTTTTTTGTATATGTTTTTATCCTCGATGTGGGAAGGTCGAATGTGCGACCTAAACATAGAGTAACATCAGTTACTCCGAGTCTCAAGTTGCCTGTGACAGTTTGGGATATTATAAAAATTATAATTGCCCGGTAATTATGCTGCTGATTTAGTGCTGACTCAGCAGAAGTTCATATCGTTTATAGCACCTTTCAGTGGGAATTGAACCCACAACCTCATGTGTGGTGTAACAAGTGTTCTTACCAATACACCACGCTGCCGTCATTAAGTAAGTATAAAATAAAGAAGTTTAATAAGTTTGTCATTTATAAACAATTTTTAAATATCCAGTTTTAAATATTAAAATGAGACAAAATTATTACAGCTTTTTATTAAAGATATCATAAGAAAGAGAAATTAATTAAACAACTATCAGTATTTTAAAGCCCTTGCAAAGAAATATTTTTAAGGATATTTTACAAAACACAAAATTATATTAACAAATACAGAACAAAACTTAAAATTTATATAATAAGTAAATAACCTGAAGTTGAAATTCATCATTTGGAAGTTTTTGATGAGCTGCGAGGTTTCTTTCAACTGTTGATAAATGTTCTAGGAATTTCTTGGCTGTAAATTGAAGTTCTTTTGCCTAAAACAAAAAAATATATTAAAACCAAGTTTTATTGTAGAAGAAAAGGAAGTACAAGGCGCTTAAGATTTATTATTATTATTCTTTTTCAATTTAACGCAACTAGAACTTTACATAGTGCTTTAAGAATATGTAAATAATTTCACTAAATAACTGTAACTGTTTAAAGTAAATTGATTTATAACATACAAAATGCAATGTAAAGCTGGTAATAGTTATACCTGTTCATTAGCTTCATCCAACTTCTTCTGTTTACTATCAACCAACTTTGAAACATCATCCCATCTCTTCACCAAATCCTACAAGTTAAACAAAAATGTTTAAATAATCTAAGCTGTGAACAAAAGTTGTGACCTATGTGTGACACCACTAAGAAAATAACAAAGTTGTGACAAAAATAATTTTAATAAAGATTAAAAATATATTCGATTTTACTTTATCAAAAAAATGGGGTAATAGATTTTAATGAAATTTTGATAACATTTTTAGTCGCATGAGAAGTTAATGCAAGTAATATGCATATAGTAATTTTTATGCAAAAAAGGCCAAAAATTACCTTCATTTGAGAGTCCAACCAACCATCTTCCTGATCTCCAAGTGAGTTTTGTAAAGCTTCAACATTGGCATATCTTGCATTTAACTCATTTGTGAGAATCTAAATAAATAAAACAAACATATAACAACATGAATATATAAGATGCACTGTTGAATTAAATTATTTAAACTTTTTTTAGCAACAATTATTAATTTTTTATTAAAAAGATTGCTTAAACTGATGTTTTTGCAAATTTTTGTGAAGTGTATTAGAATGTTAGTTGTAAATTAGACTTTATTAAAAAGTTTTACCAGCTTAAAAAAACGTGAAAATAACATCAAAAACGGTTTAGATAAAAAGTCACATTTTACAATATACAGAAAAGCCAAACCAATTAAAATCTATAACAAAAAAAAATTTATTAAAAATTTGGAATTTTTTTAACTTACAGCATGTTTATCCATTAAAGCATCAACAGTATGTATATCCCCATGTACCATAACATCATCAGTTAACTGTGGCTCAATACGAGATAACCACTGAATTAAAGAATCGATCGCATCTAAGAACCTTCCAGAAAACATAAGAGTTTCTTCCAATTGTTGTTTTCTAAAAATATCAAATTAATTTTTGAAAATAGATGAAGGTAGAATCGGTGGTCTAGGTCAATGGACATTGCCACATAAGGTCTTGGGTTCGATTCCCACCACCTTAAAAATTTAAATTACCTTTTAAATGATTGTTCTTTAAGGGCGACCCATTCTTGTTTAAGTTGTCGTAATTGTTTCTCGATTTCAACTTTATCGCTGGCAAGTTGGGACTTTTCGTGCAACATTTTTCCTGATTTGATGACAGCGTCGTACACTGGCTGCTTTGAGTCTAATGCACGCTGAAATTCCTTGAAAAAATAAAAATATTAAAAAACATAAATTTTACTAAATTAATAGATTTTATATGCAAAATTTACACTCATTTAAAAAAAAAATATATATAAAACTATTATAAAATATCCTAGTAATTTTATCCAATAAAAAAAGATTTTAAATCAAAGGTACTTTGTGGGCTTCTAGTTCAGTTTTAATTGGGGTTGGATCTTCTAATTGTTGATGGAAATTTTGAGTCTCAAGATTTTTCTTGGCCGAGTCGATCCAGGTTCGAAACTTGGTAATTCCATCTTCAAACTAAAAAAAATCAAAAATTTTAGTTTTAATTTTGCAAAAAAATTTTCAAAAGAATTACAATAAATTTCTAAACAAAAGAGAATACAAATGTATTACTAATGATTTTATGTAATTAAATTTTTTAATATAACTTATATGTACTTACATTTTTTGATTTTTTGTAAATATCATTAATTGCAACTGATTGAGCTGAGGTGTTAGATATCAGTTTGTCCCATCTAAAAAAATAAAAACAAAAATTGAAAAAATCAAATAAAAAATCTTAAAAATAAGTAATAAAAATTTCATAAAAATATTTAACATTTTGAACTAACAAAATATAAAAACTGAGCAAATATTAAAAAATAATGTTTAGACATTGATATTCATATATTACACCCAAAGCAAATGTAAAAAAAAATTGTTTTAAGTTTACCTTGCATGAACAGAGAGTAAAAGATTTTTGATTAAAATTCCGTCTTGTTTTTGCGAAAAATATTTCAAGTGAGATCCAACTTTATCAAGCTCGGAAATTTCCGGTCGTTTTTCTTGAATCCCTTCTTCAAAAGCCTTAACAAAAAAATCACAAATAAATCTTTGGTAATTAATGAAGAAATTTGCATGAATAATAAAAAAAATTAAAAAATATAAAATCTATGCAATTTTAAAAACAATTTGACTACAAAATTACATAAAAAAAAAATTTTTTTTTACAATTGCCTTTGCACAATTAGTAAAGGCTTTTAAATGTATTAATTGCAGGATAGAGTATATAATTTTAAGAAAAACCCTAAAAATAAATAATTTTATAAATTTCAAGTTTAAATACCTTATGTGAGGCAAGTTGTTGAGATATGATAGGACATAAAACACTGAGAGGTTGCTCGGTTTCAGATTGTAAAGTTTTCTCTGATTTTCCAAGCCAGGAGGTAAAATCTTTTAAGTTATTGTGGAAAGATTGAGCCTCAAGTAATATTCCTTCAAGTTTTTGCTAAAATAAAAAAAATAAATAAATAATATTTTTTTGCCAATTTTGTTCTAGTTTAAAAGCCCAATGTAGTTGCAGTTTTACCCAGTTAACTATCTCATAACAAATTGCCAATTAATATATGCTAGTCGTAATTTAATTGTTCACCACAAATGCGAATGTTTTTATTTTAAAAATGTTCTCTATTATTTAATTTATATATGGGATATATACTATTTTATTTGAATTGAAATAATACACTTGATGTACTAAACAATAACTTAAAAACATTATTTTTATGATTTAAATTAGTAACATGTTTTTTAATAACAACAATTTTCCCTAAACCTACTTTTCTATCTTCAGCTTGAGCATGGAGATCAGAAATTTTCTTTTTCAAACCCTTTTCATCAGTTTCACCTTCTAAAATATCTGGCAACGCTGCTTGTTTGTCCTCAATTTCACCCATCAAAATCTGATATAAAACAACATAAGTCAGTAAAAAAAAACACAGTAACAGGCTTTACAATCTATATATGAGATCTTTATGGACAATATATATCTGTCTAATTGATAAAAGATATATCTGTCCAATTCATAAAAAAACTGCCATTTGTGGTGAGCAGGTTACCACTGGCAAAAACTAGTTCAGACTTGCGATAGTTAAGAGCTGCCTTAAGATTTGTTGAAAAAAATGCATTTAATTTTAAATGTTAATTAAATAACATAATTTAAAATGAAAAAAAAAGTTTTTTTTAAAACTTTTGAACAAATATGTAACCAATTGCTTAACTAAGCAACCAGTTTTATGTTAATTATGATATTTTTACCATATGTTCATCCAGTAAAAGTTGGGCGGTTTCAGGTAATCCTCCAAAGAACATTGTCGAATTTAATTTTCTCTCTGTTTCAGCGATCCATTTTTCAAGTTCATCTAACTTGTCTTGTTTCGACTTGCACTAAAAAATCATTGTTTTATGTTAATTTCTGAATACTTTTTTACAATCTGATTTTAGGTTAAATTGGCAAAATAAGATAAATATATTAAACTTACGGTAATAATTAAGGTGTTAACATGACCAGTTATTTGCCTGCCCAACAGACTGTCATTTAATGGTCGAAATATGGTCATAACACGCAACCTATATTTGCCCTAATTTATCTATGCACCACAAATGGGATTTTTTTATTTTAAATCACTTTAAATTAGATATACCCAATTTTTACCTGTTGTAATTTTTCTTCCATTTTCTTGAGTAAATCCTTAGATTTTGACTCAAGTGATTCCCAGTTTGAGTTTAATTCCTCAGTTTGTTGACTTAAGTCATCGGACTCATTTGTGCTCAAGTTAAGTAAGTTTGCAACAACTGAGTCGAGGCTGGATTTATGAGCATCTATATCATTCATTAACATCTATAAAAATAAAAGAAAAAATTACAAAAAATAAAAAGGTAAAAATTAAAAACATTTTTTTACGAAGGTCATTTTAGAATTAGTACAAAATATTTCAAAAAAAACATGAAATTAATGAATTAAATATAAAAAACAAATGGTGTATAAATTTTTTGAAATAACTTTAAAGTATTTTTAAAATTTAAAATATTTAAGGAGTCCAATCCATCAATAGCACATATATATAAAAAAATTGAAGTAAGTTTATACTATAAAGTTAAGCTTATTATAAGTGTGCCTAATAAAATGACACCTAAAAAATTGTTTTATAAATTTTTTATATTTACATTACCTTGTGTTTTAGTATTTCAGATTCAAGTTGATTTATATCACAAGAATCTAATTTTTCATCAGTTTTGTTCATTAAATCATCCGTCTGTTTCATCCATTCTTTTAACTCATCAACTGTATGTTGTAGCTGACCGAGCGCAATAAGTGAATCGTCCAATTCATTCTAAAATTTTTTTTAATTTAAAATAAATTAAAATTTGTAAAAAATATTTTTTAAATTTGTGAAAATTTTTTTTAAACTTAAAAAAATGTTTTTTTGGCAAATTTGTTGGTTAGACAAGCTATATATTTTTGTTAGTGAAATTAAACTTAGTTTTAAATAAACAAATTAAAATATAATAAACATGCTCAAAAATAAAAAAAAATATTTCATAATAAAATATATCACCAAAAAAAACTAGTTCACCCCCCCCAAAAAACTAATAGTGAAATTAAATAATTTATTTCTAACTAAAATTTAAATTTAGAATAAATTTAAACAATTTTATAAACTAACCTAAACAATACATTAACAAGACATTTTTAGTTCTATATACTTACCTATTATTATACAGAATATATTTATTTTCAATACCTGTTTATCTAACATAGCCTTTTCAAGATTTTCAATAGCGTCACGCAGAGGTTGTGACTGATTTAGGTCATCATATTGTGCGCAGATGTTTTGTGCCTCGACTTGTAAAGGTAAACATGCAGACTTAATGTCCTAAAAGCCCACCAAGTCAAACAAAGAAAAAATAAAAAGTCGAAATTAAACGGTGCTTACACTAGGCAAATTAAAAGGGTGAAAATTTCTAAACGAAAAAATGCAAAAAAATAATATTTGAAAAAAAAAATTCAAATATGTATTTTAAAGTAACAGAAACTTAAAATAAATTAAATCCATGCAGTTTCTAAACAGTGTTAATTAAACCTTAAGTGTGGACATTTGTTCCTTAATAGCGTCTACATCATTGAGCACAGTTGGCATTTCTTTGATATTTTGACAATTTTCTTCAAGACTGTCTTGAAGTGAAGCCACGGTCTCGTTTAACTTGACGGCATCTTCTAGTTCTGTAGCCAAGTTGTCCTTGAGTTTTTTCAACTGATTTTCTAGTGTGAGCCAATGAGACTTAACCTGATTAAGCAATACGAATTATAGTTTATAATTTTCAAATTCAAAAAAAAATACAAATTGGGACTAAAACAAAAAACAAATGGTATTTTATGTTTAAAAAGATTTTAAAAATGGCTAAAAAAATTAAAAGTTAATAAAAAATGAGAAATTACTTCTTTTTCTCTTCTCTTCATGAAGTAAGTTTGTGAACAAGGTTGTTGATGTTGATTACAATCCTCGATTGTTTGTTCCAATTTTTCCACTTCACCTTTAACCTTTTCCATATCATTCACTAACTCCTAAAATCAAAAAATTGTTAAAATTTTTTTTTTTTTTGAATTTTATACTATTATAAGAAATCTAAAAAAAAAAATCCATTTTTTTTAATTTTTGAAATTAAATACTTACTTCAACTGAATTTAATTCTTCAGTTAAACTATCAACATGTCTAGGTACAACGATAACTGCTTCCAACTTATTGGCTACATCATTTAAGGTGGCTTCTGCTGAGTCACAAGTTTCACTAAAATATAAATATTCATTTAAAAAAAGTCGATCAAATAAAATTGTTAAAATTAATTAAAAACATTTTAAAAAATTACAAATTTTTTGGGTAAATTTGATCAATAAATTTATAGAACAAGATTGAAGTCTTTTTTTAATCTTAAATTCATAAAAAATTACGTTAATATACATTAAAAAAATAAAATTAGGTTAGAAAATTTACCAGAAATCGTCCAATGTTTTAGATGTATCGTTAACATGATTGAGAGTTTGATTCGAGGTATTTTTTAACTTATTAAAAGCTTCATCTAACTGCTGTTGCTTGACATCCACAACTTAAATCAAAAAAAAAGTTTAAAAAATACAAAATAACTCAAATTAAACAAAACTATTATAAATGCATTATTTATAGAATAACATATCATTTTTCTATATTTTTAAGTCAAAGTTTTTTTTGTTTTTTAATTTTAAAAATTGTGCTTTTATTAATAGTATTATTTTTTTTTATTTTGCTTATAAATAATCAGTTTATTTTTGCTTTTAAAATATACAGTTTGTTTTTATTTGAATATTACCCACCTTTTGATAAAGTCTTACAGCCAAGTGGCAACAATTTTTCAATAAGATCTTTACTACAGGATTTTAAGTTATCATAAGTTTCTTGTTGTTGTTCACATTCATCACAGATTTTCTAAAATAATAAATTAAATTATTAAAAACATTTGTTTATACTTTTAATGTAAAATATTTCTGTGTTTTGTAAGAATACATAGTTATACACAACAAGTTAATATATTAATAAGCAGGAGTTGTGACCGAAATGTGCCAAATCTTGAAAAAACAGTATAAAAAAATTAAATATATGCTAAATATTAGAAAAAATTAAAGGCAAAAGTTAGTTTTAAATAATTTGATTTAAATTTTATTTGAATTCTTTTAATAACTAACGTAAATTAAATAAACCGAAATGTGTAAAAAGTAAAAGTAAATACCGGTTTTAAGAAAAGAATTATGTCAAACTAAATTGTATGACTAATAATAAAACTTAAGTCAATTAAATTATATTACTTGAATTCCTTTTGTGACATTTTCAAGGTTATCTGGTTCCAACTCAATAGGATCAAAAGTTTGAAGTCTTTGTTTTAATGCATTCAATACTTCAAGTAATTGATTACTTGCTGCAAGATACTAAAACAAAAAAAATATTCCAAATTTCTAAATTTGAAAAAAATTCTTCTAAAAATTAAAAAAAAAAATTGAAATAAAAAACAATAAAAAAATTTTCTTTTAAAAAAGTCCAATTATTTTACAAATAAATAACCCAAACATTTTACATTAAAGTATATATAATTTTCAATTTTACTTTATTTATGTCCTGTTCAATGTCTTGTAGATTGGATCCATGTATTTTTAATTTTTCATACAAATCTTTAAATTCCTTCTCAGTTAATTCTGTATCCTTTGTTAAGTGTTCGGTTAGATGAGCACATTCTTCATCTAGTAAAAACAAAAGAAATTAAAAAATTTTAAAAACTATCAATCTTGTCATTTTTTTGTTGAATTTTTTAATAATTATTAAATATCATTATATAGTTATTTTAAATTCAGCAATATATTTTTGATAGACTTTGTTTTTAATTTTAAATTTGTCAATAAATAAATTTTTTCTACCATTTTTAGTGTTTAACTCTGTCGCAACTTCCTTCATTTTGTCCACAAGTGGTCGCTGTTCGTCAAACTTTTCTTTCAATACCTTTTATAAACATAAAAAAAACATTAAAAATGTTTTAAAATATTTAGAAACTTTTTTAAAGTAAATACACAATTTATTTTAACTTTTAAAACATTAAAAAAATAATAATTTTTTTGCGATTTTTATGAAATTTTTTTTAAAACCATTTTTACCCTTATTGCTTCTTGCTGGTTTTCCAATCCCATGTCTTTAGTGGTTTCCAGTAAAGGTGGGATGGTTTCTTTCATATCAGACAACCATGGTGCAACCTGGTCTTTCGATCTGGTCCAAATTAAAGCTGATGACACAAACGAACCAATCACAGCCAAGACATGGTCATGTGACTTAAGTGTGGTGTTGTATGTGGATTGATATTCATTCACAGAATCCTGAAAAAAATAATATTTGAATAAGTGATAAAAATAAAAAAAATTTTATTAAAATAATAACAAACTTTTTATTAAAAGTTTTTTTTTGGGGGGAACAAAAAGTTATCTGATATTTACCAATAAATCTTTAATGTCATCTGGGTTGACAGTTTTTTGCAGATGTTTAGTTTGCTCTTCTATTTTATCATGATCAACGACACATCTTTTCCCAAACTCTTCTAACTCCTACGAATAAAATTTAACAACAATTTTAGACTATAAAAATATGTTTGTTCTTGAAAAAAATTATAAAAAAATGCCCATATAATTTATAAAATTTTTATATATATAATGGAGCTTAGTATATGACATTAATATATACGTATGAATGTCTATTTGAAATAATCTTAAAATAAAAAAAATTGTCATTTGTAGAATATAATGGCAATTCATATGCAACCTCAGGCAATAAACTAGTATAAATAATAATTTTAAGGAGAAATTTTAAAAAGTAAAACAAATTTTAATTAATATATAATTTTTTTTAGGTATATATATTTACATTAGGTTAACTTTTAAATACCTTTGCATTAGCATTTTTGTTGTTAAGATATTCTTCTTGATAAGATTTTAATGTTTTATGATTAATGATCTTAATCTCCCATTCTTTTAATGCCTTCGTTGCCAACTCAATCTGTTTGTTAGTCTAAAAAAAAGAAAAAATTAAACCAAGTTTAACTAAATTAAAGAAGTACAAAAAATAAAAAATAATAAAAACTTTTTTTGTTCAAAATGTTAAAAAAATTTAACTTTTAAAAAATATTTTGATTAAAATCTTTACTTGTGTTATTTCATCTTCAACGTCCTTAAGATGTTGTTTTTGTTGATCAACATTGTTGCTTAACTTTCCAAACTTTGTGACATCCTTGTTAAATGTGTCTTTCAAAAGGTTATTCCCCCACCACTGCGACAAGGGTGAAAGTTGAGCCGAGTCGCGCTTAATCGATTCAACATCAGCTTCATGTTTTTCAGGTTCAATATTCTAAAATTTAAAAAAAATTTACAAGTTTAGAAAAAAATTAAAAAAAAAAAAATTTACAATAAAAATGAACTAAAACTTTTATTTCTAGTAATTTTATAATTCTTTTTCAAAATCAACAAATAATTCAACTTTTTGATGTTTATTTATCAATAATGTAGAAAGGCCAGTTTCATAGTCTAAACATGAATTAACATTTGTTTATTTAGTAGTTTGAAATTTTATTGATTAAATTAGCTCAATAATTCCGAGTCAATTGTTTTTTTTTAAGTATGCACCATTTATAACATCTTTAGGGAGCTACATCATAAAAGCAGGGGTATCGAACCCAGGACCTTTCGTAGTAAAGCAAATTGATTTTATTACTAAACAATGCCATCCACTGAAAATTAAATAAATTCAACTTACATCAAGCAACTCATGAGAATCAGTCAAGTTAGGAATCCGACTTTTTTCGAGACATCCCAGTTTACATTCCACATCTTCCATCCAAGTGTTAAGGTCCTTATGGGTTTTATCTAGATCACTAGAGGTGGCTAGAGAGTCAGTGAGACACTTGACTCTATCGTCGACGCGATTCAACAACATTTTGTAATCAATGTTAAGGTCGTCCAAAGTTTTGTGTGCCTATCAAAACCAAATATTTTAGTTTAATTAAAATTAATTTCAGTTGATTTTTTCGTTTTTTTAAAAAAGGATTGTTTATAAAATTATGATATTTAAAAAAACACCCTAAGCATTTAGTTTAAAATCAATATAACTAATTAGCAGAAAAATTTAGCTTAATTCAACATCTTTACTGTTGTTAGTAAAAAATGGTAAAAACAATAGTCCTAATATTATGTGTGTCTATATAACAAAAATGGAGTGTATATATTTATCATGATAAACTCACCAGAGTATTATCATCACCAGGTAACTTGGTGAGAAGTTGTCTGCCTTGTAAAACTGAATCCTCAATCAAATCTTTCTTTTCACCTAACTCTGCTTGAATTTCCTACAGACAGAAAAAAAATATATATCAAAAAACAGAAACATTGAAGTTAATTTTTCTTGATACGAAAAAGTTAACCAAGTTAAGACAGAAAAAAGCTAAAGCATTTATTTTGTAATTTTAATTAATTAAAATTTTATTTTGTAATTTTGGTTATTTGAGATAAACTTTAACTTTATTCTATTAGTTTACCTGGAAAGACTTAAGTACTCCATCAATATAAGCAGGCTGTGCATCAATAAGAGTAAGAACTCCGTTTAAATTCTCCCACTTTGCCAGTTTAAGATCAGTTTCAGCAAGGAAAGCCAACAAAGCAAGTTGATTTTCATCAAATAATTTACACAAATGTTGGTGCTTTTCCAAAATCTAAAAAAATACAAAAATTTATTAATAAATTTACCAAAATCTAAAAAAACTTAGAAAATTAAGTTATGAAAAAAAGCATATCAATAAATCTGTTAAAAAAATTGTTTTTAGCATCTTTAGTAAACTATTGTGATAAATATTGTAAAGAGTCCAAAAAAAAACAAGTTTTTCATATAAATTTTAATAAGTAATTTTAATAAATGATATCCCTTAGTTAATTATAAACTAGATAGCTTTTTAAATAATTGATTTAGTTTTTTTACCTTGATTTTGCCTGCAATCATTTTCAGTAGCTCTTCATAGTTGTATTTTAATTTCATTATATAACTATTAAGTGAACTCTTTAACTCATCTGTCTTCATTTGAGTTGTGAGTGGAGTTGACTCAATCTCATTTAAGTGGCGCTTATGTTGAGTTACATCGTGAAGTAAAGTCTGAGTCAAAATTATTTTAAATTTAAATACAATTTATTTTTAATAAAAAATAAAACCTTAAAAAGTGGAGTTCACTTAATCTCATTTAAGGGGCGCTTATTTTAAGTACCGTCGTCGAGTATAGTTCGAGTAAAAGTTATTTTTTATATTTTTAATAAAAAAATTAAATAAAACTTAAAATTCTGCAAAACTCAAAAAAATTACTTTGAAATGTTTGAGTTGTCGCTCAATCCTCTCAGCTAGTTCTCCGACAAATTCATCTTCCTCATATTTCTTCTCCACTGCTTCCATCCAGGATTTGAAGTTGTTTGATTGATGATAAAACTGAGAAGCTTCTGTTACAGCAAACCTCAACTCAGAATCCCTGCAAGGATAAAACAAAATTAAACTTTTATTAATTAAAACTAAAATACATAAATTTTTATTGTTCATGTTTAATCCAATATGATTTAAATTTTTTAATTTTTCGAAAACTTTTGATTTATTTCTAGTTTAAGAAGTTAAAAAATTCAAGAAGATATAAGTTATGCACCAACAATTTTTCTAAAAAAACAATAATATATACAATCTATACATAATGAAGCTCAACAGATGATAAAAAAAGACTGTTAGTAGTGAACAAGGAAATATATATGCCAATATTAGGAGAATAATGTATTAGTAACTAAACCAGTGAGTAAAAAAGCAACCAGTCAAAAATAACTAATAACCATAAAACTTAAACATTGGGTAATTTTTAGAACCCTAATTAAGTTTTAAAAGGCTTAAGCTGGTTTTAGAGATTGTAATGGTACAATTTTCTATTTTTATTTACTTGCTAAATAAGAGATTCAGCTAAAAAAATTCTTAATTAAAAACTGCACCAAAACTAATTGTTTACCTTTCTTCAACTTTAGAACACAAGGCAAGCCATCTTTGTTGCAGAGTTGCCAGTTGTTTTATATTTTTGTCAAATTTTTTGTCCATCACGTTATCAAGTTTAGAATTTTTTCTCAAAAATGATGTCATAAGTTCATTTTGGCTGTTAACCATTTGTTGAAATACCTAAAAAAGGAAAAATTTTAAGTTATATTTGCTACAACATATAAAGATTATAATATAGTTTTAAATACATTTTTTTTAATTTTAAATAAAAAAGAGGGTGTGCTTAAAGCTATAAAATGTTTGCTATTTTTTAATGTACAATTATTCCCTTATTAGGTTTAAAATTATTATTATCATTGGCACAAAAAAAACAGCGGAAATTTTTATTTAAAAATTTAAAACTTACACTCACACAAAAGATCTTTATTTTTTTATAATTTATTTTACCTTGTGTTCTTCCATTTGCCCTGTGACCACCTTATATTGCCAGGATGGTGGTGATTGGTTGTTAGCTATTCTCTCACTATCATCTAACCATTGAACTAATGAGTCGTACACGTCACTAAATAAACCTTCTTCTGCTAACATCTGTTGTAAGGCTACATCATATTGGGATAACTGAAAATAAAAGTTTGCATATTTTTAAACATTTTTTAAAATTAGTCTATAACGGGGCCTTTAGTTTGCATTTTAATTGTTGTAATATAGTTGCAACTCGCAACTAGTATTTGCCAGCGATAATTTACCTTCGTACCACAAATGGCAGTTTTATTTATTTTGTAGCCTATATATTAGGACATACAGACATATGTATATTATACATTGAGCTCCATTACCTATGGATTTTTTGTTGCATTATTAAATATGTTTTTAGTTTATAGTAAAGTTTTATGAAATATCTATAAGACAAATAAACAATTAAATTACTTTGACCAATTTTAAAAAACACATAATCCACAAACAATATATGCCAAAAGCTTTTCCTAAAATGTGTATTTTTATATAAATGTTAACATCAGCCAATAAGCTTAGCGGATATTACTTTGCCACCATATTGAATATTATAAAATTTACCTTTTTTCTAAGAGAAAACATCTAAATATGTAGAATTAATTTGTTTAAAACTTATGTAATTTGTGGTGATATACAAAAAATTTAATTTTATATAAGATTGTTTTAGGAATCTGCTAATATTATCAAAAACCATCTTTCCGTACACAAACATTTTTAAAACAACATTTTACCATAATTTAGGTCAGCATTTTTGTAAGAAATTTAAAAATATTTTTCAAAGAAATATTGGTATGAAAAGGGGTAAGTAGAAAAGGCCCCACAATAGCATACTTGAGAGTATGGCTTTTGGCATAACTTTTACTCTTGAAAAAAATTTCAGTAAACATATAAAAAAAAAACACAACAAAAGTTGACTTACCAGTTCGTTTAACTTGTACCACTTGTTGTCAAGTTCATCCACTCGATGTCGTATGTGTGCAGTTGGGACAGAAGGCTCAGCACTGAATATTAAAGTATTTCCAAGATCTCTGACTTTGTTTAACTTTTTGCTTAAAGGTGTGACCTCATCTTGACGCCAATCCTGTACAATTCAAATTTTTTTTAAAATAAAATTTTTTTTAATTTGTTATGAATAAAGTATTCTAATTTTACTAGAGATAAAGTATTGTAATTTTTAAGAAATAAAGTTTTCAAATTTTTTGGGAATAACGTTTTCTAATTTTTTAGTAATAAAGAATTTAACTTATTAGAAATAAATTATTCTAAACTTTTTAGAAATAAATATAAGTTTTAAACATTTTCTTGTTTATGAAAAAAAAGCTAAAAAAGTAAATTTTAAAAATCGAAATTGATAATTTTAAAATAACATTTTTAAGAAATTTTAATTTAATCACAAACAATAAGAAAACTTTTTTACCTTAAAATCTGATTTTAATTCTTTAATTTTTTCCACACAATTTGCTTCCTTGTCAGCTTGGTTGACATGCTCCATAGCGTTGTCAATTTTATTTGACAAATCGTCGCCGTCATTTTCCAGGGTTTCCAATTTATTTTGAATGTCTGAAATTGATTTTCGACGTTCAGATAATCTTTTCTTGCAGCGCTTGACTTTTCGTAAAAGTTGGTTAATCTAAAAAAAATAAAGTGATTAAAATAATGAAATCATTTTTTTGTTTCATTTTAGACAAATAAATATATATTCCATACCTAAATATCGTTTAAATTATTTATTTTAATATTTTTATAAAAAAATAATATGAAAAGTTAAAAAATTTAAATTTAAAAAAATATCTGTTAAAAAAATCAAAAAAATAATTAAAATTTTTTTCTTATCTTTTTTTTAAAATTTATTTTGATAAAAAAAAGTTCTTACATCTCTTTGCAGGGCTTTATCTCCTTGCCAATCTTTCTTCATTTCCTTATATTTATTCTCATTATTTTTCAATTTTTCTAACAAATCATCTGCTTGAGCGATCATATCATCGGTCTGTTGAGCTTGCTCCTCCAAAACTTCAAGTTCCCGAGAAATTGCTTCCAATTGATCTAGATCATCTTCGAGATTACTTATATCAGTGGATATTTCATTTACATCATTCTAAAAAAATATTAAAATTTTTAAATAAAATATATAATTTTCCTTAGTTAATTTGTTAAATTTAATACCGTTTTTATTTAAAAAAAATTTTTAAATAAATTGCTCTAAAACAGACTTTAAAATTTAAAGTTTAGTAAAATTATTTTTTTTTAAATATTGCAATTTTAAACTTATTAATTTTCAATAATTAAGTCAAAAATATTCAATATTTTTAATAGCAGAATATGAATACCTCTTTACTTTAAATCCAACTACAACTTGTTTTAGTTATTTTAAAATTTATGTAAACATTTGTAAAAATGATAGTTTTTGGTCAAGTTGGTTTATATAATACCCCTGAAAGTTTAAAATAATCTATGTTAAAAATTGCAAAAAAATCAAATCTTACCTCGAGATTTGTTAATTTATCATAAAACTGGTCCACATCCAAGCACTGACTCGATAAATTATCTTTTAAGTCGTTATATTTCTTTGAAATGTCATCAGATTTTAAAGTTAACTCGTTATCAATTCCATTTTGTTTGATTTGGTCTTCTGTTTTAATGTTTGGTGTTTGAGATAGTAAGTTTGAGAGATCGCAAAGCTCTGAAACTTTTTCTCCTTCTTTTTCTATCTCTTTTGACAATTCCTAAGTAAAAAATTAAAATGTTACTCCTAGTGGTTATGATTAGCCCAAAATTTAAAAAAAATTAAAAAAACAAATATTTTCAGAATGACAATTTTTCACAAAAATTTTTTAATTACATAATATGCATCAAAAATACTTTAAAGTCATATATTAGTGATATTTTTATACTCAAAACCTAAAAAAATTGGTGTCACTAAACAAAAATGATTTTAACTTTAAATAATTTCACCTACTTCTTAAAATATATAAATTTTAAAAAAAATTAAAATTAATTATTAAAAAAAAAAGGAAAGCCCTGTTTGTGATGACGTAGAATGTACTAGCTTGTATACATTTACTATGCTTCTTGGTACTTTCTACGTCACACAAAAAATATGGTAACCTGGTTTTTTATGTTAATCATTTTCCAGTATTTTTAATAATTAAATTGTAAGTACCACAGACATTTTTTAAAGGTTCTAAAGCCATTTTGTGATTCAATGTCAACCATACTAACGTGCTATATACATAACTTACAAAATTCCAAAACTCTGTAACATAACACTTTAACATACCCACTAAAAAAATTAAATTTTTGAAAAATAAAATAAAAGAAGGTTATATATGTTGTATAGTTAAATATTAATAAATAACTAAATAAACACATTAAAAAAATTCTGTTTATATACCTTTAAAGTTTCTTTTTGCTTTTCATTATGTTTCTTGTCAACTTTTTCCAATTTATTTTCAATATCATTAAGTTCTGCATCAATTTCTTCAGCAAGAGAATGAAATTTCTCTAAATCTTTAACTTTTGAGCAAAGACTATCATGTTTTTCATTTAACTCTGTTAAAAATTAAACTAGTTTAACTTAACTTTTATAAACTAAAAAAAACTGTCTAAAAAAAAAACTAAATATAAAAAACTGTCAAAAAAATTTTTAGAAATTTGAATTTTTATTTAAAAAAAGATAAATATTTTTGTAGTAAAATTTCAGTTTAAAAAAATCTAAAATTTAGGTAAAATTTATTAAAAAATAATTATTCGATTTTAACCTGGTATGAATTTTTCAAATTGTTCTTGGGGTTCCTTTATTGAAGAATTAAATTTTTCCTCAGGTTTAGTTGTGCAAGTTTCATTTATTTCCGATAATAAATTATCCATTTCTTTGTCAGTTTTTTCCATCTCTTTGCCTTCATCACACATTGCCTAAAAATTGGAAAAAATATTTGAATAACATTTAAAAAAAACAAATAATTAAATTAAATATCTGTTGAAACTTTACATTTAAATCCATAAAAACATTTTAAATTTGGGACATTACAGTTTAATTTAATTTTAATATGCAAAACTAAAAGTATAGATAAAAATATTTTTGACCAAATAAATAAAAAAACTTTGTAAAAAAAATTAAAATTTTGTAACGAAAAAATTATTTATTTTCTTAGAAATCCAAAATAATAAACAAATAAAAAACTTACTTTTAAATTGTCACAGGCGTCTTTAAGTTGTTCAACATCTAATAGTGTAGGTTGGTAAATATCATCAACCTTGCTTTCGGTTTCAGTTGTCCACGAACTTAATTCATCGCTTAATTTGTTTATTTTTTCCAAATCTTTTAATTGTTTTTGAATCGATTTCTCAAAATCATCTAAAAAATAATATTATAAAAATTGAAGAAAAAAATTTACCTTAAAACATTCAGAATTTAAATTAAATATTTAAAAAATTCATTTTTACCTAGTTTTTTAACAGTGGAATCCAAATCATCTTTAATAGGATGTAATTTGTTGTTAATAAACTCATTTGTGACCAATTTTTTTGGCGCTGTCAGATTCTCAGCAGTCTCAGAACACTTATCATATTTTTCTGTGTATTCCTAAGTTAAACAAAATTATAAATTAAATCGTAAAAAAAAAATAATTTAAAAAATAAAAACTAGATTTAGTTTCTAATGACTTTTTATTAAATTTTAATTAAAATTAATTGCATTATTTTTTAAATATTAAAATTCATTTTTACCTGAACTTCAGAATCCTTAATTTTTTCGATTTCGTCCAATAATTTATTCAACTGATCAATATCGGTTGTTATTTCTGCTTTCTCGAGTTTATCCTCAACCTTTTCTGCCCATTCATGCAATTCTTTTGCAATGTCATCAATTAGTTTTACTAAAAACAGAAAAAAAAAATTTTCAAAGTTTTTTTGCATATTTTGAAAAAAATTAACTTATTTGAAAAAATCAAAACATTTAACCTAATAAGTTTACAAATATTTTTAACTTACACTTTTCTAATACATCCACAAACAGTTTATATACTAACACCAAAAAAACATACAGAACTAAGAGAATATCAGCAAAAAACCACATACTTTTAATAACTGCATCGTCTAACTGACAGCCTAGCTGTTCAACATCAGATGTGAGGCTATTCCATAAGTTTTCGCATCTGGTGAACTCCCCTTTGAGGTCCGGTAAGCTAGAAGTTAGGGTTGCTAGATCGGTTAGGAGACCTTTGTGTTTTTGAATATCATCATCTAATTTCTAAAAAAATTGCAAAATAAAATATAAAGTTTTTGTTTTTATAATTTTGGAATATCTCAACAAAAAATGATTTTTAATTGAATTTTTTTTGATATAGTTTTTTATAAAAAAAAAATTTTAACTTTTTTTTAAAATAAAAAAAATTCTGTTTTAAAAATATATGAAAAAATTTACCTTTAGCTGGCTGATTTGAGACTCGAGTTTTTCAAGGTCATTGACAGTGGCATCAATCATGTTAAACAACGTTCTTTTGTCTTCGATCCATTCTAAAAATCTCTCAAACTTGTCATAAAATAATTTTTTGTCCTCACATTTTTTCAGAAGAAGTCCGACATTTTCTTCTGAAGCATTTGTAAGTGAATTCCAACGATTTGCTAAAAAATGATAAATATTTTAAAATAAACATAGTTCTGACGAATTTAAAATTAAAAAAAAATAAAAAAAAGATTTTTTAGAATATAAAAAATACAAATTTTGTTAATAAATAAAAAAATATTAAATTTAAATATACTTTGGCAATTTTGGTATTGTTAATAAAGTTTTTAAACTATTTTCAAGAATGTTAATTTACCAATTTTGAAATGAATTTTTTTAAAGCTTTTTTCTTATTTTTGTAAGTAAATTTTAGATTTAAAATTCTATTTAAACCAACCAAGTAGTTGAACTTCTTGTTCTAACTCAGAACCTTCTTTAACTTTAGGTTTCCCCAAACAACATTTCTCAAACTTTTCTTCAATTTCTTTTAACTGTGGTAAGTGGTCCACAAGACAGTCTCTCCATTTCTAAAATAAAAAAAATTAAATAAGATTAAGATGCAATGCAAAGACTTTTAAAATTTTGCCTTCATATTTATGTATCTTCAATGTAGAAAGTAATGTCTGTTACCCTGACACAGTGTTAAGTTAAATTTAGCAGTTCACGATATTATTAATTATAACTGCCTCAAATTGTTGGCAAAATAGAAATTTGTAATGTTTATAGAACCTTATTCAAGGGCCATAACATTAAAAAACACCACATTGCCAGTCCAATTAAACAATCTACATCCTGTACTTCAACAAAATTTAACATAAGATTTTCAATAATAAAATTGGAATTAAAATCCTAACAGTAAAAAAAATGCACCTAAAACTATTTTAACAATTCCTAAAAAAACTATGTAAAAGGAAAAATAAAAAAATTTAGAATTTTATTTATAAACGAAAATAACATAATAATAAAAATTTTACCTTGTATTCTGCCGTGTCATCGTTTAAATCGTCGATGTTCGACTCGGCAAGTTTACTCATCCATGACAATTCTTTTTCTTCCATTTCACCCAACAAATCATTAAACTTCATTATCTGAAAATTTTGACATTTAGAAAATCAAAATATTTGTTTAGGAAGGTAAGAAGTGTGTTTTAACCCATGCTCGAATGGAATTAAATGAGTTTAAAATAAAAATAATTAACATACCTAAATTTGGAATGGATTAAGTTAAAATAAACAAGTTTTTAAAATGGCTTTGAATTTTAAAGGCTGTCAATCTATTAAAATTTAATCTATTTTTTAACTAAACCATAATATTTTGTAAAACATGAAAAAACACAAATTAACAATTTTTTAAACTTACAGTTTCAGGATAAATATTATTTTTATAAATTTAGATTAATTTACCTTTTCATTAAGATCTTCTAATTTTGATTTTTCTTCACAAAGTTGGGTTGTTTTGTTTTTGATGTCATTTACATATTGTTCGTCAAAATGTTCAAAATCTCGAATACAAATTGCATCATCAACTGCAAAAAATAAAAAAACACAATTTTAAAACAACTTCGACTTAAATTTGTATTTTCTTGAAAATTTTTTAAAATTTTGAAAAAAAAATAAATTTAACAAATATGCATGAAATTGAAATATTTGTAAAGACGTTTTTCCAAAAGGTTTTAAAAAACTCCAAAAATTTTGTTCTTCCTATAAATACATTTCATTATATTGTAATATACTCTGGTCTAAGTTATTTTGCAAATGAGCCAAAACCAACATTTTTTAGGTTTACTTGTACTAAGTCAACCGTAACACACAACACACAAGGTTTTATATTCTAATACTTTGTAAGAGGATTACAGTGTATATTCCATATAAACAAATACATAAAAAGTATATTTTGAAATGATCAAATCCAAAATAAAATGTTCGACAATATAAATGCATTTAAATGGTGATAAATTTAAAACAAAAAACCAATTAGTTTTAATATATACAAATAAACTTTTTTAAATTTTTTTTTATTGAAATTTTTTTATCTTACCATTAGTTGGTAATGATTTTTGTGATAGTGACTCGGCATTAAAAGTGGGTACAAATTGTGCTTCTTCGCAAATCAAATCAACATCATTGGAATGTTTTTCAGCTGAATCGGTCAACTCCTAAAATAAAATCAACTTTAAAGTGAGGAAAAATTCAAAATTTTTGAAAAAACAAAAAAATTAATTTAGCTAAAATTTATCTGACGATAATTTAAAATAAATTTTAAAATACAAATTCAATTTTTATTTTTTTTAATTTTTACCTCAAGAGTATTGAGTTGTTGATTAATTTCTTTAACACAAAGAGAATCAGGAATGGAATTTAAACAACTATAATTCTCACACAACCATGTCTTAAAATCTGTCGACGATTTTTCCAAATTGCTTAAATTCTCTTTCCAAGAATCTAACTTTTCATTGCTACAAAAATTTTTTTAAATTTTAAGAGCTAAAAATAGTTTTATTATAATAACAATATAACATAAAATCCTATATAGATGTATTTTAGTTTTTATTACTTTTTGTTAAATATTTTTAAGTTTTATATATAAGTTAGTTAATATTTTTTGATTTGTTATAAACAATTTCGAAAACAATTTTATTTGTAAATAAATAAAATAATATAAAAATGTCAGACTTCACATACCTTAACTGTGTACTATCTTGTAATTCATTTTCCAATACTTTTATTTCATCAATTTTAGATTGTAAAGTTGGTATTTCAAACTTTAAGTTTGTAAGTAAAGTTTGAACCTCGTTTTGCAAAGAATTAAATTGATTTTTGTCTAAACTTTGAAGCTCTTCATTTATTTCCTATTAAAATGAAAAATAATTTTAAAAAAAACAAAAACTTTCAAAATGGCATTTCTTGTATATTTGTTTATTTTAGATGTGGCTGAGTTTACAAGCCTAGAGATACATTTCTAACACAACTAGGCTAATGTTACGGACATATATTAGTGACAATAGATTTGCCTCTAACTTACAAAATAATTTTTTAATATTGTGAGCCAGTTACATTATTTGCTTCTGTGGTTGCAAAAAAAATTTTTGTAAAAATTTGCCCTAGCATGTTTAACTTAAAAGGCAAATAAGTTAGGCATACAAATAAATATACATTGTCCATTTAATTTTACTAGTCGATAGCTCTCCCTTCAATTGAGATTTAAAGTAACAGCAGTTTAATTTTTTTTAGTCCTATGATTTGCACATACATACAAATACATCGTCCACCAAGCTTCATGTAATAAATTAATATCATAAAAATCAAATTTTTACCTTAGTAAGTTTTTCAGATTCAGCAAAACTGTTTTCCAAAGTTGAATCAAATAAATTTGTTTCCTTATTCCAGTTGTTATTTCTGTTTTCAAGATTGTTTAATTTTTGTTTTAAATTGTTGGCATCATTAATAGCCGTAGCACAAGATTTCTCCAAATTTTCAACAGAATTTAAAGTGTCAGTCAGATGGTTATTCCATTTTGTTGCATCATCACATATTTCAGAAAACCTGTTTTTTGTTAAAAAATTGATAAAAATTTTTTTTTTTCAACTAGGTTTTGTAAAATAAATAAGAATAATTCTGTTGTAAATTTACTACTATTTTTTACCTCAACCTAAGTATATTAAACATTACAAATATTTTAAAAATTATCACGACATTTTTAAAAACAAAAAAATAATCACTACAAAAAATATAAAATTTATTTAAATTACAAAAATTTTAGTTAATTTAAAGTTTATAAAAAAATGTTTTCTTGGTTACCTGTCGTTTAATAAATCTTTTCGTTTCTGTAAGGAATCTTCACAACATTTATCATGAGGTTTAAGTAATACTGAACAAACTTTCATTAATTCTTTCATCTCCTCTCCACAGTTATTTAGAGAATCTGATATATTCTAAAAAATATATAAAATGTTAATTTTGCATCGTATTAAGTAAATGAACAGTTAATTAATCTGTTTTCTTGTCTACGATTTAGGAAATTGTAAATAGTATTTTAGATTAGAAAAATTTAAAAATAATCATGTCCCAAAAAAAACGTACTAACTACACATTGCTTAAATGCTTTTACATTTGTGTAATAGTAAAATTAAAAATTGCAAAGTAAATTCTTTATGCTTTTAAATAGATTTAGAAATTAAAAAAAAAAAATTGAATAGTCCAATTAAAGAGCATTATAGAAATCTAAAAACTTTACTAAAAATTTCTAATTCAAAATAAATAAATATTATTTCAAGAAAATAAACTTATTTTATTTTTAAATAAATAAAAATTAATTTTGAAAACTATTCTTAATTTTAAATAAATTAAAATGAATTAACATTTTAAAAAATAAACTTACTTTCATATCATTAATCTTTTCCTTTAGCTTATTGCAATCAGCTGATGTAACATCCTTATTAGTTTTAACTTCTTGGTCTAATTTTTCAAGTCTGTCTAACAAGGATTCAAGTTGTTCAGAAACAGATTGGGATTGTTCAAATGCCTTGTTAAGTTTAGCACAATGTGCACAACATTTTGATTCAAGGTCTTTTTGCTTTTGAGCTATATCATCTAAAATTAGAAAATGCAATAATAATTTTTAGTCATTTACTGACAATACATTAAATAAAAAAAATATTTTTGTTCAAGATAAATTAAATTTAAAAAATTTTATACGTACTTTATTAATTAGGTAAAAAATTTGTGGTAGCCTATTTAAAAATTAGTAATTCCCTTTTTTAATTGCATTAAGTTTTTTATTAGTTTTGACATTTATTTACCATTAAGCTCTTTAATTTCCTTTTCATTATGTTTATAAGTCCAAACATTAACAGAATTATTAATCAGATCATCTGCTGATGAATTTAATTCTTTAATTTTCTTGTTTGAGTCTGCAAGTTCTTCTTTAATATTTTCTGCAACCTTCAAATGCTCCTAAAAAAAATTAAAATTAAAAAAATATAAAGTAAAAATTTAACAATATAAATTTCTCACCTTTAAAAACAACTAACCAAAATTATTTCTAAATTTCATATTTTTAAAATTTTTTTATAAATTTTTTTTTTTTAAATATAAATTTTTAAACTAGATAATTAATCAAGTAATAACACTTGATTCGATAATTAATTAAATGTATGTATAATTTAAATTTTTAGAGCAACATTATTAGTAATTTAAGTTTTATGTTACTTGCTATTTTAATTTTTTTCAGCAATTTGTTGATTTAATTTGTTGTACCTGTATTGCATTTGGTTCAACAGGAATATGTTGATTCAACATTGAATCAACACGACTATCCAAGTCGTTTAACAAAGTTGTCAGCTCGTTGAGATTTTCGTCGTATTTTTCTGATAATTCTTCGTGATCTTTTAACTAAAGAAAAATAAATTTCATAAAAAAATTAATTGTGTTTTAATTATTTTAAAAATAAGTAATTAATTATAAAAAACTATGAAATCTAATATGCATAGTGGACAAAGGTAAAAATACTTAAAATATAAGTCATTTTTTTGCAACAAATTTAATTTAGTGGTAAACTTTTTTAACAACAAACGTTTTATTTTTAACATAAATTTCAAAGTAACATTCCAAAAGTACAAAATTTTTGCACTTAATGAGACAAAAAATGTAAAATATTTAAAAAAAAATAAAAGTACAATGTTGATTTCAAAATATAAATATTCTTGCAACAAACCGAATTTTCAGGAGAACTTTTTGATAATGATTCAACGTAAACAGGAATATGTAACCCTTTTGTTAAAAACTTCATTTTCAATCTTCCTTCGTTAATTAACTCATTTTGCGTGTCTTCATTACTTAAATCTAACGAACCACTGTCTTTTTTATCTAGTTTATTTTTTGGAAAATTATCGGTTTCTGGACACATTTGTGTGCCCATGTCTGATACGTAAGTATAAACATAATCCTGTTGATTTTGATTTTCCTGCGACGTCGACATGTCGAAATCTGCGTTGAATTGCAATTCAACATCTTGAGGATCAATTTCTTCATTATTTTCTGATTCTTGATATTTTTCAGCAGTGCTTTGAAGTCCATTTTCTTGGACTTTAGGAGTTTTGTTTTCATCATTGATTGAATTTTCAATTTTTTGAGGGTCTTGATCGTCATGAAATACATTGTCGTTTTCATTGTTGATTCCATTGTTATTTTCAGTCGTAGGATTCTCTCTTTTTCTGTGAGCATCTTCGATTTGTTTAATGTGTTTTTCCTTCACTTTGCAACATTTATTTCCCATTTTTAATCAGTTAAAATATATATTTCAAATTAAATCAATTAAAATTAGACCAAAATCCTATACTGTATAGTATATTATATAAGATATATCTATTATAAGAACGACTAAATACCTTGTTAGATATATATAATATAAAGTCTAACTCTATTTTCTGAAGTGAGATAAAGAAATAAAAGTAGAGTGCGACTTTGGAAAATAATTAGCACCTTTTAACTGTCAACTAAGAAAAAATCCTAATTATTATTTATTCTGTTGTTTTTTTAACGCGGTATTTATCTATTGTAGACTTTCACTTTAATCTAAAGTCGTAAAAACTTAAGTTAAAAGCCTAGGGGCACCGTATATCGAATATATATTTATAGTCATAACACACAAAAATTTACTATCTAAACAACGAATTTAAAATACGGGCTAATTAAATTTAAAATATTAGACGATATGGTCTTCCTATGCGTAATGCATCTATACATTAACCCTCATGGTAAGGCCCATCCTATAAGTTGTTAATTATAGTAATGATAAAGATCATATATATATAATAACAGCGTATTCAATAACATTCTTACATTACTATTACTATAAATAACCACTCGACAGCGAAAAAAATGATAGCTAACTTTACGAATGATATAATCCGTTCAGAGTAATCCCAGTGGAGCACAATATTACTGTTACCATTACTATCATTATCGATTGACTAAACAAACAAAGAGAAACGGGTTCTAGGGTAGGACTGTCTGTTTTTTGCGAGAAACCGGGGGAAAAAGGGTGACATTGAACGTGAAAAGTAAGTACGATATCCTTGCAGCACTTTCCAAAAGACGACACGCACTGCTGAAAAATGTTGTACAATCCAAAACAAGGCGCGCGCGTATTTTGGCAACGAAGACAATACATAGAAAACAAGCGTCTATGGCTAAGTGCTTAGCCCGATAAATCATTTTAGAAACATTTATTTAAAGTAAAACTTAATCTTAGTATAGATTGTAGATAGTTGATTTTTTGATTTTAGAACTTAATTTTAGTGTTTTGTTCTATTTATAACCGTAGCAATCTATTTAGGACTGTTTTAAAATAAAAGTTGAAAGGCAAAAATGTGTTAAAATATTTGCATGTCGCTCAGCAACAATATTGCATACAAAACAACGCAATAACATAGCTCTACTTTTTACCACAATTACTCAACAAAAACCACTTAAAGAGGTTGTCATGTAAAATATGGTGCATTTTAAAAAAACATGACACTAAAAACACAGCAAAAAATATTTTGTACCAAAAATACATTTTATACATAACAAAACACATGAAAAAAAATAAATATTGACACATCGGCTTTTTTTACGAAAACGCAGCTTAAACCGAATACGATGTCAAGTGAAACTTGTCACCGATTTTTCATAATATTAAGCAATGCTTAATTCCACTTGGCCGACTTCAAAGCCCCGTTTCTAACTTGCTGACTGACTAGAAACACAAGAAACCCGCCTTTTTACAATTGTTTTGAATATATTTGACACCTACACCGCAAACGAAGCCTACACAATTTTTTATAAGCAAAATAACACGAAATTTTTAGAATTGCATGGATCGCTATATGTTGTGCAGATTAATAATTTCTTTAGCGCCATCTAGGTAGCAAAAAATAATACAGTGCAAGCAGCAAAATGAGCTAATACAATAATTACAATATATATATATACATATGCACAGGACTATAATAAGAGCATATTATGGTTATTCTATTGTCGTTGTTGACTTGTGGTAAATTGCAACACCAATTTTTTTGAACACAGCAAATTTGTTGACGATTTCAAATCTTAAAAATCAAGTGACAATGACGTCATCAATTGTGTTGTTATCAAATCAAGAGTGAAAGTGCGCGCGGCTGCTTGGCGATAAAAATGACCCAAAAGAATCGTTACCCTCGAAACTACCCCGTCTTGAACCCCTTTGGCTTCCAGTGGGGGTCTCAGCTAAAAAAAAACAAAAAAATTAATAAAAAAATAATAAAATTTTATTACAAAATATTGACTAAATCGTTACCGCGAGACGATGCTAGAGAGCTGTTCATTGACGTGTAAGCAGACGACGCCTGTATTGTCACTCCACCCGCCATTCTTACACTACGTTCCAGGCGTGGTAAAGCCTCAAGCATGCGCAGTCCAGTAACCGGATCGAGAACTGATTTCTCCAATGCATCCGGATATGAAATCTGCATTGTGTAATTATAATAGGATTAAATAAGCTTGTAGTTGTATTAAAGGGTTTATTTTTTAAATTTTGTCATGTGATTTGCATTTTAAATCAAGCAGAGAAAGTCGATTAAAAAATATTTAAAACTAAATTAAAAATTTATTTAAATACTGTGGTACTACTAAAAAAGGTTAAGTATATGTAGTGGTAAAAACAATTGCTACACCACACATGAGGTCGTGGGTTCAATTCCCACTGATCTCATGCTGTATGAACCCCTGCTGAGCCAGCACTTAATCAGCAGTAAAATTATCGGACAATTATAATCTATAATATCCCAAACTGTCACAGTCAACTCGAGACTAGGTCGAAGTAACTGATGTTACTCTATGTTTAAGTCGGGCATTCGACTTACCCACATCGAGGATAAAGATATGTACAAAAAAAAATATGGACATACTATGTTTTTTAACCCAAGGTCTTGAGTTCGATTTCCACCACTGCCTTATAACAGTAAAAATTATGTTTAATTAATTATATCATATATTAAACTTTAAAAAATAAACTCTCTACATTTAGTATATATAAAACTTAAATTTCAAGCAACAATTAATTAAAAAACTATTTTAAAATTTACCAATAAGTTTGTTTTCAAATCTACAATTGATTTCGAATATCTTCTAATATCAAGTAATCTGTCTGAAGTTCTTTTATCAATCCAACCATTAGCTAATGCTTGTTCAGATGACACTCTTTCACCATTTTGTGGATCAATTAAACCACCTGAATTAAAAAATTAAATTATTAAAAAATGGCTCTCTTAAGGTGATAGGTTTTTGATATTTTTATAGGATAAGGGTGTGCAATTTGGGACGTGTCTAAGCTATCCGTAAACGCCGGGCTCAAGGGCAAATAGTGTCGCATTGGTGCGGCTTGAACCCGAAACCTTTCGGCTCGTAGTCCGGCGCCATAACCGATGCACCACACTACCGGACAGACTACATAATATGTCATTATTATCATCATCTATATAAAATGAAGCGAAATGAATGATATTGTGTGTATACCAATTCATAGGCAAACAAACCAATAAAACTGCCGTTTGTGGTGCACAGGTAAATTACCATGGGCAAAGCTTAGTTGCGACTATATAACGGCAATTAAGATGTCAATAGGACGGAATATCGAATAGTTTTTAATAATTTTATGTTGAAAAAAAAAGAATTTTATTCATTGCTTGATAATTTTAGAAGGGAAAAAAGAAAATTAATTGATATGTGCATATACAAAAATTATCGTTATTCAAAATAATATTCATTAAAAATACAAGTAAAAACTTTTTATTTTTACCTGTTACATATTGTATCTCCAACAACCTTGTCCCAACTTCATAATAACACAACCCTGCCTTCATTCCCTCACCAAGAGACATTTTTCTACCAGATCTTCTGTCTTTAAATCCATGAAAAGCTTTGTCAGCATTTTCAAGACGCTTCGCCAGACGGCGATCAATTATGCCAGTAGATAAAGCTTCATTCACGGTAAGTCGTTTCGTGGGGTTAGTTGGGTTAATTATACCCCCAGTCGCAGCCTGGGTAAAAAAAATCAAAAAAATTTTATATTAAAAAAAAACAGTTTAGTGAAACTTTATATATACATTCTAATTTTACACATTTTTACCATAAATACTAAAAATTTTTAAAAAACATAAGGTCACCTGAGCTTCTAGTAGTCTCTGAGCAGTCGTGCCATCGCACAGTCGCCTTTTTTCAGCCTCGGTAACTGTAACATACTCATCTTTCTTAACATCTAGTATACCACCAATTGGAGCATAATGACCAGCTGATAATAAGAGCAAGCGAGCTGATAAGTCTTCAGCTGATACCTGGCTATCCTGTTAAAAATAAATTAAATTATTAGTTTATGGAAAAATATAAAAAATAATAAATTACATTAACAAAACAAGAATAATTTAAGTTTTAATATTATTAAGGATTTTAGGTTAAATTCAAAAATTTATTTAAAAAATGTTTTAATAACGCAAATTTATTTTTTTAACAGTGTTTGTTGGATGAAAACTTGATAACATTTAGGAACAAGAGTAATTATGCTAGGGTCCTGAGTTTGATTCCCACTGCTTGCATGTTATTTTAATGCCAAACCAAAAAACACATATTATTACCAGACAAAGAGATTATTAATATCAAAAACTATCAAATGCAACTTAAAAACTAAATTTTAATTTTAAATTCAACCCTTTAAGGGGTTATAGGCCTTCCCACATTAAGGATAAATATACAAAACACACATTACATTATACTTAAAAATATTTTTTTGTAAATTAAAAAATTTCCCTAATTTATTGATGACATCATACTTACATCATTTCGATCGTTCTTGAACACAGTATCGTTCATCGACTCAGTCCTAACTCTTGAGTTCTCTTTGGTGCTGGAGGAAGATGGCGATTTTCCAGAGGTTAACTCACTTTCCTCTGTCCAATCTCCCTCTTGTTCCATTAATTGTTTCGCTGTTGCTTTGTCGATCAAACCTAAAAAAATTCATTCAAATTTTATTTTTTGTTGAGCGATAAAAACAAACCAAAAATTGGTTGACAAGCTCAAGTAATATTTAGTACTTCAAAAGCAATAATTATGACAATATAAATACTATTTTCATAATATTGTTAAATTATTTTACATTTCAAGGTACATTTTTTTAAATGTTAAATCCCTGAATGCAACAGGATCACAAAAAATATTGGCTTAGCCAATTTCAACTGCACCTTTTTAAGGACCGAAAAATTGTATATATAAATCCAATTTTTTACGCTTTGGTATGGAAAGATAATGTTTACTGTACAATTATTTGTGCAAATTATGCAACTTGTCTTTAAAGAAATAATTTTACACTAAGTCTTGTTGTTAAATTTACCTTTTTTGTAAGCATCTTTAATTGACAGTTCAACTCCAGAGTCAGGGTCAACAATAATCACTTTTCTTGATCTCTGCGTTTTCCTTTTTTTGTTTCGTCTCTCACTTGCTTCGTGCCTGGACGAGCGCGACTTTTTCTTTTCTTTCAAAACAAGAAATACAAGGCCACTCTCAGGTTCAGTAGTACATCGATGTAGAAGGTCAAGATAGGTAAGATTCTCATTTGTGTTTGGGTCAAAGAAACCCTGTTAAAATAATTACATCATTTTAAAAAAAAGTTATCCAAAATAAATTAATTTTTAAAGGTTGTCCACATTTGGCAGTAGTTAAAATTATAAAATTCCTATAGTATAACACAGCTATTAGTATAATAGTGGTATGAACAGTTATGGTATTGGGTTATAAGCAACAAGAATTCAAGTTTGAGCTGCGCCAATGCCACATTATTCGCCCTTGACCCTATCAATTATGGATAAAAACAACACAGAAATCCAAAACTGAAGATTCTAGGTTCAAATCTCACAACTAGCATTTTAAAGAGGACCATAGTAAAATATTACCAAAATTAAAAATAACTTAGCTCAACAATGCTAAAAAAAAATCTTTAATATAATTTAATTTTTTGTAATAAACGTAATTTTTTTAATACCTTTGTATCATCTCCTGGGTCAGTTAAAATTCCAAACATTTTAGTGCTAATAATTCCTCTCTTATAAGCAACTGATAAAGCAACTCTATGGTTGACGTTTGGATCAATTAAACCACCAGTAGCAACCTGGGCTTCTAACAATCTAATACCCCGTGATTCAGTTACATAACCTTTCTTCATTGCCTAAATAGATTAAAATACATAGTTAAAAAAAATTTATTTAATTCTTGGTTTACATCATTTAAAAATTATATAAGCACCGAGATAAAATTAAGATTATTGTTTCTGCAAATTCATGTAATCAGTTTAATTTCTTTAAAAAAGTAAATAAACGACAATATAGCTTGACTTTAGGAATTCCAGTTTAAGCCTAATTTTTACACTCTTATTAATTTATTTTTTAAATTGTCATATTAAAATCGCAATATATTGGTTGCTTAAAGTGATTTATCATTCACTAAGAACAACCATATTTTAATTTCAAAGGACTACTTGTAGAACTGTCTACTAGGCTCCATTATATATAGATTTAGCTTAATGCCTGTTTAAAAGTTAATTACCAGAAGGACTTAGGACAAATATCACCACCAATTTTATAATAGGACATACTAATTACTTTCCATTTAAGCTGTGTATTAAAAAAATTTAAAAAAAGATCATAAATTTTATTTTTCAAAATTTAAATTACCTGAAATAGGGAAATAGTTTTCGTAGTGATTGGATCTCTATAACCAGTCACAGCCCTCTGTGCTCTTTCCAATGCATCTGACTGGGTTGAATCAATCAAACCAAGTTTTAGAGCATCAGTTACTGTGTAACGATGACCAGTTTTAGGGTCAATTATACAACCAGTTGCAGCTTGTGCTTCCAATAACTCAAGACCTAAAAAAACAAAAAATTTGAAATAATTTAAAAGGAAAAAAGTTTTTTTTAATTTAAAATTGAAGAATTTTTGTTAAATAGTAAATTTTTTTATGTTTATTTTTAAAGCAATTTTTAATCTTGAAGAATAAATAAAAATTGTTTTAAATCATTTTTTTAAATTTAAGTAATCATTGAAAAAAGTTGAAAAAAAAAAAATTATTATATATATTTTAAGAAAAATTTTTAATTTTTTTAATTAATTTTATTTTTTTTACCTGTTCCACGTTTAATAATCCCAGATTGAATACATTCCAAAATTGTTCGTTTTTCGCCAGTTTTTTCCACTAAGATTCCAGCAATAGGTTGTTCTCCCACCAAGTATTGTCTTAAAGATGCAGCAACTTCCTCCTCTGAAATCTTACCCTCTTCCAGGGCACAAACTGTCTCTTCTGTGATAATTCCCGCATCAAGGAGATGAACAATAGAAGCTCGTCTAAAGAAAATTAAAAAAATAACAAAATTAAAAAGAATTTTTGAACTTGGACTAAGTGAGGTGCTTAGAATAAAAAATAATATTTTACTATCTGAACTAAGTTCGACTCCCACTAAGTTCGACTCCCCACTAAGTTCGACACAAGTAATATTAACTATTTTTAGAAAAATTCATTAAATATCGCAAAAAAAATTTAATTTAATATTTATTTAAAAATAATTTATATTTAGTTGTACCTGTTTAATGTGGTATCAAAATAAATATCTTTTCTGTGTTTTTTAGTTGTAGTTTTTGTTGTAATAATTGTAGTAGTCGTGGTAGTTGTCTAAATGATAAAAAAAATATAAAAAATATACAAAAAAGTATAAACCTATAAAAACAATAACAACATTTTTTTTAGGAATTCTAAAACAAATAAAAAAAATTTAAGAAATGTTGACCATTTCAATTTTAAAAAAAGACAGATGAAATACTTACTGTTGATGTAAAGGGTAACAATCTGACGCCAGAATTACAATTACAAGCTTCAAATAATTCATTGTAAGTCTGCATTTCACCACTACTTGGATTTTTAAATTGAACACCCTCATTCGATAACTTCAACATTTCCTCAGTAATTAAACCTGTTTTAATTCCTTCTTCTTTACTACATCTGGTCATATTCTGTAAAAAAAAATTGAAGTTTTAAATATAAAGAGGTGTACAAAATATTAAAAAAATAATATCTATATAGTTATATATATTTACATTCAACGGGTCTTATTGGATAATGTCTAATTTTTAGTTTTTTAAAATAAGGAATAACTGCCGTCCGTGGTGCATGGGTAAATTACTACCAAGCATATATTATTTGGGACAAAATTATAACAGTTAAAAGTATACCATAGGGTCAAGAAAAATTATTATAAAAAAAATATTTAACAGCTTTACAAAAAAAAAATTTACATATACAGAGACCAAAAACTAATATCTTACAATTTTACCAACTGAAAACGAACTTACAATTGGGTTTACAATTCCACCAGTTGCAAGTTGGCAGTTAATGATGAAAGCAACATTTTCTTTGGACAACTTTCCGTTTATGTAATTTTCAACAAAGAAACTTTTACCTGGTTTCATCTTATCCCCAGTATCACTAAAATAAATAAACAGTGTTAAAAATAGGAAAAAATAAAATCGTTTTTTTTGGTGTCAAAAAATAATATATTTTTGTCATTATCTATGGTCTTGAGTTTAATTCCCGCCGCTTTAAACATTTGATTTTTAATTCAAGTGTTACAAATATTTTTTTCAACCCAAAATTATATATTTAATAATTTGCTTAAAAAATATTAAATTAGTTTATATTTAGATTGTAGAGCCTTTAGTTAGCCAATTTATAGTAAAACTTATTTGAAACAACAACCAAGTCTGTATTATTAGGCAACTAAATGATATAGTAACTTATTTATAAACGGTATTATAAACCAACCCATAAATTGCTGTCTCTAATTTTTGCAGTTTTTTGATTTGTTTTCTTTCAATAAAACCTGACATGTAAGCATCTTGTACATTCAATCTTTCCCCACTCTTAGGGTTCACCATTTTACCAGTGGCAACCTAGAAAAAATTAAAATATTGTAAAAAAATATATGTTTAAAATAAATTCCAAAATTTTTTTTTTTTTTATTTACCTGTGCTTTTAAATATAGCATAGCATCATCAGACCCAATTAATTTTCTCCTGTAAGCCTCTTGGAAAGAAAGTTTTTCTCCAGTATTACTTAACAACAGACCAGAGATGGGTTGTAAGGAAACATCAACGCTTACTTCTACTGGGATGTTGATAACTTCTTTATCTTTTGCCTATAAAAAAAAATTAAAAATTGGTAAAAATATTGAAATAATAAATTTAGAAAAAGGGTAAATTTATAGACTTAATATAATAACAAATAATTTTTTTTTTTGGTAAGATCTTTTTACGTATAAACTTAAAATATAAAAATTAATAAATAACTCAAAATGAAATTTTTAAAAATAAAATTTAAATTTAAAATTTCTTTCATTTATTATGAAATTACCAACTTTATTTTTAAACTAAAAATTCATTTTAAAAAATAATTAATTAAATTACCTCAGTTGATTTTCTTGCTGATCGTGATCGCTTTTTCTTTGTTTTAAGAATCAAAAATCTTAAGTTGTGAGGTCCCATGATTTCACATCTAAGAAAAAATACAGAAAAATTTAACTACCAAACATTTAAAAATATATTAATATATATACAGCGTACCAAAATATTAGCTTTTGTAAAAATATTTAACAAGAAAAATTGTTTTACCTTTGCATTAAATCCAGATAAGATAAATTTTCTTGTGTGTTGGGGTCAAAAAATCCTTTCGTGTCATCAGAAGGATCTTCTAGAATGTCGTTCATTCGCTCGTCAAACAAACCACGTTTGTAAGCAACTGATATGTCAACCTAAATTTAAAAGTAAAATTAAATTTAAAATTTGTTTTGGAATACTCTTTTTTAACACCATTTATAATTTGTTTTGTTTTAGTTAGCTTATCAAATTTCAAAATTGATACCATTCAAAAAAATAACCTAAATTTTAGACTTCAACATCGAGGTAAAATCAGTTACCCCTACCCAGTATTGAGTGCATTTGTCAGTTCAGAATATTACAGATTTAAATTGCTAAATAATTAAGATGTTAATTAAGTGTTGTGTTAGCAGGTGTTTATATTAGTTATAGTGCCTTACTCAAAGGTGCTACAGCAAAAAAGCAGTGGGGTTTAAACTTAAGACCTTATGAAGTAAAGCCAAAGGTTTCAACCATTACATTTTTAATCACTATGTTAGCATTTAACATCTTGACATTAACACTTACTCTGTGATGTGCTCTGGGATCAATAAGCCCTCCTGTGGCAATTTGTGCTTCAAGAAGTCGTATTCCACGAGATTCTACCACCAGACCTTTTCTCATGGCTTCAAACAAAGATAATATTTTGTCTGTGCTTGGTGATTTGTATCCTCTTACCGCTCGCTCTGCTCTTTCAAGTGTGTCAACATGCATTTTGTCAATTAAGCCTAAAAAAGAAATTTATAAAAAATAAAATTTTACAAAAAAAAAAATTTTTAAATAAAATTTCAATTTTCCTTTTTTACAAAACTGAGTAAGTGAAGGTCACTTTTTTTAATCAAAAATACTCAAACAATTTCGGTAAATTTCTTTTCTATTTAAGATTAAATTTTTTAAACAAAAAATCCTAATTTATGTTATTTTTTCTTAATTAAGTAGCTCTTTTGTAAAACTTCTTCAAAAAAATTAAATTTAGCAAGTTTGTTTTTACCTGATGAGTATGCAGCTTTAACTGACATCTTTTTACCAGAAGCAGGATCGACGACATTGCCTGTCGCGGCTTGTGCCTCCAATAATTCGATAGCAGTGCCACGTTTTATGATACCCTTATGTGCCGCGGCAGCAATAGAAATCATCTCACCTGGAAAATTTATAAAAAATGGTTTTAATTCCACACCATTTTTAGTACCAAAACACCATTTTAAAGTTAAAAAGTATCAAACAACCACTTTAATTTAGAAAAGAACCAGAGTTGCCAAATTGAATTTAAAAGTACCAAACAACTAATCCAAATTATAAAAAAAAAAACAGAAAATTCAAATTTAAAATATACTAAAAACACCATTTTAAATTTAAAAAGTACTAAAACACCATTTTAGAATTAAAAAAGACCGGAACACCATTTTTACTCTTTAAACTTACCAGTTTCTTCAACCACCACTCCACAAATTGGTTCCTCGCCACCAAACAAATATTGTTTGAGTTGTTGTTCAAGGTCAGACTCACTTAAAACACCAGATTCAAGGTCACGAACTTGGGCCTCAGTTACAAGTCCTGCATCGTAAATATCTTCAAGTTTTGCCTCACGATGGTAAGCAGTTGTGAAACTAAAAACAAAAAACAAATTAAAATTTTTGTACTATTTTTTTACCCATAAAATTTGGTTAAAAATAGGTTAAAGGGGCGATTAATATTTCGCAAATTAAACTATAATGTATAATATATTTTAAAATTAATAAATTTCTGTAATTCCAAAAGCATTTTAAGTATCGTAAACTAGTAAAAATTTTCTTTGAAATTTTCTTTGTATACAATCAGTGTTAAAGCTAGAGTAGTAATTATAAAATTCTAAATATTTTCGATTGAAAGGCTTAATCAGCAACGTAACAAAAAATAATGTTATGTTGGACCTAATTTTCTATTAGACTTTTTTTTACTTTAACACAATATTTACTGTCTGTTTTTCCTTATAAAAAATCATTAGACTTACGTAATATCAGATCTGTTTCTTTGTTTGTTGAATTTATAATTAGGATCCTGACTTCTCAACAACTCAGTAATGTTGATATTCTTACGAGTGAGTACCAGGAATAATAAGTTGGTCTTCTCATCGCGTCGACATTTAGCAATCAAGTCAAGATACGTAAGATTTTTCTGAAAATGAAATATAATAAATAATAAAAGTTGTGCCAAGCTAAAAGTGCATATACTCTGATTTATTTTTTAGCATTTTTAAAGGCATGTAATTATCCAAATACCACAATTTAAATTCGATTAAATCTTATCAAAATTTGATTTGGTATAAAACCAAAATGTTATAAAAATTATTGAGAATTACAAAGTTTTTGCAATTTTTATTAAATTAACAAGTTATTTAAAGGTATTTTTAATTAAGATGCATGTTAAGAGTATCAGAAAATCTTTTTAAATTTATTTTAACAAAAATGTTTTTAAATTACCTGCGTGTTAGGGTCAAAAAATCCTTTAGTGTCATCAGAAGGATCTTCCAATATTTCATTCATTCTTTCGTCAAATAAACCACGTTTGTATGCAACCGAGATCGGGACTCTATGGTTAGCCCTGGGGTCAATTAAACCCCCGGTTGCAATTTGGGCCTCAAGTAATCTAAAAAAATAAAAATTTAGTGTAAAATTTAATAAAATTTAACTGATAGACTATCAATAAAAACTTTACAAAAGTGTGAATTAAATTTTCATTAAAAATGTTTAAAAATAAGTTAATTTTTTTAGAATAACTTTGTTTTAAAATCCTTTTCAAAACCATTATTAATTTTAAACATCTCTTACCTAATACCATGGCTTTCTACAATGTAACCCTTCTTCATACACTCATACAAGGACAAATAATGGTTGTTTACAGGGTCCTTAAACCCAGTGACAGCCTTCTCAGCTCGCTGCAATGCATCTTCGTATCTAGGATCCACTACACCACTTTGAACAGCTTCAGCTACACTCATATGCTCTGCTGTGTGAGGGTTTATCATGTTACCAGTTGCTGCTTGGGCTTCAAGCAACACAAGTCTGAAAAATCAAAATTAAAGTAAGTAAAAAAATATTAGTGAAGATTTTTTTTTAAATAAAGAAATAATAAATAAACATGAATAAATATTAAGGAACTTTTAACTAAAAATTTCTAATACAAAAGCTTAGTAAACAATATATATAATATAGAGTAACCAATTTATAAACCTTCAAAAAAAAGAAAAACTGCGATTTGTGGTTCGCGAGTAAATTATTATCAATTTTTAATTAATAATTGCCCTTGATAATTTACCCGCACATCACAAATGGCAGTTTTATTTTGTAGGAATGTAAATTGGATATAATCATCCACTAAGCCTCATTTTTATAGATAGTAAGCAACATGGTATTATAAAGGAAATTATTTTAATGATTTTATCATTAAAACCTACCCAGTGCCAGTTTTAATAAGTCCATGTTTCATTGCAGTATCAATAGAAACTTTCATATCATTTGCCTTCTCTATTATAAGACCAGCTATTGGCTCTGTGCCTTTCAAGTACACTTGAAGGTCATTTTCAACCTAAAAATAATAAACACTAGAAATACAATTTTAATATACATAAGTGTATTTTTTCGAATTTTTGTAGTGTAAGCTGAAAAATGTATTTTAGAGCAAAAATTGAATATTTTTTAAAAATTGTTTATACTAATTATTGCTGGTTAAATTTGTTGAATTTATACAAGTTTTAAACATAAATAAATTAACTGCTACAAAAATGATAAAAACCATCTAAATATTTAGCAAATTGAATAATATATTTGCAATTTATTTATAAGTAATATAGAAAATGATTAAAATTAATATTAATAAAATATTTTTTTTCTTACCTCTTCCTCATTAATTATTCCCATCTCCAATTTATTTGCCATATCCTCAGTTATAATTCCTGCATTATACAAGTCATGTAGACTCGCTTTTCGTTTCAAATACGAATTAAATTTAATATCATGCAAATTCCTTTTGGTAGTGGTAGTTATAATTTCAGTGGTGGTAGTAATAATAGCATCACGTTCCTAAAATATTAAAGTTTCTTTATGTTATGTGATTAAAAGGTGGGGTGTATTGGTTAATTTATTTAAATTTTCTTAGATTTTTCTGAGCTTTGCCGGCCAAATTTGAGCTAAGCTGACACACGAAATAGTGAAGTGAAAACTAAATAGCTGACTGGCTACTTTCCTAATGCAAAACTAATATTATTGCTCAAATGTCAAATGGCTTTGGGTAATACTTCGTCAAGCTTAACAATAGCACTGTGTGGCTTTGTGTGGGTGTATGTATGTGAAGGTCAAATATTAAAATTTTAATTTCGATTAATTTTAACATTCAACGGCTTGACAGCTTTGTAAACTGAACAAACAATCAATTTTAATGACAAGTCAACAAAAAGAAATCATTAATTTTAACCAATAAGATGTTAACAGACCAGTAGGAGAGCAAATAGAAAAAAATCAACTACTGCCATTTGCAAACAAACAAAAAATGAAAATACGTTTTACCGATTACCCAACCATTAAAAATAATAAATCAAAAAAAAATTTCTACCGGTGAGCGCTTGCGACAATATTTATTTTCCTATTGTAGACAAAGCAAGAAAGGTAGTTCTATAACTAATTAGTTACATAAAAAATTACAAATTTATTTTAATTATGTTTTTTATCCAATTACAATGAATTAATGTAAATGTAACCCTGATTTATTTGTGATAAAATTGATTTCAAAATGTTTTTTTTAAGTTAATTTAACAGTGCTCACTACAAATTGATTATTAGCAGTTTCAAAAGTAAACAAAATGTTAATAAAACGCGAAAAACAAAATTATAGCAAAAGAAAGGTGGGAAGAAGAATTACAAAAAAGAAAAAAAATCAGTTGTGCTTAGATTTGCCTATTTTAAATGACAGAAAACTGCAAAGCCATTGAATGCTAAAAAAAGGAGGAAAAACTTGATTTTAAGTAAGTAGCTATAGGCTACAAGGTATAGGAATATGTGTAAAATTTTATGACATGCCCAGTGTCTAGGTGTTAATGTGCAATTATTGCTGGGTTAATATAGCTAACAATTAGAATATACTGTGTATAATATAGACCGTATGAGCATGCTGTATAAGTAAGTTTTAAAGCATAGTGTAACTCTAAATTACTTTTTACTCTTTCTTAAGATATATATTGCCCATGCATGATGATATTTCTTATTTAGGTAGCTTTGTCTTATCTATATTGCATAGTTGACTGTAAAAGTGACCTAATACTACTGCAGTGAAATCTAATAAGCTTTATTGATGTGCATTAAATGGTAAACCCATGCAGCTTATAATAATAATATTAGCAAGGCTCGATGCGCAAAATACACAAGCAAAAGTCGAAAAAAAAAAGTTTTTACCAATTAAAATTATTTTATTTAAAAAAAAAAATTGTTAAGAAATGCAAGAGAAAATGTGCTACTCACCCTTGGAAGTTTCTAAAGCAATTTTATCCATGCCCTGTTTTGGTCGAAGTCCATTCCAAAATCGAGGATAAAACTCACAGCAATGAGCGACAAATGCAAAACCCATTGTTTCAACGCAAGCCTCACTAATTTTTTTGTTTTGTTAGTAATGAAAGCACGCATACCACCAGCGACGGAATAAAAACAAGCATCGCAAATAAATAACACTACCGAGTTAAACACCGCCGCGCAAATAACCGGAATATTCTAATTTTTTCGCGCCGAGTGTCAATATAAGTCGAAAAAACGAAAATAAAATACACAGTCACAAAAATCAGTAAATTTCTAAACTTCATAATAAAATACATTTTGTAAAATTCAAAACAAAAAATCATAACTGTCTAAAAATATCTTCAAAATCCAAAAATAGCTTGTTTTTTTTGTCCACAATGCATATATTTAAGTTTTTTTTTAGTTTAATTTTAAATTGAGCACTAACCTCTTTCTCCTTGGCGTTCTTGAAATCCACTTTGTAGCAATCCACTTTTTCGTCCAACAAATTTTTGAGGTTGTCATAGCGACGTGTGATGGTGATCACCTAGATTTAATGCATTAAAAAAATTAAAAATATTTCTAAAATTTCAATGTGAATAAAAATAATTTTAAACTTCTTAAAAAAAGTCTTCTGAGTTTTTTAAAAACTATTTTTCGATTTATTAAAAAATTTTCAGCATAAAAAATTCCCACCAAAAAAAATTTTACCTCATATTCAACAATTTTCATCCTCCTTGTTGCTCTTTCGTCCGCTTCTTCTTGAGTTGGTTTTAGGGAGGAGTCTGCTCCCTCGGGAAGAGGGGCATCATACTTAAGAGCAACTTCATCGTACTTTCTCGCAGCATCATCAAACTCGGTAGTGAGCTCATTAAGTTGCTCCAAAGAAGGATATTGCTCTTCTAGCTCCTTGTTCAAGGCCTGAAAAAACAAAAAACATTTAAAAAAAATTAAAAGATATATATAAAAAAAAATTTAAAAAGTATAAAAAAGTAAATAAAAAATATTAAAAAAATTTGATAAAAAAAATAAAAACATGAAAAAAATAAAAAAATAAATAATAAATATGAAAAAAAATCAATAAAAAATAATTAAAAAAGATTTATTTTGTTTGAATTAAGTCTTATTTCGGAATTTAGTTAAAAAAATTTAAATATTATAGTATTGCTAAAATAATATTTAAATATTATTTTACCTCATGATCCAAGAGTTGACCTTCTAAAACCTTTGAATCAGTTGATTTTGCTTTTTCTTCATTGACCTTTGACTCAGTAGCCTCAATCCAGTCAGTTCTCTCTTTTGATTTTTCTTTCAAGGTTTTAAGTTTGTTCTCAGCAATAACAACATAGGCAAGTCTGTACAAGAAAAAATGTTAAATTAAGAATCGCTGAAGAAAAATTAAGAAAGTAATTAAATAGGGACATAGAAATGTAATCTTAGGGTTGTTTAGTAAAAGAAAAAAAATTGTTAAGAATTTTTTGTAAATTTTATTTTCAATGTAAAAACGCTGACTAAACAGCCAAAACCAAATAGTTAACTTAACAATTAATTTTGAGTAATTTAGGGTTTTCAAAATAATGAAATACAGATTAGTTCACAAAAAAATACACTACGAAAAAGTTTTACAAAGAAAAATATGTATGCAAAATTTAATCCTACCTGTCTTTAAACTGTTGCTTACAAGCATCCCATCTATCTCGTAACTTCTGTGCAGCATCCACATAATCTTTATCATCATTATCCGAACCATTCATGTTGATGATGTAAACTTGTAAGATTTGGCATCTCTTTTGCATTTCATCGAACTTGGGATCGTGCAAATATGCCTCACTGTCCATTTTCTATTAAAAAAATAATAAAAATTTTTATATTTAAAAAAGATAATTCAAAAATTAGTTTATTAACTATTGAAAGAAAACAATTTTTTTACTATATTGACTAGAAAGCTAAAAATTTTAGCATTATAAGATTAAAGGGCCTAGAGTTAAATAATATTATGTGCACATTGTGTAAATTTATAAAATATTATACAACTTTATGTAATAAGGGTTTTTATTATAATAAATAGGTTACTATGACAATCTTTTTACTTTCCAGCCAGTTATGAAAATACTAACAAACCTGTAATAGTTCTCTTTGTTTTTGAAGCCCTTCCTCATTATCAGCCATCGTACAATGATAAAGAAGTTGGCTTTCATGAGAACATACCACTCCTCTTGCCACATTCAAACTATCAACAGCTTCCTTCATTAAGTCTAACCTAAAAATTATAAATATTGGATTTAAAACTAATTAAAGTCCTTGAAAAATTAAGTTTTTAAAAGTAAATAAACCAACTAGCATAAAATAAAAAAAAATAAATGAATTTTTTTAAAATTTTTTCACAAACTTTTTCAAGTAGTCGTTGCTTAGTTGATCAACATGTTCGATTTGATGCTCAACGTGATTAATTGAGTGTTGTAACTGTTTTACAGATGGAATGTCGGTAGTAAACAAGGGTTGTGACTTCTGCTTAACATCTTCAAAAGCTTCTTTGAGCAAGTTTAAGCGAGCATCTGTGATCTAAAATATTAAAACATTTTTTTTAATATGGTTTTGCAAAAATATTTATTTATTGTTATTTACAATTTTTGTGATAAAAAAAATTACTCTTTACAACTGGATGCTTTATTTGTAAAATTTACTAAAAAAAAACAGTTAAAAAATTAAAAATTTTCCAATGCTAAAAATTTATTAAATTTTACCCCAAAAAATTTGCCAAAATTATTACAAAAAAATAAATATGTTGAATGTAATGTAGTAAGATATTGCAAATAAATATTTTTATAGTTGTAAAAATTGTAATAATATAAATATTAAATTTACCTGTTGTTGTGCCACAGCCTTGTTAATACTTTCCATCTCAGGTGGCATTGAGATTGCAATTCGAGCCTCAATCGTGTGTTTGATGTTCTCAATCTCATTCTGAAGACTTTTCAGTTCATCATCCAACAAATTTGCCTCATTGTCAATACTTGAAACTATAAAAATAGAACGGTCAGTTTATGTAATTAGAAATACTAAAAATATTTTTCAAGGGGTATATCTTAAACTTGTCTGTAAAGTTTCAATTTTAAAGTTCTATTAAATATATTTAAAAACTTTGAAATTAAGGTTTTAAATTTTAAAATTCAAGTTTGCTACCTAAAAATTAAGTTTTATAACACCAAAGTTAAATCCTAAAACTCAATTTTTAATCTTAACAACCAAGTTAAATTTTTAAACTTAAGTATTAATTTTAACACCCAAATTAAATTCTATAACTCAAGTTTAAATTTTAACACTCTAAGTAAATCTTAAAACTCGAAAAAAGTTAACTGAACTTTCATTAAAAAAGCAATACTACATGGCCAACAGGATATATAACAGCCTAAAAGTAGCAACTTACTTCTTTCAACATTTGGTAGCTGTTCAGTAAGATTAGACCAAGACAAAAACAATTTTTCTTTTACTTCATTCCACTCCCGAACAAGGTCATTACATTGTACAGTGTAAGATTGTACATCTTGGTCTTCTAAAGCATTTTCAACAGATTCGGTGCAGTTTGACAAATTTGATACAACTTCGTTGAATTTTGTATCGTCATCAGGTACTCTGTCTTTTAAGGTCTAAAAAATATAATTTGACAAAATTAGGAAAAATGACAAAAAAAATAAATACATGAAAAAAAAAATAAATGCATTAGAAATAAAACTGAAAAAATCAATTTTTCCATTTAAAATCCAAAATTTTAAGTTTTTACATAAAAACATACTTGTAATGCATCGATAGCATGCTTTAGTTGTTCAGGATCTTGTACGCCATCGTGTGTAAGCATATTGTTGGCTTTTCCGATGGTTGTTTGGTACAGTGGAATTATTGGGCGGGCCCCATTAACACTTTCAAGAACAGCATTAATACAATTTAATCTAAAAAAAATTTTAAAATATAAAAAATAATACATTATTTGAAACATTTATTTTATTCGAAACTAGCTAAAAATAAATTAAATTTAAAAATTTAAAGAAAAAATTGGCTAACTATGTTATATGCACCATTAAATTTTTGCTAAGTTTTATTAACATAGGTTCCTAGTTTAATTACCAATGCTGTTAAATCTTAGCACCCAAAAGTAAAAATATTTTACCTTTTAAGTAATACAGCAAATTATTTAGCTTTCTACATTAGTGCTTTAATAAATTCTGAACCAGTTTTAAATGGTTTAAAATAAAAAACAAAAAATTTAAAAATAAGGTCGACCCTCTTACATTAAAATTAATTTTTAAAAAAATGATTACTTACTTTACAGTGTAGGCCTCAACAACTTGACATAATTCTTTCCATCTTTGATATAAGTTAACAAGAGAAGTTTGGATCCTTGTGGAAGGTGGTATAGATGGATTCTTTTCAATAAAATCATTGCACTTGGAAACAATGTTGTCATATTCTGGACTCATGTCATTGCCAAGTTTTTCAGCAGTTGCCTAAATATGACATAAAATATTTAATAAAAAAAAAAATAAAACAAAAATATAAACCATGAAACTATATATTCTAACAAACCTTAAAAAAATTTATAAAATGTAGTAATTTTTCGAAATATAACTGAAAAATTTAATAAAGAAACACAAACTTTGACATAAAATATAAGAAAAAACATTGACATAAAAGTATAAGAAAAAACATTGACATAAAAGTATAAGAAAATATGGCAAAATAAACATAAAATATTATTTTAAAAAAATGTAACATCTGTTCTAAGGCACAAAAACACCAAAATTTGTTAAGTTTTTATACATAATAACAGCACATAAAAATTATAACTTAAATTATTTTTTTCTCAAATCTTACATGTTGTTGTTGTAGGACTCTGTGCAGAGCAGTTTGTTCATTGGGCAACATTACATCAGCTCTAACTTGTTGTGCACTCTTCATTTTATGAATCTTTGCAAGGAATTGGTCGATTTCATCCAATAATGACATGGCTTGCTTCTCATTTTCAGTTGCTAGAAAAGTAAATAGAAAAATATTAAAAATTTAAATAATTTAAAATTTACCTCTTACAATTTTATATCAATATTTCTGTAGTGGTTACGTTTATTAATAAATAATATTTATAGTTTGCATTTAACCTACTATCTATATGATGTTTATGATTTATTTTATGAAGTTTGTAATTTGTGTTTACCATATTTCTTTATGATTTTACTTTGCTACTATTTTTATATATATTCCTGAAAAACTAGCAAAAAATGCCAATATATAATGGAGCTAAATGGACAATATATATGTATGTCTAATTAATAGGCCTACAAAATAAATAAAACTGCCATTTGTGGTGCCCTGGTAAATTATTGCTGGTAAATATTAGGTAAGAGTTGCTGCCATACTATTAAAAACTTAAAATTCATAAAAATCAGGCACTTACCGGTTTCGCGGTCATTAATAGCATCAGCAACACTGCTTAATTTTTCTTTAATACTGTCTTTAACATTCTCCCATCTTTCATTAATATCTTCATAATTCTTGGTACAGTTATCCCCGTCAACATCTTCGTAACCGTTTTGTGCCGAGTCAACTTCTGTGCCACCAACGCTCAGCAATTCTTTGCCGGCTTTAACAACTTTTGCAACACCAATCTTGGTGTCATCTGCGTTTTGGTCGTTTTCAGGTATTTTCTCCAAAAGAACCTAAAAATTAAAAAAAATGAAAAATAAATTTCGTTCGAATTAATGTAAATTTTTTTTAAATTGATATTTTATCGCAGAAAAAAATTAAAATTTTGAAGAAAACTTAACAATAAATAAAAAAAATAAAAAAATATTTTTCTAAACAAATATTTGAACTAGCAAAAATAAATGCACATATTTATTTAAAAATTAAAATATTTTTATTATAAAATTTTTTAAATTTACAGCAATTTCTTGTTGGTGTTTATGGAGTTGATCAATGTCAGAATTTTCAATATTTTTTTTCAAAGTTTCCTCAAATTGCGAAGTTGAATCATCAAATACTTTCATTTGTACAACTGTGGCAAGCAGCAATTGAAGTCTAGACAAAATAATTTTATATATAAATTAAAATTTTTTTTATCAGTTGTGGTGAAAAAGCCTTTGGCTTTACTACAGGACATTCTAAGTTCAATATAATGAATACCAACTCTTACCAAGCTAAAAACCAATCACCAGGTTATTTATCAGACAACAAAATAAAGAACATTTAAAACTGTTAAGAGCAGATTGGGACTACTTTAAATGGAACAAAAGTTACACTATGTCAAGGCTATAAATTTGACATTCTTATATTTAAAAAAATTAAATACAAAAAAGATGCATGAGCCTTAATTAAAACAATGCATTACATAAAATTACAAACAATAAGCTAAACTACTGTACATGTTTGTTCAATTTGTAGAAACTGGGATTGGACCCTTGCTATGACCACATTATGAAATGTGATTTTAAAGTTACCAGCCAAATAAATAAAAATGCAGCTTGGGAGAACAGTGTTTAACTAGGATAAAAAATTTAAAGTAATTACTTTCTAGCATAAAGATCCAATAATTTCTCCAGCTCTGCCCACAAGTCGTGCATCTTCTTTTCCTCCTCTTCTACTTGCTCTGCAACATCCTTTACACTATCTGGCTTGTCATCAACTTCCCTCACCGAATTAACAAAATCTGAACACTCGGCGGCAAGGGAGTAATAGTCTGCAGACATCAAATGAACATTCTCAGTCATATCCTGAAAAAAATTTGCAAAAAAAAATTTAAATAAAATTTTCAAATTTTTTTAAATTCTGCCCGAAAAATGTAAAGTTAGTTTATATTTAAATAAAATAATATTATAATCATAAAGAATTTAAATATAAATTATTAATTTTATAAATATATTACTTACATTATGCTTAGCAATACACTTCTCCAAACTAGCTTGATCATAAGACAAAGGCATCATAATTAAAGTGTTCAATGTGTTCTCCTTTATCACTAACTGGTTGTTAAACGCTTGCACTTGACCCAGTATATCTCTACCATTCTTCTCTTGTAATTCACCTAAAAAAAATTGATTTAAATTTTTTTTGAAAATTTTATTTTAATTTTTTCTTGTAATTGTTTATTCTTAATGTGGTAGGGTCAACTTTACAGCTTAAAAATGAAGTTACTTTGGTTACCCCGTTTTAGTCTCAAATTGACATTGGCATCATTATTAATGATAACTGCCTATTACCTAATCTGCTAATTAATTTGAGCTTAGCAAAACTTTTTATCATTTTTAGTGCCTTGCTTAAAAGCAATATAATATGTGCAATAGCAGGAATCCAACCCAAGACCTTATGTTGTAAAGCTAAGTTTATTAACTAGACCAAGCCACAGCTACAGCATTAATTTACAAATTACAAAAATTTAAACAATTTTCCTCATACCTTCCTCAAACCTAGCAAGTTGTTCTTTCGCTTTCTCAAAATCGACATTCAATCTTCTCTTTACATCATCCCATCTTTTTTCCACTGCTTCTACTTCATTTTCGCATACTTCTAACTCCTTGTTGTCAGACATGTCTGACGGGTACTGACTGACCACCTCTTTTGTCGAGTCCAAATTTGTCCGCATTACTTGGAAATTGGCATCTGTGGCCTCGCAAGCATTTATTATACTCTGTTAAAAAAAAATTTTTAAATTAAAAAAGAAAAACATAAAAATGTTAAGTATATATATTCCTTGTTTTGTTAAAAAGTATATTTAAAAAGCATTTCCTTTTTCTTAGTTTTTTCTTCTCTTATACATTTAAAAGAAAACAATTTAAATATTAATTTGGAATAAATTTTTAAAACATGTTTGACGCCACAAAACCTATATTAAATTTTTTAGCAAAAACAGCTTGAATGTTTTAATACAAACAAAAAAAATTTCAAATAATAATAGTGTCTTACTAAAAATACAATGACCTATGGCAACGTTAACCTTAAAATAAAATAAAATAATGTTAATTAAAAGAAAATGAATAATGTTAAATTATAATTTACTTGTATTTTTTGGCATCTAATACGAGCCTCTTGTGAATTAGTCGGTTCATCTTCATCCAATATATTCTCGTATTTGGCAACTGTTTCCTCGCATTGATGTAGTGACTGATATGTGTGAATCAATCCTCTGATTCTGTAATACAAATTAAAATTTTAAAATTATAAATTTATTTGTAACGTTTTTATATTTTAATATTATAGGTAATTTTGTTAGATAATTAACTTTTCTATTAGGGTTTGACTTTTAGAATTTTATACTGTTTAAAGCACCTTACTTAAGAGACTAAAGTGAGGGAGCAATGAGAATCAAACCAGGGTCCCAAGTAATAGAACCAAATGTTTTTACCGCTACACCACTTTTTTAATATTTAAATAATTAGTAAAAATGAGTATAATTTTTAAACTTAAATTAAATTTCGAAATATAAATTGATCTTTTTAATGTCGTCAATTTTTTTAGCACTGCCAAATTTTTTTATTGTTTTAATGTTGTTAATTTTTATGTTTAAATGTTGCCTAAAAATTTTTTAACAAAATTACTTTTCTGTATGGATATGAGACACAAGCCATAAGTTTCCCCATCTTTCCTGAATTTGATGAAGCAAGTCTCTCAAATGAGGAAGAGTGGGAGCCACACCCGATGCTTCCTCGTTAATAAAGTTAACAACTTCAAGTTGGATGAAATCATAATCCGGTTTTAGGTCTTCCACATGACTAACAATATTCTAAAAAAAGAAATTAAATTTTGTTAAATTAAAAAAAATTAAATTCTGCTACAAAAAAAGCAAGTTAGATTAAATTAGATTTTTTTCTAAATTTTAATAATAAATAAATATTAATTTTGTAGGTAAATATTTATTTTATGCAGTTTAACTTTAAAGATATAGTTGTAAAAATTTAAAATAAAATACAAAGAACTTTAAAAGTAGTCTAAAATTAGTAAAAATGCATTGCGATTGTTAATTTTTATAAATACATTTAACAAAAAGTATTTTTTTTGTAGATTCATTCTTGCCAACAACATTAATAAATATTTTCCATATTTAAAGATTGTCATGTTTAAAGTAAAAAAAAAGCTTTAAAAATCCCTACCTGTTGGTCAGCTAACACATTTTCCAATAATTTTTGATCACTGGATAATTCTTTTTCAAGAACTTGAGATTGATCCTTTTCGAGGACTTGAATTTTTTCGTGCAAAGCTCGTAATTTGTCAAGAAGAAAACAAGTCTTTCTTTCCTCTGCCAAAGCTAAAATTAAAACATTTATTGAATAACAAAAATAGTTATAAAATATTTTCTTATACATTTTTAGTTAGCATTATTGTAATAGTGTATTTAGTCTATCATAGTCTTAACTTTGTAGACTTGAATTAAAGCCAACTTGAGACAGAATTAGCTAAAGCTAATTTAGGTCTGGTTTGAGGTTAATAAAATATCTTATGTTTAGGCTGTTAAAATAAGGTTGTTATATTAAAGATAAATAAATATATAATAGTTTACCTTTTTCTGCTTGTGGAAGTAAGGAATTAATTCTTTCAAGTCTAAAAAAATCAATTTCAGATATTAAAAAAAAATTATCAAGGGTTTAAATTCAAAACAAAATCCATGCTTTGGGTCAAAAATTAAACATTAAAAAAAAATAAAAAAAACTTTAAATCAATTTCTCTAAAAAGACCAACTTACCGTTCAGTTATAGTAATATGACAAGTGTTCCATCTCTGAATAATATTTTCCACTTTTTCATGATGAACAGAGCAGTCTGCAGCCTTAATAGGTGGGTTGACATTTTCCTTGGTCTGTGTTGCAGTATTTTGTAAAGCAACTTCTACTTGGGTTGATTGATCTTTAAGCTCAGTGTTTGTTTTAGTAAGGTTGACCAATAGCTCACTTTTGGCACTTAAATTTTGGTGAAGATTCTAACGAAAATAATTTCTTTTTTTTAAACTATAAGCAAACTTTTTTCTTTCTATTTTTTTAACTTTTTTTTTTATTTAAAAAAAAGTATTAACATTTTTTTAAAAATGAACTGGAATTTTGGTTTTGACGCAGCAAAGTTAGTGTTGTTCATAGTAAAGTGCTACAGCATGGAAGCAGTAGGAATCTAACTCAAGACCTCATTTAGTAATGCCTACTGCATGTCACTAGCCTAACTTTAAATATAATATCCTTAGTTTGCTTGAAAAAAAAAATTACCTCTAATTCATTTTGTTGTTCAAGTAATTTAGAATATTCAGTTTCGTTAACATCCTGATCATTAAGTTTATCTTCAGTGTAGATAACAACCTTGTTTGCCTCATTTGCTTGATATAAGTTCAGTTTTACTGTCTTTAATCTAGAATTAAACAAAATAATTTAAATATGCAAGTACAAAAATTTAAATATTATTTTTTTAATGGGAAAAAATTTAAAATAATAAAAAACGATTAAAATAATAAAAATATTAAAAATTTAACAAAAAATTCAACACCAAAAAATTGTTAAAATAAAAATATTAAATTTAAGTAAATTTTATTATTTTTCTGGCGAAAACAACATGTTATTAATTTAAAATACTTCGTTAAATTCCCAAAAAATTACAAAAAAATAATAAATATTAGGTTTAGTCAAATTATTGAAAATTTAAAATAAAATTAAAAAAAAATTTACAGCAAAAATTTTTTAATTAAAAAAATAAATAAAATTGTATTTTTACAAATAAAAAAAAATGAAATTATTTATTTTAAGTACTTACTTTTCCAGGTAAACATGACTTATGTTCCACGTATCATTCCACCTTTCTACAACAAGGTCAAGTTGAGAGGTCAAATGTGCAGTAGAGGTCGTGGGAGGTGAATTGTTTAACAGAGCACGAGATTCTTCACTGAGTTGGTTGTAGTGAGGTTCCAAATGTTGGAGTTGCTCAATTGAATTCTAAAATAATTTTAAAATTAAAAAATAATATAAATAAAAAAAAACACAAAATAAACAAAAAAATAAAAATTAATACAAAAATTTTTAAAAAGAATAATTTAAAATGTATTTAATGTTTATTCAAAAATTAGTAAAAAAGTTTTAAAAATATGTTTTATAAAAAACAGAATTATTTATTTATTATTATAAAACCGAGAAAAGTAAAAAAAGAAAAAAAAAAAAAAGAAAACATAATTAATAATTTAATACATCAGTCAATGACTAAAAACTAGAATAACTTTAGTAAAAAAAATAATAATTTACTAAAATTATTAAAAAAAAAATTAGAACAAATCCTACTTGGTGTTGTTCCAATAACTCTTCCACTTCTTTATCATTATCAGGTATTTGGGTTTGAATCCTCACTACTACAGTTTGGTTTACATCGTTCAGTTTTCGAAGTAAAACATTGAGACGTGAGATGTAGGTTTGGCAGTTCTCTTCGGTGTCATTTTCTACAAAAATTGGTAAAAAAAAATTAAAAAGTCAAAAATTATTGTTATGAATTTTAACCACTAAATATAAAAATTAAATTATTTTTATATTAAAATATGTGAAAAACCCAAAACAGGTTTAATTTTTACAATACAAATTAAGTTGTTTATTAGAATTTCACTAATATAGCAAAAATAAACTGTGGCCATTTAAATATTAATTCACATAAAAAAAAAAAGTTAAAAGTCTAATTTTACAAATTCCTAAAACATGGTTAAAAACTGATTTTTAATACTTACGTTTCTGTAGTTCAAGAAGCAAGTTAATTGCATGTTGACGACAAAGTTCAATGTCTTGTCTTGCTTTGTAGAGATGTTGCTTATCATCCTCGTTGGTTAAATCATCTGCTGAGTCCTCCAGACGAGCTAAATCTTGATCCAGGACTTGGATGAGATTTTCTCTCTCAGATAAGGAGAGTGCAGCAAACTGGAAAATATTTAAATTAATTTTTTTTGGAAATTTTAAATTTTTAAAATGATAAAAAAGATGTTATTACCAAATATTAATATTATTTAAATGAAAAAAATCACAAAAAGTACAACATTTAATTTAGTGTTGAACTATATTACGCTAATTTAAAAATTGAAAAAAAATTATATTAAAAAATAAACAAAACAAATGACTTGCTATTTTAAAAACTTTTAAAAATTAAAATTTTTATAGTTTTTTTTTAAAGACATAAACAAAAAAAAGACTTACACTTTCCACATCAAGTGCGAGAACATTTTTACAATTATCCTGAAATCTGAATAAGATTGCAAAAAACTTGGTTCTTGCATCACAATTATTTGCAATATTCTGTTTGTCCTCCAATGACCTGGTAAAAATTAAATCAAAAACACAATATTTATTTGGCAAATTTATCTCATCATTATGTTATATAAGCTTCAATATAGTTATAACTTATTATAAATGCATGTTTATTGTATTTTCTAAATGGCAGTACAAATAACACTACTCTTAGTATTTACAGTTTTTTACTATAAGAAAGAAGATCAGTTGTTTAAATTTATGTTAAGAGTTAAATTAAGTTAGCAATGTTCTAGTAAAGAAGTTTCAAAACATGATATATACAATAGAAAAACAGTTTTAATAAATATTTATGGTATAATTGTATTATTTTACAAGTTTTCTTAGAAAGGACTGCCTAATACCAACAATAAAGTAGTCCATACATACATGAATATCTCAAAGGCATATTAAAGTATTAACTGGGCAAAAATTAAAATCATTGAAAAATTTAGTTGACAAACCTTTGTAGTGATTCAGCAAGTTCTACATTAGCTTGGTTAGGTGGAGGAATTTGGAAAATAGCACTTGGTGCTTTTCCTGTTTGACCAATCGAGGTCTTGACCGTCCACATTTTATTATCCTCATCTTTGTCCACTAGATGGCACACTTCGCCCTTGGCAACCGATATCTAAATATTTAAAATTTAAATTTAGAAATTTAAAAAAAAAATTTCTTTAGTTTTTAGATTTTTTGATTTTCTGTTGTTTTGTTTTTACCTCTGGACTTCTGTAGCTGCACAGTGATGTAACATTCTTATCTTCAGTTTGTTCTGGTGTCAAGCAGGGTATATCTTTACTTTCTTTTATTAATTTCTCAACCACTGTTGCACAATTCTCTAGCTCATTCCTTACATTCTAAAAAAAATATTTTAAAAGATTTTATTAAATTCACATTTAAAAAAATATTTTTTACATTTTTAAACATTTACATTTAAATTTTTAACCAAGTCTGTTTATTTATTTTATTATTTTTTTTAATAATGTAATTTTAATTTTTTTTTTAATTAATTTAAGTTTTTTGGTTACACATTTTTTACGGTTAAAACTAATTAGTACCAAAATAAATTATTTTCAATGATTTTAATTATTTATTTTTTTAAATTTCATGTTTAAAAAATTCATAATTTTTAAATTAGTATCGGTATAGTTTAGCTTACTTGTAATTGTTGTGCAGCTTTATCAGCTTTTGACCCTGTAACATCATCGTCAAATGTTTTACTGATGTCATCAAGTTTTTCATCGCAATCGTGAAGGCGTGACGCGGTGTTACCGCAAACATTTGAAAACTAAAACAAACACAATTTAAAAAATGCAACAAAAAATGCTACCCAAGTAAAAAAAAAACAAATAAAATGTAGTCAAATCACTGTCAAAAAAAATATTTAAGCTGTTATCATTCTAAAAAAATCAGTATCATTATCTATATATAAAGCTTAGTGGACAATATATATACAAATATATAAATAAGTGTAATTTATACACCTCCAAAAAATAAAAAAAAATAAAAAAAAATAAAAATAAAAAAAACTGCCATTTGTGGTGTTTAAAAACAAAATTTACCTGTTCTTGTTGAGAGACATCTTTTATATGTTGTTCCAAACAGAGAGAAAGATTAAGAATTAATTCCCACTGATCTTTAAGTGCAACTAAATAAGCGTTAATAACTCCAACAGCAGGGTGACCTTCATTTTTAAGAAGTTCTCCATGATTTAATGTTGAGATTATGGCAGGTTCACGAGCTTCAATGTCACCCATTAAGTTCTGAATAAAATTTAAAAAAATTATAAACTAAAATTTTTTTTTCACTTTTTAAATTAGGTGCTAACAATTCAAAGTATAAGCGTCCGTAACTAAAATTTCACTTCAAAAAATTAAATTCATGTAAATAATATTTAAATTATGAGTACTACAATTTCAAATACCTTATAAATAATTTATTGAGTGATTTTTAAAACATTTTTTTTTATATTTTGAATTTTAATCATTTTAAAATTTTGTTCAGTTAAAAATATCAGCCATAAAAATATGAATTTATGATTTCACAAACAAAAACTTAATTGAATACACTTTAACTAAGCATTTAAAATCATGCAACCTACCATGTACTCTTGTTCTAATGCAGATGAATTTGATTCAGGGATTTGACGAGAAAATTCATTTTCCTCATGTTGGTTCATCCAAACTAGATGTGATGTCGCATTTGTAACAAATGCCAGCAATTTGTCCAGGTTGTCAGCTTTTGTGGCACTAGTGTCCTAAAAATAATTATTAATTTTATTTTTTTAAATTACTTCATAAAATTTTTTATTATTTTAAGGGTTCTTAGAAATGTTTATATATACCCTAACCCTCACTTTATAATTATATCTAGTGACATGGTAATATTACTTTATAAGTATGACATTTAATGTAAATTGTATTTGTTACATTAACTGTTCTAACATCTCTTTACTTTTTTGATCCTTAATTTTGGGGTAGCACAAACTAATTAATCAGTTTTTACACTATTTTTTCTCCATTTTTTAGTAGGAGATTTATAAATAATTCAGTTAAGCAATAACTCAAGTATAATTTATGTCTGTAAAATTTAAAGTATCTTTTTAAACTTGCCTTTAATTGTGGAACCTTGTGTTCAAGTTGTGTTAAAAGATGACAATATTCATTCAGTTCATCTTCATCTTCAAATTTGTTCTAAAAATTAAAATTAAAAAGAAATTATTTAACTTTTTTTTGTGAAAACTAAAAAACCTTTGTACTTGTGTCAATAAAAATATATAAAAATTGCAGTCAACACATACAATAAACCAATATATTTCTAAACTTTAAATTAAAAAATATTTTTTCATCAAAGTGCGAAAATTTGTTTGCAGTAAAACCAACAGTCATCACTTCAGAAACCAAACCATATTTACCATAGACATAAAACAACCACTTAATGCTACTTAAGTGCATGTGGTAAAAAAATATCACATATTTATTATCAAACACTTCTCAAAACCCTCATATTTACCTTATCATGTTGACATTTGCTAAGTTTAGGGTCAGCGTCTTTATTATTATTTTGAATGGATGAGAATTCCTTAATTTGGTCTTTAATACCGGGTAAGTCGTTACCCCACGCACAGTTGTCCACGTTTTCCTGTTGAAAGAATAAAGATTTAAATAAGGTTTTTGTTGTTTTAGGTTGGAGTTGTATTGAATGTTGAATGATAAGCATTTTTTGCTTATTTTTTTTTTTTTTTGATATTATTTTTTTAATAAATTTGTCCAATTTTTAAAAATAATATTTTAGTAAACTTTTTGAGGACTTTTTTTACTATGAAATTTTCAGAATGTTCTGTATAAAATTATAACACACTCTTTAATTTTTAATATCATTAAAAATATTTTATTAAAAAAACTATGAAATGCCATTTCAGCAATTACACTTTAAAAAAAAATAATTTCAAATAAGTTGTTGACTAACCTGTTGATTGTTCACCCATTTAATACATTCAACCAAATAAATATATTCCTGAGTTTCCTTCAACTTTGGTTTAAGCTTTGCCAGTTTTTCGAGTCTTACATTCTCAGCTGATTTTAGAGCCATGTTGTAATCTGATCGCACTGCAATCCATTTCTCGTGGAGCATAAAAACACTAAAAAATATTTGTATAGTTGTTTAGAAAAAATATTAATTTATTATAAGCAAAAATAGGTAAAATAACCATGACTAGTTTTTTTTTTAAATATATAAATTTGATTATCAAAAAATTAATTTTAATAAATATTTAATTTTTTAATCTGAATAAATATTAAAGCAATAGTTAGAAATTTAATTTAAAAAAACAGAAGCAAATACAAGTTAAGTGTTCCAAACTTAAATGAAAATAAAAATAGTAACTTTTTACATTTTAAAAATAATAAAAAATATATATTTTTAGATACTACAATTTTAAATTAAATTATTAAAAAATAATAGTATTAACCAATACACAATATAAACAGTAATACTTAGTTTTATACTTTAAAAAAGGGCTTACGTTTTATACATGTCTTCTGCTTGGTAATAATTTTCATCCTTTAGGGTTTGAACATTCTTAAAGCAACCTCTGATAACATCCTCGATCTGATCCAAGGATTCTTTGACTCTGTCAGGTAAATCCTCCTCTCCTTCATCTTTCTCAATCTAAATTTTAAAAAAGAAATTAAAAAAAAATTTTTTTTAAATTTAGATAAAAAAAAAACTTTTTTAAAAAAATTGACACAATTTTTTTTACAATAAAACATAAATAAGTTTAATAGCCTATATTATAAAGCGTTTTTTTTATAACAATAATTAACATAACAAATATATATTTAAAATAATAGAAACCCACCAATTTGATGTTTCTTTCTGCTTCCTCCAGATTTTTGTTGCACTCAGCAGCATCCTTGCTAATCTTCATCGTTATCTCATGAAGATTTTTTAACCTAACATTAAAAATTTATTAACAAAGCTTAATTATGTGCAAAACAGTTTAAAATATTTTGTATTTTTTTCTCAAATATTTGTAATTTAATTAAGATATTGTTTAACTTTGAATATAAACAGTAATTTTATGTCATTATTACCAAAATAATGAAATAACAACAACAAAACTAGTAAATGAAAAATTTAAAAAAATTTTTGTATGCAAATAACAAAGCAATAAAAAAAATGTTAATATTTTAATATTTTACTTGAGTTATATTTTTTTTTTATTTTTTTTTTTTGCAAACCTGTTAAAGCGCAAAGTGAGCTTTGCATCTCTGTCATTAACAGCTTCAATCAAATCTTCCCATGACCCCATTAATTTCTTAGGTTCGTTTCCCTCCTCTGGAGCATATTTGCCTCTCGATTCCAGACACAAACGCTCGATGTTCATGTACTTGGGGATGAGGGATCGAATATCAGCCTAGGCAATAATTTTAATTTAAAAATTTGATTTCGTAAAATATTTTTAAAATTAAAATTAATATTTTATGTTAATAAATGTTAGTTGTAGTCATCAAAAATTAACCAAAAAAAACACAGTTTCAAAATTTGTTACCTCTTTTGGTGGTACTTCTTCATTTTCAAATCTTTTCAGTTCGTTCATTAAATCAGTGACCTCAGCGGGTGACTCAGCAGATTCAATGTCGTGATGATTTTTGATGATGATGGTTTGTGTTTGAATCCATTCCAGTAAAGTCTTTGTAAGTAAACGATATTCTTCCCAGGCAAATTGCCATTCCTAAAAAAAAAGATAGTAGATTAATTATTTTTGATTTGCTACTTAAAAAAAGGATAAAAAATTATTTAAAAATCAAGTTAATAACATTGGATATTATGTCTTGTGTTACATTAGATGTTATGCTTTGTGTTATTAGGTTAGATTCTCACTGCTGTTATGTTGTTGCCTTTGAAGGTATGAAATTATACCAAGGTAAAACGCAAAAATTGAAACCCCAAATATAAATAACTTTTTAGTTTTAAACCAGCTTAGGCTTTTAGCATACTAATGTTGTTTTTGCAAGTGTTTTTACTTAATCAGCTTAATTTATAAATTTTTGTATCATCGAATCATTTACTTTGAGCAATGTCAAGTACCAAATGCTTACTCATTAAATTTAAATAAAAACCTTTAAACATTATGAATGAACTTAGTTTATCAGACACAACAAACAAAGTAAACCCAAATTTAAGATAACCAAGTTTGCAATTACAACTGAGTTTATGCATGACTCATATTTGTAAATTGCGTGGGTGCATATAAGATATTGGTTAAGTCAAGTGTATAAATAGGTAAGTGCATTCCTACCATGGTTCAAGTGCATTGCACAACAGTTATTTTATGTGGGTTATAGAATTTAAGGCTTGTTTTGTGTACTGTACTATTAGTAATTTGTTTTGCAAATAAAGTAAATGATAAATTAATGTTGTTTAGGTCCAAATTCCAGTTGCATAAAAAAGTTGAAAGAAAAAAATTTTATATACAAATTTAAAAAAACTACAATTCAGCAAAACCTAAATGTTTAAATAGAGAATCACAACTAAAATTTTAAAAATTGAACTTAGTTTTTAAATTATTTTACCTCTTCAGTGATGTTGATTGGTAATGGAGGCACTTGTGGAAATATATCGTAAAGTGATGACACGTAAGTTATTATTGATCTTTCATCAGGCTTTTCAACATCAACATCTAAAAAAACACAAATGTGAACTTTTTAAACTTTAATTATTGTAAAAAAAATTTGTTATAATGTAATTGTTAAACAAAAAAATAACTTAATAAGTGATTTTTGACGTATATAGCAATCTATATTAAAACTTATTCGAGGATATAAATATATAATAAATGTTTGTTCAATTAAAAGGCCTTTAAAATAAAATAAATGACAAAAGAATTGACTGGTACTATAGATACATTACATTATAGGTATATTATAAATTATAGTATGTTACGTTTTCACCAATTTACATTTATTGCATTTTTATTACAATTTTCAAGACTTAAAGATATATTACATTTTCACTAAACCCAAAGGCATTAAAAAACATTCTGTAAATTAAATATTAACCGAACTCTGAAGAGTCGTGTTTTATTACTGACAAGGTAAATGTTAGGCATGTCATATACATGTATGTTTAAATGTAAGATATTTTTAATTAATAAGTTGTATATGTGTATAGAGAAAATGATATATGATGATGCTTAATGTATTAAAAGATAATTAATAACAAATATTTAACCTTGAAATTGTTATTTTGAAATAAAGCATTTTTAATGTAAAAGATAATATTTTTTATTTCAAGTCACATTTTTAAAAAATTTATTCTTGCTTATTTTGTATTAAATAAAACTACCTGTTTTTATATTTGTTTTACAACTTAAATTCCAAAATTTATGTACACAAAATATTTAAATTTATTATTATTTTATACCCTCTGTGTCCAAAAGTCTTGTGACGCCGAATTCCTTATCAGCAAGAAAGAAAGCTTGATCCAAGTTAGTTTTGGCATCATTTTTCATAACTTGATTCATATCAACTACCTCTGGCCTAAAAATATATTAATTACATTGGCTTAAGCATATTTAAATCAGAAGCATTTCATACCATACAAAAAGGGCTAAATTTTTTTTATTAAGGAATTACGTTTAGTTATGATATTTTTATTTGAAAAAACAAGAAAATGTAACTTAAGTTTAAAATATTTTAATACGTATCTAATAGACCACAAAATTAGTTAATTAAATTATGCACTGCTCCATTTAAGAAATAAGGTATATATATAATTCCAGGGTACAGAAATTAAAAAAAACTATTACCCTAAAACTAAGTTTAAATAAAATACACAAAAAAATTCCTACTTGTTTCTGTGCAGAATAACGTTGAATGCTTTTCCGTCACGCCACGATGTAGTAAAGTTTCTGACTTCAACGTTTTCGTAACCATCCATATTACGTTGCGCCCATATTAGGAGGGCTTGTTTAGCTGATAAGTCTTCAGTACCTTCTAATGAAATGTCTTCAATCTAAAAATAAAATACATTTAAACAGTTTATTAATGTCAACTTTTATGTTTTTTAGTTTAATGCACAGAAATTATTATTGTCTTACTAAAAAATTTTGAAGAAAATAAAAACCCTTAAAAATTAAAAAAAAAGGTTAAAAAATGTTTTCTAAAAGGTCAAAACAAAGTACTGTTAACAGGCATATGATTTAAAAAAAGTGTTCAATATTTTTTAATTTAATAAAAATTTTTCAAAATTGTTCAGTTAAGCTAAACCTCTAATAGTTAGTCCAAATCAAATTAAACTTTCACTTTATGTTGTGATTTAATTTATTACTGTTATTTAAATACAAATAAAAAATAAAATGGGCTCTTGGATTTGATATAAAAATAAATTGGTGAATTTAACACATGTTATTTACCTGGAAATGTAGAATAATTGTCCAAATAAGACCTAGAGTCAATTTAGGATTCCCATCTGTGATGTCATCATTTCGAATGTTGACAAGTCGTAACTAAAAAAAAAAATACATATAAAAATGATAAAAAAAATTAGATTTTAATAATTTGTATAGCCTATACAGTTAATTTCCGCTTATCTTTAAAATAAAAGTAAATTTTTTTTGTGATTAGGTCATAGTCTAAAATATTTTTGTTTAAATGATTAAAGAACCCAGATTTTAATTATTTGCAAACAATTAAATTGCTTCTTATCTTTATAATGGAGGCTTAACTTTAAAAGAATATTTAGTGTGTCTTTTATAAACTCGTTCAATATTTATAATAAAAAGTTTACCTTTCTTTGTTTAAGAAAATCAAGTGCGATTTGAACATTCTGCAAACGGTGAAATCTCATTCGTCCTTTCTCTCGTGGCTAGAAATTAATTAAAATTTTTTAAATTATCTAGTAGGCCTATCTATGTTACAAAAACTTATTAAAATATTATAATAACTTTAAAAATTGGTGTAGAAAATTATAAATTAATTGGTTCACCAATGAAAATGACTGATAAAATGTTGAAATAAAAGTAAAATATTTTGTTAAATATTACCGAAAAAGCTCAAAAAAATGATAAAATTCATTGTACAATTAAATCATTTAATTATTTTTGTAAAAAAAAGCAAAATCAAAAAACTTAAAAATTAGAAATTGAATGCAATATTGTAGTAAGCAAACCAAATTATATAGCAACTACTACAAGAAGAAAAAAGTAAGAATAGAAAGTATAACAAAAGCTAAAGATTAATTTCTCACCAGTCTCATATGGGAGATATAGTTGTCTTCTCGAGGCTTGAGAAAAGAAAGAAAAGGGAGAAAAGATAAAAAACACAAAACTCATAAAAATTTAGGATTTACACTGCTTTGTTAGTATTGTGATAGAGTAAAGCATAGGATTTTGAAAAGTGTTAGTTTGTGCCAGAAAATTACACCCCCAAATCTCTCTTACAAAAAAACTGTGTGGAAAATATTACATAAAGCTACATGCATGAGTGGGTTAGAGGGTAATTGGTAAAAGCATCTCATTTTTTGTTAGTGCTCTGATTACACAAAAAAAATTCAAAATTCAATCAACACCTTAACAAATAGCATTGATGTCATTAAGGGCCGATGGTGCAAAAACAGGGTTAGATTAAATCGATTGTTAGAGGGGTGTATTTTAAACGAATTCCGCATCAGTATGTTAAGTATTCCGTTCATGTAAACTCCAAAATAAAACTTAAAAAACATTAAAATACAGGAGTTGTGTTGGGGGGGTTGGCATGCGAGGGGAAAAGAAAATTTAACATTGAATTAATGTTTTTTTTGCTATGGCTGATTCAAAAAACAACACAATAATCGACATTGAGATTCTGTTTTTCTAAGGTTGGCATGTATATAAAAGAACTAACTAAAAATCACAAAATGACCGAAGGAATATTAAAATAAGAATGTATATAAACAAAAATTAATAATGTTTATTATAAAACACAATCAAGCCAAAAAAATGATAAAAAAATGATTGCCAAAGTTTTGTAATTTTAATTAATTTTTTTTAGATTTACCAATGAGGTGCCAGATAGAACTTCCAATAAGGCAATTAAGTTATGGCCATCTCGTAGATCCTCGTACAGATTGTCAACCCTCCGATTGATCTAAACAGATAAAATACACATATGTATCTAAATTAAACCCCAAAAATCCAACCGTAACATGATTGTTAAAAATAAAAGACCAAATGTAATAAGATCACGCTGTTTTATGAGATCGAGTTTATTATGTAATGAAACCGCCTTTTACAATCAGTTCCCATATCTTTGTTTGTTTATTAAATAGAATTCTTTAGCCTACGGGAAACTTGCTTAAACCTTATATATACAGAGTGTTAATAGAACTCTATTAACACCTACGCCTTCCTTATTATATCAGCTTTTGCAATTAAAACTTTTACTAAAATTTTTTTTTAAACACACATTTTAAAAAATAGTTTGGTTATTTGTAAATAATTTTAATAAATATAAAAATATGCTTAATTTTTTTAAATTAATATGAAAAAAACAATATATATATTTATATAACTAATTTTTTTTATTTATTTTAAACAAAATTTACTTTACCTTGGCTAAATACTGGTTAATCCATTTTGTAAACGTTTTCTTTTGAACTTGGTCTCTCTGATCTAAAAAATAAATACTTTTAGCATCAAGTTAATAACATAATACCTATTTGTTTTTTGTACAAAGGCTAAAAATCTGTTTTAAGTTCAACCTCGCCCGCTAAATATTACTCCTTCAATCCCCGGAAAGTTCATCGTGGTAGCAGCGCTATTTCTTATCTTTGTAATAAGTATTAAAGTCGTATACACTATTTATCCATTACCGTTTATCACAGTCTTTAGTAAGCTTACTTATCGCTAGCCTTACGTGTAAAATACTAAACAAACTTCTCAGCTGAATAGCTACACAAAAGTTAAGGTACTTCAGTTTTTTATAGAGAGGGTGGTAAATTGTGAATTTCCTTTTTTCTTAGCTTTCTTTATTTTGACTTTTCTTAAGGATAGGATAAGCACGATTGAGCCAGCACATTCTATGTAGCCCAAGCGTTTATTGCGTATGAGAAAAAGAGAAACAGGTAAGACTTAGATGAGGCTGATTATAATTTTAGGCGCGTTTTTTTTAAACTTATCCATAGTCTACGAAATATAAGGTCATCCGTCACGCTATTTTAGTATTTAAAGATGCCGGTTGGAAATTGGTTTTCGTTCGTGAGCTTGCAAAGTAAACATGTAGGGCAAGATTTGACTTTAAAATGCTTATCGAAAACACCGGCGCTCGAAATCAAAACAACTACGAAATGCTTTTAACTATAACTTTTCAACAATATCACCTTTACTAAGATATGCTATAAAGGTAAAGGATACAATAGTGCTCACAATTTTATTATTTATGCTGCTTGATGTTTTTGGTATTTTGTGAATAATTTCTTAAACAATTGACATATGGATGACAATCGATTGTTCTTATGACGCCACAGGAGATAACACATAAATACGAGGCATAAAAATCATAAACATCGAAATTGTGTCAAAATATTCATTTCTTGTTTATTTAAAAACGCAGAATTAAAAATTATACTAATTAAAAGCATTTTAGTTTACAGAATATCAAAAAAGATCAAGTTGAATGTTTTAGAAGTGTCACAATTTAATGACTTCCGATTTTAATTACGTCATTCATTCATTTTTAATTTTGAGGTCGTATCGCATTACATATAGACAGAAAAACAAACTGGTTTGACGTTTGGGCAATAACAGCATAATGTGATTTTAAAATCTGGTATTAATATTTCATTACGATGACTAATAAACAAAATGCGAAAAATTTTAGGTATTTATCTGTTTAGGGTACTGGAAATCGTAGATGATATGTCAAAGAAAAATCAATAAAATTGAGATTTTCAATTTCAATATCAGCAGGCTTTTAAAACCCACTCGTTGTATTTATAATTTTACATACGTTAGGCTTTTTTTAATAAGTAATAACATAATTTAATTTAAATTAAGAACTACAATAAACATCAAAAAAAAGCAAAGCTGCAATTACAAAAATTTTGACGCGCCGTGTAAAAATAACTTACCAGAATACTTTATTATAATCGAGTGCATGACATCATCAGAATAACCTTTTGATCGTCCGAGTTCAAAGTTATTATTTTCACGAAACTGTGCCATTATAGCAACTGATAGGGTCGTATAATTTACTAATTACAAACACTGGTATCAATTACCATTCATCTCAATACAAAATTCGTAAACCAAATAACTAAATAGCCTAGGGGCAAAAGCACATTTAGTCAAAAATGTATTGCAAAAATGTTTTACGTTGTACGTCGTATATACTTCTCTTACTGTACAATTATGCACTAATTGGCCATATATTTGTTTTAATTTTAAAACTTTATGTATACTGGTTGTTTTTACTTTCCCTTTTCTCGCATTTGTGCATGGTATAAATGTACCTAACACATAAAATTATTGGTTACCGGTAACCTTTGCAAATGTTAAACTTTCTTAATTTTACGTCTAGCCACGTTTTACTATAACACCAACGCATTTCGTTATTTAACCCGGAAATCGTTGTTACTGAATATGGTGTATAAATATGACTCAATAACATTTTAATATTTTCCCCTTCTACTGCTACTTGTTATCGCACTTGAATATCAATTATAGAGAATGTATGTGTTATTTTATTACGTAAATTTGTCATTATTGTTACTAAACAATGTCAATTACAAACGGTTCTGTGGTAACTAACATGCACTTGTTAAACTACCTATATTACATACTAGCTACTGCTATCTGTTAACATTACTTTTAAGTTATAAAAAAGAAATTAAAAGCTGCGGTTTTCAATATGAAATTTAAAACTAAATAACTAGCAGTAGCACTGAGGTAATGTGGGTTTTACCCTTAAAACAACATAGTCTGATTCCAATACAATCTTTTAAATCTAAAACAACATGCTTTGTGGTATTAGCAATTATAACTAATCCATTTCTGGTCGACTTACTGACAAATCTGTTATTGTTTAACAAAGGCAAGTTTTAAGCCTAACAAAGCAAAGTTAACCAACACACAACACGACTTGGTATTTACAGAATGTACGCCGCAGGCTTTTAATTGCATAAACTTTGATCAGATTTCACAGTTCTTGGCTGGACAACCACGTTAACTAAACTGCATCGACCTTATGCGCGCTTGATCCTAGCTTAATAACCTGACATAGGATACTCTAGATTTCCGTACGGCTTGCTCGCAGTAAGTTTGTTTGTACAAGAAGCTGTTGTACTAGGACTACGTTTGCCTGTAGTAAATTTAACTTAAGGATCTTGTGCGCCCGCACACGCATAGTTCAGCAAACATTACTCGAATAATAAAAAGCCAAGTGGACCGTGCTTTTACCCACAAAAAAAATCGAGTTAAAGTGTTTTTAAACGCTTCAATACACAATTTAATTTTAGAGGATAATCCGTTACGAGAGGTCCGCTGTTATAAGAGCGAAAAAACGAAAAAGGTAAAAAAATATCTAAGTTGATTCTACCGACCGGTCATTTTAAACAACGCTTTTAGCAATGAAATTAAAATGACCTAAAAAACGACAAATAATGACGTATTAGTTACGTGTATAATAAGGTGCATCCGTATTTTTGTGATCAAGTTTTGAGTTCCGAAATTAGAAATAAAATCAAAGACAAAACACCTGTATCAACAACCAATGTCCCTATAAAGAAACTAAAGATAAAAGAAACTAAATTCCGCTACGTTTTCCGCAGTAAACAATCACTTACTTGTGAAATAAAAGACTAACCTTAAACAGCTGCTTAAATATACAAGTAATGACCTATTTGACTATCCCTTTCAACTTTACTATGATAGTTAATCCCATTTAAGATATGCAGTAAAGTACAAAGTAAAAGTTAATTCAGTTTTTTTTTTAAATAAGACTGAAATCTATTTGTTATTACAACCTTTCAGTTGTTATTACAGGAACCAAGAAAATTCTATTGTGTAGCAAATGCTAAAATTTTATTATTATTACAATAATAGTTAACCAAAAATATTTTTTTGTTTTATTTTGCTCAAATTTATTAAAACCCTATTCTAGTCGTTGTACCAAATAAAGAATAATAATAAAATTCTTGCAATTGCCCAATCAAATTTTGCACAAAAAATTACTCTTAAATCTCTTTGATAATTTAAAATCCATTACAACAACATTTGTAATATTTTTACACCTTATTAAAAAATACTAGTTATAAAAATAATAAATCTATTACCAAACCAAAAGCCAACAATGATTAAAATATAAATAACAAAATAATTAAAAAATTGATAACATTAAATGACGAACTGTAACGTTTATTTTCGTGGCAAATTTATTACCAGTTTAGTCATACCTAATGGTCATTGCTTCCTATTATTATTAAGGTTATGACAATAAACCAAAATTAAAATAAAGTAACTTAAGACCTCGTAATTTTATTTCCTAATAATTCTAGCGTTAGAATTACACTTGGCAGATTTTAAATTTACCTTTTCTAGCTAGCATAGCAGTATCGTATGCATCAATAGCATCTAGTTCTTCTTCAGTTAACGTTCCGTGTTCTCGATCGCTCCAATCCATATTTACTTAATTCAACTTCTTTTTACTATACAATAAGCACCCTTTGATATGTTTATGCTACTATACTTTCTTCGAAAGACCAAGTTCAATGCCTTACACCAGTGCTAAAAGTATTGCTACCAACCCGTTAATAATACAATGTATCCCTACTAAACCGAAATGATGCTAAATACTCATCTGTTGAAATAATTATATTAAATAAAATGTAAACTTCACTGAAGACTAGGCGTCTAACTTTAAAGTAAATTTCAGTCTTAAGCAACTCCTGTATTTCGCATACAACTGAACTGTTTATTGATTATGTCAAAATCGATACTAACTTGATATGGTGCTAATATAGCTAACAGGGGCAGTCTGGCAGTATATTAGGCTAACGAGTTAACCACAGAGGATCTAACCCTTCTTGTCATCCATTAATAATCATGTCGTCACGAAACATGATTGACAGACACAGCCTGCAACATAACGCTTGTTGTACCTATATGTTAAAGGGGTCACGTGACTGATGTCGAATAAGGCCTCTCTCTCATAAGGTCTACATCAATAACACTGGTCCCTAATTACATGTAATAATATTAATAGTATAATAACGCACACTGGGCGCCTGCATTAAATACCCGATAACATAAGGCTAATCCTATTCCGCTGGAGTATATTATTACTATTATAGAGTGTAAGTTATTGAAGTCATATGAAATCACTGAGCGTACTATAATATGATCCACAATTGACCACGTTCCGAGCACAATAGAATATATCTTAAGTGTAACTTCAAGCCTATTGTGATGACGTAAAATTTGTTATGATTGGTTTTATAAGTTAAAGAACTTACGAATAACTAACACAAGCCTTTAGTTTTTTTATTCCTGTTTAGCTTTACTCTGATGTTTACTAAACCTTGCTCTCAGTTAGTTTTTCTTAAACGCCTATTTTTTAGAATATTTAAATAAAACACTAAAAATTGAAATTTCTACTAACTAGCTGTAAAGGTAAACTTTTTCTTAGTTAAAATTAAGCTACTAAATGCAAATAACTGCAAATATACAAGTGATTTTGAAAAAAGATCCCATAAATATTAAAAAGAACGGAGAAATTAAATAAAGAACGGAGAAAATAAATAGAGAAAATTTTTTAAATCTTTACATAATAAATTGAATAAAACTGTAATACCTAAAAACACTTGGATCTAAATTTTAATAAAGATATAAATATTTTCTTATTAAAAAAGTAATGTAAGTCGTACAAGTTTAATACCAAAAATCCAATTGTATTCTAAGGTTCTAGCCCTAGTGTAAACTTCTATATAAATTTATAACCTGTTTAATAGTAATACTTAACCTACACAAAATATGTTTTTCAAAGCTATCGTAGAGAAAGCTATTGAATTATATTTATTCGAATTAAGCCTACGAATGATTGTATTATATAATCCCGCCAAAATTAAGAAGGAATGTCTTTTTAACTATACATTGTTATTTTTGTTATTGTTACGTCACAACCCTTACCTGTCAGGTACTCCCCCTCTGCCGGGACCAAACCGCGAACATTTTCCATTGTTTTAAAGCCGCTATCTCATTAAAGCAACCTCTCAACTTTTTTTAAACTTAACCACAAATCAACACAATTTTAACCACGTGGTCTTAGACTTTGCCTTTATCAGAACATACATGAATGCAAGCGTTTACCGAGCTAACCCCTTCACGACAACGTAACAGCTGTCATCAAGTTTTGCTCATTAAGGAGAAAGGGAAATATCGCCCGCAATTAACGACCAATATTATGTTAAATACTATAGCGAGTTCGATTTTTTAAGCTGTTTTTAGGTATGTTATTTTTTGAAGCGTGTTACATAGGCTACTAACGTTTAATACTTCTAAATATGTTCCTAATAATGGTAACTAGTTATTTTTACGTACAAGGTTAGATTAAATAAAAACATGTAAGCACCAAAAAACCTAGTAAGAACGATAAAAATAAAGAGTTTGCTCAAGAACCGTGATCTACAAGTGATCCAATAATGGTCAACGAAAAATTCCAGATTATAACGGCACATGGAAAGTCAGTTCAAGTATAAATATTTTTAATGCTGTGTTTTAGATACGACTTAAAAAAGATTTTTAATTTTTTACCTGCTACTCGCAGAATGGCGCGTTCAGCAGCCCCTACTATACACTTTTCCTGCTGATTCATAGTTCCTCCAAAATCATTTTCATTCCACTTTAAATTCGATTTAACTGGACTACCGTCTACCTCCATATGATGCTAAACACAAAAGTTGGTTTATTTATACTACAAGTAACTTGTTTTATTTTATTAGTAACTTAACACGACTCTGTACGCGCTGCCCTCATGTAAGTTACTGTTTGTTTGCATTGTTTTAAGTTTTTTACTCCTAAAGTTTAATACTCTATAAATTTTTCAACATACAACACGACATGTTTTTATAAACCACGAATAGGTTTAAGGACTATGTTTAAAATCAAGATTTAAAAAGTTATTTCAAAGTAAAATTAAAAAAGCCCGAAAAAACACCAAATTTTTAAGCGCGCTAAATTCGAATGGATTTTTAAACTGTCCTCTTTTTTCTTTTTTAATTAAAAATAAAACTTTTTTTAAATATTTTTTTTCGTTATTGTAATATGAGAATCTGAATCTATTTTATAGAATACTTTTTAATTCTTATATTCACTTAAAACGTTAGACACACATATTGTACCGCGCACCGCCTTGCCATATAGCTTACTATCTAACATAAATACTTATTTTTTGGCAGGCTTACAAAAAAACTGACTAATAAAGGTAATACGTTAAATCTACATTCTACATTCTACTTTTTGCGTATTGTTATAGCCTACAGCTCTGCTATAAAACCCAACACACAATAAACATGTGGTATTTTCGCGTTTTTTCAACGCACATAGAACACAATACGAGAGTGCTTCAAACGAGATGATATTTAATATATTGATAAAGCCCGATATCAATTTGTTAATAGTTAACGTAACGCCGGAAAAAATAATTTTATGTGCAGTGTTTAAACTAAATAGAGAGTTAGGCTAGGGCTATTAAGGGCAAACGATGACATCTAATTTTTTTATTGGGAGCTTTTATTTACAAAGCCGTAAAACGAATGCATTTACACCCGTAATTACATTTTAAGTCTAGGCAACAACATAGACAAACAAAAAATACCTAAATATTGCAATATAAATAGAACTCTATTAAACAGTGTATATTTAGGCTTGTTTAATGTAAATAGTAATGTGCGTATGCTGTAACATTATCGCCCAAAGGCGCCGAATTTGCAATAGTTTAAAGTATTAGTTTAAATATGACATTTAACAAACTGATAGCTAATAAAATATTATTGACGCTCATTAAAAATGCGTGCCTATTCCTGGGCTATAATGTAGTATTTAAGACATATTTTATATTCGATTTATTTTATACAAAAACTTTTTAAAATGTTTAAAGTAAAAAACACTGTCCTACATGAAATTCTTATTGGTTCAATTTTTGGAATTTAATTTTAGAAGAAAATTAAAAATTCAATCTTTTTTTTTTTTTTTTTTTTAAATCCAACAGCGTAATTGTAGAAAAAGCTCAACGGACTGCTATGTAAGCACACAGCTAAAGCAAAACACAATAGGCTAAACTCACACGGTGTTTAGGCAAGGCATTGTGTTATAAAAAGAGCAACCAACCCTTTAGAACTTTTAAATTACAGGTAGGCCTTTTAAAGCACAAAAACAGCACGACATCAAGTTACTTTACTTACTTCTTGAAACTTATTATAATCCTTAATACGCTTCGGCTTTTTTAAAGTAGGCTTGTTAGTTTTCTGTTGGTTTCTTGTAATATTTCGAGTACCACGAGGCAGTGGAACCATTTTACTTCGTCTGCTAGTATCTGGACGCAAAGTTTTAGGCGATGGCTGTTTTGTTGGGGTAGATGACCTGCTAGCGCGATCAGCATTTGTTTTCATTATTCTTCGTTTTTTAGTACGATCTTGCCTTTGAATTCGAGATTCTGAAGTTGAAGTTTTAGACTCTGTTTGATTATTTTTTTGTTCTGTTATCCTACGTGGTTTACGGGTTAAAGGGTTGTTTTTATTTTCAGGTAACTCAATTTTTGATGGCTGTTTTTTGATCTTTGAAACAAACTTTTTCGTTTGTTGTTTTAATATTGGAATTCTGGCGCCCTTTGTTTTAGCGTTAACAGCAAGTTTTCGATTCCCCTTTTTGTTTTCATTTTCAACGAGCGTGTCATCTTTACTCGACCTTGACTTTAGTGAGGTCACGTGGTTCGGCTTATGCAATCGGTAAGCTGTGATAGAGAAGGTCGGAATGTAGACTTTTTCTGGCAGAGTGCCGCGGAGTGGCGACATTTCTTCGACACTAGAGCGCGGGCTTAGGTCGGTAATTACCTGTTCTTCTAGAATATAAGGTTCTTGAGGCTTTTCTAAAATGGGGGAGGCTAAAGTATTGGCGTTTAAATCCAATTCCAAACTACTGTGTCTACTTCTTACATGTTTATTACCCCGAACATTATCAACTCTGCGTATCTCAGTTGATTCATAATCACTTGAACTAGGGCTACATGTATGAAAAGTCAGTTTATAGTCGTCAGTGTCGATTGCTTGTAAGGCGTTTATTGCTGATTTTGAAAAGTTGAAGCTCAAATCCTCAGAATGAGGATTCGCGACAGAGTTAGTGTCGTTTGTATCGTTCACGCAGGCTTCAAAAGTTTTCCTCATTATTCCGTCGATTTCGTTTAACAATGCCGTGTCGCCATCACTGTCAGAGCTGCATTGGCTACTTTGGAACTCAAAATAAACGGAAGACCGCTTAACAATGTCTCCAACTTCATTTTCAGACCCATAACAGTCATCTTCTGTTTCGCTAAGCTCCATTGGAACTTTTAATAAATTTTTCTAACTAATATTTGAACTGTATGGAACACACTAACACTTGATTTACTGAACTAGGCCTCGAAGTGAATTTTTATGACGCGCCCTCGCATCGATCCCTTTAAATAATTAAACGGCTGTGTGACGTAATGGGAAAAGGCGCGATGCAAGCGCACGAGACAAAAATAAGAAATAGCATAAAACAAATTTTATAGGGTGGTGTGACACAGTTACACTGCATATGTCATTAATTGAATGAACATTCGATTAAATATAAGCTACTAACATAAATGTAAGGATAAATTTGACTGCAACGGCCTATTTGTAATGGAAGAATATAATTGTCATTAAATCAATACCACTTATAATATTAAACTTAACCTTTTTTTCCAAAACACCTTCTTACAGAGTGTATAAAATGTGACAAAATGTTGGTATGTCTTAGTTTGTTGTATTATTTTAGATTTTATGTTTTTCTAAACGCGTAATAACTGGCCATGTCATGTTGCAATACCAAATGTTTAATAACTTATTGTATATTATCTTCAAATTTTTCTAGTTTACAGTTGCATAATTCGATAAAGCAACTGTCATTGGTAAAAACTTGTGAAAAATGCCAAGCAAGGGTTTTAGGTAAAAGCTTTACAAATGTATACAAAAGCTTTTAGATAATGTTTCAGATGTTAAACAAAACAATGTCCATTGTATTGAGACAATAGTCCAAACTCTAAATAAATGACCATTGTATTAGTTGTCCAGTCATTTAAGTAAAAAAAATGTTTACCTGTGCTTTCAAGGTGGACAAGAAAAACGCGCTCAAGCGCCCACTGCTGGCGTCTTCGGGAGAAAGCTGAAATTAAAGAAAGTAAATTTGATAAAAAAAAATTTAATTTTCTAATAATCATTTTATTATATGTTATAACGTGTTCTATAAGTTTTTTTTCTCATTTAGCCCTTTTAATAGCCCTTTTATACTAAAGGTAGTAAAAATGGATTAAAAAGGCAGAACGCTTGAATGTCATGTTATTTATGAGTGTAATAATATTTATTTATTGCGACGTGTTTAAATAAAAACGAGCAGCAATATAGCAACGACTTTCGTGTTAAATGAATTAAACAACTTTGATTTATGGGCTGCTAAAAATTACAGTTAAACTTGTTTTAAAAACTTTATTAAATAACTTTTAAATATTTATGTTAATTGGAGCCCACTCTAAGAGCTGTATGTTCGCCCATTTAACTAAACTACTTAATCGCTTGTTGTAAAATATTTGTGAAAAATATTTGCCCGTTATTTATCCGCCTACAGCAAACAGTATTTTTTTGTTTAAGGTTATATATTATATGTAAATTAGACTTAATAATATTTGAATTCTGTTGGGACGTGTGGTATTCTGTCATGGTATTGGAATCGGACTTAATGATTTCGGGTTCGAGCCGCACCATTGCCTTTCCATTCGGCCTTAAGTACTCTGTTTGCAAATAGCTCAAATATGTCACAACAGCACACCCTTTTTTAAGTTTAAAATAACATATAAAATCGGATTTAATTCCCAGTGAGTGTTACTCATCCGTTATCACTTAGGGGGTGTAAATAAAACCTTAATGCGGTTAAGGAGGAATTTTACAAAAAATTTCTAAAATTTGCTTACTTAATATTTGAGAGTTAAGACATGCCAACAACCGGGTAATAATTTCAACAACGCTGAACTTGATTTATAGTTGATATATGTGTATTTTTAACCGATTTTCCGCTTTATTAAAACTGCTGATCAATTACTTTTTACGACAGTTAAACTAGGTAATAAAACTATAAAGATGGCGTTAATATATAATCATAATCACTAACAATAGCCAATTTATTTTAAACATTAAGAATATTAAAGAAAAATCCTAAAGGTGGATGTGCCAACTAAAGGCTAAAATACAAAAACTGCATATTAATATGGGCTGTAAAGTTGGCACTTTCAAATCGAGGACAAAGCAATAATTTAAATTTTTTTTGTAAATATTATATTTGTAATATTATAACCCTTAGAATAAGTAAATATGGTATATGTTACGACGATTACACGGTGTGAGTAATACAGGTTGTAATTTGCGGAAGGTTACATTTTAAAACATTAAGTTAGGATTAAAATAGAGATGAGTTAACGAAACGGTAAACTTACTGGAACGTCGTCCCCCATTTCCCATGGTAGTTCAACGCTTGTGCTTCGGTTTAGCTTCGTGCTTAAAATGCTATCCTGACTGTTTTGCTTTTTTTCCTCCATTTTTAAAATTATCAATCAAACCGTTTTTTGTTTACTTAACAAACATACTTCATACCTCGTTTTATGCTTAAAATTATATATCTAACCTGCTCTCAAACCTTTGTGTATAAGTAATATTACTAGATACAAATATGACTGACTGTTCATTTAAGTGTATTTAGTTTAATACTAGGACATATAATATTTCAAAACCCTGAATTACCTTGCCGCAAAAATTTGAACTTCAATACGCTGAATGACTCACGCTGTGCTATATATGACTAATAGTGCATATTATATTATAAGATCTTTAACTTACTAGAAAGTATTAGGTATACTGGTAAGGAAAAAAAGCAAATTCGACAACTTAATTCTGAGAAAATCTTGCTGGTAAACAAAATGTAATATTTAATGCATCTAAGTATAAATGTCTTTATATTTAAGTAGCTAAACATAAAGTAAATTAAGGATATTTCTGAAGAAAAATAAGCGTTAAAACTGACATTTTAACACCTGCAGTAAAACCTAAGTTTTACGTTTTTTATACTGCCGTTTGTCTAACGCTTAAACTTAGCTTGTCGTTATTGTTTTTCGAGCATGTGCGAACAAAAACGCCGCCGTCTTTCATTCGATATTAGTTAATATTTAACGCGTGATGCCAGCAGGATTAATAGGGCATGTGAGTGGCCTTTAAAACCACGGCGCTGTGATTACTGCTTGTGTACTTGAGCCTGAGCGTCGTAGAATTGTCGTTTATAAGCCGCGCATTCAATTGTTACCTCGCTTGGTTGACGTATACGCCCATTACAAACAGGGTCATAAATAATATTTTTGTTCAGTGTGTATGTTTTTGGTGTACTTGGCATTTACTTAGGCCCCCCTGTAAATGTACGCTTTAAAATAAAGAGAAAATCATGGGGTATTTACTTGTTTTTCGGCAGGTTTCTTTTTTCCTCTTTTTCGTCGTCTAGTTTTTGCGGCCGGCAACGACTTCGGTTTGTTTTTATTTAGTTCCTCAGTAAAGTATTTCTGAAAATTGATGTAAAATTGGTTATGATAATATTTATTTAATGTTAGGGTTATATTTTGAAATCGATTTTTTATTTCTGGTTTTATTTTTTCATTTATATTACAAAGAAAATGATAACCAAAAATTCTTAGAATTGATTTTGAAAAATCATAACTTTAAATTATATATTTTTTCATTTCATGCATCGTTTAACAAAGAAAATTCTAATTAACTTGTTTTTGCGTATCACGTTAAGCCATTAATTTTTTTTTTTTTTGTTCAAATGAAATATGTATTTTTAATGCAACTTAAAACAAAAGCCTTTAGAGCCATCACCCAACGTTCCCAACTTATATGACGTAAAATTTAGACCCACTACTACCATCTAGCGATCAAAATGTTCCAATTTAGAAATCAATCCACGTGTGGAAAATGTTTTTGTAAAAGTCATATTTTTTTAGAAAACAAATATTTAGTACTACAAAAAAAGAGTGAAATAGTTTGGCATATATCTAAAACTTACTCGAAATCTCTTTGTTTCAATGATCTCCAATACAGGTTCAGATGTAACTTCAGCAAAACCAAACTCTGTATTAAACAAACAACGTTACACGGTCGCACATAACGACAAGTTTAAACTGTATAAAACACCACCCTAATTTTGAATTAAAATCAGCAGCTTACTAACTTTGTAACAACACTGTCTTAGAATATATATTAGTCTTAATCGTAAAATGACATTTAAAAAAATATTTGTTATTAGTTTTTCTAGATTTTAGTCATGTACTTTACTATTTAAACACCTGTAATTTGGTTGCGTTTAACAAACTGGTAAGCCCATTCGTTTAGCGTCAGTTCTTTTGTAATTTCTTCCTTACATACCCTACAAGAAATTAAATATTGAAAAACGATTATTTTTTGATTCCACAAAAGAATGTCAACAGCAAAGTCAATCGCCTTTTAAATAAACAGTCTTTAGCTTTGAATGAATGGGGCGAATTTGCCGACTTTTTCTTAGAATTTTCGTTAAACATTCTCGCATTTAACGGCGTTTATTTAATAATAAATCATATAACCCTTTGCCGTGCAAGGACAAGTCTCGTTTACAACAAAATAAATGCATTATTATTTTAAGTAATACTAAAAATTGAAAGTTCTTGGTATACCGAATATAAATTGTCATATGTTATCTAGATTCATTCCTTGCAAAAATATGTATTTATAATATTGTTCAACCGATGATAGTTTTTAAGATGTACAAAAGTTCTGAAATAATATGCTTACCCTTCTTTCAGTTTCAGTTGCTTTTTTCTTCGGCAACAGCACAGCAATACAGTTGCTAGCAACACAGCAAAAAAAGCAACAAAATGGGGATATATTAAACACACGCTTCCAACCCAGAAACAAGAATACGGTTCTGCCATAGATTCATTTAACCAACGTGGTATTAACCATCAATGTCTTATTAACCTAAATGCAGTCTGTGAAAAAATAAGTTTCGTTATTAATAAACACATGTGTACATATATGTATGAACTATGACTAGTATAGAAACCACGCTATTATATACGCATGGCTGCATATTTTTGGAAATGTGTTTTTACCTTCTTAGTAAAAATATAAAAACTCCAATATTATATAACGAAAACTTAGGCAATTGTTGTACATTATGTGTACGTTAGTACGGCAAATTACCGGTTAAATTTACGTTGCATATTATCGTATTACTAGTTGTAGTAATCATTTCAACGCAGGTTTATTTATCAGATTTTGTTAGAGATTTATTTTATAAATTTTAACCTTCGATAACGATAAGATTCAATTTCAAAGCAACCTTGATACGAAACACCGGTGCCCAAGGCATTTGCCTTTTTTTATACTTGACCTTATAGAACATAGTAAAACACAACCTTACGTTTTTTTTAAGCAAAACCGCACATTATCAAACTTTTCAACAAAGTCAACGTGGCAGTGTTTTACACTAACCGGTTATTTTAAGCCTGAATAATGGAAATGCCATTGCCGCTCGTGCATAGCGCTTGTCATGCTATTTCAAACTCAATACCTTAACCTTAAGAAGTTCTTATCGGATAGGGGTTTAGCTTAGTAAACATTAACACAGTGTACATTGTTTGTAAGACTATGTATGGCACCTTAACAACTCAATATGGTCACTAGAGAACAAATATTATGGCGTTTAGCTTAATAAAACATGACAAATACAATATATTGAGCGTGTACTATACATACAAGAAGTATTGGATGGCAACAAAGTGTAATAGTTACAATTTTATACATAAAACCTATCGTTTAAAATCTGTTTATTTTAAATTTTATGTCGCTTGAAATATTGATTGAAGCCCTATGGTAAAAGTGTTGTATCATTTTAACTACTCCGAAACACGTGGAAACATGCGTATGTATATCACATTACACGAATCTGATTTTACTAGAAGGCACATTTCCTATACACAAGCCTATTTATCTTTGACGTCAACTAATTTACATTTCCGAAAAAAGTGCATGGCCTGAACACTCATACTATAGCAATTATAGGCTATTAAACTATGGCAACAGGCAAACCACGAACTACAATAAAGTGCACTATAAAAACACTAAGTCAGACAAAATAATTGCACATGCTTTTTACATTTACAGTGCTTACAGATATTATGATAACAATTGCTAAATAATTTATAACTAAATTCAACACAATTATTTCACTACTGTTTTGATAACAATAATCAGTTAGAACCTATAACTTTTACCTACCTTTCTGCACTGTCTGACTGTTGAAAACAAATTTTAGCACACTTTAGTTACTAAAAGGCCACTTCTAAAGATTTAAACTAGGTTTAGTTTGACTACTGCTTTCCCGTGGCTACTCGGTTAGCGAAAGACCACCATAACAAAGCTAGCATGCTTTATGTTGGTTGTCATTTGACACGCAGGCCTCGAAAAAAGCCTTTATAATATAATCTTGACTGTTTCATTGTCTTCAATTCGTAAAACCCAAGGTAAGGTTGTTTGGTTTTTGGAAATTAAGTAGGAATTTTAATGTATATTTTGTTAGATTTTTTAATCTAGAAAAGACAAAATCGCATTTTTTATTGTTTTAAATCGCATTTTTTTTATTGTAAACGAAGTAAAAATAGTAGGATATAATATGAAAATTTACATTTATAATATTAATGATTGAGGTAAGTTGTAAGAACATATAAAATATACAGATAACATTTGATAAAACATTGATTATAAAACTATGTACAAATAGATTACAATACACGTAGTTATTTTATACCTTCGGGCGTAAGAAAATGCCTTTCGTCAAATGAAATGAATATTTATGGGTAAATAATGGTAAATTAAATCACAAATTACATAACAATTATAAATTAAGACATTTTATTATCTAAAAATTGTTAAATTTGCCAAAAACAATAATGTTTTTGTTGTGTTTTTTAGCCTAGAGTGTTTTTGAATGAAAATTGCTCGAGATTTTTTTTTCTAACCCTGCGCTCGTTTGAATAAAATGCGAAGGGTCAATGCGGTTTTTAAACTAATAATAACACGTGGGTTTACACTACGCCCACGCATTGCTATCCGCAGATAAAAAATTAACTTGTAGTTTACATTCCTTAAAAAATTTAGGACCGTAAAAATAAACAAGTGAAAAAACCGTAAAAGTAACCAGAGTCAATATGCATTAATTATTGCAATATTAAAATAATAATAATAACCTATACTTAGATATAAATTAGATAGGAAATTAGGGTACGGGTATATGGTAAGGTTACTCAATAAACATTTTAAAAACCGCAAGGGTAATGGAAAATTGACGAGAACCGTAAAGTAAAAGAGTTCGCCAAAAGCGGGAATTACAAGACTTTAAAAAAAGTTATTAATTGTAGAAAATTAGGGTAAACTATATATAAACAAAATTAAGTCAGTTAACGTAGCAATAAACTCATTAAGAAATAAAACTTAAAACAATACGGTAAAGTGTTTTAACGGTCTATGTACAAAGGTGTGTTGTTTTATTGCACGTTTTTTAATGAGGTAACGCGATAAAGCATTGCAACTTTGTATGACAAAATCAGTTTTTTTGTAAAAAAGAATTTTAATTTAAATTTATATTGTATGTGAGGTAATCCAAAGCCTAATGCTTCCAATAAATTTAAAGTCGAATAACTTTTGTAACATTCTTTCCAAATTCCCATGGCCTATTAAAACAATGTTTTAAAAAAATCAATTAAGCATACTAAATAAGTTAAACCTTCCAAAATATATATGCATGTTAATTTATTGAATTTGCAGATAACAAATAACCTAGTTTTTATTTTTTGAATCATTAACTTATAATAACCACTTTTAAATATTTTTCTAAGCTTATTAATCTACGACGTATACAGGCCTATTAAAAATAAAATAATTTTTGCTACCTCGACCCAGCCTCGAGTTAATTTTGGCCATGTTAAATATTACTGCATAGCAATATGTTTACTGTACAGGTATATTGCGTCAATCTTATATTGAAAACTGTTTTGCCTGCTACGACATGGGAGCAGTGGTGATTAAACACAGGACCTTGTATTAACAACTTACCCTTTAAGAACAAGCCACACACAAAACGATATAAGTGAGATTGTCAGAATTGTGCTGATGCTGATCAGAGTTTTTAGAGTTGGGGTTAATTTACGTGGAATAAATAGAACTGTGTTGTTCTGCTTATCTACTGAGAAAGAAAAAATGCAACTTTTTGAGCATAAAGCCTACAAATTATGTTATATAAGAAAGAAATATTATTTTCCTCAAATTCATAATTTTTTCAATTTTATTAGCCTCTAAGTAATGTGTTGATTGTAATTAAAAAAGTAATTTTAAATTTTGAAGACCGGCAGCGTGGTGTAGTGGTAAAAACACTTGCTACACCACTATGAGGTCGTTTATTCGATCCCCACCGCTCTCATGCTGTTGCGCCTTTGAGTAAGGCGCTATAAACGGTATGAACTCTTGCAGAGCCAGCACTCAATCAGCAGCATAATTACCGAGAAATTATAATCTATATTATATCCTAAACTGCTAAAGGCAACATTTGACCTTACCAAAGATATATACAAAAATAAACACAGTTATCTCTGACGAGGTAATATAAATGTACTTAATAAATAATTAGTAACTGTTAGCTGACTTTGTCAAATATTCATTTACTATGTATATACATTTTTTATGTTTAAAATACATTACCAAAACATCTACATACCAACACAGGCTGGCATATCATGCGACCAAGTCGTGTTTTTTTGGCAAGTTAGATTTTCAAATCCCACCATTCTGTATCCATCCGAACAATAAAACTGCAAGGTGGCGCCCTGAAGAAACTGTTTGTCCTCATTCAGATAGGGAATACCAGGATTTTTGCACTGGGGCGAACCTTGAATAATTTTAAAATAAAAGAGCATACGATAAAAGAGCATACGTAGCAAACATTATTGCTTTTGACAACTGAAAATATTTTAAATGTCATAGAAATTTTTAACAATTTGATTTAAAATTTGGAATTCTAATACATAAGAAACGTCAACATTTAACTTACTGAATTCACAATTCGTCCCAAAATATCCAGGTTTACATTCGCACTCGTACCAGTTTATCTGTTCTGTCTCAGTACATTGTCCACCATGCTTACATGGCTGGCTCGCACATTCGTTAATGTCTTCTTGACAATCTTCGCCAGTCCAGCCTTCCATACAAGTACAACTGTAAACATAAAATATTATTAATTAATAACACATTAGATCAATTGGTGACTAAACAACATCACAGTATAACATATATAAAAGTTATACATTTTTATGTCAAGTTAAATTTGTTTTAAATAATTGCACTAAGTCTTTTTGTATTGCGATTTTCCTAAAATGTTAGCATTAGTACAATAGCCAAGCAACTTAAATTTCCATAATTATATCAATATGATTCTGTCAGGTAAAGTTACAAAACGGTCTTTAGATAATTAAAAGCCATTGTTCACCTGAATCCTGGCCAAGAGTTAGTAACATTGCAAATCTCATTTTCAAAGCAAGGCTTGGAAGCACATGCATCGTCCTCTACAATTAAACAAATACTTAAAACGTGAAATTTTATTTGAAATCTAATTAAAATCCTAAAATAACACGGGGTAATTAATTTCAGAACAAGCAACAGGATTGCTTACTTGTATCACAGTTGGTTCCAACCCAACCGTTCTTACATGTGCACTCGTACGAGCTGATGTAAGCAACACAAATTCCATTATAACCACAAGGGTCACTTCCACACTCGTCCACTTCCTCTTTGCAGTACAAACCTTAAACAACAAATCGATTTTCAAATTTAAAAGGTTATTTTTACCCAGTACTACCCAGTAGAATAACAATTCTCTTAAATTGTTTTTTGTCAACCAAATATCAAAAAAAAAATTTACACATTTGTTATAAATAGTTGCTCTTTTAATTATTAGTCGAAACATTATTACAACACGCTAAATCTATCATTCCAAGTTAAACTAAGCACTTACCTGTAAAACCAGGCTTGCAGATACAGTTATAAGAGTTTCCATCTACTTCACAAGTTGAACCTCGAGCACATTTGTTTAATGCACATGGGTCCGCATTTTTGTCTGAAAAAAATAAAAACCTTTCTTCAAAATACAACTTATAAAAAATAAAAAAGTATACTGTAAAAACAATAGCCTGTTTACAATTTAATTCAATTTAATATATTTCATTAAAAGCTTAATCAAAGCAACCAAAAAGATCTAACATTACGTACCCATTTTTTAATCTTTCCTAATCAGTTAAAAATTACAGTTAATTAAAATATGAAAATAAGAAAAACTTGCCTTTTTTACATGTTATTCCTTCAAATCCATCCAAGCACAAACAGGTGAATCCCCCACCCAACAACTGGCGACAAGTTCCTCCATTTTCGCAAGGTTCACTCTCGCATTCATCAAAATCAACATCACAATTAAAACCTGTTTTTTCATAAAAATTTGGTTTTAAACCTAGGTAATACTAAATACTAGTAAACATATTGTTATGTTATTTTTGTTAATTTATATCAAGACGACCTAAAAAAAGATTTGCTTTAAATACATAAAAACATTTCTATAAAGTATTTCTAATCATATGGTGAAATTGGCCTTGGTTGATATACTAAGTAACTTAGTAAAACATAGACACTTTAAGAGTATATTGTCTTTATTTTTGCCACTAAAATAAAGTTACATTTTTTGATTTAAACTAACCTGTATATCCACTATGACACTCGCATTTAAACTCAATCTGATTTTCATCTAAAATGCATTCTCCAAACTTGCATGGTTCTCTTCGGCATGGATCAAAATCCGCATATGCTAAAACAAAATACAACAAATTACACTGTTTCAAACGGATCTATATATATATATGTGAATGTAAATATGTATATTTTTTATGTTATTATTATAGCTTTTTTAATATTGTTTCAGCCTAAACACTGTTTTCTTGCTTAAAAAGTAAAATACAAAAGTCGCAGTCTACAAAAAACATTAAATGTTATGTAATGCTCTATCAAAATAAATTTGCATTCAAAGACAACCTTATTTTTTAATAAAAACTTATTATAAGCATATTATTGTTAAGCAAAAACACATTAAATTTATAAAATCTACTTTGATATCCAATCATTGCACCACGGAATGCATCAGATTCATCAGAATGAAATGTAAGAGTTAAAGTTGGCCCAACGCCTCTAACTATTCTTTTTTGATTATTTGCCGTTGTGTATTGGCTTTAAAACAAAACAACAAAGTTTAACAAAAGTATATTAACGTTAGGTTGAAGAAAAATTAAAAACAAAAACCTACTCGCATATCATAACGCTGCCGATAGATTCGATTGTAACGTTAATATAATCATAGCATACTGTTTCATTAGAGCCTGGACTGACCGGTCGCCTTTCCATAAATATATCCCAGAATTTAACCTAAAAATTATATTTTATATTATACTTAAAAAACATAGTGTTTAAGTACTCTTTTTTTTTAAGTACACGTTATAAAGTAAAACTTGCTATTTTTTTTTGGTTAAAGTTACCCAAATCAACAGCCTATTTTTTCGATTCTTTATTTTAAACTATTTTGATTATTTCTTTTTTATACCATTTTTAATATAAAACTTTTTGCCATTTTTAAAACAAATAGTTATTTGTTAATATTTTTATCGTTTACGTATTAATATCATTACTTACCACATATAAATCATTTGGATTAGTAGCAGTACCATTAGTTGTATTTTTATGCCAAATACAAGTCATATCGTTCGGATATTTTTGACTGAGTTGATCTTCTGACTCGGGGTAATTCGGAGTCTAGTTATTCAAAGTAAACAATTAAAATTTTAGATTTTTTTAGGCTACACAACATTACTATATTTTACTATACTACATTATTATATAAACATAAACGCCCACTTTTTAAAATTTCTACCTTAAAGAAAATACAATATACTAGTAAATAATTTTCCATTTAAATTAAAAATACTAAAATCTTCCCTTTAAAATTACCGAGTATCAATATTTAAAGAACAATTTTTAATCTATGTTTTCATCTGCTTGGTAACATTTTCACCAACTTAAATTAGTTTTTCTATAAACTATATGGCTACATACTTTTGTTCAAGCCTTAAATAGCAACATAAAGCTGTTACAGCTGTTTTAAGCTAGTGCTCCTTTAGGCAGAACTATTTCGAAGCCTTTTTTTTGTTAACGGCATAATACAATATTACTCTAAAAAATTAGTTATATTTACTATTATTAGTGCATTTAATTCATCCAAAGTACCCCCACAACCTCTATAAGTAGTATAGTCCTGCTGTCCTGAAAAATTAATTTTGATTGATAAATTTATGTTGAATATTTAAATAATCATGTTAGGTGATTTCTATAGACCTACCTAAAACACAGTATCCAATGGCAACCGCGATAAATAAAACTATGTAGAAATTTGTTTTCCTTTTTTGCATTCCTTTGCGTAAAATATTTTACATTTTGTAATCATCTAAACTAGTTTTTAAAACCAAATTATTTCATCCTAAATCGTGAAATCTTTATAAGAAGAAAAAATTAAAATTTAACTTTAAAAACGGTCAAATTGTCACATTTTAAAAACATTAAATTTTCCAATCGCTTTTTAATTGAAAGTGGTCACATTTCACCACAATTGTTAAAAAACACGCGACACACGTTTCTAAAACGCAAAAACCCTCGAAATATGACATAAGCACACTTTTATATTTCAAAAGTGGTGACCATACATATTTTTCAATAATATACAAACAACCAAAAAACAAGGCTCAAGTAGAACTGCGTTTTTTGCTGGTACAGAGTAAGCACGAACAACCTGATGCGAGTTCGGTTGTTTTTTGTTTGTGACGTCACAGTTAGCTCCGGGTCGGACTGTCCACTTAAGAAAGTTGTAAAATAATCGATCGAAAGTGTAACTATTTTGAAAATATTTTAAAACATAAAATAAATAAAAATAAAATAATATTTGAAAACAATAACTAACTGTTATCCGTCTTTATAAATAAGTCGATTACAGAATAAATATAAAAACAAATTAAATATTTAAAAAAATGTTGTAAAAAAGGTAAAAAATTAAACATATATTTATAATTTTATATTTATCGTAATTGTAACATACTTTTAAAAAAAATGATTTAAAAAATTTATATCAAAAAATTTCTTGAAAGTTTACAAATTTATACGTTATTAGGACTTTTCTATACGCTTCACCACATTAACATATATTTTATCCTTAGTTATATTAAAAAATAACTAAAAAAATCAACGAGGTAAATTTATCTAATGCCATTAAATATAAAAAATGCGAATACAAATAATTAGTTAAAATAGAAAAAAAATATTATTTAAAACAAACAAAACTAAAAAACAAAGAAAAGTATAAGCCAAAGGCGACGTTTAAAAAATAAACGCAAATGAAACCTTTTAATTTTTAAGTACTCAAATAATATAAAAAGTTATGATACATATCTTTGAACTCGCTCCAACAAAATCGGTAAATTCGCTTTAAAAAGTTTGTGGTTGCTCAGGTCGACTGGCTTAGTGTACCGCACAATAATCTGGCGAACTCGCTCGCTTATGCCCTCTGGCGGCCACTTTACATATTGCAACATAATGGGCAAGACTTGTTTTCCAAGGCTGTTGGCAACAAGAAGATCGTTCTCGCAATTCTGACAAGTAACGTATTTTGGCGTCAGGCAACCAATGACTAAGCTCGAGTGCTGGAATAAAAAATAAGAATATAAACATCAAAAAAATGTATGTTACAAACGTAAGGCTTTATGGGACGTAACTATAAGAGCCGCTTGTTTTCGTAGTTTGTGTTTTTGCAATTAATACCAAAAGATTTATTAAACAAATAAAAAACTTTTATATCATCACCAGTTAGAAAAATAGTGAATACATTTTATTATGACAATTAATCCATTTTGTTTTTTATAGATGCAGGCTAAAAGAGCTCTCATAATTGCGGTTTGTATTTTTCTACTTTAGTAATAAAAGGAAAAAAGCACCAGAAAACATTTAAAAACGCCTAAAAAACAGAATTAAGGGTTAAAAAACGTTTGTATGTTTTAACAACAACAAAAATATATCTATTTATTTAAAAAGCATAGATTTTGTCACGTGACCCACCTTCATGTTTCTGTAAATGTGACTGCGCAAATTTTCCGCCTCCGCCATGGGAGAACGACCCGATCGAATACTCATCCGCGATGTGGACGATCTTGGGGTCATTGTGACGTCAGACCAGCATGGTAAGTCGTTCTTCTCGAGGTATTCAGCGATCTCTATCACCTAAGAAGAAAGAATGTAACTGCGATTTGCGCATATTACTTTGCATAATTACGTAGTTACACTTTTATGACATTTAATTCTTGTCACATTTAAACCCTGTTATTTAGCTTTCTTCGCCTTAACTTACTTGTTGATGGGTTAAGAAACTATTTTCTGGGTTTAATTGTAATACCTCCCCCGAAATTTTATATAAATTTACTGTATATATGTCGAAAGTTTATTTATAAAGAAGTTTAGACTTAAATAAAAGAGTTTAAGGAAGTTTGAATACTAAGCCGATATTTACGTAGTCTTAAAGTTTATTGTTAGTGCATCATAGTTCTGTAAAAGTTGTTGAAGAGATGGTGTGGTCGCACATACTAAAAGAGATAGTGTGGTCTCAGAGTTTCTTTTTTAATTATGTTGGAAAATTTCCAACGTGCACCATGGTAAACTTTGCTTCAATAACACTTAGTTGACCTGTCTTTTTTGCAAGTGTTTGTAAGCGTTTTTGGCTGGTAAGCTTTTAAAATAAACAGCATACCCATATTTTGTTAAATTTTTAGATACAGCTTACCCAATTAAAAATATTTAAAAAGTAACAACTGTCCTACATAATATAGCAAAATTTTTGCTTTTCATGCCAAGTTTGTTTTCTGCAAAAAAAAAATTAAAAAAGTACAACAAACGTCTCAGGAAGAGCAAAATAAGGTTATTTCCTTATGTCTGCCAGCATATAAACTTACGACGATGACGTCGTGCGTCACGTGACTCGTGAGCGTAGGTATATTCCCTATTTACAATATTTTAACCGCAAATTCCGAAATCTCGAAAACTACTTGACCAATTTTTAAAATAATAGTATTCCCGTGCATGTTGGAAAAATTCCAACATAATTAAAAATATGCCACAACACCATCTCTTTAAGAGTATAAACTCAAATTTTTAACAGAAATGAGTAGTTGTGCAAATAATTAAGTCTACTTTCATATTTAAACTAATAATTATACTTTATCTTGTACGTCCCATTGATAACTCATAAATATCTTCGGTATAATGGAAGGACCTTCATTGAACAGAAACTGATCCTGATGAAACTTGTTTAAACAAAATGCATTTAAACTTTGAACTCCTTCTCTCATTTGCTCGACGTAAGCCTATACACGAATCAATTAAAAATATTTCAAGTTAGGCATATATGTAAAACGAACAGCTAATTGCTTGCTTACACATATATGTCTAATATTTGGGCAATAAATCAAAACTTTATAGCTCAAAATAATGACAAGGTGACAGTAGCAAATGTTTTAATTTATCTTTATCCTAATTTTTAAAAAAAAAGAATTTTAAAAGACTTAAAATATTAGTTATCCTGACTTAGGTTTGGGTTGCCTTTAAAGTTTAGAATACTTATTGCAAAAGTTTTTAGCATAATTAGCAACTTAATTACAAAAATTCAGTAAGAATCGCAACAAACCACACAGCCAGAAAATAGATTTAATTATAAAAATAAGAAAAATGCTTTATGATTAAATATGAATACCCTTAAAGTGTAAGATGTTGTTAAAAGTAATGTACCTGTTCCAACACGACGCCAGCAATATTGGTTTGAGGTTTAATGTGGTGTTCTAATATGTCCATACTTTCTGAATATAACTTCTGTTCAAAATCTATTGCCGGAAAGTCGCCTGTAAAAAGTAGAAATCTTTTAAAACAAATAAAACGTTATATAGAACTCAAAGTTTTAATAGGTAATACAATATAAATGTGTTGTTATAATAATGATATATAATCATAATAATCCCCACACCTGTAGAAAATAACAAAAATGGGTTTGAAAAAATATATCAGCATAAATTTTATAGTCACTAAACATTTTTTTTTCAATAACAATCAGGAATAACATTTTTTTTACTGTTTGGAAACGGTTGTTTTTAGGACCTGGGAGTGCTATCCGTAAACGCCTGACTCAAAGGCTAATAGTTAAGCGAATAGATAAAAAATTTGCCGTCTCTAGGTCGGGTTCTAAACTAATCTTACCTAACGCAGCCTTGACCGTGTTCTTTAAATTTCTCCAGATATTAAAAAACAGCAAAGTTACTAAAGATCGTCCACCACCTAACCAGCAAGCAAACAAAACCTCGTGAAGGACAAACGGTGACGTAGAAGCAGCTTCCGTCATCAGACAAATAGCGTGGGAACATTTAGCTAAAAAGTCGCAGTTTAGCTTGAGGAATTCTTCACGTGATTGGCCAAGCTTTTCGTGGGATAAAACCTGATTTTCAATAATAAAAATAAATTAAAAAATTATTAAATTTTTTTATTCTTTTTTTATTAGGCTTGAGTATTAATTTTCTTTTTTAACGTGATGTACATAGTTTGTACATAAAAACAAATACGTTTTTTTTTTACTTATATTAATCGGTTTTTACTTTAAACCTTTTTTTTATAATCTATAAGTCCTAAAAATTTGAATCCTTATACCTGTAAGCCTCTCCGAGAAAGATCGTTCTTTACGTTTGCAGCCAACCTGGCATCTTGCGGATCGTAAATCAAATAAACAAAGTCCGGATGATGACGTATTTGTCGACATCTCAAATGCCAACTTTCCTCTAACTTTTCTTCGCGCTTGAGAAGCTCTAAAAGTTGGGTGGAGATTTTCTTGCGAACAATTCTTGAATCAATCCCTATGTAACATTTAAATTTAAAATTTTCTTTATGTATGATATTTATATAATATATATATTATTTATATACTACTAGTATAGGTTAATTTTTTTTTACATTTCTTTACCTAAAGTCCAGTTTAAATCTTGATCTGTAGTAGAAAGTAACAGGTAGCCATCCAGTCGTTTTTCAGCGAAAGCTTGCCTAAAGCAGATTAGATTTTGAGACTTAATTTTGTACGGTCACCATGTTAAACAACACATTTAATCACACTAACGCAAATACCTTTGCAACAAAGTCAGCTGTAAAATAGTATAAGGCTTCTTAAACTTACCTTTAATTTGCATGACTTTTATTAGTGGACAAAAAGTAAATAGGTTTAGAATGTGTTTTTGGCTACCTGTAAAATTCCCTTATCTGATGAAAATATAACCATTCAATGACGTCATTGGTGCTCCATTGTATCACTCTCTTCCGTTTCCAATCATCTGCAACATCGGGATCGTTTCGTGTGGTAGGAGTAATATAAGGAGTTTTTATAGATGCAATCTGAGAAAAAAAGTTATTTATCTTTCAGGTAAAATTAAAATAATTCTTTGACTGTGGGATGTATATGCATTATAAACAAATATATTTTATATACTGCTAAAGCACAGCACTGACTTGTAGCTAATAAAAAAAATTTGAATAAAAATAAGCTCTTACCTTGTCTAATCTATCAGACAAAGCACCAACTGCGTAAGAAGCTTTTTCTTCAACTGCAAGATGGGCTAGTTCACCAGTTAGGTCAACTAACTCAGCATTTACCATTAGCAAGCTCTCTAAAAAACATAATGTATTTCAAAACTTTTTTTATGTTTTTTAAATTTCTATCTTTATAGTATAGGTAGAGGTTTAAGTAAAACCATTAAAACCTTTAAGTAAAACCATTATAAAATTAAGGTTTTCAAATATTTTGTGTTTTTTTGAATATTTCACTTGTTTATTAAAGTTACTTTCGCAAACGCACCAATTATAAATAAACTTTACTTATACATTTACGCAATGTATGTATTTCACTCCATATATAAGCTATAATATATTTGCTTATACCTGCAAACGGTTTGGCAAACTCGACTGGTTCCAATATTACACAAAATATGTGGGGTCTTTTAGATTCCTCTTGCTCGTTTACTATACGTTCAGTAATAATCTAACAAAAATATGTTTTTTAAAAATGATTAAACAAGAATTAATAAGTTGGACTGTATAAAAGTTTATGTCGTTAACAATATATAAAAAGTTGTAATTTCTAAGAAGTACATGAGGAAATATAAACATTTAAACTACATCCAAAAGCAATAAACCTTACAGACAACCAGCTAAACTAAGTTTGCAACACACACCGTACAATGTTATTACAAAGCATTGACAACGTATGCTATTTGATACAAGTAATAGGATTAGTAACCCGAGTACTTGGCCCTACCTTTCGCTCGAACGTGGTCACAGGACAGGTCATGTAACTGCTGGAAACGACAAGAATAGCAGCCCGACATTTGTTGACGTTTTCAAGGCGAACTGACAGCCAAGAAGCGTCGTTTATTGTGCCTTCATCTTTATCAAACCTTAAAAAGTTACAGCATTTAAATTTTTGACTTCTTTAAATGGTTTACTACATAAGGTTTTATTATACTTTCGTATTTCTATTGCTTTTTTATTCTTGATTAACTTACCATATGTCGTCAGAAAGATTGTTTTCTTTAACTTGCTGTATTAAGTCGACCACGAATCTTTTTTCGTTAAACGACCCGTCCGGTGAGTAAGATACATAAATACCTGATAAATAAACATTAAGTTAAAACTTAACCAGTTTATAGCACTTAAAAACAGTTCAACTAGATCCACCAATCTTAAAATGATTTTCTAAACCCTAAACCAAGCTTAGATTAGAATAGAAATATTTATATAAAATCTCTTACTTTTCTTTTGCTTTTTAGGTTTCTTTGGCTTCACAGTTTCAACCTTGCTTGCTTCTTGCTGTTCGATATTTTTCTTTTTCTCGTTTCTACAATTTGAAACAAATGAAACGATTTAAAATTCAGGGCACTTTTTATTTCAAGTGTTGCTGTTTAAATGGATTAAGGCAACAAATTGTCATTGTATTTAAATTTAACGTTTTTATTAAGCAAGTTTGATTTTAAATTTGACTAATAGCTTTATTTAAAAGCTTTTAGGTTACTTTGTTACTGGATTTTAATATACACAAGTTTACTTTAACTTGTAAACTACCTTTTACCTTTTTGACTTTGTTTTCTTCGACTTTTTAGGTGCAGCATTTTCCACGTTTTCTTTTCCAACAACAATATTGATTTCTGCTGTAGGCAGCATTTTAACTTTTACATTAGTTACTTAAACTTGTTAAAATCTTTAGATAAATCACAAATATAACTTACGCATCTAGTTTAAAATACTAGAAAAAGTTACAAGTTAGAAATAAAAGGATTTTAGGCTTGTGCCAAAATACAGGCAACAATGGAAATTATATCCCGAAGTATACGGTTGTTCTATTGTATTGAACCATATCATATAACAAGATTTAATACTGTAATCCCACAGTTGAGATAAAGCAAGAACAAGTAAATGATAGACAAGTATTTATCAATAGGTCCAGGGGTTTAAAACAATAGGCACAAAGGTGATATATTAATAAGCCACACAAAAGAATTTTTGTTGTGCTCAAAGGGGTAAAGACAACAATTTTGAAAGCATATTAATATAAACAAAGAATTCCTCTACCCGATACTGCTTTTTATGTTATGAAAACCTAATGGTTTATATTGGCCTACAAAATAATAAACTTACACTTTTATCCACTTGTTTTGGCTCTGGACGAACAATTGTAACAATATCATAACAAAAGTATCAGATATGTTGATAGTGACTTTATATTATTGTACTGATATAAAATATAATTTAATTTTTTTTAAATCCTGTTTTTTTGTTGTTATTAGAAATAAACTATGTCGCTGCTAAACAGCAAAAATAAAGTAATTTTTTATTTTATTTATTGCCTAACAATAAACATTAAAATAATACTTGTAAAATTTTGGTTTAAGTTAAGACAATTTAGGTTAATTTTGAAAGTTATTTAAAAAGAAAATTATTGTCAAGAATAAAAATAATACAATAATTTTATGGTAAGCGAGAATGCTGAAATCTAAGTGAAATCAAAAAGTAGAGGTTGTTTAATTTTTTTTTTAATTATTTTTGCGCCATTGGCAACTTTAAACCCCACAATTCACCTAAATTCATGTCCAAACCTTTCTACTAAATTTAAGTGGTGGTTAAAGTCTTTTTTACAAAAACTTAACCGGTGGCGCAAGGGAGTCAGTAAAGTGTTATTAGATAACACGGAGTGTATAATATAAGGCATAAAGAACCAAGGCTCAAGACATACACGGGTAAAATATAAGTAAAGTTTATCTTGTTTATTTAATTTGTTCGTTTTTTATTCTACCGAATAATAAAATTTAGTTTGTTAAAGATATAATACATGCGTCATTTTTCCGCCCGTTTAAAACACATTAAAACTTGTTTTTTACGCCTGATTGTTTAGCATGACGTCAACTGTCATTCAACATGTTTATTTCTATTTCTTCATGCATATGCGTAGACACTACATACCGCACTAGAAGCAGGCTACATCGCTTTTAATTTAATGTTATGCGTTACATGGTATTGAACTTGTATTTATTTTAACTATAAGTCTTATCAGTATGTAGTAAAATATTTACATGTGTTACTTAGCCAAGGGTAATTTGATTAGGCCACACGCTTAGACGCGTGTGGGAAATGTAATTCCAAAACCCTAAGGTATGTTAATTTAAATACATAATAAACATTATTCAGTTAACAGTATATGTTGAATACAAAATCTTAAGACAATGCAACTGAATTTGTAGGAAAAACTTTTTTTTTTCAGTTCAGCAACTGTTATATAAGTTTATATGTAGCCTACAATGCAGTATCTGTTTTTATTTTAGTCCTAAACCGCAGTTTACAAATATTTCAATCGCTGCTGATTTGTGTAGTCAAAAATATGGAGAAATGGTCTATATGACATTTAGCTAAATATATGTAAACAGTTCTATAATCTCTGTATTCAAAAATCATTTTTCCATATTTAAATGTATATTGAAATGTTTAATAAAGAAATATGCATTCAAGCAGAGAGCCGCAGGCCCAGAGTCGAATAAAAAGTGTAGAACTGAACATATTTAATAATATATTCAGTTGTTAAATAAAAGAAAAGGGGCAGTAAATAACAACAGTTGTAAGTTTTTTAAACTTTTATATCATATTTCATTTTTTAACCTTGATTACAAATTTACGGTTCGCGTAATTAGTTTTGCTGACTCTACATTTTTATTGCCGCAACTGAGCTAACCACCTATTAGCAAACAAGAAATGTAAAGAAATATTTCGCAACCGCCTAAAGACCACGGAACCAGATAAGGGTAACAAGTTTTAATTCAATATTGCAAATTCAAAGTTAGGTCATGCAAGTCTTCAAAAATGATATATTTCGTGATATAACCAAACAACTATATGTTACAAACTATGTGTTAGCAACATTTTTTAAGGTATGCCTGTATTTGCATACCATTTACTAAGTACACATTGTATTGATTGCCAAAAATAATGTCAAAGCTTATAAGCCTTACACATTTACCGCGTTGTAACAATTTGCTCTATAGTCAGCAAATAAAAAAACGCGCAAAAGATCGCGAATTGAAATTTACAGGAAGTATTGAAAGTCGAATGACCTATAGCTAGAAGTAGCATAAGTTATCAGTTACGTTTTCAATGAAGCTAGTGCGTTGACCCATGTTCTAACAACATTCAATACGCTATCTATTGTTCTGTTTTTTTAATTGTTTTAATACTTTGTATATTTTTTCCCCTATATTTTATAATGGACAAGGAATTTAGGTTTTGGTTAGTGTGCCATTCATTCTTTAAGCTGTGAGTCATTAAAGTTTTATAATAATCAGGAAATATGGAAAAGAGTAAACAGGAAGAATTGGAGTTATTGAATCAAACCGAATTAAATGATTCAAAACAACAAAAGGTAATTAAAAAATTAAAACCATGTTATAATGTTTGTCATTTCTTTGGAAATCTTAAAATTTTAATTTATCATATTAAACATTTTTTTTAAATTTGTGGATAAATAAAAATATAATCACATAAATTATTTAAATAAATCTTTAAATTAAGTAACAAAATATTAACTAATCGTAAATGATAAAGAATAACCACATATTTAAATATAAAAAAAACATTTAAAATACATATATTAAACTCGTTGGTACACAAATCAAAATTAACCACCAACATTTGCCCTTCGTTTTAATTGGATAACTTTACTAAAAAATGGGCGTGCTTTAATTTTAACGAAATAAGTAAGACCACGTGACGTTACTCCATTGATTTGATTTGCTAAAACCGCTGACGAATTGGGGAGTGTATGTCATTTGATATATTTAAATTTATGTCAAAGAAACTCGTAAAACAAGTTTATTACGCTATGGTTGTTTATTAATCATTATGTATCTATATTTAACCCATAAAAACATCTGACACATATATTTCTAAGATATCTATTTACAATAAATATTTTTTAAAACTTGTTTTTTAAGTTTTTGACCAACTTGGTGAACCTGTTACGTTAAGATTTCAACAATAATTAACTTATGATGTTTGTAAATCGATCTTTCAAAAATTATGATTAATAAATTGTGTATTTAAAGTTGACGTTTTCAAACAGTTAAAACACGTGATCTTTACTTATTATCAAAGCGAATAATTAACCAGGAAACTATAAAGTTTTGAAAGTGTGCAGTTAGCACAAATTTGTGGCAATTATCTTAATAAGATTTCAATAACAAAAAAAAACACAAAATGTGCATCCTTTAAAAATAACAACTTTTGTATAACAGACTCTTAATTTATTGTTATTTTCTTTTTTGGATTACTTTTTGTACTATATGTATTTAACTAACATAATCAACTTATGAGGTTTGTAAATCCATTTTCCAAAAATTTTTGATTGATAAATTGTGTTTTTAGAGTTGACATTTTTAAACAGGTAAAACACATGGTATTTACATTTTAATAAATATGTATTTAACAAGGCGAATAATCAACCAGCAAACTATAAATTCTTAAAAGTGTGCAGTTAGTTGCAGTTATCCTCATAGTGGCAGTTATCTTAATAAGATTTCAAATACGCAAAAAACATAAAAAATGTTTTATGTATTAATCATTTTTGCATAACAGACTACTTATTTTAATATTTTTCTCTATCTTTAACTACTTTTTAAACTAAACGTGTTAAATTAACATTTTTAGTATCACACAAACAAATTTTAGCGCATTTTTAAAGGATGTAAAGTTTGGAAATTTAGTTATAAAACGAAACTCTCAATTTAGGATGTAGAAATAAAAGTTTCACCAGCAAGTGGATTGACTGTCATCACAGCTGTATTGTTTGTCACCGGTGAAATGACTGGCAGTGGAGTTCTGGCCCTTCCCAAGGCTGTGAAAGATGCCGGTTGGGTAAATATAATAAAACTATATTATTAGGAATGCAAGCATATAAAAATTTACTGTGTCATTTTTGGGATAGTTTCTAACCACATCTGTAGATATAATACGCAATAAATAAATTAAGGTAGTTTTAGTAGCTTTTTAATGGCGGTTACTTTTTGTAGTATTTTACTTTTTGTAGTATTTTAACTTAAATTAATGCAATTAAGTTATCTACTTTGCATATATGTATTTAATCTTAATCAGGGTTTCTTTAACTGATTTTTAAAATGTTTTATTTTGCGGATAGGTCGGAATTTTTTTGATCTTTATGTGCGCCGGAATTTCCTCTTTTACCGGAACGGTTTTAGGAAGATGCTGGACTCTGATCCGCGAAAATGAACCAGACTCAGCAAGACATTGTCCCGATCCCTATCCCACAATTGGAATGCACGCATTTGGTAACCCAGGACGGTATGTTTGTTTATTTTATATAATGGGGCTTATTGAACAAAGATATATGTGTTATGTTTACTAAACAGATTACTTTTTTACCAAAACCGAATAGTTTTATCATTTTACCGAAATTTTTTTAAATAAAAACTAGTTTTTGTAGTGGATATAACATTTGGCAAATGTATGTACAATAAAACTACAAGGTCAAACGAATAAAACTGATACCGGAGTACGTGATTGAAATATTAAAGCTAACATGTCTGTCCCTTGGGAATAGCGCAGGCTTACATAACATTTTAATCGCTTAATGCGATCTCACATAATTAAAAACCATTTTAACATGTAATATATTTTGATTCATAGATTAAGTTATAAATTATTTAGGATTTTTTTATTTCGTGTATGTAAATAACAATTTAATAAGTTGATCTTTGTTTAGGTATATTGTAAATGCATCAGTGTACTTCACATTATATGGAGTTTGCGTGGTTCTGTTGCTTATCGCATCTGGCAATATACAAAGTCTACTTGCTCAAGTAAAAATTTCATTGTTTTTTTATTGATATTTCCTTCCAGTAAAGCGGCCTTTTTTAAAAGTATTCTTACTTTATTTAGGTAGATGTTGATATGTCATTGTGCTATTGGGTTATGATAATTGGCGGGATTTTAGCACCGTTTTGCTGGTTAAAAAGCCCCAAGGATTTCTGGTAAATATATTTTGTATTTTTAATAAAATATTGTAATAGCATACAGATTTTACGAAATAACTCTTGCACATCCTAATGTAAACAATCACAGAAGTATAAACATATTCTAATTCCATATATAAATCAATACTTTGCTAACAAAATCAATACTTCACCTTTATGCGTATATATTTCACACAACCTTATATAAACTTACCTAATAGGTAATAAAGTTATGCATCTTAATAAACAAATGTATTGTTTTTAATTATGTAGCATAACCTACCTAAAGCTACTATAAAGAAAAATGTGTCTTAATTTTGGCGCTTGGTAATTAAACAGTAACTAACATAATGATATGCAAATTTACAATTTAGGCCGATAGCTTTGGGTGCCACAGTTACAACAGTAATCGCATGTATTCTTATTGCAATCCAAGCACTGATGGATATCGAGAAGGCTCAGAACATAACTGCTCAACACAATGAAGCAATTGCAAACGGAGGTAAGCCAATTTTTTGCAACATAAACAAAATATATAAAGTCAATTGTACTAAAATAGAGGTAAAGTACTTCGTTTTTTTTAACAATACCTATTGGTCTATTATTTTATTGCCAATTGTTTTTGTTTTTCAGAGGAAGTATTGTTTGAACGAGGCTTTGAGACGTTTTTCCTAGCTTTTGGTATGATCCTATTTTGTTTTGGTGGCATGGCTGCTTTTCCAACCATCCAAGCAGATATGAGAGAGCCTGCTGACTTTCCCAAGGCTGTAGTTGTCGCCATGTGTAGTAAGTATTGCTCAGTTACTACGTGCATGTTTTAGAAATTAGGTTTATTTTAAGAGGGCGGTGGTTGGAAGTGTAAACATAGACGTTGAACTTTAACAAATAGCTAAATATTTGCTATTGTAATACGTGGTGAACTTCAAACTGTTAACGGCAAAAAAATTAAAAACAGGTGTTTTGACACACATGCGTAAGAACTTTGTGTATTGTCTAATCGAATTTAAATTTTACATCTTTATATTTTTTCTGATTGGCTAAATGCAAAAACAAACATTATTAACAACTAGAAGAATACCTAATTAACCCTAGATATTTTTAAGCAAATTTTATTTTGTTTAATTAAGGTATCATATCGATGTATATTCCAATTGGGGCAATCGGGTTTGCTGTATACGGTGACTACGTTGCTGACAATATATTCAACTCATTATCCCAGGGTGGATTACAAACAACAGCCACCATCCTTATTACAATGCATCTCGTGTTTGCTTACGTAATCATTCAAAATCCTTTAAGTCAAGTTTTTGAAATGCCGTTGAAAATACCAGATAGTACGTTACATTTGAATTAATATAACTAAATGGTTTGTAAACCAATTATAGATGATAAAAACCCAAATTGGTTCTAAAAAAGTATTTACTAATTTATCCTCTATATGATATACAATTTACAAGTGTTTTTAATTAACTTTTTGACTCAGTAGAAGAAAAGTTTAAGTTTTCCAATAAAAACTTAAGTAACAGCAGAAGAAAGCAAACCCAAGACACCATGTGGAAAGGCTATATGCTATAAATATCCAATTAATCTTTATAAACAACCTAAGGATAACAGTTATCCATTTATTTTTTAGAATTTGGAATTAAACGGGTTCTCGTACGGTCCACAATTACACTTGTGATTATTTTTACGGCTGAGAGTTGCCCACGATTCGGTCACATTCTTGCCTTGGTTGGAGGTAGTGCTGTGACATTAAACACATTTGTGTTTCCATCCTTGTTCTTCTGGAAATTTTGCAGAAAATTTGGGGACAAATGGGAAGGAGCGTAAGTCATAAAATTTAATATGATTTAATAAAGCAATTATTATATTTTTAATGCCTAAAAGAATAAAAACTTTAATAAGAAACATGGTGTAGTGGTCAGAACACTCTTAACTTTACTACATGAGGTCATTGGATCGACCTCCAATGCTTCCATGCTGTAGCACTTTCGATTAACCCGCTATAAACGATTTGAACTCCTTCTGAGCCAACACTTAATCAGCAGCGTAGTTATCGGAAAATTGTAATCTATAATATTCAAAACTGCCAAAAGCAACTCGAGGTTGGGTTGGGGTAACGGTTGTTACCCTATGTTTAGGTCGTGAAGTCGACCTTTCCAAATCAAGGATAAATATATAAAAAATATTTAAAAAAACAGAAAAACGTCCAAAATAAATGTGTTCTTTTTGAATAGCATAATGCCGACATGGGAGAAACCACTTCACATTTTAATCGTGATTATTGGAGTCGTGGGTGGAGTATCGGCAACTTATTCAGCAATCAAGGGCATAACTGACCCAGCAGCTTTCGTACCTCCATGTTATGTTAACATTACTGCTGCATCTTATATGGGTGGCGGGGGAAGCGGTGGACATTAATAATAAAGGGTAAGTTGAACCGTTTTTTATTAAATAACAATTCCTAAAAGAACTAAAAATAAATATTTTTTATTCGGAAATGGTGTGCTGTTGTAACGTGTTTAAGCTATCCGAAAACACAAGGCTTCAGGGCAAAAAGTTTGGCATTGGTGTGACTCGAATCCAAAACTTTTTAGCTCTTTTTCTATATGTCCCTTTTTATAACCGCAATACCACACTAAGAAATATCTTTTACGAAAAAAAAGAAAATTTTATCGGGTATTTTTTTGAAAAATGTTAGCCGCTAAATGGCGCAAGAGAACGCGAAAATATTTGCCTGGATCTCATTCAAAAAAATATGAACTCAGTTTGGGTAACTTTTAGCATTTTTTATAATATAAAGCTCTAATGATATTTAAATAAAGCCCTAAACATATTCGTTTAAATCTTAATTTCAAAATCTCGAATCTTAATTTCAAAAAAATGTGGTTTGGTGTTATATGGTACTACAACATATTTATATAGTCTTAAGTCGTTATTACTACCAATTCAAACAGGCTTATTACGCCATTTCAAATTGCAACATTCTTATCCAATACTTTATTTTAAATTACTAACTTCTAGTGATTAAAAAATTACGCCACTCATAACTAAAAATTCCTAAAAATAAAATTATTTTCCTACGAATGGTGTGAATATAGCACCATTAATTACGATATTGGCATTATCTTGGCAAAATGTAAGCCTTACAATAAATCACAAACTAATTAATAAAAACTACAACCGTGCTTTAATGGGATTTTAATTACTGGTGTGTATGTAGATTAATTTTAATCATAATTCCAAGATTATATTTGTCTAATTATTTAGTACGGACTACTCGGCCTATTATTAGATGCTTCAACTTTTGTGGCAATCATAAATAATTTCTGCATTTTTTTTTAGAAGAAGCACATGAATTTTTTTCTACTTTTCCTGGAAAAGCTGTTTGCATTCAATTACATAACTTCAATATTTACTTAACGTACTTTCCAATGATATTTTTAAGTTCCCAAACTGACTTGACATTATATGGTAACGTTTTTCTATCAACATTTTACATATTATATTTAGTGTATTAAACGAAGAAATTCATACTACCGCGGAACGTTTATATTGGGTATTTAAGTTTATGAAATCAATCTTTAATTAAGTAATGTATTTTTACTGCCTATAGCTGTAATTAGTTAATATGACTCACTACCTTCACTGTAATAAATACTATTAATACAAAAGTTGATTGTTGTAATTAATTTTAGAAGCACTTGTCAAATCCCAATTCGGAATGTTGTGTTGTTTATTTTTTCAAGTGTTTGTTTGTAATAATTGTTCAAAATAAGTGCTATTTAATTAATAAAAAACAAAAATATATGAGTGTTTTTCGATTGATTTCCGCCATTCTGAGAACCCTGACGTACTTGGCAAAAAATCCCGTAAATAAAACAAGGGTAGTTAGGAGATATACAATTAAACAAAATCCTGTCACAAATGGTTGATAAATCGACCCAAAACTGCATCCGACGTCAGAGCTTCCCGTAGACAGAAACGAAATGTAGAAAAAGATTAATGACTTCGTTTGTATCACGACGCAGAAAAAAAAATAATAACCAATATATTCCTTCGTTGTAAAATGCTACTTTAAAACAGACAGGACATATTTTGATTACGGTACCATCACGTTATTTTGCATAAAGCAGTTTGTGATTAGTTTGATTAAGACAGAAGGGGGTCGTGATATTAGTAATACAGCTAATTGACATGTAAAAACATAAATATTTTACCTAATTATATGTCTATATTAATAATACCGTCTGACTAGATAGTGTTTTTATTATTTTTTTTTAATTTCCTGACGCTTTTTTTAAAAGTTTTTTTGTTTATTTTGGATATCTGTCTGACAAGTTGTTGTCAAAAAGTGAAAGAATAATAGCTTTGAATATTTATTTGACATTTCTAAATAGATTAAATTTAAATAAAATCCATTTTAAATAATTTATAGGAATAAAATTCACAAAATAAAGTTTGTATTTCGTTGTCTTGTCATTGCAATAAAATAAGTTTTATGTAGATATTAAATTGGAAACAATAGTTATAAGCGCCAGTCAAACGATACTTAAACTTCATTTTTAGAAAACATCGGTTAGGTAAACTTAAAATTTAAAATAGAATAATGAGCTTGTCTCAAAACATTTTTGGATTTGGTAAGTTTATTTATTTGGTTAAACTTTTTTTAAAACAACTTCACAATTAAAATGTTAAAACTAGGAATTTTTATAATACATTTGCTAGCTGTTGTTCAGTATTTTTATACGATTGAGTGACAAGATAGTATTTATTAATTCATGAATTTGGCACATACTGTAACCTCAAACAAAAATGCGATATGACATGTTTTGAGCACTCTGCAACAACAATCTTTTCAAACTTAATTTTTGTTATTTATTACTAGAAAATAGTGATTTATTACCAGAAAATAGTGATCCTCCCTCAAAATGTAGTCATGATGAAGGTGTGAGGATAACATTTGGAGTTATTTCAATTGCATTGGTGATAGTTGGGTTGATTGGAAATGGAATGATCTTTTTCATCGTCCTCGTGCTGAAAGAATACAAAAAATCTGTCGCTAATTGGTAATTAACTATAACAGCTAAGCGTATGTAAACGGTTGTACCTAACCTTTATAATATACATATATTGACGTAAAGTGTATCATTATATATCATTGTTCGTAAGCTAATATTTTGTTTAAAGTATAATCAGCGTATAAATTTTTTTAGATTGGCTTAAACATAAAATTAACACATGTTAAGATTTTTTAAAAAACCTTGTAGGTAATTTTCTTTCACATAGACATTTTAGTTCGCTCACGAGTTTGTTTTTTGAAATTCAGGTTCTACCTATTTAAAAATCTTTCATAAATATTTTAAATAAACGTGGGCCAGGTCATTAAAAAGAAACACAATAGGGCAATGTTAATTGGTAAGCGCCGGCAAATATAATGGGGCAAAACCACACGGAATTTGTCGTTCAATTCTTATTGCTTACATACAGCCTCTTGGAGTAAAGCGCCAACTCTCTAATTCAAGATTTTTAATAATGAGGTTGGAATATCAATTTTTAAGGGCAAGGGCAATTAGGAACCTGAATGTTAAATAAAATCTTTCGACATATATTTTAATTTAAAGATATTTAACTGCTTTTAGGTACATTCTGCAGTTGGCTTTGGCGGACACCTTGTTCTTGTTGATGCTACCTTTTACTGCAGCAAGTGAGATACAAAATAGATGGATATACGGGCTACCACTTTGCAAAATAAAAGAAGCGATTCTTTTTATTAACTACTACGCCAGTATTTACTTCCTTGTGGTTAGTTAAAAAAATATTAAAAATTATTTGTAAAAGCAATTTCAGGATCAGCTTTTTTATTGTAACATTATATTTATTTATATTTTATAAATCTTGAATACAACAAAAAACGTGACATTTAAATATTATTTAAAATGAAAACACTTATTTTTGACAGGTTATGAGTTTTGACCGTTACTTGGCAGTTACTAGGGCATTCGCAGCCAACAAATGGATCAACAACATTAGAAGTCCAATTGCGGCTTTAATCATAACACTCATTGGCTGGTTCACAAGCATACTTTTGTGCTACCCTTTGTTTTACTACAGCACTGTTGACGATTGCCATCAGTGCATTTATAATTTTCCAGAAGACGAAGAGGGAAGTGGAAATGAAACAGAAGTAAGACAAATATTGTGTTTAATTATATTTAAACCTTGAACAGCAAATGCCACTTTTACATTTTTTTTATTGCCTTGGGCAAATGTTTTTTTAACGTAGTTGGTGCAGTAGTATTTTAATTTATAAGAAGCCAGTGATAATTATTTTGACTACATTTCAAGACATTGTTGTAATAGTAATCAAACCTATAACCCTTTGCTTTAAAGAGACCCATTATGCTGCGCTTTTTTACCCCTTACCACAAAATGTTCAAATTAGTTTAAGAGAGTAAAGCGCTGTAATAACTTAATGTGTTTATCTTAGGAAGTACTTGGTCCGTCCGGTAACGTTTTTACGTACGAGGACCTTGTGGAAACTGGTAATAGGTTCTTATCAGGAGACTTTATGGACGAAGACTTTGTGGAATGCAGGTTTCTTTTTTTTGTAATGTTCTAATATTACTTTAAATGTAAAGTTGAACAGTCATGTTTTAACGTTTGTTGGCCTTTAAGAAAAGTTACATAGTAAGCTTTAACTTATCACGAAACTCTCATTAAGGCCTTTTGCAATTAAACATTAAAAAAATTTTCTTAATGGGATTCGAACTCCTGACCTTTAAGAGCAAAACAGTCTCCGGAAATTGACAGCCTGTCATTTCCTTTGTAGATACAACAACTCGAGTTTTATTAAATGGATATTCTCCAATTTTTTGGTTGCATTTATTTTGCCATGCGTGTTGATCTGCATATTCTATGGGCTTATTATCAAGACTATTCGAAACTCGGCTGCCGTTGGAAGGACCGAATCGCAGGTAAATATCAATAAGCAAAAAAATGTATTTAAAATTGGCTAGATAATTTTAAAATCAGGATATTGTAATACATGGTTAGCAATATACAAAGTAAGCTGTTTTTTTTATACACAATGCCATAATTTAATGTAAGTTAAGAAGATGTGAGTATTAATTAAATAAATCTTCTTTCTGTTTTTAATCTAAAACTTCAAGAAATTAGGATTTATAATAAATAAAAGAGTCGTTGTGGCTACATTAATCAGGCCCTCCCGTTTTTGTCAAATCAAGTTGAAATTCTAATTTTTACCAAGCATGTCGTTGTGATGTAAATAAACACTGACTTTGTATATTGAGTAGATTATTGAATAATGAATGAAGTAATTTTTCGTCCAATCCTATGATTGATAGTCGTAATCTAGTAAGCAAACAAAGGCTAGACTTTCACGTTAACTGAAGTAACGGCAACAGAAATCATAAATCTTAACATAAATCGTGATGCAAACACAAATTAATCAAGCATTATTGGACACCGTTATATCACGTGATTAATGAAACACAAACAAAATATAGCCTTAGTGTATTAATAACAACTGCCTAAAAAATTGTATTATTTCACTTATTTTTCGTGTTTTTACTTTTTAACTATTTACATATTGCAGTAACTATATTGCCTTAATATAACATCACACTTTTAAAGTTATAATATTTAGCACTTCACTTGCAAAAATATTAGGTTATATTTGGCAAAAACAAATATTTTAATATAAAACCTAATGTGTAAGCTTTCGTAAGTCTAAGTTAAATGGAAAAATTAATTCCTAATTTCATAATTAAATTATAAGGGTCAACTACAATATTTTTCAATTTGCCATACTACAATAAAAAAATTATCCAAAACCTTCTAAAAAATTATTTTTTTACATTCGACAAAAGGCAATTATTTTTGAAAAGCTTTAACGCAATCATTTAACGTTGATTTGTAATTAGGTCATTTAGGCCTTTACGATTGATTTTTTTTTAATTAAACATTTAAAACTAAAATTCTAAATTTTTTTTTTTTAGCGGTCTTACAGACGTCGAGTTACTTTTATTATTCTAGCCCTGGTTGGTTTGTTTATCGTCAGCTGGCTACCTTGGTATGTGGTCAACCTAGCTCGCATCGGTGGGATTAACTTAAATCGAACTCAATGTAACAACCTTATTTATGCAGTGAGACTTTTGGCCTACATGAACAGCGCCTTGAATCCTTATTTTTACAGGTTAGTTTAGAATGTAGGCTTGTTTAAAATGAATTGTAAGGACAATATGCCGTGTTAAAATTGCCAAGCAAAGGTTGCTATATAATAAAAGTTGGGGTTTTGTATAAATAATGCATTAAAAAATGTTTTTATTTTAATCAAGAAAATCTTAATCGAATTTCGAAGCCTGATAAGTTTTAATGTAATAAAATTTTAGGACCTATTAAGCTGTCTAATTTTGACAATTTTGGAAGTCTTTGGAATATAATTGCATTTATATTGACAACGATACGTGAAAAAAAAACTTTAAACAAAAACTCGTTTTCTTATTGTTTAGTTTCCTTGGGAACCGGTTCCGGACTCGGTGGGCTCGCGCAAGATCCCGGATCTCCCGCGCATCGTCTCGGACCCGATTGGGCTCCCGCGAAATTGTCCGAAAACGCAAGTACAGTACCAGCAACAGTCAGAGCAACAAGCCGCAAATACAATGCAACCCGGTGAGGGGAAATCCCGACAATGAGAATCACGACGAAGACGCACGTCTTAGCACCTTACAGCGGACAGAGAGGACCACCATTCTTTAACTCAAAAGTCTTGAAAAAAATCCCGATATTTTGCATCAAAAGTTCTGTTATTTACACCGTCTGTTATTCAGTTTTTGGCGCGACTTTAATTTCTTATTGATGCATTTTAATATCGAACTTTATTGCTTTATTTTAATCAGTTCCAAGAACGAAAACAAAGTAAAGCGAGTGCGATTTTATTGAAGTTATCGATCATTTTAATATTAAAAAGACAAGAATCAAAATATATTACGCTTAGAAAATTTGTTTTCAATCCAAGCCAAATCAATAAATCGTTTTTTGTCTAACAAAATGTTTATGCTAAATATATTAATATGAACAATGTCATTACCGTCATAAATTAGACATAAAATTCGATTTTTGTAATTTTGTCTTTTTTCCTTTTTGTTTTCAGTTGTGTTTTTTTTCTCATCACGTGTACATTTCCGTTTGAATAAAAACGATAATACGTAATTAGCAAGTTTGCTGTTTTTAATTCGATTTCTAATCGGTGGAATTTTTTAATAATTGTCAAAACCACAAAATCAATCTTTTCTAAAGGAAATCAATTCTTAATTTTATAATAACGTTACACGAAACTTGCAAATGACATGAATGGCAATTGAATTTTTAGTGTGATGTAATGATAAAAAAAACATCACATTTTTCTAAGATCAAATTTTTGTTTGATACATAGTCCAGAAATACAAAATTTTTGTTGATTCTATTTAACTACTTAAACATGTTATTTAAGATAAGTACATCTTAAATGTATATCACTATTGTATATCACTACCATTTTTTCACTATTACCCAAAGTAAGGCAAACGGTGTAATATATACAACTTATTTATTAAGTTAGGGCAGACTGGATATAAGTCAGAATCACCAAATTTATACTAAAAGCATTTATATAATACAATATGTCATTAACATTCTACTGAACAGCGTTTACGCATATTTTGTGTTTACAAAAAAGTCTGTTTACAAAACAACTTACAAAAACTTTTAATTATTGCTGGAAATTCTGCAACTAATTGAATTTATATCCTATTAAACCTGTATGGAAAGTTCAAAAACTAAACAAGACAAAAACAAAAAGTAACAAAAAAATTTTGTTTAGGAAGTTTATTTCCCGGCTTAACCTTTATAAGGGTTAACGTTAAACAAGTTTTTCAAATAAGTGCCCAGGTTAGCTTAAACATAAGACTTGTGCTTTTGTATATTTTAACTGTTGTGTTACATTTTAATTTATAAGATTAGTTATAGATTAACCGCTTCGGATTAGGTTTAAGATATGCTTCATCCTTTGTTTTATATCTTTATTATCGCATAAGCAATTAATTGCTGGCAGCATGGTGTAGTGGTCAGAACACTTGGCTTTACTAAATAAGGTCATGGGTTCTATCTCCACTGCTTTCATTCTGTAGCGCCCCTAAGTTAGGTGCTGTAAACGGGACTAACCCCGACTGAGAGAATGCTTAATCAGCAGCGTAAATTGTATTTTATAATATCCCAAACTGCCAAAGATAACTCGAGACTGGGTCGAAGTAACTAATGTTACTCTACGTTTAGATCGTTAAGTTAAGCTTCCCACATCGAGAATAAATAAATATAAAAAATAAAATAAAGTAATTTAAAATAAAAATTAAGAATTAATGTGATTTATGACTAAACTAATAAATTAATATTTACGTATTTAATAACTTAGAATTAATCTTTAAAATCAAAATGAGAGTCATTTTCGTACTTCTTTTACTGGTTGGTAGTTCAGTTGCGTTTCAGACATGCTGTTTAACTATGGCTTTGTGTATAAACCGTTATGCCGTTGGTGGTGGTCCATGCAATTATTGCAATGGTAAGCAAAGTGTTTTAATATTAAAAAACATTTCTAGCTTTCATCTATTAAATTAGGTGGCAATAAGATGCTTTACTAAACTGTTATTTTATTTTTGCAAAATTCCAAATAGTTGGCTTAATTATATTTCAGATTTGACAACTGGGTTTTTCCAAGCGATTTGCTTCAAAACATGCTCTTTAGCTTACTTTCCGACGTGTTACCAAGCTTGCAGCAATTGCTAATCCAGTCTAAACCATATTATAGTAGATGTTTCGAAAAACCATAATAAATAAAACAACATAAATATTTTTGTTTTTCTTTAGCTAAAGTATTTTAGAATAAAATAAGGTTTTATTTTGTATAGGAGAAATCAGTTTGTGTAATAAAAAAATAAAACACTTAGAATTTGGGTACATAAAATCACTCATCAGGAGAATTTACATTAATCTAAACCTTATTATTTGTTTCCTCGCATCACGATGTAAAAAAAATGTTTTATTTTTTAATACGTTATACACGCTATCAAAAAAATATATATATTCTAAGTTCTGTATACTCCTTTGTTTTTTGGAATCGCTAACCCTGGTTTGGTAACCCTAGTCGAGTTAAAGCCCCAGCTCGTGCGATTTCGAAAGCGTGAAAATTTTAGAATGCTTTAAAATTAAAATTTTAGAATGCTTTAAAAAAAAATTATATCAATTGGCATTACTAATGCTAATACTTTTTTCAATTTCTTTTTTCGCTTAATATTATTCAACTAAAAAGTGTTTAACTGAGTTTAAATTACTTTTTGAAGTGTTGAAAACATTTTAATAAAAATTTAGACTAAATTTGAATTAAATTTCAAATTTTAGTCTATGTTTGTTGAAGAAAAGTTCAAATTAATTTTCGGGTTTCGGACAAAGTTAAAACTAAGGGATGACTTAAGTTTGGTAGGTCAAAGTTAAAGCAATAAAAAGAGAATTAGTTTTTTTTACATATTTATTCAATATTGTAAACACAAACAAGATTTCTTTGATAAAAAAGAGATTTTTTAACATCACGAAAGTCCATCTAGAATGACTAGAACTCGAAATTTAAATTATAACTCAACTTCACTGGCCACTGCGCATGTGCAGTAACGTGCATGTGTGCACGGAATTTTTAAATAAAAAAGCATCCTTTTAACTGTCAATCAAAATTTTTCGTAGATTAACTTTTATAGTTTAAACCTAACGAGCACGTGCTTTAACGGAGCGCTTTATAATGCAACACCCGGAGTGTTCAAGGAATGTCTCGTGGAAGCGCCTTAATTATAAAGCAACATTTATACCGGCTTATAAATTCAAACGCTTTGTAACAGATAAATTTTGCCATTTTTACTTTAGTAAAATATTTAAATTATATTTTTGCTCTCAATAAATGCCATGGTTTTTTTTTTCAACTAAAATAATGCACATATTTTATTATTGTTAAACAATTTTATTATTTGTTTAGCAATTTAACTACACTTGTATTAAAAGGCCGTTTTGATTTATAATAGCAAAGCACGTGTTATATATTTGATATTACCGAAATATTAATGTAATAAGGGCGGCGATTGCCTTTATTTGGTATAAAAAAATATTTGGCAACATTCTATTTAAATGCTTGTAGTTATTTGGTGTTTACCAAAAAGTGTTTACTAAAAAAAGTTTTAATCAATGCTGGAAATTCTTCATCTAATTGAATATACATCCTTTTTAATTATGGAAAGTTTGTATGGAAATTTCATATGGAAAGTTCAAAAATTTAACCAAACAAAACAAAAAGTAACAAAATTTCCATAGTAAGGTCGTTTCCCGGCTTAACCTTTAAAAGTGTAATGTTAAACAAGTGTTTTAACGAAAACAAGTTTCATAACGGCGTAAGGTTGTGCTTATTTTACATAAAATTGAGTTAGGTTATAATCTATAAGATAAGTTATAGATAACGTACTTTAAAGGAGTTTAAAGAAAAGCTGCGTCTACTATTTTTTAGCACTAAGCACCCCATTAAGTTTTTAAAAACAGTAATTCGTATTTTTTAATTTTTTAACTCCAAACGTTTATAAACTTTTACCGATTTAACACTACTAAAAAACTGTTGACTAATTTCTAATTTATTACCACGTTGTTACTTAATCGCGTAGGTAAGCAATACCAGAAAAATCTAAACAACAAAGCGCATCTTTCAACCCGGCAAGAAATGATTAATATCATATTTTGCGTTTTAGAGCAACTATTCGCTAATATATTTGGTGTATTGTTTTTAGAATACTTAATTGTAATTTAGAACTTAGCTATTTTAATTATTGCTTTACATTTTAAATTAATCTAGAATTAATGTTTAAAATTAAAATGAGAGTCATTTTCTTTTTTCTCTTATTGGTTGGTGGTTCAGTTGCATATGAGAATTGCTGCGAACTTATGTCTACGTGTTTAATTCACAACCTTGGGTATAATCCATGCTTACTTACCTGCGGTTGTGAGTATACTCGGTTTATATTTTTTAGCTTGTATCCAGTAATTTTTTTATTTCATTTAGTAAAATTAAAAATCGTTATTTTAGTAATACAAAACCTTTTTAAATGGCTAAATTTTTATTTCAGTTTCTCCACATAGAATGTCTAAAGCGGTGTGTTACAATAAATGCTCCGAAGAAAACTTTTCAAAATGTGCCCAGATTTGCACTTTTTGCTAATACAATATAGTATACTCCAAATTATGGTAGAAGTTTTAAATAGTCCATAATAAATAAACTAAATAAATATATTTGGTATTTTTTAGTTTCACGTATTTTAGAAAGAGTCGGGCTTTATTCCGTATGGGAAAAACTAGCTTGTTTAATAAACAAAAAACAGCTAGAATTCTGGTACCTCAAATCACTCTTTAACAGAACTTACATTAAACTTAAGTCCTGTTCATACGACAGGGTAACGTTGAGTTAAGCTGCCTTGCGTTACGTAACTTTACGAGTTCTGGGGATTTCTTTTTAAAATTTTAATAAAAAATATCTAATAAAAGTATACCACTTAGGAAATCTTGCATAAATTTCGCTCCAGTCACAAAATTTTACGAAATCTTTCGCATAACTTCGTACGTGTGAACGACTCTGTTATTTTAAATTAGTTGCACTGTCTTGCATTACGTTACGTACGCCGTGTGAACGGGCCTTAACTGTGTTTAGTTACAACGATATACACTTTATTTAATAAATGTGAGATCATACAACATAACCAACTTTTATAATAGTTTGCCTCTTTGTATTACAATGTTAAAATGTGTTGTCTGCCTTTTTTTTAATTCTAAATAACTATATTCTGGATATATAGTATTTAACTTTCGGCACAAAATGTTTTAATCTATTTGGAAAAACATATTTCTTACCAAATAGGCCTACCTGTGTTTTAATTTAAAAAACTTATAAAAGTACCTATCGTTCGTAAGTATATACACATATTTAATAAAGATTAGTAGACTATATACATTTATATACTTACATAAGTCGAAAATATAGGCCTACAAAATGAATAAAACTTGTTTGTGGTGCGCAAGTAAAAATTATTCCAGTAAAACATTAGTTGAAAGTTGCGCTTATATTACGACAACTAAAATGCCGACCTTTGCAAGTTCGGGAAAAATATTTAGACTAAAAATTTTATATAAAGTTTTGCACAACAAAACTGTAAGAATGTAACATTGTTACCAAAATACAACATAATCTTGTAAGAAAAAATAAACTGAAGCCTGTCTTAAGTTAAAACATATTACCTCTAACTCTACGACCCTGGCTCCAAACAATAACATGCTTTTTAACCCTGAGGAAATAAATAAAATAATTATTCAAGATATTCGTGTTTGACAACATAACCATAATACTCATGATCGACAAGCAGAGGACATCACAGTCGGCAACACGAATTACGAAATCAGCAGGAAAAAAAAGTTGTCCCAAAACGAACGAATGTAATAAATAAACAGACAAAGAACTTGAAAGAATGTAACACTACTTAGTAAAAAAAGAATTGCAAGTGTTTAGTAAATATCATCTTCGTAAAAAGGAATGCTATCACCTGAACCTCCATATACAGTACCACGACCTAAACCCTGTTAAAATAAAACCTACTATATCTTGTTACTTTACAAAACAAGTGGTTGTGTTTCTTTAATAAAGAGTATTTGGCAGGTACAAATTTTTTAGCGTAAGTTTTTAGCTGGGAAACACGATTGTCATGTTTTGACAATACCAGCCTCAAATTGTGCTAAGTTAAATGCAGAAATCCTTGCAATATCAAATGCTACTTTTGCAATATCAAAAGTTTTTTGCTAAAGAGATTTATATACTATTGTTCATGTCAGGATAACTATACCTTAGATTAAAATCTAAATAAAAATGATAAATTTAAAAAAAGGCCTACCCTGAATATACTCACCCTTTGCATTTTCTTCATATTAATCCCTCTTCTGCAAAAAAATAATAACAAACTATTTTATACTGGTTCAAATATTAAAAAAAATCTAAAGTTTAATACTTTTCTTCTTCCATGTAATAAAATGGATTAAAGTTTGGAGTTCGTTGTGGCAGATGACCCCAACTACTTGTAGGAATACCTGCCACTGCCAACTGTGCCACACAATTGGTTGGAAATCGAGGTATTCTTAAAAAAAAATAAAAATATATATTTTTTAACGTTAAATAGTTTTTAAGGCAGTATTAAGTACCAGAAGTACCCAATATAAAAGTGTAACAATTTGAAAGCAGTGGAAACCAAAATCAGGGCCTTATGTAGTAAAAGGCAAAAAAAAGAGTTCTAACCACTATACTAAGCCATTAGTTCGTCCCAGTTATGGCAATTAAAAATGACAAAAAAATAAATATTTTACATACCTTTCTAACAAAAATATGTTTTTAAAAGTAATTTAAGGGAAACCGCTCCAACAGGGTTTGTTTTTAATAAACATATATATTTTTGCCACCATTATTTTTTTAATTGATTAAGTAGTTTTTAAGGTATCAATGTTGAAAAAACTAAAAAATAAAGAAAAAAAAATATTAATTTCTCCTACATAGAATGTAAAGCACTGCGGTGTACAATCTCAGAGGAAATGTCAAGTTTCTTGCCTTCCATAATGGCTTGTCTCATTCTTTCAACTCTTCCAACATGACCCATCTGTAGAAGAGATTTAAATACAATGTTAAAACAAAGGTTATGAACATTCCAATGAAACAAAAAAAAATTTTGTTTAACACACAAAAAAATTAATAGTTTTAACACTATTAACATAGTTGTAGATTTAATAGTTTACTAACAAAAAAAAATTGTGACAACTTATTGGTATTTAGCTATAAGTCAAAACCATAAAAGTATCTAAAACATTCTTTTTAAGGTAATACATGCATTCAGCTGATATTAAACCCAAAACCTTAGTCCTTAAGTTTTAAAAATTTACAACGAACTTAATTTTTTTGTGTTTTTAATAAACTGCAAATAAATACAATAGTTGAAAAAAATGTTAAAAATGGTTAACAAACTTGAATATTTTACCTTTCCTTCACACATTTGCACCAAGTTTGTTGAATCCTGATTACTGATGTTCAACTTAGACTGAAAAACTTTTCCATCAAAAAACAAACGCGGAGAGAACAAACGTGATGGAACAGGCTGACCGCAAGCGTCGTTCGCTAGCATTGCCATTTCTAGTCCTCGCATTAACATCGAGGCTAAATGGAGACCCCTAGTGGTGAGAATAGGAGTTTTCGTACCTTGGGATGACAGCAAAGTTGTGGAAACAGCTGTGGAAAGAAAAGCGTCGACTTCATGCTGGGATAGAATTAAAACAGGGAATTGGACTAAATATCTAAAAAATGTAAATAAAAATTTGTCTTTTTTTTAAAGTTTAATGACCTTGCTCACTAATATGTAAAGAGATAACTACTTAACCTTAATATACAGCAAAGCACTAGTGAGTTTTGGGTGACATAACTATGGTCAAGTAATATAGGAGAGTCCGAGTTTAAACAAGAGAGAAAGGTTCGCATTCTTCTATTTTTGTCAACTGGCTCTCTCCCCAACCACAGTGTATCAATAGAGGGTACCTAGTGTTAAAAAAAAAAAAAAAAAAAAATATTCACAAAGAAAAGGGAAATAACATTTTGCATAACAAACTTATTTTAATTTTTTGCATTGGTCCAGTATAAAAAACTGCATAAGTATTGGAAAAAAAATCGTTTTTTATTTAATATAAAGTAGACCTTAAGATTTGTCAACTACACAAATTAAAAAAAAAATAAATTCCTGATACCTGCCAAGTAGTAAAAGGCACAGCAGTTACTGATTCATAAATTGCTTCATTTTCTTTGCCTAATGACCATTCCTTTATTACAATTGGCCGACCCTACATTTTAAGTTAATACCACTTAAATATACCACAAATTAGCAAAAAAAATAATGGTAACACAAAAATTGCCTCTAAAGATGAAATTATTTTTATTGCCCAAACACATATCGACAATGTTTTTTAATGTTATTAAAGGTATGTAAATGATATGTATAAATTTTTAATATCCTTTTTTGCAAGTATATACCTATAAAATAACACTGAATCTATTAAATCAAACAGTAAAAATGGATTGTTACAATTGATCTATTTTATCCAGTATATTTAATGTTAAATTTAATCTCTCTGTTACTTTTATTGATACAAAAAAAAATCTGAATAAAAAGTAATTTTGAAAATATTTACTTACTGTGTGAGCAGTCATTGAGAATAAAATGGAATAAACATGTTGCCTAATAGGTCGAAATAACTTTTTAATTGGAGGAACATTCCGAGTTAAATCTTCTATCGACAAACTCAACTTTATTTCGCCCTATACAAAAATATTTAAAATATTAAGAATTTTTGACAGAGTGTTTTATTCATAAAATTAAAAAAGATTTGTATTGACTTTTTAGTATAAAAATTTATCACTAAAACAATTTTTAACCCACGCCAAACACTTTTTCTTTTTATATATCTTAATCCTTGATGTGGGAAGGTCGAATGCGCGACTTAAACATAGAGTAACATCAGGTACTCCAACCCAGTCTCGGGTTGCCTGTCGCAGTTTGGGATATTATAGAGAATGTAATTGCCCTGTTATTATGCTGCTGATTAAGTGCTGGTTTATCAGGAGTTCATACCGTTTATAGCATCTTACTCAAGGAGGCTACAGCATGAGAGCAGTGGGATTGAACCTACGATCTCATGTTGGTGTAGCAAGTGTTCTTACCACTACACCACGTTGCCGGTTACACATATACTACGTGAAACAGTCAGTATTATTAGGTTATTAACAGCATGGTAGTAGTTAAAAATAGGTGGTGAATAAGTAATATATTCAATAACAGATTAAACAAATTTACAACTAAATATCAAAATTACTCACAAAAACTAAAGCCTGATAAATGTAGGGATGAATAGAAGCACTTATATGTTGCGAGGTAGCAATCCTTAATATATTTGGTGGTACAGGAGGTAGGGGTGGAGATAGAAGACATTTTTTTGATTTTACAGGTTTTGTGATTGGGTTGATTTTAAATGGACTATTTTCTTCCGTTCTCATCTAGGAAAAATAATTAAAATTTTATGTAAACATCTAAAAAATATGCAAAAAATGTTATTTAATCTATATATTACGGAGCTTAGTGACTATATATACTTATGTTTAATTTATAGGTCTATACAAAAAACGTTTTTGATGTATCGTGGGCAAATATTAGTTGAGAATTGTGACCATATTATAACAATTAAAATCCCGTCAGTGGAGCGGGCTTACGATTAGTAGAAATAATATGATAACATAAAAAATAAACATATAGTTTAGGCTTCAAACCCTTAAAAAAGTTTTTTTTAAAAAATAAAATTATCTAATTACAATTAATAGAAAAATTTACCAAAAAAGTTCAAGAAATATCTTTTTTAAAACCAACTCAAATAAAAATTACCTGTTCATGTAAAACAGAGGTGTTGAATTTATTATTAATATCATCTTTAAATGAGCATTCTTCTGTTATGTCAAGGTTAGTTGTGGATTCAACAACTTGGGATATCATTTGTTCAGTTTCTAATGAGCTAGGTGGAGATTTTTGGGTTTCAGTTTCAATTTTTTCATCAATTTTTAAAGATTTTGGTTCAAAATTGTCAGTTATAAATGGAATTATTGTGTTTGAGCTCATTACAGATGACATTTTATTGTCATCAATCTTTGATCTGAATATTGAATCACTATCACATTCTGTTTCTTCAATTTTAGCGTTGGTTTCATTTTCTATAATTATAAAAAAAGTTTCAGGTCAAATTAATTTGAAATGTTTCAATAACATAACTTTAAACCAATTATAGAATTACAGGTCAACAAATAGATAGCCTATCTAACAAACCGGTAAAAGGTATAACACTTCTGTAAATACTACAATGCAGACATCCTAAAAATTACTTAAAATCAAAACTAAAATAAACAATTTTTAAACACCTTCAAAAATAAATATTATCCAAAATAATTTTTCATGGCGAAATTTTTAGTTTTCACAAATTTTAATCGATCTGTTATTGCTACTTAATAAATTTAATTTTTTTATATTTACCATTAGTGGTGATTGAACTTGGAACTACCAGGTCTGTTTTATAATAACGTCCACCATTTCTAGAAGCTGAACTGTAATAATTCACATTTTCTTTAAATTTTTTCGCCTTTTCTTCAAAGTTGTGTAAAGAAAACTTAAAAACTTCCTACAAAATCAACAAAATAAAATAATTTAATAACATTTAGTTTTCTAAAAATTGTTATTATTTTAGTATTGAAAAAATAAACAAAACTTAACACTCAGTGGGAATTAAACCCCAGACCTATGATCCAATCCAAAAATTGGCATTTTTCAGCCACTGAACTAAGCCACCTGTCATATTAAAACCTAATCACCAGGTTTTCTAATATAAAATTTTTGTTAATTTTACCTTGGCAATTAAATCCACATTTTCTGGATTTTCAAGGTTTTGTATAAATGTCACTATAGCTGAAACAACATCAGATATGTCTGGCAATAAAGTTACATTTTTGGATACCTGAAAAATTAATTTTAAACTAGTTATTTTAATAAACATATGGTAATTTTCCAAAAACAATTTTAAAAGAAACTGCTTGCCAAATTAATTTTAGCCAAAAAATCATTAAAAGTTAAAAATTTTAGCCAAAAAATCATTAAAATAATTATAAAACTAATTTTAACAAAATTTAACCATAAAATTCTTTTCAAACTTTAAAATGGTACTGATAATAATTGAAAATAAATTTAACAAAAAATATATATTTACATTTTTAGGTGTGTTCTCGTCTATTTGAACGGATTTAACCAAACTCCATTGAAAAGCTGCTACATCTTCTTCAGGTAAAATATGATTTCCTAACAATGTAGCCAACAACGGAAAATCCTGCTGTGACAAGTTTAATTTCTTAGCAAATATATCTAATTTGTATTCAACCGATGTAATTAAAGGAGAAGCTCTAGCAAGTTTTAATTTGTGAGAAGAGAAATAACGAGGAGGGTCGAAAGCGATGAGGTCAGCTGATTGACCTACTATACCATGAAATGCATTGCCCCTGCAAAATGCCATTATCTAAAACAAAAAAATATATTTAATCCTGTATTAAATTTAAATTATACACAGCTTAAATTTATTTTAAAGTGCACAATTATTTATCAATCTATTATGTAAGCATTAAAGATAGGATTATGTTATTTATAAAGTCTTAATGCCATAAACATATTTGTTAAAATAAATTTTAATTATGTAAGCAAATATGTAACACAAGAAATTTATTTGTAAAAATTGCCTAAGTGTTTTTAATCAGCTAAAGTTTAGATGTAGTTTTGTAAATTGGTATTTGTAAGAAGTCAATGTAGCAATTTGCAATAATCAATAACCCATTAAGCTTAATTACAGGATAAATGAACAAAAAATTAAGAGACCAACTTTATAATTAAAAAAAGTAATACACATTATAAAGAAATGTAGCTAACAGGGCAGGCTAAGAATTTAATATAGGTAGTTATTAGCCAAAAACTCTAATAAATATATTAATAAACATAACTTAGTGAGCTATTAGATATACATTTAGTTTCAAAAACAAACCGTCAAAACAAACCGATATAGAAAAACTTTAGTCTAAATTAATGTGTGTATTTAATAGTATAAATTAGGTATAACTTTTTTTGGGCTTTAGTTAAATCTTAAAATTATATGATTTAAATTAGTAGTTTGTCGATTGTAAATATATATACTTCTCTATAATGATCGTTTTTACTTTGTAAGACTTTCACTCCACACTCTTGAAAACTTAATCGTGCGCAATGTTCAACAAATACTGGGTTAACATACCAGGCTTTTGGTGGAGGTGTACCCTTTAAAAATAAATAGTAAAACAATTAAAAAAAAGAAAAAAAAATTCTATTTTAAAGAAACATAGATTTTATATTTTAAAGAAACAGTGAGCATAAGAAAAGTTTATTAAATTTTAGTTTGCAGATAGCCGCAGTAATATTACATTTTTTGATTTAATTAAAATGTAAATTTTATTTTACCTTTCTTGATGTTAGATTTACAATTTTTTTAATATTTTCTTGCACAGCAGATTGTGATTTTGCCCAATATTTTAACCTCTCTTTTTTAAAACATCCATTAAAGAACACTACCATTTCTGTTTAATTTAAAAATAGTAATTTTTAACTAAGCATTAAGTTTTTGAATCATGCATACTTTTTAGAAATTTTACCTCTTAAAGGTAATGAGAGATTCGACAAAAACAACTGTAAAAAGCAGAAGAACCGCAAAAGTAATAAGTAAATTAAAAAACCATGAGATGTAAAGACAAGATTCAAACTTTTAACCATATATTAAAATAAGGGTTTATGTATATATTATATATATACAAAAGTCTGTAAATAAGGATTTTAATTTTATCCAAAAATTTTTATAGCATCCTGAAGTTATAAGTTTTTGTAGCGAGAAGAAATTTTTAACTTTAAAATTTTGACAGTTATGAACAGACAAAGAACCATAAAAAAAATTTTAATCATAATACAAATATTTTTAAACCTATGTTAGCTTGTTCTGCGGCTGCACAAAAACAATTGATAAAATTGACCATTTGATTCCATTGTCCTCCACTAATCCAATCATTATATGTACCACCATAAAGTCTGTGTAAGCAATTCTCCGCATCTATAACCTAGAAAATTAGAATATTATACAGAATTCCTTTAAAGGTAAAAAAAAAATTTTCTTTTAAATAATATTTTTTACAAACTAGATAAAGTCGAGATGATTGTTCTTTTTCCAATGTTTTTTGTTTTCTCGTTTCAGGCGCTTGACCTAAAGTAAGTTGAACACAACATTCAGGGCAAAACTTTTCCATAAAATCCTGAAGCTCAGCTAACCCCATATTTATGTTTTATTCAGTGCACCCTTTAACATTTGGTTGCAACTTTGACCGTTTCTAAAATTTAATGTGTTCCTATTAGAAAATCATAAATAAATAGCCAGATTTTAAAAATATAGCAAATTAATTAAGCCGAAAAATATGTCAAAGAGCTTTTAAAATATTTTGATTGGGCTGTTTTGAAATATATTTTTTTAACGCATATTTTCAACAAATCCTGAATTTACTGATTAACAATTCAATTAAAACTGATGCACTACCACAAAAACAAAAAATTTACAAATATTTAAATAAACAAAAATATTAAATACCTGCACAACCCAAAAAACAACCAGTTTCACGAAGTTTCAAAGTTTTAGATGTGAAAGAACTCAGATGACCGTGGTCGTCCACATGGTACAAGTTCAAAATATCACGTGATCTCTTAATCAAAATACATTTTCTACACATAGACATTTATGAAATAGCAGTTAATTTGCTTAAATATATTTAAAAAATAAAAAATCTATTAATTTGGACATTTACCAAACATTAATAATTGTAATTGTATGTTTCAATAAACACGCAATATACATCTTGTAATTTATTTAACCACACTGTGGCGTATTGACGTCAACATCGTGACGTCACGGATTTCTGTTTTGATATGTTTTGTGTACGTTTCCCGAAAACTATGCGCAGCCAGCAAATGTCAGATAGTTTCATTTTATTGTAGTTAATTTTTGCATATTAAATTCTAAAATTGTTACGAAATTGTTTATCCTAAAAGCTAACTTTAGCCAAAGAGTTGCAATTTAAAAAAAAAGCGTAACATAGAACAAAACAACTGACAAAATAAACTTAAATTCCTGTTGTTTACTAAATTTATTTAGGATAACCTGATATTAAAATAATTTTTAAGCTGAACAAATCAAATTGTAAAATCTAAAAATGGGAAATCAAAGAAGTAAACTGAAGCCAGAGGACATCAAAGATTTAAGAAGTCATACTGAGTTTAATGAACATGAGCTACAAGAATGGTACAAAGGGTTTATTAAGGTAATTTTAAATGGTAACATTATAAAGAATGCAGCATATACAAAGCACATATATGTACATTTTTGCATAATGCTATTCAACATTTTTTTTTTAAACTTATATTTTTTGGTTGTATATATTTTTACAGTTCAAAGTCATAGTTTTAATTTTAGGTATTGTAATTTTTTTAAATCAGTGCAATTATTGTTGTAGGATTGCCCGACTGGAAACTTGTCTATAGAAGAATTTCAAAAAATCTATGCCAATTTTTTCCCGCAAGGAGATGCCTCCAAATTTGCTGCTCATGTTTTTCGAACTTTTGATGTCAACAATGACAGTAAATAGATGTTAATATTGTTTTTAAATACTTTTGTGTTTTCTATTATTTCCAATAGTATGTTGCCTTATTTTTTAATTGTTTAATTTTGACAAAAGTTAAATTTTATCAAAGTTTAATACACTTATATTCTTGTTCAAAGTGGATTATGCTTATCTTTAAATGTAAGCATCAATATTACCCAGGAGATTACAAAATGTCAAGGCCTATGTGTTAATGAAATTAGTCCTATGAACCTTGTATTTGTCAAATATATGATAAGAACTTTGGATAAAAACTCAACGTTAAAAAAATAACTAAAACAATTAAATTTGGAGCTCATTAATAATGAAAATAATTAGCATGCTTGAGAAATTATTAATTCGCATTGCGCAGTCATTAATATTTATAGAAGTCGTACTTTAAAATCAAGGTCTATAAAGCTGCCCTGTCTTCCTTTCTCATGGGACTAGGGATTTAATTTGTCTAGTTTTATTCCCTTGTTAACATTACATTGTAAGACTTGAAAATCACATACTTCTGATTTTTGTTAATAAATATCCTAGCCGGGCAAACAATAAGACAAATAACAATTAAAAACAAAGATTTCTAAACAATGTAAAAACAAAAGGATTCAATAATAAAAAATTGTGTTTTTTTTAGAAAGTATTGACTTTCGTGAATTTATTTGTGCTCTGAGCGTTACATCAAGGGGTAACTTAGACGACAAACTAAAGTGGGCATTTTCCATGTACGATTGTGATGGAAACGGAATGATTTCAAGGGAAGAAATGCTTGAAATTGTGAAGGTGATTTAATTAGCAAAATATTTTTTTTTGCTTTAATTACTTAATACTGTTGTGTTTTTTTTTTTAAATTATTTCAAAATATTAAAACATTAATGACACAATTCAATGTGGTTAATATAAAAAAAACTATTTTTTCATCTTCTAAAGATTATTTTTATTTAAAAAAGAATTGTTAAAAGTAGGGTATAAACTAACTGCTTGGCTAACTGTGTAAATTTCACTTATCCACCCTTTTCACTATTCTAACCCAATTGTGCTTTCAAAGAATCAATATCTAGTATTTAGTTAGTTTCAAAGGTATAATACAAAAATAACCATTGATATATTAACACCTTTAATTATGGTATTTGCTTTAGTTGGTTTCAAAGGTATAATACCAAAATAACCATCAATATATTAACTCCCCTAAAGTAGAATTACAGACTTTAAATAGTCTATGCTATTTAAAAACCTGATTATTTTAAGTTTTTTTTTTATTTTCCACTTGAGTTGTAAAGAAAATTCCTGAAAGTCAATGAAAAAGAACATTCCGCTTTATACATTATTTTGTTGTTTAGGCAATTTACAAGATGGTTGGGGTTGTTATGAAAATGCCAGAAGACGAATCGACACCAGAAAAAAGAACGGATAAAATATTTAGACAAATGGACAAAAACTTAGATGGTAATACAAATTTAAAACCCCCAATATTTATAATATGATTTATGCATTTTTATATTTTTTAAAATGTTTTTGCTGTTATAGATCAATTAGAGTTGTGCATATTTGTTGTAACAGCCTTGTTTGTTTATTTTTTAAATAAGTTAATTTTTTTAAATTACCATTTACGTCAACTAAATAGTATATACAATAAAAATTTTATAGTATTCAATTTGATATAGCATGACACATAACAGGATATACAACAAAAACAGCAAATGATTGTTTTTCGAGTTAATTCAGGTCTTATGATGTCTATTTATAGAAACTAATTGTAATAAATGGTCAGCGTGTCTTAGTTAAATCATTTCAAATTTTAAGCACAGCATGGTTTAGTTATTTGTGTAGCTTGTTTTGCTTCCTGATAGCCAAGTGTTGTTTGTTTTGATATGTCTTATATTTATTTAATTAGTAGGCTAGCTAAGTTGTTATTGTGCTGACCATGAACATGATTGGGCTATATCAAAACACTAAAAAAAACTTTGTTCTGAGAATTATTGAGGTTCAGTAACAAACTAAAATAAATAATTTCTGGCAATGAACTTTTTACTGTTTTTTTTTTTGCAGTGCATAAAGTTAAATATAACAATTGTTGTAGGGTTGTTAATATTTAACCAATGTACAATGGTTCACTACAAACTGAAAGAAATCTGGTATAAATATTGGCATTATGATAGCATTAGCTATGTGTGTTCATGCCTTGATGTTTATAATTTCAATTTACATTTAAATTTTATGATTACGAAATAATCATAAGCAATTTTGAATTTGCAAAGTTGGTTTTATGTAACATATTACCAATACCTAAGCCAAAAATGCAATCATAAAATTTGAATATCGGATTTCAATTTTTCTATACCATTACAAATGCTAAGTAATATTAAGGCAGGTGGTGTATGAGCAAATTAAATGTTTATTTTTTTTATTACATCAATCACGGGTAAACTTAATTGTCAAAAATGTCATTTTCAAATCAATATTTTTATATTTTAGGTTCGATCTCATTGGAAGAGTTTATTGAAGGGGCTAAAAATGATCCGACGATTGTGCGATTATTGCAGTGTACTCCTGGTACAAGTATGGCAACTTAAAGTAAAAAATAATCAAGTAATAGACCTTATTTGAAAAAAATTGTGTTCGTTTGGCATTTATCTTTCTTTACAACATACAAAAAAATGTAAATAGTCATCATATAATTTTTTGATTTTTCTACTGAAAAAACATTTTTCTGTTTGTTTAATTATATGACTATAGCCATTATTTTCGTAGCTTTTAAAAGAAATTAAATGTTTGCACTTCATATTACTGTATTTGGTTTTAAACTTATTAATTTTATTATTCATGTTGGCTGGATATAACTCTAACTATCAATCCATAGATATTTACCCTATAAATAATTTTTTTTAATTCCACTAAATTTAGCAACTGACCTAACATGCATGTAATATTGGGTTCTTGGTAATGTTAAATTTCAATAAAAAAAATTTGTTTAAATTGAAATTTTTCTAAAAAAATTATTTTCGAATGCTGGTACTGCCAAGTTTGTAGACTGATACCCCTCCCTAAATACAAATATTTAATCTAGTTGTTGAAATTTTAACCTTGTACAAATAGACTAATACATATATATACATACTAACCACTAACATTACTGTATTTGTTTCTCCAAGAATAAACATATCAAGTGCCTAAAACTTTTCTGGCATTTTTTGAAACAAGATTTTTAAGATTAACAAAATAAATTAGTTTGTGTCATATCTCTGTTAATTTTCTGTTTTTATATAACTGAAGTAGTAAAATAACTATTAAAATGCTAATCGCAAACTAGTTCATTCCTGTTGCTGAAGTAAATGCTTAGTAAATTCTTATTAACTCCATTGCAAAATAACCCTTATAAAATGTAATTTCTCGTTATTTCTGTTGTATAAGACTAGGGTACTTGATAATATCTGCAAAAATTACTCTCTTTACTTAATGTGTGATTGAGGTTTTCTTATATTTAATTAAAATCAAGATATATTTTTGTGTTAAGTTTAATAAATTACAAATTTACTTTAAAAGTTATCTTTATTCTGATTAATGTAACCATATTATTTGTTAAAGTCTTACTAATTATGCACAAAAATAAAAAGTGTTTTTATTGAACCTGTGTTTTACTATTGGTAATCTACAGCATAAAAATGAAATTTTTATAGAACGAAAAGAAATATATATATATTTTTTTGTTTTATTCATACTGGAGAAATACAGTGTTGGGACAATATAATTATATCTAATGTGATTTTTGGTTTCATTTTTATAAATGTTAAATAAAGTTTTTTTTTAATTGAAATGTAGTTGAGTTGAATAAATAAATTAACACAATGATTAAAAAATTATTCTTTAATGTTAATTTAGCATAGTCATGTTAAAACGCTGACTGAAAGTTTTAGAGGTCATACAACATATACAAAATTAACTTAAGAACTTTTAGCAGTTCCCCCTAAAAAAAACTTAGCAACAGAATCACCCAGAACTTTGCACTAGTCCAGCCCAGAAAAAAAATTACCTTAGTATTTTGTTTTAAAAGTTCAAGATATACGAACCATGTTAATGTAATTATGGTAACGTAAAAAATGGTAGCTACAAATATACACTAGGTTAAGATATAAATATATTAAATATCATACAACAATACAAACGTTCCAAAAACAAATACTGCCAAATAACCATTTTGGAAAAAACTAAAAATCATTTGAAATAGGAAAGCATAAAAAAATTGTTTACCAAGTATTTTATTTAACAACATATGTTCATAAGTTATTTTTAGGCAATTTTTTTGGTAGTGAGTACTCTGATTCTTAATGGCAATTTTTTACATTTGTTCATTTTCAAAAGTGAGTGACAGCTGATTGAAAAAAGAGGGATTTTTTTTAACGCAACGATGAAATGCCGTAATCGTGATACTATAACGTGTAATTTTACTATCTGCGCAATATACATTTAAAAAAACATTTTGTTTCCGCTTAATTATAACATATACCCGACACATTAACTATAAAAAATCATTTACTATTTGACGTTAAAAACTTTCTGTTTACATGGATATTTACGTCACAATCAGCAAAAAAATATCACTTACCGTTTTAAAATGCGATGTAGAATCGCCTGCACGTGCACAACAAATACATACCTTACCCAACGTAGTTAACAGAATATTTAAAAAAACTTTAAATCAAATAGCCAACCAATTAAGAACCTTACATTGAAAATCAGTATGGCTTAGTCAACGTTAGTTTTAATGGGATATGCGTAAGTTTTGGTACGCTGTTTGGCGTAGTGACTGATATGTGTTACCATTTGGAGATTCAACTAGAGAAATCAACTAACTTACGTATTATATATTATCCATTTTTTTAAAATGAAAAACATAGCTGTTTTCTAAACCCCCATTGTTACCGATTAAGTTTCAATAAAACTCAACATGGTAATGCGCATTGATTGAGTTTCAGTTAAAAGTAAAATTAGAATGTGTAAAGGTCAAGTTTCAGCTAAACTTTGAATAGAGATTGTGTATAGGTGGTTTGTCTTAAAGGAAAATTTTACCGCAAAAAATAGTAGACCAGTTTCACTGCTACAACTAACAAGTTTTTAAAACTTAGATATTTAGTCTAAGTATATATTTGAATATTATTCGTAGTTGCCATAAGTTTCAAAGGTTTGAAGATATTGAGAAACAAATTGGTAACAGAAATGATAAAGCTCCTGCAATATTAAAAAAAGTTCATTGCACAGCCCGAACATGTAGTAATTTTATTGCAAGGCTAAAGTTTACTTACAAATTGATTGACCATGTTGGGTCTCATATCTCTAAGATCTTTGATTGTTCGAAATACATCAATCCTACGCTGGGATTTTAATCTTTCCAAGATATTCATCAGTGCAATAAAAAGACCAGTTCTTGTACAACCATTTCTTGAATAATAAAACCCAACCAAAATACGTTAAATAAATTTTTTACAGCAATGCATTTTATGTAAAAATTTCATATTTACCTGCAATGTACAAGTGACAAACTAGTTTTAGAGTCACTTGTAAAAAGCATTTGATTTGTAATAACATCGAGCAAAACTCCAACACTTGGTGGGGTAGTATCATTACTCCAAGTGGTCAAAGTTAAGTGATTTATTGACTTGGATTGCTTGTAAAAGTTTAAAAAAAATTGAAATACTTTTTCATTTAGAATAATCTAATTCAACATTTCTTAAAAAAATTCTGGATAACTTTTTTATTGCTTACAAATTGGTTGTTTGAAAGAGTAAGAAGTTTTTTGATACATCCCTCCATCACATTCTCTTTAACGACTTCCACCAAGAAATTGCCATGCTGAATGGTTTCACCTACTCCCGTTGTTGATATCCAATCACAGTTCTACATGCAAATATGTTTGAAGTTTTAAAAAAAACTACACTTGAAAATATGAACAATAATTACCACATCTTCCAGTTGAACAATTGTGTTGATAGCGTTCTGTGAAACCATATTCCAAAACAACTCAGCCGTGTCATCTTGAGGATTTTGAGCAGCTACATACTTTCTTACACATTCTGCATTCTTTAACCAACATGAAAAAACAAAAATTAAGTACCTTTAAAATATGGCTACCAACACTTTAATATGAAACAACCAACATTTAGCCTTAAAACATTGCAATTGACCAACCTGCATATAAGATGCATTAACATACACATTTGACTCAAAACCTTCCAATACCATCACAATATTTTCATCATCTAAATCAAGTTAAAACATAACTTTTAAGTCATTTATTATAAAAAAAATTGGTAACCAGACACTTCGGAAAAAATTACTTGGTCTGCACAAAGGTTCCACATTTCGTCTGCCGTTCTTATCAGCTGTTGAGTAAGTATGTAAGTCATCAAGTGTACTCAGTCTCTTAAATTCTGTTTGAGCTAATTGGCTTCTACAATAAAAAGTTATGTTCCAACAGCATTCATTTTAATACTTTTATTTTTTGTTAATAAACTACCAAGGCATCATGTAACTTACATTTCTTTGCTATTTAAGGTGGAAAAGTCCTGTACCGAAAGGTCGCTGATTGGAAACATGTAGTTTTCCATAACAAGTTTAAATACTAATCCATATTGGTTCTAAAAATAAATGCCTAAGAGTACATTACTGATTCTATGCAAAAAATAATGAGAAAACAATGACAATAAAACTTTTAGTTGCTATCAAAAACAATATGCACACAATTGCAAGAAATTATTTACAGCATTTTGGACCATCTGAGTTCTATTCTTTCTCATATTTAAAATAGTTTGATGAATGTCAGCTCCCTGTTGATCTTTGAGTTGATGAAATAAAATGTCCATCGCAATATAAGTTCCTGATCTACCTGCTCCAGCACTTCATTCAAAACAATATATCAAAAAGTTACAATAATAATGCATTTACAACTAGCATAACTACATTTCAAATTCCAACTTGCTCTAAAGCCAGTTATTATTGCAGCTTGTAAAATCTTGATTGTTGCTAGAACATTATTAAAGCAGTAACATCTAAAGTTAGGCTGACTAGACAAAAGTAAGACCCAAACAGTTACCTTTTAAATACAAGTTTATTTATAATAACCTGCAGTGAACAATGATGGGTGACGTGTCAACAGTCGCTTGTTCTACCATGTCATGTAAATGAAGAATAGTTGATGTAGTTTCTGGCACTCCATGGTCAGGCCAGGCCACCAACTGAAACTGTATGATTTCATGCTTGACCTTTGTTAAAAAAAATAAAAAATCTTAGTAGTTTTGTGACTTGCCATATGATTCCAAAATGTATATATTTAGATATTGTTTACATCAGAAAGAGTAAGAATTAATTTTCTTCTAAAGATTCCCTCTGAACATGATTCTTCAACATTCTGAATTTGAAATTTACCAACATGTTTGCTTTTGTTGATGTTAGGCCAATACTGGGAACATTTTTCCTAAAAAAACAGATTTTTAGTTTAAATATACATAAACACTTAGATGTCATTTTTTTTTTTGTATATATCTTTATCCTCGATGTGGGAAAGTCGAAATGCGCGACTTAAACATAGAGTAACATAAGTTACTCCGACCCAGTCTCGAGTTGCCTGTGGCAGTTTGGGATATTATAGAGACCATAATTGCCCGGTAATTATGCTGCTGATTAAGTGCTGGCTCAGCAGGAGTTCATACCGTTTATAGCGCCTTACTCAAGGGCGCTACAGCATCAGTGGGGATTGAACCCACGACCTCATGTGTGGTGTAGCAAGAGTTCTTACCACTACAGCACGCTGCCGGTTAAATTCCAGTAGACATACTAATTTTATACAAACACAGCCTTTTAGTTACCTTGGCATTTTCTACCAGGCCAGTAAGCATAACTATAACATTAGATTTTTGCTGATAAATCATTGTCCAAAAATCGTTGACAGTAAAGTCAGTTGGGCCTTGTGCTGCTATAAACTTCTTTTCTTGTTTGTAACCCTAAAAAAAGTGTAATTAGGTTTTTATAATGGTCTAAAATTTATAAAAAAATAATCTTTTAATACAAAATATGTAAAGTTTAACAAAAATTACTTACATCCATAAAAGCAGCATTAATATAATCTTCACCGTTGTTATCTTTTAATATAACTCTGGCATGATCAACTAAAATTATGCAAATAAGAAATCAAAATCTAAATGGTGTATATAAGATGCAGTAGCTATCCACTCTTTAATTAATTTATCGTGTCTCGTTAATAAACCAATATTTCAAAACCAATATGTTAATAAACCAATATTATTAAAAAATTACATGGATAAATATTTTTGTAGCGATTTTTCTTCTTGCTACTTTCAAGTTGTGCATTTGTACATGGATTATCAAACTTCTTGCATTCATCAACCAATTTCTAAAACAAACAAAAATAGGTTAGGGTATGTTCTTTTAAAAATTTTAAATAAAATTGATTAACAGAAATTCAAACTAAAGCATTTTTTTTAACTTACCATAACTTATTTAAACTTTAACATATTAACCTGGAACAAGGTTTGTAATTTTTTGTTGGTGATAATATCCACATATTTTGACCGAAGATCTTTTTCTTTAATGAAAGTTGGAGAATGAGATTGCTTCTTAGCAGGTTTCACTAAAACAAAATATTAAAATAAAATAAGAGATGCTATCACAAATAGCTGATTATTTGCAAAAACATTATTTTAAGTTAACAGCGTGACAAACAACTTCTAACTTGGACCGTTAAAAAACTTTCAGATATTTTGTGATTCAAACTTCTTACTTTGGTAATGCAATGATGATTAATTATAAAAACAATATATAAAGTATTTCATTTTACCTGCACTAGATTTATCTAAGACAGCATATTCATTGTTTGATGATGGAACAAAATTAGCATAATTGGAATTCTGTATTAATATTAAGCATGTTAAATTATTTTAAGAACTACTTAACCAATAAAAAATAAACTTTAAATGAAAACCTAACATAATTTATCCAAAAATAAATTACGTTAAGGTTAAATAGTATGTTTATTAAGAAATTGATTGATCTTAACAAATTTTTATATTTGCAAGAAAACTAATAACTCACAGTGGCACTAGTTGCTTGTGTAGTTGGTGTAGCTGGTAATACATCATTAGTTGGATTGGCATCAAATTTTTTTACAGTAGCACTTCCTGTTGTATATACAATAAAATTTATATATACTATATTTTTTAAGGACATATCAAAAGCATTCTGCAGGAAATTAGCGAATAAACTATGAGAAAGTATTAATAACAATATCTAAAACTGTCATCTGATAACAAATTTTTATTTAGGCTAAAAAGTTTTCACATTAGAAATATGAAACAACTTACCAATTGGTTTTTGTGGGACTTTAGTATCTCTTTTTCTAAAGAAAAAAGAATAAGTTTAATTTATTTCAAAAATTATTTGTTTAATATATAGATCATTAACAAAAACAATGCCATTTATTAAACAATAATAAAAATTTTTACCTTCTTTTTTTCATAAAAATAATGACCAAGATGATAATTATTATTACAATAACACCAACACAGGGACCAATAATAGCTGCAATTGGCACACCGCTTGTACCAGTTTGGCCACCAGATCCACCACCACTTCCTAAATATTTAAAATTTAATACTTTTTTATTATGTCCATCCTTAACATAAAAAGGTGATTTTTTTTTTGACAAAAAAGTATCATACTTACACTGATTTTGATTTTTTAGATATTAAATTTGAAATTGCATATATTTAGCTACCAGTCTATTACATTAAAATGTTTCTACCTGTTTCTATTACTTTATTTGGTGAAACACAAGTTCCATTTACGTTTCCCCATTCCCCGAAATCCTCACAAGAACTTGCTCTTATCTGAAAAATTAAATCATATATTAAGCAAAAAAATATTTTAGCTTCAATTAAAAATAAGATTTACCCTAAGTGAAACAGTTTTGTTGTATTTATGAACATCTAAAGGTATTTCCATAAAGTATTCATTTTCCATTTTAGTTAATGAGCTGGAAACGATGGTAATCAATGATGTATTCGTGTTGCTTTGTCCTTTAATCTAAACCAAAAATAAAAAATATTTACCAGAGTACAACAAATGTTAACTCGTTTAGGTTACATCTGTAACAGAATCTTGATTCAGTAGTCAGTGCACTGAAACTAAAGAAACAGGCCCAGAGTTTGATCCCAACTGCAATATTTTTTTCCATCAACATGTATTAGATTAAAATTATCAATAATGAAAAAACATTTTGAATTAGATCATTATTAAATTTTTATATATTTAACCTTGACAGGGGAAGGTCAATTTCACTACCTAATTATGGTAAGCTGAAAATCGTGAGCTGCTGATAAGGGGAATAAAGTGTTTGCTTTACCAAAGTTTCTAGTACCCTACTTAAGGGAGCTACAACAGCATTTGGAATTAAAACCAGGATCTCATGTATTAACGCCAAGAGTTCTAACCACTACATCACACTACCAGTCCTTATGAGAACAGTTTGTTACTTTGATAATAAATCTTACCTCATATAAAATAATGTCATCCACATAACTAGTTGGTATTGGCCACCTAATAATACAACTAGGTTGAGTTGAATCAACATAAGATGAAGTTATGACATCAGGAATTCCAAAACTGGTTGTAACACTTGAATTTGATGTTACTGATTGCCTACCACAATTACCCAGTGATACTGTCACCTAATGTAAAAAAAAATTAAAAGTGAAAATTATAAACTATTTTAAAAAATCTTAAAACAACATATGTTTGTTTTGAATATTAAACTATATAATAAATCCAATTATTATGATTTTTTGTAAAAAAAACACATTTTTCAATACCCAAAAAAATTTAGAAGAAGTTTACTCTTTGTCACTATATCATAATAAAAAACAAACAAAATATTTTACCCTTGCTATGTAACTAGTTCTTGGTGTCAAACCTTTAATAATGGTAGAAGATTGATTATAACTGTAGTGATTTGATAATATTGGATCCTGTGTTTCAGATAATAAAATATCAACCTAATAAATATAGTAAATTCTTAAATTAAATAATTTAAATGAGTTAATAAAGTAATTATTATTTTAACCACACTACCTGTGTTATTAAGTTTAAGTTGGAGTAGTTTGATTGAAGTGGTAATAAATTTGTGTTCCAGGTTACATTAATAGAGGTACCATTACACTGTACAGGATAAGCTTGTGTGGTCACTAAACAACAAAAACTAATTTACCACACTTTAAACTTAATGAAAAATAATGACAGCATATACGACGGTAACCTATTTTTAATACACATAAAAATAACTAAAAACAAATGTTTACATTGATATTGACAGACAAAGTTGTATGTTTCTGTACAGCTAATTGGTATTAAATTCCAAGAACCATTTTCATAATGGAATGCTGTGCACAAATTAGAAGGAGTTTGTGGTAATGTAAAGAAGTTAACTGGAGTTTGATTAGGCCAAACCCAGTTGTTTTTTGAATATTTTGCTCCAATTATTACACGTGTGTCTGGTATATCTACAAAATTTAAAATATAAATGCTGTACTTTTTTGAAATATTAATCTAGTACTTTCAAGTAAATCGCTTTTATAAAAATATGTATCAAAACAAACCAATCTGTTAAAAAAAAATTTAAACCCATTTTTAAATTTGGTTAGGCAAATAATATTGCAAAAAAAAAGAGAAAATAGTTAAAGTTAGTGAAATTTAAAACCACTGTCTGATTTAAATACTTGGCTTAAATAAGGAATAAGAAAGTTAAAAGTAACCAAAATATATTGTAGTTTATAAAATTTTAGAAATATTTTGAGCAAAAATATAAAAACAGTTTTTAATACCTGGTACATATATTGTGTTTGTTAAATATACAAATCCTTCAATACCCAGAGTTGAATTTTTAGTTAACTTGGTGGAAAATGGTTGAGTTTTTCTATTTAAAAGATATCGTTGTAATGAGGTAACATTATTGGAAGATCCAAAAAATTGAAAGTCAAAAGCAGTTTGATCTTGATCTGGCAATTTTCATTTATTGTATATGTATTTAATACCCATATTATAACTGTTTAGTATATTATTTATATATATTTATTTATATTTAATATTGTTTATTTTTAAAGTACTGTGTATTTATTATATAAAATTAAAAAAAAAAACATTTTAAAATTAATAATTTATATTACCATTTTCTGGTTCATCAACACAATTATTAGGTCTGGTCCCCATTGTTATACCCCACCTTGTAAATTTAAACTGGCAAAATGTAAGAGGTTGTGTAAATCCTGGTCTTGAGCTAAAATATAAATATATTATTTTAGGTAACTTAACTAAAGGTTAGTAAATCAACAAAAAGCCTTAATATATAATATTATGGTTGCCAGTCAAACTTTTTCGATGCAGTAAAATCTTTGCTATAAAAAGTTTTAAAGTGCTTATATTAGGTTGAACTTGACTCTAAATAGTCTCAAATTTGACATTTGCAAGATAGCAGACCACATTAGTATTTAAACAAAAGTACAATTTCAGTATGTAACAAAAGTACAATTTTTACATAGTATAATGCACCAGGCAACCGTTATTTGTTTCGCAATAATGCCAGTTTTAGACAATCTACAACATGGCATGCAGAATATGCTGTACTTTGGTGTTATTTAAAAAAAACTTGGAGACATTTCAAGTATTTATTATTGTAAGATTTTTTTGATAGCGATTTTTTAGATATAACTATCAATTTTATGCCTGAAATGCAACATTTTGCAAATATTCTACAGGCGCCACATATATTTGACACTTATTAAAATTATAAATGGAAATGCATATAAATGGGTTGGAGGGCATGCACTCCTTGCACCCCCAGGATCAACACCAGTGTAAATTCAGTATGTTTTTAAATGTTTGTAATAATGGAATCATATTCCTTTATAATAAAGCAGCGTACCTGTTCATTGTGAAGTAAAGGAGTAAAAAAATAACATGGGTATCTTTCATTTTTGCTAACAAAAAATAACAAAAAAAAAATTGACGGTTTGGGCATATCACCCATTTACGAACTGACTGGCAACCCAATATTAGAATTATTTTGCATCAAATTTTTCTAACAGCAAATTTGTGTTTTTTTTAAGTCTATTATGGAAAAAACCTGTTATAAAGATCGACATAAGCAATGTCCTCTAGATGTCCAGCACTCATCCAACCATTTATTTCTTCAGGTGATAAAGCATATCTGTAACCTCGACCCTGTTCATGTGGTTGATTCTGCACTCTTTTGTAAAATATCCAAACTCTTTGCAAACCTGTTAGAAATAAAAAAAAATGTATTTAAAATACAAAAACTACATAAAGCTGTTGATATGAAACAATAAAAACTTAATTAAAATAAGGATTACCTTTCTAACTCCATAATATAAATATAAAATTGTTTAATAAACTGCCTTATAGGGGTCCTTCTAATTACCACACAGGACTACATAAAACAACACAGAAAAGTGACTATTAACCACACAAGACGCATTGACTGTTGATTTAAACATTTTATTTTTTTGTTCTGTGTGGTAAATGTATTGTCCTTTATGGCTATGTGGTCCTGTGTGGGAATTTGTAGAACTGGCCTTATGGTCAGATAGTAAAAAAGTGTCTTTTACCATTCCTATATTTGTTGTTAATAAGATTGATAATCAAATCATTCGTTTGTTGATCAGGGATTGAAGCTAAATTTCCACCATTTTCCTTACAAAAATTCTCAACATTTTTCACATTAAGTCGATCGTCTGATAAACTGTATATAGTATCTCCAATTCCAATTACACTGTCACTGCAAGCTAAATATATTTAAATAATGTTAATTTATTAAGGTATTCGTGTTTAATTGTTCACATCCTACTGAATAACAGATTTCAAATTAGTATTTTAGTACAAAAATAACAAATTGACTACGATCATTAAAAAAAAATTGACTACAAAAAATGTGGGAATTCCCCTAACAAAAGGTAGTTTTTAATGTTTTTTTATATTCATTCTTTACACAGAAAAGCTAACTTTGCCACTTAAACATAGAAAACAATAACATTTCTTTCTTCAACGAAGTTTTGAGTTGCGTTTAGCCGTTTTAGAGCATATTTACTGTAAAAATTTACACACATATAAAAATATAATAAACAGAAATAGAATAATTGGTTTACATATTTTAATAAAGTAACAACAAGAAAACAAATCCTACCTCCTTCAATTGGAGTTAAAAAACATAAAATAACTACGATTAGCAAATAAATCCAAAAATTATTATATGGCCTCACGTCGATATTTTTCATGTTGCATACATATAGCTTTCACTACACTTATAAAAACCCATTAAAACAAAATAATAGAACACAAATGATTAATATACGAACACCTACAGTCTTAGTCTAACCCTATATATGAAATGACTTTACGATTTCCTCTTATGAGTCGGTATGTTAATATTAGTTGCAGGAAAAACACCACGTGAATATTTTCAGTTGTGAAAATAATGTAGGCTTAAATTAAATGCATACGACATGTTAGTTTAACGTCAAAATAATATTTTAATAGCACTTGCGTTACATATTTGTAAACCTACTTACAAGGTCTTACTGTAATATAATTCGACAAAAATATTGCTAGTAAACGAAAATATTTGTTGTTCAAAACATTATCGGTTATTGAATTCCTCTCGAAATCATTATTTAGTCTTACTAAAAAAGAAATAAAATAATTCCTTTTTATTTGCAAAATAATGAAACAACAAAGAGGGAATTCAAAAAAAAATTGGTAATTTAATATTTTTCAAAAACTGAAATAAAAATTTAACATGAATATCCTTAAAATATTAAATATTGCCAAATATATATTTTTTTAAATTAAACAGAGTGCAATAAACTATGAATAAAAAAATAGCAATGCGTTACTAATGTAAAATTTCAACATGGTGTTTAATACTTTTTGTAGCCACAACCAGTATGAATATTGTTTATTAGCCTTATGTTAACCTGGTAAATTGTGTGATTTTAAAAATTGAACACTCATTTTTTAACCTCGATATGCTTTAAAGCAGGTGAAATTAAACACATAGCTTCCATTACAGAAAAAAAACTTTATAAATTGAAATATATACAAAAAATGGAATTAAATTCACATAACAAAAATAATAAGCTACAACAAAAAATAAATACCGATTATAACATTCAAAATTTCAATACAAATCATTTAGCAAGGATAATAATCACAAAGTAAAAAAATGTATCAGGCTATGCATTATATAACGATAAAGTCTCCTTTACATATGCGCATTTTAAATAAGCTTATACATATCTGTCACTTAAAAGTACAGTGTTTAAAGTTTTGTGTAGCAAATTGCTTGATATCAAGTTTTTTTTTAACAAAATAATAATACACAGATTTAAGTGGTCAAGTAAACCACATTTATTTCTACAACAAACAAGTTTTAGAACTCATATATTCTGCCTTATAGTTGGAAATTTGAATATTATTCGTAGTTGCCATAAGTTTCAAAGGTTTGAAGATATTGAGAAACAAATTGGTAACAAAAATGATATAGCTCCTGCAATATAATAAATTTGTATAACAAAAAAGTTTTTATAGATTTTTAAGTTTAGATTTTACCTTGTTTAATGCAAAATAAAACTAAAATTTTAAATTACTTACATATTGATTGACCATGTTGGGTCTCATATCTCTAAGATCTTTGATTGCTCGAAATACATCAATCTTACGCTGGGATTTCAATCTTTCCAAGATATTCATCAGTGCAATAAAAAGGCCAGTTCTTGTACAACCATTTCTTCTAAAATAAAACCCAACCAAAATATTATGTTAAAACTCAACATAATATGTTTTAAAAATGAAATTTTACCTGCAATGTACAAGTGACAAACTAGTTTTCGAATCACTGGAAAAGAGCATTTGATTTGTGATAACATCAAGCAAAACCCCAACACTTGGTGGGGTGGTATCACTACTCCAAGTGGTCAAAGTCAGGTGATTTATTGACTTAGATAGCTTGTAAAAGTTTTAAAAATAATAAGAAATATTTTGCCAGTCTTTATAAATCTAGTTACAACATCCCTAATGATTTCAATGTAACTTTTTAAAAGCTTACAACATGGTTGTTGGAAATAGTAAGAAGTTTCTTGATACAGCCTTCCATTACATTCTCTTTAACAACCTCCACTAAGAAGTTACCATGCTGAATGCTTTCACCTTCTCTTGTTGCTGATATCCAATCACAGTTCTATAACCAAATAAATAGGTTATAATATAGTTATCAAAATACTTAAAAATATACTACAATATTTACCACATCTTCCAGTTGAACAATTGTGTTGATAGCATTCTGTGAAACCATATTCCAAAATAACTCAGCAGTGTCATCTTGTGGATTTTGTGCAGCAACAAACTTTCTCACACATTCTGCATTCTTTAACCAACATGAAAAAAACAAGAATTTATTACATACCAAACCCAACAGTTTTTTATGCAACAACTGCCTTAAAATTGTGTGTACCTTCAGTTTATATTAAATAAAAAACATTGTAATTGACTAACCTGCATATAAGATGCATTAACATACACTTTTGACTCAAAACCTTCCAACACCATCACAATATTTTCATCATCTAAATATGAATAAAAAGTAAGCCTTAAGGTATTTTATCATTAGAAAACAATCAATAAGTTAATAGGTTTAACATGTTTCACAATTAAAAATTACTTGGTCTGCATAGAAGATCAACATTTTGATCGGGGTTTTTATCAGCTGTTAAGTAAGTATGAAGGTCTATAAGTGTACTCAGTCTTTTGAATTCGGTTTGAGCTAATTGGCTTCTACAATAAAAAAGTTATTTTTCAATGGCATTCATTTTAATTTCTTCGGTTTTTTATTAATACACTGGTAAGGCATATAACTTACATTTCATTGTTAGATAATTGAGAGTAATCTTGTACTGAAAGATCACTGTTTGGAAGCATGTAGTGTTCCATTACAAGTTTGAATATTAATCCATATTGGTTCTGAATAGAATTGCCAAAGAAATTATGAATGATTTTACATAATAATAAAAATTTAGGATTTAAAAAATAAGTTCAACAGCTAACTTTAGTTTCTATTAAAAAAAAAACTTACAGCATTTTGGACCATCTGAGTTCTATTTTTCCGCATTTCCAGAATAGTTTGATGAATGTCAGCTCCCTTCTGATCTTTGAGTTGATGAAATAAAATGTCCATTGCAATATAAGTTCCTGATCTACCTGCTCCAGCACTGCATTTAAACAATATATCACAAATTAATAATTAAGAGGCATTTATAATTGGCATAACTTCATTTTAGTAAGCCCTTTATATTTTAACTTGCTTTGAGGCTATTTTTTGCTAGCCAAAAGTAAAACCAGCACCATAACCTTTAAATATTAGCTAATGTATACTTGAATAAAACAATAACCTGCAGTGAACAATAATGGGTGATGTGTCAACAGTTGCTTGTTCTACCATGTCATATAAATGAACAATAGTTGATGTAGTTTCTGGTACTCCATGGTCAGGCCAGGCCACCAACTGAATTTGGATGATTTCTTGTTTGACCTTTGTTAACAGAAAAAAAAATGTGAATCAAAAATGTATTTGATATTAGCATAAATAATAACCAATACTTGAAAAGGATACGAAAATGTTCAGGTAATATTGGACTGTAGCTTATTTATTTAAAAGTACATTTGTGAGTGATATACGAATCTATATAATATTGGTATGTTATTGACTTTAATCTAACATCAGGACAAGTAAGGATTAATTTTCTTCTAAAGATTCCCTCAGAACATGATTCTTCAACATTTTGAATTTGAAATTTACCAACTTGTTTGTTTTTGTTGATGTTAGGCCAATACTGAGAACACTTTTCCTAAAAATCAAATAATTAGTTAAAATATAAATACATACATACTTATTTTTACAAAAACAGACAATTTAAGTTACCTTGGCATTTTCTACTAAGCCAGTAAGCATAACAATGACATTAGATTTTTGCTGATATATCATTGTCCAAAAATCGTTGACAGTAAAATCAGTTGGGCCTTGTGCTGCTATAAACTTTTTTTTATGTTTGTAACCCTAAATAAAACAGTCTAAATTTAAAAAAAGGCTATTTTCAGGGCTTAAAAAGGTTGATAAAAACTAATATTAAAATTTTAAGCTGTATTCTGCATTAAGTTAATACACAAAAAGTCTTAGCTAATATAAATTTACATCCATAAAAGCAGCATTTATGTAATCTTCACCCTTGTTATCTTTCAATATAACTCTAGCATGAACAACTAAAATTAACAAGTTTTAAATTAAGTTATAATCCTTATAATATAAATGTAGTTAAAATAGGGTTTATTATTACGAATTCTACAGTGAAAATAAAATGTTAATAGTTTATATAAAATACAGTAGCTAGCGCTCTTATAATTTCGCATGTCTTGTCAATAAACCAAGATTTAAAAAAATCTTACATGGATAAATGTTTTTGTAACGATTTTTCTTCTTGCTACTTTCAAGTTGTGCATTTGTACAAGGAATATCAAACTTCTTGCATTCATCAACCAATTTCTAAAACAAACAAAAATATGTTATGCTATAAAAATGTGAATAAAATCAGAAACTGAAATTTAAAACTTACCATAAACTAGTAAAAACTTAAATTTTATATACCTGAAACAAGGTTTGTAACTTTTTGTTAGTAATAATATCCACATATTTTGATTGTAGATCTTTTCCTTTAATAAAGGTTGGGGATTGAGATTGCTTTTTTGCAGGTTTCACTAAAAACAAAATATTTTAATAAAATAAGAAATGTTATTACAAATGCCTGATTAATTAAAAAACAAAATATTTAAATAAAAACAGCTTATGACTCGGTCCTTTTTAAAACAATCAGTTACTTTTAGATTGTGAGTCAGACTTCTTACATTGTGAATGCATTGATGATTAATTATAAAAACAATATATTAAGTATTTTCATTTTACCTGCACTAGATTTATCTATAACAGCATATACATCATTTGATGATGGAACAAAATTGGCATAGTTGGAATTCTGTATTATTAATAACCATGTCAAATTGATAAAACAACTTTTAACCAAAAAAAACACATTTCAAGTAAAAATCTGTCAATTTAGCCCCCAAAAAATATGTTATTTAAGACTTGTAAAAGAACCAATAACTTACAATGGTAATAGTTGCTTGTGATGTTGGTGGAGCTGGTGATAAATCATTAGTTGGATTGGCATCAGGATTTTTTACAGTAAAGCTTCCTGTAAGTTGTATACACGTTAATATATATCTATACTATATTTTGTTATAGGACATATCAAAAGCAATCTACAGGAAATTAGCGAATAAAGTATGAGGAAGTATTATCATCAATATCCAAAACTGTCATCAGGTAAAAAATTTATATATAGGCTGAGAAGTTTTTACATTAGGAATATGAAAACACTTACCAATTAGTTTTGGTGTGACTTCAGTATCTCTTTTACTAAGGTAAAAAATATAAGTTTATTTATTTAAATTTAAAAAGTACGAACAAAATACATTTAGAAATTGTTTGTTGGAATTTGCCATTTAAAAAAAACTAAACAATATTATTCAGATCATTAACAAAACAATGCCATTTATATTTATTACAAGCTACAAAAATAATTCGATTCCAAATTTTTCTTACCTTCTTTTTTTCATAAAAATAACAACCAAGATGATCATTATTATTAGAATAACACCTACACATGGACCAATAATAGCTGCAATTGGTACACTTGTACCAGTTCCACCACTACCTTTTAAATATTTAAAATTTAATACTTTTTTTAATACTATGTCCATCCTTAACATAAAAAGCTAATTTTTATTGACAAAAAGGTATCATATTTACACTGATTTGTAATTTTTTAGACATTAATTTTAAAATTGCACATATTTAGCCACCAGTCTATTACATGCCTACATCAAACAATGTTTCTACCTGTTTTTAATACTTTAATTGGTGAAACACAAGTTCCATTTACATTTTTCCATTCTCCAAAACCTTCACACGAACCTGCTCTTATCTAAAAAATTAAATCATTAATAATTTATAAGCAAAAAAATATTTTAACTTGAATCAAAAATACATTACCCTAAATGCAACAGTTTTGTTGTAATTATGAACATCCAAAGGTATTTCCATAAAGTATTCATTTTCCATTGTAGTTAATGAGCTGGGATTAAAGGCAATCAATGATGTGCTTGTGTTGCTTTGTCCTTCAATCTAAATTCAAAATAACTTATAATATTTCAACCCTACCCAAGATTATTTTAAATTGTTAACATCTTAATATAATTCCTAACCTCATATGATAAAATGTCATCCACATAACTAGTTGGTATTGGCCACTTAATAATACAATTAGGTTGAGTTGAATTAACATAAGATGAAGTTATGTTATCAGGAATTCCAAAACTGGTTGTAACACTTGAATATGATGTTACTGATTGACCACCACAATTACCTAGTGTTACTGTTACCTACAAAAAATAATTAAAAAGAAAATTATACCATATTTATAACAACAAAAAAAGTTTTGTGTTTGCTATAAATCTAAAACAATAATTAAAAAAAAAATATTTCATGTTAAAAAACTTCTCATTTAATACCCAAAAAAAGAAGTTTGGCCTTTTTCATTTTTCAATAATAAAAACAAGCATAATGTTTTACCCTTGCTATGTAGGTTGTTCTATGTGTTAAACCTTCAACAACAGCATAGGATTGAATATACCTGTAGTGATTTGAAAATACTGCCCTCTGTGTTCTAGATGGTAAAATATCAACCTAATAAATAAATAAGTTCTTTTCTTAGTTTTTTTCAAATTTAACAAGATGATGAATATTTTTACCATCTTACCCATGTTAGCAAGTTCAAGTAAGAATAGATTGATTGAAGCGATAATAAATTTGTACTCCAGGTTACATTAATAGAGTTACTATCACATTGTACAGGATAAGCTTGTGTGGTCACTAAAATATAAATTTGAGTTAAATTACCAACAATATTAATTTACAAATTTTAATACTTTTCTATTCATTTTATAACGTTAATTTACATTGGTATTGGCAGGCAAAGTTGTATGTTTCTGCACAGTTAATTGGTATTAGATTCCAAGAACCATTTTGATAATGAAATGCTGTGCACAAATTAGAAGGAGTTTGTGGTAATGTAAAGAAGTTAACTGGAGTTTGATCAGGCCAAACCCAGTTGTTATCTGAATACTTTGCTCCAATTATTACACGTGTGTCTGGTATATCTGTTATAATAAAATAATAAGTGTTAACAAAAGAATTTGTTCTAAGTGCCATTTTTTTATTGATTTTTAAGTAATGCGCAAACCGTACTTTTATTAAATCTATAAAATTGATTTAGCAATATGTTTTTACCTTATAAAAGTGCCTCTTTATTAAAAAACAAATTGGTATTAAAACAATATATAAAGAAATAAATTTATATTAGGGCAATTCTCATTGGGAAAGTGGTTTTTAAAAAAAAATTAACTTAAATTATTTGTTTAATTAACTTACCTGTTTCTTTGGTTTTGATATTTAAAGTTTAAATTTAAAAAAATTTAGGCAAATAATTTTTTATAAGTGATTTTTTTTTTAAATTTAAAATGTACAAATTTTTTTGCACTTTTATGGCTATTTTAAGCAATAATTTTAAATTAATATAAAAGTTACAAAACAGATTACAACAAATTTGTAATGTGTTAGTATAAGAGGTTTAAACATATGCTTAACATAAGTTAAACAACAAATTCTATATTACAATTTAAAAATCAGCAATTTTTAAGTTTTTAACTTGTAAGAATATAGGTAATTCCGTTACCGAATTTACATAAAAAGTTTTATAACTCAAAATTTAATCAAATACAACTTTTAATATTTTTAATTCTCTGATTTTAGTTGTTAAGTACTATAAATAAAAACTAAACTTTAATGTTCCTTATCAATTTTATCTACAATAATGGTAACGGAATTACGGGTAACGGAATTACAACATCAGAGATTTTGTAAAAATGCTTATTCTGCCTGGTTTAAGTGATTTAAAATAATATTATTATTTTTATTAGTAAAAAAATGTAAAAAAATGAAATGGCATTGTAATATAATATCCATTTTTTTTAATTTTGTGAGAAGGTAGTTTTGAAATTTATAAATTAGTTTTATGGGTACATATATTACTAAATAAAATTAAATAAAAATATTCATAGTTAACAAGTTGATTTTTAACTGATATTTGGCATATTCAAACAATATTATAAGCTATTTTACCCACTAGACTTATTGTTTTTGCATAATTATCCATTTTATTTAGGTGTAACAAATTGTTTCTGCGACATCAATTTTATTACTAATTTAGAGTTTAGCGATTTAGAATTTCAAACATGTAATGTTTGTTTGTTAATTTTATTTTTGGAGTTATGTTTGTAGTTTTTGTTAAAATGGTAGTTTGGAATTTTAAAATTTGGTTTGTTTATTTCTGTTTAAGAGTTTATTTAAAAAAAAACCTAGTAGTTTTTAGTTTTGTAGTTCCGTTACCAGATTTTTTTTTAAAAATTTTAGTTAGGTTTGTTTCTTATTTTAACAGTACCTAAAACTATTTTTTTTAATTTTATCTGAAATTGAGTAAATTTAAGACTAAAGTTACATGCCAAAATTAGACAGTGTCTTTCTGTTACTTAAAGTGTAATTCCGTTACCAGGTTTTTTTAAGTTAATTTGTCAATAAATAAATATTTTTTAAACCCCAACTAAAAAAATTTGGTATCTTTTTGTTGCTTTCAATAAGGACAATTATTTAGACATGTTTAATTTAAGTTAATTTTTATAAAATTCAGACGAATTGGGATTAAGTATTACCCAACTTTTTATATCTAATTTATTGGCGTAATTCCGTTATCAAACATTTTTTACTTTTTAAGAAGCATAGAAGTTCGAACTGGACTTCTATGCTTATAAAAATGTAGAATGGCAATGTATGGGTTGTTTTAACTTAAAAAATGATTTCAATTATATTAAAAAAAAAAATTATAAGTTTGTAAACCACAGTAATTGTAATTCCGTTACCGAAAAATTGCCCATTAATTTATTTATATATACATTAGTTTTTAAAATATATAAAAGCAAACTTTGTTTAAAAAACAGTGTAGCTAAGGATTTAATTTTTAGTTTTATTATAGACATTTTTTTAGTGGTGGATATAAAATTAAAAAAAAAAAAAAATTTTGCTTTTGTTTCTAATCTGCCAAAAAAAAATTTAAAAATACAAAATGCTCACAAAAAGAAAAATAGGATTATTTTCTTATGCTTGCGAGTTTAAAAAAATAAATAAAAAATAGTATCCTTGTGCAAATAATAAAAAATTATTACATAATTAAAAAATAAACACTGCGGCTTCACTATCCCATTAAAACATGCTCAAAAAACTCTTTTATAGTAGATTTAATGACCAACATTTTATTTGTTTAGGTAAAACAAGAAGTTAGGAAAGGTGAAAGTTACCGAAATATATTGTAGATTTATAATCCTAAAAAAAGCTTTTAAGCAAAACGTTAGTAGTTAAATAGTTTTTTTTATACCTGGAACATACACAGTTCCTTCTAAATTTGTAAACCCAGCAACACCAAGATTTCTATCATCAGTGGCAGTTAACTTGGTGGAAAAAGGTTGGGTGGCTCTTCCCAATAGATATCTTAATAGGCCTAGTGATTTAACATCATTGAAAGGTCCAAAAAGTTGAAAGTCAAAAACAGTTTTTCCTGGATATAGAGATTTAATATTTCATTGATTAGTAGGTTTTGTTGCCAGTTTAAGATTGGTTATCTAATTACCTGCAGCAGGTTTATTAACACAATAATCAGGTCTAGGTCCCACTGTTATACCCCACCTTGTAAATCGATATTGACAAAACGTGAGAGGTTGTGTAAATCCTTGTCTTGAACTAAAATGTATATTTCTTTTAGGTAACCAAAGATTAGATTTATATTGCAGTTAAAAGATTAACACAGTCACTAATAAACAGTATAAAAAATATTAAATATTAAGTTTCCAAACAATTAATTTAAATTTTCCATGGCAAGGTATAATGTAAACCTTTTATAAAGATCAACATAAGCAATATCTCCTAAGCGACCAGCACTCATCCAACCATTTATTTCTTCAGGTGATAAAGCATATCTGTATGCTCTGCCTATATTATCTACATGGTTAACTTGCTTGTAAAATATCCACACTCTTTGCAAACCTTATTAACATATATAAACAAAATATTATTACTGTTTTTGTGATACATCATTATGTATTTTAGTAAATATAGTATTTTATTATGAGTGTTACCTGTTTATTTTTTGAACTTAAAAACAATTTAAAACTAACAACTATAAAAACATTACTAGATTTATTTGATAAATAAAATATGGTTCGAAATCGTTTGATTCTTTTTTATAAATATAATTTATTTAGTAGGTTTATTAATTAAATTATAAATTTAAATATGAACTTTTTTATATTTAAACCTAATTTTAACAAACGAACACGCATTCATTGATATTGTAATAGAAAAGTAAACTAAATTTAAAAGCAAAATACCGATCTTAATTTTTTAGTAATCAAACGAGTATTAAAATATAATAATAACAAAACAATTAAAAAAAAAAATTTACACATTTTTGACTTATACTTTAACATTTTACCTAAATTTTCAACCAATATTTTTTACTTTAATAGACAGCGATAAGGACGATTTTTGACGGCGACCAGAACGCTATTAAATTATTCAAGCGTTATTTTATAAAAAAAACTAAAATAATGATTCGTTATTTTATAAAAAAACTAAAATAATGATTAAACGATAATTAGCTAGAGTTAAATCTTCATTTTAAATAGCAACATACAAAATGATAATACCAACAACATATTAAAATTTCAGCAAATTTAATCTTTAAATTTTAATAATAAAATATATTAATTAGTAATTAGTGATAATTAAATGTCGTTAATAGGAGGTTTGCGATTCGTTGGGATAATAACAAACATACTAAAAATTTAGAACTTTTAGTTTTAAAGAACAAAAGTTATCGTCTTTCAAAATTCGTCAAATAAGAATAAAAACAATAATAATAATAAATATAATGACAATAACAATATGTTTCGAAATCTAAGATTTCGAACCATAATAAGCCTTAACCTGACACAAACAACTAATTTTACTTACCAGCAATGCTAAAATCATAAGTTGAAGAACATTAAAATTAATAGTTTTACCATTTCTATATTTGTTGTTGCTTAGATTAATGATAAAATTATTTGTTTGTTCATCTTGGATGGAAGTCAAATTTCCACCATTTTCCTGGCAAAAATGTTCAGCATTTTCCACATTAAGTTGATTGTCTGATAAACTGTATATAGTATTCCCAATTGCAATAACGCTGTAACTGCACGCTAAATGTCCTTAAATGATTTTAATTCGTTAAGCTTCTTGTATTTATTTCCAATAAGAATTTTAATACAAATAAATGGGCCTATGTAAAAGGTGGAGTGCTTGTGCGGAGTGCGGAATATTTTTTGCCTATGTAAAAGGTGGAGTGCATGTGCAGAGTGCGGAATGTTTTATTTTTTAATGACGTCACGATCTGCGTGGGGGACGTCATTAAAATATTATTTCATTGTGTTTATAGCATAAAATAAATAATAAAACAACCGTGATATTCAAAATGTAAAAAAACATTCGAAGCAGTTTATGACTTATTATAAAAGTTTTTGAGCGGAAATGACGTCATAACCCCTCTGTGCCACATTTTTATTGCCCCAATCTTAAAGTAAATTCAATTTTCAATCGAATTTTGCTAACTAAAAGTTGGCACAAAGGGGGTAAAGGGGTCAACGGGAGCAATATTTGACGAAAATACGTATTTCGATTATCAGTTTTTGAGCGGAAATGACGTCATAACCCCTCTGTGCCACATTTTTATTGTCCCAATCTTAAAGTAAATTCAATTTTCAATCGAATGATGCTAACTAAAAGTTGGCACAATAGGGATAAAGGGGTCAACGGGAGCAATATTTGACAAAAATACGTACTTCAATTATCAGTTTTTGAGCGGAAATGACGTCATAACCCCCTTTAGTGTATCAATCGATTGCAAATTGAATTTACTTTAAGATTGGGACAATAAAAATGTGGCACAAAGGGGTTATGACGTCATTTCCGCTCAAAAACTGATAATCGAAATACGTATTTTTGTCAAATATTGCTCCCGTTGACCCCTTTATCCCCTTTGTGCCAACTTTTAGTTAGCATCATTCGATTGCAAATTAAATTTACTTTAAGATTGGGACAATAAAAATGTGGCACAGAGGGGTTATGACGTCATTTCCGCTCAAAAACTGATAATCGAAATAGGTATTTTCGTCAAATATTGCTCCCGTTGACCCCTTTATCCCCTTTGTGCCAACTTTTAGTTAGCATCATGCGATTGCAAATTAAATTTACTTTAAGATTAGGGCAATAAAAATGTGGCACAGAGGGGTTATGACGTCATTTCCGCTCAAACACTGATAATCGAAATACGTATTTTCGTCAAATATTGCTCCCGTTGACCCCTTTGTGCCAACTTTTAGTTAATATCAATCGATTGCAAATTGAATTTACTTTAAGATTGGGGCAATAAAAATGTGGCACAAAGGGGTTATGACGTCATTTTATTACAAAAAAAAAATACTCCGCACTCCGCATTCTGTACTCCACCTTTTACATAGTGCCCAAATAAATCTAATTGACGATAATCAATTATTCAAGTTTTAAGTCAAAACCACGTGATTTAAAAATGTGGGAATTTCCCTAATTGATGTTAGTAAAATTGTTATTTTTTTATATTTATTCTCTATCCAGAAAAACTTACTTCACAACTTAAATATAGGGAACGATAGCATTTTTCTTACTTTAACGAAGTTTTAAGTTGCGTTTAACAGTTTTAGAGATTATTTACTGTAAAAAATTTACGTAAATATAAAAATATAATAAACAGAAAATAAATAATGAGTTTACATATTTCTGTAAGTAACAAAAAGAAAATAAATCTTACCTCCTTCAATTAAAGTTAAAAAGCTTAAAATAACTACGATAAACGTATAAATCCAAAAATTATTATATCCGTCGATATTTTTCATGTTGCTTAGCCTACATATAGCTTTTACTACACTTATAGCCCGTTTTAACAAAAAAATAAAACACAAATGATTAATATAACACCTTTAGTTTTAGTCTAAACCTCTATATAAATTGACTTTACAACTTACCCTTATGAGTCAATATGGAATATTAGTAGAAAGAAACACACCACGTGATTATTTTCAATTGTGAAAATAACGTAGACAAGCTTATACTTAGTGCATACAACATGTTAGTTTAACGTAAAAATATTTTTTTAATTAGCACTTGCTTAATTAAAACCTAATTATTACAAAAATATTAACGAAAAATTTTATTTAATACTTTAAAAGTTATTATTAGAACTCTGTATTTTTAAATTGAACATGTTAAGTTTATAAAAAAAAAAAAAATCGCTTAATCATAAAACGTATAGACTTAAATTGCAAGCAAACACTGTTTCCACTAGAAATACAATTTCTAGTTTTACATTTGAAAAAAATAACAGTTCAACGAAATACATAAAAGACCTACAAAACATCTTTTGACCTTTTTGTTGTTAGTTGGTCTTGGTTTAAATTTACCTTTTAAAGTTGCTGCATAATAGTTCATTAATTTCAATTTTTTATTGTTTCCTTATTAAAAACAATGAATTAGATTGCCGATGAAAATATTAAACAGCCTGTACGTAAACCGTTCGATTGTTAAAGTAGGTAAGTTGCTGAAATAAATATTGTTTGTATGCACTGTAACTTTGCACATACTTTTATAACTTTAAATCATAGAATATATAAAGTGAAAAGAGAAACAAACACATAATTTAAAAAAAAAATATTAACATGATAAAATTTATAACTTATCAATATCAATATTTATTTTTACTATAAGAAATTATTTAACCTTTTTATACATTTAAGCAGGTAAATTGAACCCTATTAAAGAAATAAAAAAAAATAACTTTTTATAATACGCGAAATCACTTGGTCATGCAAGGTTTAAAACTAAACCAGTTTCACTGATACAACTAACATGTTTTTAAAACTCTTATATTTTGTCTAGTAATTATATTTAAATATTATTCGTAGTTGCCATAAGTTTCAAAGGTTTGAAGATATTGAGAAACAAATTGGTAACAAAATTGATATAGCTCCTGCAATATAAAAAAAAAGGTTAATAATACAGGCTCAACATGGGGTAATTTTATTACTAGACCCAGTCTTTAGAGTTTACTTACATATTGATTAACCATGTTTGGTCTCATATCTCTAAGATCTTTGATTGCTCGAAATACATCAATCCTACGCTGGGATTTCAATCTTTCCAGGACATTCATCAGTGCAATAAAAAGACCAGTTCTTGTACAACCATTTCTTAAAAAATGAAACCAACCCAAATATTTTGTTATATCTCTACGGGATAAGTTTTAAAAATTTCATATTTACCTGCAATGTACAAGTGACAAACTAGTTTTAGAGTCACTGGAAAAGAGCATTTGATTTGTGATAACATCAAGCAATACCCCAACACTTGGTGGCGTGGTATCATCACTCCAAGTGGTCAAAGTCAGGTGATTTATTGACTTAGACTGTTTGTGAAGGTTTGAAAATTAATAGCATAATAGGAATTTCTTTGTTAATCTTACAAAATTAATTTATTTTAATAGCTTACAAATTGGTTGTGGCTAGATGAAAGAGTAAGAAGTTTTTTGTTACAGCCTTCCATTACATTCTCTTTAACAACCTCCACCAAAAAACTGCCGTGCTGAATGGTTTCCCCTACTCCCGTTGATGATAGCCAATCACAATTCTATAAACAGAATATTTATTTATAACTTTTTAATTGAAACACCTAAAAATAGATAAAAATTACCACATCTTCCAGTTGTACAATTGTGTTAATAGCATTCTGTGAAACCATATTCCAAAACAACTCAGCAGTGTCATCTTGTGGATTTTGTGCAGCTACAAACTTTCTTACACATTCTGCATTCTAAAAAATAAAAAAAATAGTTATTTCCTTAAGAAAGTTGGCTACTTACACTTTAATATAAAACAATTAACATATAGCCTTAAACATTTAACTAACCTGTATATAAGATGCATTAACATACACTTTTGACTCAAAACCTTCCAACACCATCACAATATTTCCATCGTCTAAATAACGATGAAAATCAGCCTTTAAGTGTTTTATAATAATAGGTTATAATAAATTGAGTTTACTAATTAAAAAATTACTTGGTCTGCAAAATGGATCCACATTTTGACCGGCATTCTTATCAGCTGTTGAGTAAGTATGTAAGTCTACAAGTGTACTCAGTCTCTTGAACTCCGTTTGAGCTAATTCGCCCCTTAATTAAAAAAGTTATTTTTAAACATCATTTATTTTAAACCTTTTATTTTTTTAATTATAAACAAGTATAGCATCATGTAACCTACATTTCTTTGCCAGTTAATTGGGAAAAGTCTTGTACTGAAAGATCACTGTTTGGGAGCATAAAGTGTTCCATCGTTAGTTTAAAAACTAGCCCATATTGGTTCTAAAGATATTGCCAAGTATTACTAGTATTACTGGCTTTTACGTAATAATAAAGGGAAGTTAAATATAGGACACAAGAGAAATGTAGTTAAGTTGCTAATACTAACAATTGCAGAAAAATACTCACAGCATTTTGAACCATCTGGGTTCTATTTTTCCGCATTTTAAGAATGGTTTGATGAATGTCAGCTCCCTGTTGGTCTTTAAGTTGATGAAATAAAATATTCATTGCAATATAAGTTCCTGATCTACCTGCTCCAGCACTATATATAAACAATTCATCACAAATTAAGAACAGATAGGCATTAACAAAAGCATGCCCCTCAAATTTTAACTTGCTCTGAGGCTAGTTTTTATCGCATCGTGTAAAATATTGATTGATGCTGTATTATAATTGAGGAAAAAAAAACGAAATTTAGACTTGCTAGTTGCTAGCCAAAGGTAAAACCAGCACCATAACCTTTAAATACCAGCGTATATTTGACCAAAACAATAACCTGCAGTGAACAATAATGGGTGATGTGTCAACAGTCGCTTGTTCTACCATGTCATGTAAATGAACAATAGTTGATGTAGTTTTTGGTACTCCATGGTCAGGCCAGGCCACCAACTGAATTTGGATGATTTCTTGTTTGACCTTTGTTAACAGAAAAAAAATTAAAATCTAAAATGTATTTGATGTTAGCATAAACAATAACCAATACTTAAAAAGGATACGAAAATGTTCAGGTAATATTGGACTGTAGCTTATTTATTTAAAAGTACATTGGTGAGTGATATACGAATCTATATAATATTGGTATGTTATTGACAAGATAATCTTACATCAGAACAAGTAAGAATTAATTTCCTTCTAAAGATTCCTTCCGAACATGATTCTTCAACATTTTGAATTTGAAATTTACCAACTTGTTTGTTTTTGTTGATGTTAGGCCAATACTGAGAACACTTTTCCTAAAAATCAGATAATTAGGTAAAACATAAATACATACTTATTTTTACAAAAACAAACAATTTAAGTTACCTTGGCATTTTCTACTAAGCCAGTTAGCATAACAATGACATTAGATTTTTGCTGATAAATCATTGTCCAAAAATCGTTAACAGTAAAGTCAGTTGGACCTTGTGCTGCTATAAATTTTTTTTCCTGTTTGTAACCCTAAATAAAACAGTCTAAATTTAAAAAAAGGCTACTTTCCGGCCTTAGAAGGGTGATAAAAACTAATATTAAAATTTTAAGCTGTATTCTGCATTAAGTTAATACACAAAAAGTCTTAGCTAATATAAATTTACATTTATAAAAGCAGCATTTATGTAATCTTCACCCTTGTTATCTTTCAATATAACTCTAGCATGATCAACTAAAATGAAAAAGTTTTAAATTAAGTTATAATCTTTATAATATAAATGTAGTTAAGATGGGGTTTATTATTTAAAATTCTACAGTGAAAATAAAATGTTAATAGTTTAAGATACAGTAGCTAGCGCTCTTATAATTTCTCATGTCTTGACAATAAACCAAAATTTTTAAAAACTTACATGGATAAATGTTTTTGTAACGATTTTTCTTCTTGCTACTTTCAAGTTGTGCATTTGTACATGGATTATCAAACTTCTTGGATTCATCAACCATTTTCTAAAACAAACAAAAAAATGTTAGGCTATTAAAATGTGAATAAAATCAGAAACTGAAATTTAAAACTTACCATAAACTAGTAAAAACTTCAATTTTATATACCTGAAACAAGGTTTGTAACTTTTTGTTAGTAATAATATCCACATATTTTGATTGTAGATCATTTCCTTTAATAAAGGTTGGGGATTGAGATGGCTTTTTGGCAGGTTTCACTAAAAACAAAATATTTTAATAAAATAAGAAATGTTATTACAAATGCCTGATTAATTAAAAAACAAAATATTTAAATAAAAACAACTTGTTTCGGTCCTTTTTAAAACAATCAGTTACTTTTAGATTGTGAGTCAGACTTCTTACATTGGTAATGCAATGATGATTAATTATAAAAACAATATATTAAGTATTTCATTTTACCTGCACTAGATTTATCTATAACAGCATATACATCATTTGATGATGGAACAAAATTGGCATAGTTGGAATTCTGTATTATTAACAACCATGTCAAATTGATAAGACAACTTTTAACCAAAAAAAACACATTTCAAGTAAAAATCTGTCAATTTAGCCCCCAAAAAATATGTTATTTAAGACTTGTAAAAGAACTAATAACTTACAATGGTAATAGTTGCTTGTGATGTTGGTGGAGCTGGTGATAAATCACTAGTTGGATTGGCATCAGGATTTTTTACAGTATCGCTTCCTGTAAGTTGTGTACACGTTAATATATATCTATACTATATTTTGTTATAGGACATATCAAAAGCAATCTACAGGAAATTAGCAAATAAAGTATGAGGAAGTATTATCATCAATATCCAAAACTGTCATCGGGTAAAAAATTTATATATAGGCTGAGAAGTTTTTACATTAGGAATATAAAAACACTTACCAATTAGTTTTGGTGTGACTTCAGTATCTCTTTTATTAAAGTAAAAAATTTATATAAGTTTATTTATTCAAATTTAAAAAGTACGAACAAAATACATTTAGAAATTGTTTGTTGGAATTTGTCATTAAAAAAAACTAAACAATATTATTCAGATCATTAACAAAACAATGCCATTTATATATATTACAAGCTACAAAAATAATTCGATTCCAAATTTTTCTTACCTTCTTTTTTTCATAAAAATAACAACCAAGATGATCATTATTATTAGAATAACACCTACACATGGACCAATAATAGCTGCAATTGGTACACTTGTACCAGTTCCACCACTACCTTTTAAATATTTAAAATTTAATACTTTTTTATTAGGTCCATCCTTAACATAAAAAGCTAATTTTTATTGACAAAAAGGTATCATATTTACACTAATTTGTAATTTTTTAGACATTAAATTTAAAATTGCACATATTTAGTTCCCATTTTTTTACATTCCTACATCAAACAATGTTTCTACCTGTTTTTATTACTTTGATTGGTGAAACACAAGTTCCATTTACATTTTTCCATTCTCCAAAACCTTCACACGAACCTGCTCTTATCTAAAAAATTAAATCATTAATAATTTATAAGCAAAGAAATATTTTAACTTGAATCAAAAATGCATTACCCTAAATGCAACAGTTTTGTTGTAATTATGAACATCTAAAGGTATTTCCATAAAGTATTCATTTTCCATCGTAGTTAATAAGCTGGGATTAAAGGCAATCAATGATGTGTTTGTGTTGCTTCGTCCTTCAACCTAAATTCAAAATAAATTATAATATTTTAACCCTACCCAAGATTATTTTTTAACACCTTAATATATTTCCTAACCTCATATAATAGAATGTCATCCACATAACTAGTTGGTATTGGCCACTTAATAATACAATTAGGTTGGGTTGAATCAACATAAGATAAAGTTATGTTTTCAGGAACACCAAAACTGGTGGTAACACTTGAATTTGATGTTACTGATTGACTACCACAATTACCAAGCATTACAGTTACCTTTCATAAAAAAAGTTTTAAAATAAAAACCTCTTTTTAAAACAATTTTGTGTTTGTTGTAAATCTTAAAACAATAAATAAAAAAGCAATTAGGATTTTTTTAAATATAAACTTACTTATTTGAAATCATAATATTTAAAAGAAAGCTAGGTTTTTGTCATTTATATGAGTATAAAAAAATAAATTATATATATGTTTTACTCTAGCTATGTAGGTAGTTCTTGATATCAAACCTTTAAGAACAACATATGATTGACTGTAACTGTGTTGATTTGATAATATTACCCTCTGTGACCCAGATGATGAAATATCAACCTAATAAATATAATAAATTCTTTAAAATTAACAAATTTTGTTTCTGAAGTAATTACTCATTTTACCACACTACCTGAGTTATCAAGTTCAAATTAGAATGGATTGATTGAAGTGATAATAAATTTGTACTCCAAGTAACATTAATAGAGTTACCATCACATTGTACAGAATAAGCTTGTGTGGTAACTAAAATTATTTAACACACTTTAAACTTAATGAAAAAATAATGACATTGTATACGACAGTAACCTATTTTTAATACAAATAAAAATAACTAATTCTCATGTAAAATATTTACGATTCTTTTACATTTTTTTTACAAAATAACTACATTGATATTGACAGGCAAAGTTGTATGTTTCTGCACAGTTAACTGAAATTAGTTTCCAAGTTCCATTTTGATAACGAAATGCTGTGCACAAATTAGAAGGAGTTTGTGGTAATGTAAAGAAGTTAACTGGAGTTTGATCAGGCCAAACCCAGTTGTTATCTGAATACTTTGCTCCAATTATTACATGAGTGTCTGGTATATCTAAAAAATTTTACATATATATAAATGCTAAAAAAATAATCCAATACCATTTGGTATATAATATATACTATTTTAGTATTTTTTAAGCAAATTCCTTTTATGAAAAATATCTTTCAATATTATCTTTCAATAAAAACAATATATAAAAAAAATGTATACATTTTTTTGAATATGGCTAAGCAAATAATATTTCCCAAATAAAATAAAATGTAGTTAGTAGGTTTCAAGACCAATTTTCTAATTTAGATTTAACCAAACCAAGTTACTCACCAAAATATATTACAGCTTATTGAAACTTGAAGTAATATTAAATAAGCAAAAGCTTTTCAGTTAAAACACTATTTATTACCTGGAACAGATATGTTTCCATATAAGTTCTTAAACCCTTCAATACCCAGACTAGAATCATCAGTGGCAGTTAATTTGGTGGAAAAAGGTTGAGTAGCTCTATGTAAAAGATATCTTTTCAATGAATTGACATTATCGGAAGATCCAAAAAATTGAAAGTCAAAAACAATCCGCCCTGTTTATACATAATATATATATAAATGCAATGTGTTGTTTATTTAATAGCATTCAACTATTTAATAATAAACTGTTGATATTTTAAGACAATTTTAATGTTAACAGCATAAACAAAAAAATGTATAAGTTTTATTATTTACCTTCAGCAGGTTCATAACCACAATTATCAGGTGTAGGCCCAACTGTTATACTCCACCTTGTAAATCGAAATTGACAAAATGTAAGAGGTTGTGCAAATCCTGGCTTTGAACTAAATTTTAAAATTATGTCAATGTTATATTTATTAGATGCCAGTTGATCTGTACCCAAACAACAAAAATTTCAAAATTTTTTAAAAGTTTTTTTTCCCTTGCAGACCATTTGGCTATCTGCTATGGCTATCATTTTTGGCTATCGAGCGATCCATACTTAGTCCATTTACATTAATTGTGACTATTATGTGTTGCTAGTTTCTATCTATAAATACTTTCTTAACAAACCATTATCAAATTAATAAATATGTCTGAAAATACAGTATGTTTTTTATTGTTTGTAGAGTTATTGACAATTGTATTGCTCATTCTTTTACTTTTTTCGTAACCATTGCACTTATCATAAGATAAGAGCAGTAGTTCTAATATGTAATACAGATTTTTAACAACTAACTTTTTATATTAAAGTTATTTTAATAACAACAGCTATATATGAAAAAAGGGCAGTGTGAATTAAACTTGGTTTTGTTTTAAACATTATAATGTAATTGATTAAATCAAATTATTTTGTAATTTAAAATGGTGAGCAATAAATGGTCATAATGATAAATTTTGTGTGCCTAAATTCTTCTGACACTTGCGCATGCACTTATATTATATATTCAACAAAGTAACTAACATACTTACTGAACTAAGGTTTACCATAGTTAATATACCCATTTAGCATATATGTGTGCCTTAAATTTTATAAAGGTGACGCAATGCGAGTTTGAATGGACTTAAACCCCCAATACAGTTTTCCTTATGTGTATTAACCCATGTAAGAATCAACTGGCAATCATATTATTCGATCATCTTAATTTAAAATTTAAAAAAAAATATTTTGAGTGTTGTATAGTCTATTTTTACCAACCTTTTGTAAAGATCAACATAAGCAATGTCTCCTAAACGTTCAGCACTCATCCAACCATTTATTTCTTCAGGTGATAAAGCATATCTGTATGCTCTGGCTATATTACCTTCATGTTCATCTTGCTTGTAAAATATCCACACTCTTTGCAAATCTGCTGGAATTAAAAAATTGTATTGGTAGCAGATGAAAGGGGAACAACAAAAACTTAAATTTTATTTAAATACTTATAACGACCTTTTTAACACTTATATATATTTTAAGTATATTACTGTTTATTAAACTGCTTAATGATCAGTTTCAAATAGGAAAAAACTTTTTTTTTACCATTTCTATATTTGTTGTTAATAAGATTGATAATAAAATCGTTTGCTTTTTGATTTCGAATTGAAGCCAAACTTCCACCATTTTCCTTACAAAAATTCTCAGCATTTTTAACATTAAGTTGATTGTCTGATAAACTGTAGATAGTATCTTTAATTCCAATTACACTGTCACTACAAGCTAAATATATATGAAATGATTTTAATTTATTAACCTTTTCGTGTTTATTTGTTCACATTCTACCAACTAACAGACTTTAAATACCAATTTTAATACAAAAAATCTAATTGACCACGATTATAAATTAAACCGGCAGCATGGTGTAGTGATAAGAACTCTTGCTACACCACACATGAGGTCGTGGGTTCAATCCCCACTGATCTCATGCTGTAGCGCCCTCGAGTAAGGCGCTATAAACGGTATGAACTCCTGCTGAGCCAGCACTTAATCAGTAGCATAATTACTGGGCAATTATAGTCTCTATAATATCCCAAACTGCCACAGGAAACTCGAGACTGGGTCGGAGTAACTTATGTTACTCTATGTTTAAGTCGCGCATTCGACTTTCCCACATCGAGGATAAAGATATATACAAAAAAAAACAAAAAAAAAAGTATTTCAAGTTAAAACCACGTGATTTAAAAATGTGGGAATTTCCCCAATGAATATTAGTAAAATTGTTTTTTTTATATTTATTCTCTATCCAAAAAAACTTACTTTGCTACTTAAATATAAAAAACGATAACATTTTTCTTACTTTAACAAAGTTTTAAGTTGCGTTTAGCAGTTTTAGAGATTATTTACTGTAAAAATTTACGTAAATATAAAAATATAATAAACAGAAAATGAATAATGAGTTTACATATTTCTGTAAGTAACAACAAGAAAATAAATCTTACCTCCTTCAATTGAAGATAAAAAGCTTAAAATAACTACGATAAACGTATAAATCCAAAAATTATTATATGGCCTTACGCCGATATTTTTCATGTTGCATACATGTAGCTTTCACTACACTTATAACCCGTTTTAACAAAAAAATAAAACACAAATGATTAATATAACACCTATAGTTTTAGTTTAAACCTCTATATAAATTGACTTTACAACTTCCCCTATGAGTCAGTTTGTTAATATTAGTAGCAAGAAACACACCACGTGATTATTTTCAATTGTGAAAATAACGTAGACAAGCTTATATTCGGTGCATAGGAGGATGTTAGTTTGACGTAAAAATAACTTTTTAAATAGCATTTGCCCTGCATAAATGCAACCTTATTATTAAAAAAGTATTAACAAAAAAAAAAATTTTAACTTAAAAAGTCATTATTAAAACCCTGTTTTGTTTAAAAAAACGAAAATCGCCTAATCATAAAACGTATAGACCTAAATTGCAAGCGAACACTGTATCTTCTAGAAATACAATTTCTAGTTTTACATTTGGAAATAAAAACAGTTAAATGTAATACATAAAAGAACTACAAAATATCTTTTGACCTTTTTGTTGTTAGTTGGTCTTGGTTTAAATTTAACTTTTAAAGTTGCTGCATAATAGTTCATTAATTTCAATTTTTTATTGTTTCCTTATTAAAAAACAATGGATTAGATTGCCGATGAAAATATTAAACAGCCTGTACGTAAACCGTTCGATTGTTAAAGTAGGTAAGTTGCTGAAATAAATATTGTTTGTATGCACTGTAACTTTGCACATACTTTTATAACTTTAAATCATAGAATATATAAAGTGAAAAGAGAAACAAACACATAATTTACAAAAAAATATTAACATGATAAATTTTATAACTTATCAATATCATTATTTATTTTTACTATAAGAAATTATTTAACCTTTTTATACATTTAAGCAGGTAAATTAAACTTTATTAAAGAAATAACAAAAAATAACTTTATAAATTTCAGTAAACACAAAAAGAAAAAATAGAAATATAGTTTCTACATAAAAAAAAACGGAAAAAACCGTAACTTCTACATACAAAGTTAAATACAAATCGTTTGCCAAGGTTGATAACCACAGAATAAAAAATGTATAAGATTATGTATTTTATAATATTAAATTTACTTTTGCACATCATTGTTTTAACTTTTAAATAAGTTTATATATATCAGTCTCTTAACAGTACAGTGTGTAAAGTTTTGTGCAGCGAACTGCTTAATTTCAAATTTTCTCAACAAAATTAAAGTATGCGAAATTACTGGGTCATGCAAGGTTTAAAACTAAACCAGTTTCACTGTTAACTAATAAGTTTTTAAAACTTTTATATTCTGTTTAGTAAGATATTTAAATTTTATTCGTAGTTTCCATAAGTTTCAAAGGTTTGAAGATATTGAGAAACAAATTGGTAACAAAAATGATATAGCTCCTGCAATATAAAAAAGGTTAATTACACAGGTAATTTTATTACCAGAAACACTCTTTGAAGTTTACTTACATATCGATTGACCATGTTGGGTCTCATATCTCTAAGATCTTTGATTGCTCGAAATACATCAATCCTACGCTGGGATTTCAATCTTTCCAAGATATTCATCAGAGCAATAAAAAGACCAGTTCTTGTACAACCATTTCTTAAATAAAACCCAAAATATTTCGGTTAATAAATTTTTTACAGCAATGCATTTTATATAAAAATTTAATATTTACCTGCAATGTACAAGTGACAAACTGGTTTTCGAATCACTGGAAAAGAGCATTTGATTTGTGATAACATCAAGCAATACCCCAACACTTGGTGGCGTGGTATCATCACTCCAAGTGGTCAAAGTCAGGTGATTTATTGACTTGGACTGTTTGTGAAAATTTGAAAATTAATAGCATAATACGATTTCTTTGTTAATTTTTTATAATTATAACTAAAAACATGCTCACAAAATTAATTTATTTTAATAGCTTACAACTTGGTGGTGGCTAGATGAAAGAGTAAGAAGTTTTTTGTTACAGCCTTCCATTACATTCTCCTTAACAACCTCTACCAGAATACTGCCGTGCTGAATGGTTTCACCTACTCCCATTGTTGATATCCAATCACAGTTCTATAAACAAATAAATATATTTAAAATTTATAATTAAAACACTTAAAAAATAGATAAAAATTACCACATCTTCCAGTTGTACAATTGTGTTGATGGAATTTTGTGAAACCATATTCCAAAACAACTCAGCAGTGTCATCTTGTGGATTTTGTGCAGCTACAAACTTTCTCACACATTCTGCATTCTTTAACCAACATGAAAAAAACAAGAATGTCTTGGATGTTGAAACTAAAACTTTATTATGCAACAACAAACATATAGCCTTAACACTTTGTGATGTCTCCATTTTGAATTAATTAAAAAACATTGTAATTGACTAACCTGTACATAAGATGCATTAACATACACTTTTGACTCAAAACCTTCCAACACCATCACAATATTTTCATCATCTGAATATGAATAAAAAGTAAGTCTAAAGGTATTTTATCATTAGAAAACAATCAATAAATTAATAGGTTTAACATGTTTCACAATTAAAAATTACTTGGTCTGCACAGAAGATCAACATTTTGACTGGAGTTTTTATCAGCTGTTAAGTAAGTATGAAGGTCTACAAGTGTACTTAGTCTTTTGAACTCTGTTTGAACTAATTTGCTTCTACCATAAAAAAAGTTATCTTTAACGGCATTCATTTTAATACATTTTTTTTAATAATAAACTAAGGCATCATGTAACTTACATTTCATTGCTATTTAAGTTGGAAAAGTCTTGTACTGACAGATCACTGTTTGGAAGCATGTAGTTTTCCATTACAAGTTTAAATATTAATCCATATTGGTTCTAAATAGAATTGCCAAAGAAATTATGAATGATTTTTACAAAATAATAAAAACAAGTTAGGATTTAAAAAATAAGCACAACAGCTAACTTTAGTTGCTATTAAAAAAAAATACTTACAGCATTTTGGACCATCTGAGTTCTATTTTTTCGCATTTCCAGAATAGTTTGATGAATGTCAGCTCCCTTTTGATCTTCGAGTTGATGAAACAAAATGTCCATTGCAATATAAGTTCCTGATCTACCTGCTCCAGCACTATATTTTAAACAATTTATCACAAATTAAGAATTAAGGGGTATTTATAATTGGCATCACATCATTTCAGTAAGCCCTTTATATTTTAACTTGCTTTGAGGCTATTTTTTGCTAGCCAAAAGTAAGACCAGCACCATAACCTTTAAATATTAGCTTATGTATACTTGAATAAAACAATAACCTGCAGTGAACAATGATAGCTGATGTGTCAACAGTTGCTTGTTCTACCATGTCATGTAAATGAACAATAGTTGAAGTAGTTTCTGGTACTCCATGGTCAGGCCAGGCCACCAACTGAATTTGGATGATTTCTTGTTTGACCTTTGTTAACAGAAAAAAAATGTGAATCAAAAATGTATTTGATGTTAGCATAATTAATAAACCAATACTTGAAAAGGATACGAAAATGTTTATGTAATATTGGACTGTAGCTTATTTATTTAAAAGTACATGGTGAGTGATATACAAATCTATATAATATTGGTATGTTATTGACAAGTTAATCTAACATCAGGACAAGTAAGAATTAATTTTCTTCTGAAGATTCCCTCTGAACATGATTCTTCAACATTTTGAATTTGAAATTTACCAACTTGTTTGCTTTTATTGATGTTAGGCCAATACTGGGAACACTTTTCCTAAAAATCAAATAATTAGTTAAAATATAAATACATACATACTTATTTTTACAAAAACAAACAATTTAAGTTACCTTGGCATTTTCTACTAAGCTAGTAAGCATAACAATGACATTAGATTTTTGCTGATAAATCATTGTCCAAAAATCGTTAACAGTAAAGTCATTTGGGCCTTGTGCTGCTATAAATTTTTTTTCCTGTTTGTAACCCTAAATAAAACAGTCTAAATTTAAAAAAAAGCTACTTTCAGGGCTTAAAAAGGTTGATAAAAACTTATTATTAAAATTTTAAGCTGCATTCTGCATTAAGTTAATACACAAAAAGTCTTAGCTAATATATATTTACATCCATAAAAGCAGCATTTATGTAATCTTCACCCTTGTTATCTTTCAGTATAACTCTAGCATGATCAACTAAAATTAAAAAGTTTTAAATTAAGTTATAATATTTATAATATAAATGTAGTTAAGATGGAGTTTGTCATTTAGAATTCTACAGTGAACTAATTTTTTATGTCTTGTTAATCAACCAATATTTCAAGTTATTAAAAACTTACATGGATAAATGTTTTTATAACGATTTTTCTTCTTGCTACTTTCAAGTTGAGCATTTGTACATGAATTATCAAACTTCTTGCATTCATCAACCAATTTCTAAAACAAATAAAAACATGTTAGGCTGTATTACTTTAAAAGTATTAATATTTAATTAAAAGCGTTTAAAAATAAAAATTTTCCATAAACTAGTAAAAACTTCTACTTTATATACCTGGAATAAGGTTTGTAATTTTTTGTTGGTAATAATATCAACATATTTAGATTGTAGATCTTTTTCTTTGATAAAAGTTGGGGAACGAGATTGCTTCTTAGCAGGTTTCACTAAAAACAAAATATTTAAATAAAATAAGAAATGTTATCACAAATGCTTAATCAATTAAAAAACAACCAATGACTTGGTCCTTTTAAAAACAATTAGTTACTTTAATATCGTGAGTCACATTTCTTACTTTGGTAATGCAATGATGATTAATTATAAAAACAATATTTAAAGTATTTCCTTTTACCTGCACTAGATTTATCTATAACAGCATATACATCATTTGATGATGGAACAAAATTGGCATAGTTGGAATTCTGTATTATTAACAACCATGTCAAATTGATAAAACAACTTTTAACCAAAAAAAAAACACATTTCTAGTAAAAATCTGTCAATTTACCAAAAAATGTATTATGTTAGGGTTATACGGTATGTTTATCAAGGAACTAATTTGTTTTAAGATATTTTATATTTGCAAGAAAACTAAAAACTCACAGTGGCACTAGTTGCTTGTGTAGTTGGTGAAGCTGGTGATAAATTATTAGTTAGACTGGTATCAAGATTTTTTACAGTAGCAGTTCCTGTGTGTTGTTTTTTATAAGTTAAAATTTATATATACTACATTTTTTTTCTATTTATACAACATATCAAAATCAATCTGCAGATAATTAGCAAATAAAGTAGAATTATACCATCAATAAAATTTAAAACTGTCATCAGGTTACAAATATTATTTAGGCAGAGAAGTTCTTACATAAGAAATATGAAAACACTTACCATTTGGTTTTTGTGGGACTTTGGTATTTCTTTTTCTAAAGTAAAAAGAATAAGTTTCTTTTTTTTTTAATTAATTGTTTATTTTTCAGATTATTAACAAAACAATGCCATTTATATATATTACAAGCTACAAAAATAATTGATTTCAAATTTTTCTTACCTTCTTTTTTTCATAAAAATAACAACCAAGATGATAATTATTATTAGAATAACACCTACACATGGACCAATAATAGCTGCAATTGGTACACTTGTACCAGTTCCACCACTACCTTTTAAATATTTAAAATTTAATACTTTTTTATTAGGTCCATCCTTAACATAAAAAGCTAATTTTTATTGACAAAAAGGTATCATATTTACACTGATTTGTAATTTTTTAAAAATTAAATTTGAAATTACACATATTTAGCTTCCAATCTGTTACATTCATACATCAAACAATGTTTCTACCTGTTTCTATTACTTCAATTGGTGAAACACAAGTTCCATTTACATTTTTCCATTCTCCAAAACCTTCACAAGAACTTGCTCTTATCTAAAAAATGAAATCATTTATAAATTAAGCAAAGAAATATTTTAAACTAAATCAAAAATATAAAAAATAAAATAATTACCCTGAATGTAACAGTTTTGTTGTAATTATGAACATCTAAAGGTATTTTGATAAAGTATTCATTTTCCATTGTATTTAATAAGTTGGGATTAATGGTAATCAATGATGTGTTTGTGTTGCTTTGTCCTTCAATCTAAACCAAATAAAAAATATTTACCAGAGTAAAACAAATGTTAACTTGTTCAGCTTACAATTATACAGAATTGTAATTTACTAGTCAGTGCACGAATTTAAATATCAAGATAAGAGTTTGATCGCAACTCCAATTTTTTTTTTTCCATCAACATGTGTTAGATTAAAATAATCAACAATGGAAAAACCTTTTGATTTAAAACATTATTATTTTTTGTATATATATTTAGATAAACTTTACTACATAAACATGTCTGGGGTTGCCTTTGGCAGTTCAAGAATTTATACACTATAATTCCCCAAGAAACATGGGCTGCTAATGAAGCATTGGCTTAGAAGGAGTTCATAACATTTATAGTGCCTTACTAGAGGGCGCTACAACATGAGAGCAATGGGGATTAAACCCAGAATCTTAAAAACAGAATATAAGTGTTTCGACCACTACATCATGTTGCCGGTCATTATGAGAACAGTTGATTATTTTGAATATACAGTTAAGTCTTACTTCATATGAAAGAATGTCATTCACATAACTAGTTGGTATTGGCCACTTGATAATACAATTAGATTGAGTTGAATCAACATAAGATGAAGTTATAACATCAGGAATTCCAAAACTGGTTGTAACACTTGAATTTGATGTTATTGATTGACTACCACAGTTATTAAAGGAAACTGTTACCTAATGCAAAAGCACATAAAAATAAAATGAATTTGTTAAAAAATATTTCATAACAAATAATACAAAAAAATGTCGGTGTTAAAATTAGTTCTAAAAGGTAAAAAAAGGAAAACATGTATTTAACTAATGGAAGTTTAGCTTCACTTAAATATATTATAAAAAGTTCAAAAATATGTTTTACCCTTGCTATGTATGTAGTTTTAGGCATTAAGCCTACAAAAAAATTACTGGATTGATTATTACTATATTGCATTGTTAATATGCGTTTCATTGTCCTTATATCTATAATATCCAACTAAAAAAAAATAAATAAAACCCCTGCAAAACTCTCGATTTTAGTTTTTTTTTTAAGTAAACAATGCTTTAAAAAGTAATAAGAGTAACATTTTTACCATCTTACCTGTGTTATTAAGTTCAAGTTAGAGTAGTTTGATTGAAGTGATAATAAATTTGTACCCCAGGTTACATTAATAGAGTGACCATCACATTGTACAGAGTAAGCTTGTGTGGTCACTAAACAACAAAAAGTGAATTAACACACTTTAAACTAAATAATTTTTTTAATGACAACATATACAGTGGTTAAGTATTTAAAAGTAACCTATTTTTTATACACAAAGTAAAAAACAAGTAATTTTATGTAAAATGTTTACAATTCTTTCACATTTTTTTACAAAAAATTTACATTGGTATTGGCAGGCAAAGTTGTATGTTTCTGTACAGTTAATTGGAATTAAATTCCAAGAACCATTTTCATAATGAAATGCTGTGCACAAGTTAGAAGGAGTTTGTTGTAATGTAAAGAAGTTAACTGGAGTTTGATTAGGCCAAACCCAGTTGTTATCTGAATATTTTGCTCCAATTATTACATGTGTGTCTGGTATATCTATAATTAAAAAATCTCATTGTAGTATTTTTTAAACAGTACTTTTATCAAAACCATAATAAATAATTGGTCTGCCAATAATTAATTTACTTTAATAAAGAGCTGTTGTTTTTTTTATTAAATATAAATCAATATTAAAAACAATATATTAAAAATAAACAGTTTTAAAAAAAAAAAAATATATATATATATATGCAAACTATTTGTTAAAAATAGCTTAAAGAAAATCCTTTATACCTTTAAGACTAAAGTTAAATTTAAATATGAAGTTAAAACAAGTTAATTAATAAAATATATTGTAGCTTTAGCTTAAGGTAAACAACCCCAAATAAACATTCTAAGCAAATACAAACAGTTTTACCTGGAACAAATATAGTTCGATATAAGTTTTCAAATTTTTCAATACCAGGTTTTGAATCATCAATGGCTGTTAACTTGGTGGAAATGGGTTGCCCATTTCTATTTATAAGATATCTTTTCAATGAGTTAACATTATTGCGAGATCCATAAAATTGAAAGTCAAAAACAATTCTTCCTGTATAGATTGAGTACAAATTTGATGTATGGTTCACTTGATATCATTTACCCATTTAATAGTAAAATATTAATGTTGTTTGTTTTTTTTATATTGTTAATCATATTCTTTAAATTTTGTGTACATATAAACACAAAAAAATATTATTTTAATGTATTATTTACCTTCACCAGGTGTTCTACCACAATGAGAAGGTATATCCCCCACTATTACAGTCCATCTTGTAAAATTAAATTGACAAAATGTAAGAAGTTGTGTGAACTTTGACCCTGAACTAAATTTTTAAATTTTTTTCAGTGTTATATATATTTAATCATATTAAATTAAATAGATTTTCAATGTTTTATAATATAGCCTATTATATTATAAACCTTTTATAAAGATCAACATAAGCAATGTCTCCCAAGCGACCAGCACTCATCCAACCATTTATTTCTTCAGGTGATAAAGCATATCTGTATCCTCGACCATAATCATTTTTATCATTTACCCATTTGTAAAATATCCACACCCTTTGCAAACCTTTAGGAATTAAAAAAATTGTATTTAAAAATACAACAACTTAAGTAAGCTGTTGATATAAAACAATAAAAAGTTGTTACTAAAAAGAAGATTACCTTTTTAACACCTATATATATATTATATATATAATAATAAACTGCTTAATGATCAGTCAGTCCAGAAAGTAGGGCAGCGTGCATGCACAAGATTTTTTCGTTGAAAAAAATGCACGCCTGAAATTGGCGTTTTGCACGCCTGGCTTTAAAAGAAACGCAAAATTAAGGTAAACACGCTAACATAAATCACGAGTGCACGAGTAGACCGAAAATTTTAATACCCAGGCACGCGCGGTCACGCCAATTTTTACGCTTGCACGCACGAGATCTCGTCGAAAACTACCTTACTTTCCAGGCTGGGATCAGATAGTAAATAACTGTATTTTACCATTTCTATATTTGTTGTTAATAAGATTGGTCATAAAATTATTCGTTTGTTGATCAGGGATTAAAGCTAAATTTCCACCATTTTCCTTACAAGTATTCTCAGCATTTTCTACATTAAGTTGATTGTCTGATAAACTGTATATAGTATCACCAATTCCAATTAAACTGTTACTACAGGCTAAATATATTTAAATAATGTTATTTATTAAGCTTTATGGGTTTATTTGTTTACATCCTAATAAATAACAGATTTTAACTACCAATTTCCATACAAAAAAATATAATAGTATTAGATTATAGTATTATTAAAGTAAACCAGGTTTGTCAAAACCACGTGATTTGAAAGTATGGGAATTTCCCTAATTGATGCTAGTAAAATTGTTATTTTTTTATATTTATTCATTATCCAGAAAAGCTTACTTTGCAGCTTAAATATAATAAACGATAACATTTTTCTTACTTTAACGAAGTCTCAAGTTGCGTTTAGTAGTTTTATAGATTATTTACTGTACAAAATTAAACAAATATAAAAATACAATAAAAATGAAATTTTTTGTTTACATCCTTTAAATTTTTGGTTTACATCCTTTAATAAAAAAAACAATAAGTAAATAAATCCTACCTTCTTTACTTGAAGTTGAAATGCATAAAATAATTACGATTAGAGTATAAATCCGATAACTATTAATCGGCCTTACGTCGATATTATTCATGTTTCATACATATAACTTTTAACACACCTATAACAAGCTAAAACTAAAGAAAAAAAAAGAAATTAATATATGAGCACCTACAGTCTTAGTCTTAGCCTATATATGAGTTGACTTTACAACTTCCTTAAATGAGTCGATTTGTAAATATCAGTGGCAAGAAAAACACCACGTAAATATTTTCAGTTGTGAAAATAATGTAGGCTTATATTCAATACACACGACATCTCGACATGTTAGTTTAACGTAAAAAAAATATTTGAATTAGCACTTGCTTCACATATTTGTAAACCTACTTACAACAAAAACATTTAAATATTTTAAAATTTTGCATTTCGAAATGTTTTTTGTCTTACTGTAATATAATTCGGCAAAAATATTGCTACTAAAAAATTAAACGAAAATGCTTATTGTTCAAAACATTAAGGGTTATTAAACCACTATATTTTTAAACGCCTCTCAATGTCATTATTAAGTCTTACTAAAAGAGAAATAAAATAAATCCTTATTATTTGCATATTAATAATACAAAAAAGGGAATTTAAAAAGAACTTGGTAATTTAATATTTTTTAAAAACTGAAATAAAAAGTTAACTTGAATATCTTAACAATACTAAAATAATGCCCAAATGTATATTTTCTTAAACTTAAACAGAGTGCATTAAACTATGAAAAAAATAGCATCGTGGGTGTTTAATATTTTACGTAGCCACAACCAGTATGCATATTGTTTATTATCTTTATGTTGGCCTGGTAAATTGTGTGATTTTGAAAATTGAACCCGCATTTTTAACCTCGATATGCTTTAAAACAGGTGAAATTAAACACATAGCCTCTTTTACAGAAAAAAAAACTTTATAAATTGAAATATATACAAAAAATGAAATTAAATTCACATAACAAAAATAATAAGCTACAACAAAAATTAAATACCGATTATAACATTCAAAATTTCAATACAAATCATTTAGCAAGGATAATAATCACAAAGTAAAAATGTATCAGGCTATGCATTTTATAACGATAAAGTCTCCTTTACATATGCGTATTTTAAATAAGCTTATACATATCTGTCACTCAAAAGTACAGTGTTTAAAGTTTTGTGTAGCAAATTGCTTGATATCAAGTTTTTTTTAACAAAATAATAATAAACAGATTTAAGTGGTCAAGCAAAGATTTTAACTAAACTAGATTTATTGCTACAACAAACAAGTTTTAGAACTCATATATTCTGCCTTATAGTTGGAAATTTGAATATTATTCGTAGTTGCCATAAGTTTCAAAGGTTTGAAGATATTGAGAAACAAATTGGTAACAAAAATGATATAGCTCCTGCAATATAAAAAAAAGGTTAATAACACAGGCCCAACATGGGGTAATTTTATTACTAGACCCAGTCTTTAGAGTTTACTTACATATCGATTGACCATGTTGGGTCTCATATCTCTAAGATCTTTGATTGCTCGAAATACATCAATCCTACGCTGGGATTTCAATCTTTCCAAGATATTCATCAGTGCAATAAAAAGACCAGTCCTTGTACAACCATTTCTTGAATAATAAAACCCAACCAAAATATTATGTTGAAACTCTACATAATATGTTTTAAAAAGTAAATAGTTACCTGCAATGTACAAGTGACAAACTTGTTTTCGAATCACTGGAAAAGAGCATTCGATTTGTGATAACATCAAGCAAAACCCCAACACTTGGTGGGGTGGTATCACTACTCCAAGTGGTCAAAGTCAGGTGATTTATTGACTTAGATAGCTTGTAAAAGTTTTAAAAATAATTAGAAATATTTTGTCAGTCTTTATAAATCTAGTTACAACATCCCTAATGAATTCAATGTAACTTTTTAAAAGCTTACAACATGGTTGTTGGAAATAGTAAGAAGTTTCTTGATACAGCCTTCCATTACATTCTCTTTAACAACCTCCACTAAGAAGTTACCATGCTGAATGCTTTCACCTTCTCTTGTTGCTGATATCCAATCACAGTTCTATAACCAAATAAATAGGTTATAATATAGTTATCAAAATACTTAAAAATATACTACAATATTTACCACATCTTCCAGTTGAACAATTGTGTTGATAGCATTCTGTGAAACCATATTCCAAAATAACTCAGCAGTGTCATCTTGTGGATTTTGTGCAGCAACAAACTTTCTCACACATTCTGCATTCTTTAACCAACATGAAAAAAACAAGAATTTATTACATACCAAACCCAACAGTTTTTTATGCAACAACTGCCTTAAAATTGTGTGTACCTTCATTTTATACTGAATAAAAAACATTGTAATTGACTAACCTGCATATAAGATGCATTAACATACACTTTTGACTCAAAACCTTCCAACACCATCACAATATTTTCATCATCTAAATATGAATAAAAAGTAAGCCTTAAGGTATTTTATCATTAGAAAACAATCAATAAGTTAATAGGTTTAACATGTTTCACAATTAAAAATTACTTGGTCTGCATAGAAGATCAACATTTTGATCAGGGTTTTTATCAGCTGTTAAGTAAGTATGAAGGTCTATAAGTGTACTCAGTCTTTTGAATTCGGTTTGAGCTAATTGGCTTCTACAATAAAAAAGTTATTTTTCAATGGCATTCATTTTAATTTCTTTGTTTTTTTATTAATACACTGGTAAGGCATATAACTTACATTTCATTGTTAGATAATTGAGAGTAGTCTTGTACTGAAAGATCACTGTTTGGAAGCATGTAGTGTTCCATTACAAGTTTGAATATTAATCCATATTGGTTCTGAATAGAATTGCCAAAGAAATTATGAATGATTTTACATAATAATAAAAATAAGTTAGAATTTAAAAAATAAGTTCAACAGTTAACTTTAGTTTCTATTAAAAAAAATACTTACAGCATTTTGGACCATCTGAGTTCTATTTTTCCGCATTTCCAGAATAGTTTGATGAATGTCAGCTCCCTGTTGATCTTTAAGTTGATGAAATAAAATGTCCATCGCAATATAAGTTCCTGATCTACCTGCTCCAGCACTATATTTAAAACAATTTATCACAAATTAAGAATTAAGAGGCATTTATAATTGGCATAACTTCATTTTAGTAAGCCCTTTATATTTTAACTTGCTTTGAGGCTATTTTTTGCTAGCCAAAAGTAAAACCAGCACCATAACCTTTAAATATTAGCTAATGTATACTTGAATAAAACAATAACCTGCAGTGAACAATAATGGGTGATGTGTCAAGAGTTGCTTGTTCTACCATGTCATGTAAATGAACAATAGTTGATGTAGTTTTTGGTACTCCATGGTCAGGCCAGGCCACCAACTGAATTTGGATGATTTCTTGTTGGACCTTTGTTAACAGAAAAAAAATTAAAATCTAAAATGTATTTGATATTAGCATAAATAATAACCAATACTTGAAAAGGATACGAAAATGTTCAGGTAATATTGGATTGTAGCTTATTTATTTAAAAGTACATTGGTGAGTGATATACAAATCTATATAATATTGGTATGTTATTGACAAGTTAATCTAACATCAGGACAAGTGAGGATTAATTTTCTTCTAAAGATTCCCTCAGAACATGATTCTTCAACATTTTCAATTTGAAATTTACCAACATGTTTGTTTTTGTTGATGTTAGGCCAATACTGGGAACACTTTTCCTAAAAATCAGATAATTAGGTAAAATATAAATACATACATACTAATTTTACAAAAACAGACAATTTAAGTTACCTTGGCATTTTCTACCAGGCCAGTAAGCATAACAATGACATTAGATTTTTGCTGATAAATCATTGTCCAAAAATCGTTGACAGTAAAATCAGTTGGGCCTTGTGCTGCTATAAACTTTTTTTCTTGTTTGTAACCCTGGATAAAACATCCGGAATTAATAAAAAAGCTATTTTCCGGCCTTAGAAGGGTGATAAAAACTAATATTAAAATTTTAAGCTGTATTCTGCATTAAGTTAATACACAAAAAGTCTTAGCTAATATAAATTTACATTTATAAAAGCAGCATTTATGTAATCTTCACCCTTGTTATCTTTCAATATAACTCTAGCATGATCAACTAAAATGAAAAAGTTTTAAATTAAGTTATAATCTTTATAATATAAATGTAGTTAAGATGGGGTTTATTATTTAAAATTCTACAGTGAAAATAAAATGTTAATAGTTTAAGATACAGTAGCTAGCGCTCTTATAATTTCTCATGTCCATAAACCAAGATTTTTAAAAACTTACATGGATAAATATTTTTGTAACGATTTTTCTTCTTGCTACTTTCAAGTTGTGCATTTGTACATGGATTATCAAACTTCTTGGATTCATCAACCAATTTCTAAAACAAAACAAAAAATGATAGGCTATAAAAATGTGAATAAAATCAGAAACTGAAATTTAAAACTTACCATAAACTAGTAAAAACTTCAATTTTATATACCTGAAACAAGGTTTGTAACTTTTTGTTGGTAATAATATCAACATATTTTGATTGTAGATCATTTCCTTTAATAAAGGTTGGGGATTGAGATTGCTTTTTGGCAGGTTTCACTAAAAACAAAATATTTTAATAAAATAAGAAATGTTATTACAAATGCCTGATTAATTAAAAAACAAAATATTTAAATAAAAACAACTTGTTTCGGTCCTTTTTAAAACAATCAGTTACTTTTAGATTGTGAGTCAGACTTCTTACATTGTGAATGCAATAGTGATTAATTATAAAAACAATATATTAAGTATTTCATTTTACCTGCACTAGATTTATCTATAACAGCATATACATCATTTGATGATGGAACAAAATTGGCATAGTTGGAATTCTGTATTATTAACAACCATGTCAAATTGATAAAACAACTTTTAACCAAAAAAAACACATTTCAAGTAAAAATCTGTCAATTTAGCCCCCAAAAAATATGTTATTTAAGACTTGTAAAAGAACTAATAACTTACAATGGTAATAGTTGCTTGTGATGTTGGTGGAGCTGGTGATAAATCATTAGTTGGATTGGCATCAGGATTTTTTACAGTATCGCTTCCTGTAAGTTGTATACACGTTAATATATATCTATACTATATTTTGTTATAGGACATATTAAAAGCAATCTATAGGAAATTAGCGAATAAAGTATGAGGAAGTATTATCATCAATATCCAAAACTGTCATCAGGTAAAAAATTTATATATAGGCTGAGAAGTTTTTACATTAGGAATATGAAAACACTTACCAATTAGTTTTGGTGTGACTTCAGTATCTCTTTTACTAAGGTAAAAAATTTATATAAGTTTATTTATTTAAATTCAAAAAGTACGAACAAAATACATTTACAAATTGTTTGTTGGAATTTGCCATTTAAAAAAAACTAAACAATATTATTCAGATCATTAACAAAACAATGCCATTTATATATATTATAAGCTACAAAAATAATTCGATTCCAAATTTTTCTTACCTTCTTTTTTTCATAAAAATAACAACCAAGATGATAATTATTATTAGAATAACACCTACACATGGACCAATAATAGCTGCAATTGGTACACTTGTACCAGTTCCACCACTACCTTTTAAATATTTAAAATTTAATACTTTTTTATTAGGTCCATCCTTAACATAAAAAGCTAATTTTTATTGACAAAAAGGTATCATATTTACACTAATTTGTAATTTTTTAGACATTAAATTTAAAATTGCACATATTTAGTTCCCATTTTTTTACATGCCTACATCAAACAATGTTTCTACCTGTTTCTAATACTTTAATTGGTGAAACACAAGTCCCATTTACATTTTTCCATTCTCCAAAACCTTCACACGAACTTGCTCTTATCTAAAAAATTAAATCATTAATAATTTGTAAGCAGAGAATTATTTTAACTTGAATTAAAAATACATTACCCTAAACGCAACAGTTTTGTTGTAATTATGAACATCCAAAGGTATTTCCATAAAGTATTCATTTTCCATTGTAGTTAATGAGCTGGGATTAAAGGCAATCAATGATGTGCTTGTGTTGCTTTGTCCTTCAATCTAAATTCAAAATAACTTATAATATTTCAACCCTACCCAAGATTATTTTAAATTTTTAACATCTTAATATAATTCCTAACCTCATATGATAAAATGTCATCCACATAACTAGTTGGTATTGGCCACTTAATAATACAATTAGGTTGAGTTGAATTAATATATGATGAAGTTATGTTATCAGGAATTCCTAAACTGGTTGTAACACTTGAATATGATGTTACTGATTGACCACCACAATTACCTAGTGTTACTGTTACCTACAAACAATATTTAAAAAGAAAATTATACTATATTTATAACAACAAAAAAGTTTTGTGATTGCTATAAATTTAAAACAATAAATAAAAAAAAAATATTTCATGTTAATAAACTTCTTATTTAATACCAAAAAAAAAAAGTTTGAAAAAAAAAGAAGTTTGAGAGTCATTTTTCAATCATAAAAACAAGCATAATGTTTTACCCTTGCTATGTAGGTTGTTCTATGTGTCAAACCTTTAACAACAGCATAGGATTGATTATATTTGTAGTGATTTGAAAATACTGCCCTCTGTGTTCTAGATGGTAAAATATCAACCTAATAAATAAATAAGTTCTTTTCTTAGTTTTTTCAAATTTAACAAGATGATGAATATTTTTACCATCTTACCCATGTTAGCAAGTTCAAGTAAAAATAGATTGATTGAAGCGATAATAAATTTGTACTCCAGGTTACATTAATAGAGTTACTATCACATTGTACAGGATAAGCTTGTGTGGTCACTAAAATATAAATTTGAGTTAAATTACCAACAATATTAATTTACAAATTTTAATACTTTTCTATTCATTTTATAACGTTAATTTACATTGGTATTGGCAGGCAAAGTTGTATGTTTCTGCACAGTTAATTGGTATTAGATTCCAAGAACCATTTTGATAATGAAATGCTGTGCACAGATTAGAAGGAGTTTGTGGTAATGTAAAGAAGTTAACTGGAGTTTGATCAGGCCAAACCCAGTTGTTATCTGAATACTTTGCTCCAATTATTACATGTGTGTCTGGTATATCTGTTATAATAAAATAATAAGTGTTAACAAAGGAATTTGTTCTAAATGCCATTTTTTTATTGATTTTTAAGTAATGCACAAACCGAACTTTTATTAAATCTATAAAATTGAATTAGCAATATGTTTTTACCTTATAAAAGAGCCTGTTTATTAAAAAACAAATTGGTATTAAAACAATATATAAAGAAATAAATTTATATTAATTTATTTATATATACATTAGTTTTTAAAATATATAAAAGCAAACTTTGTTTAAAAAACAGTGTAGCTAAGGATTTAATTTTTAGTTTTAATATAGACATTTTTTTAGTGGTGGATATAAAATTTAAAAAAAAAAAATATTTTGCTTTTGTTTCTAATCTGCCAAAAAAAAATTAAAAAATACAACAAAATGCTCACAAAAAGAAAAATAGGATTATTTTCTTATGCTTGCGAGTTTAAAAAAATAAATAAAAAATGGTATCCTTGTGCAAATAATAAAAAATTATTACATAATTAAAAAATAAACACTGAGGCTTCACTATCCCATTAAAACATGCCCAAAAAAATCTTTTATAGTAGATTTAATGACCAACATCTTATTTGTTTAGGTAAAACAAGAAGTTAGGAAAGGTGAAAGTTACCGAAATATATTGTAGATTTATAATCCTAAAAAAAGCTTTTAAGCAAAACGTTAGTAGTTAAATAGTTTTTTTTATACCTGGAACATACACAGTTCCTTCTGAATTTGTAAACCCAGCAACACCAGGATTTCTATCATCAGTGGCAGTTAACTTGGTGGAAAAAGGTTGGGTGGCTCTTCCCAATAGATATCTTAATAGGCCTAGTGATTTAAGATCATTGGAAGGTCCAAAAAGTTGAAAGTCAAAAACAGTTTTTCCTGGATATAGAGATTTAATATTTCATTGATTAGTAGGTTTTGTTGCCAGTTTAAGATTGGTTATCTAATTACCTGCAGCAGGTTTATTAACACAATAATCAGGTCTAAATCCCACTGTTATACCCCACCTTGTAAATTGATATTGACAAAATATAAGAGGTTGTGTAAATCCTCGTCTTGAACTAAAATGTATATTTCTTTTAGGTAACCAAAGATTAGATTTATATTGCAGTTAAAAGATTAACATAGTCACTAATAAACAGTATAAAAAATATAAAATATTAAGTTTCGAAATAATTAATTTCAATTTTTCATGGCAAGGTATAATGTAAACCTTTTATAAAGATCAACATAAGAAATATCTCCTAGATGTCCAGCACTCATCCAACCATCTGTTTCTTCAGGTGATAAAGCATATCTGTATGCTCTGCCTATATTACCTACATGGTTAACTTGCTTGTAAAATATCCACACTCTTTGCAAACCTTATTAACATATATAAACAAAATATTATTACTGTGTTTTTGTGATACATCATTATGTATTTTAGTAAATATAGTATTTTTTTATGAGTGTTACCTGTTTATTTTTTGAACTTAAAAACAATTTATAACTAACAACTATAAAAACATTACTAGATTTATTTGATAAATAAAATATGGTTCGAAATCGTTTGATTCTTTTTTATAAATATAATTTATTTAGTAGGTTTATTAATTAAATTATAAATTTAAATATGAACTTTTTTATATTTAAACCTAATTTTAACAAACGAACACGCATTCATTGATATTGTAATAGAAAAGTAAACTAAATTTAAAAGCAAAATACCGATCTTAATTTTTTAGTAATCAAACGAGTATTAAAATATAATAATAACAAAACAATTAAAAAAAAAAATTTACACATTTTTGACTTATACTTTAACATTTTACTTAAATTTTCAACCAATATTTTTTACTTTAATAGACAGCGATAAGGACGATTTTTGACGGCGACCAGAATGCTATTAAATTATTCAAGCGTTATTTTATAAAAAAAACTAAAATAATGATTCGTTATTTTATAAAAAAACTAAAATAATGATTAAACGATAATTAGCTAGAGTTAAATCTTCATTTTAAATAGCAACATACAAAATAATAATACCAACAACATATTAAAATTTCAGAAAATTTAATCTTTAAATTTTAATAATAAAATATATTAATTAGTAATTAGTGACATTTAAATGTCGTAAATAGGAGGTTTGCGATTCGTTGGGATAATAACAAACATACTAAAAATTTAGAACTTTTACTTTTAAAGAACAAAAGTTATCGTCATTCAAAATTCGGTCAAATAAGAATAAAAACAATAATAATAATAAATATAATGACAATAACAATATGTTTCGAAATCTAAGATTTCGAACCATAATAAGCCTTAACCTGACACAAACAACTAATTTAACTTACCAGCAATGCTAAAATCATAAGTTGAAGAACATTAAAATTAATAGTTTTACCATTTCTATATTTGTTGTTGCTTAGATTAATGATAAAATTATTTGTTTGTTCATCTTGGATGGAAGTCAAATTTCCACCATTTTCCTGGCAAAAATGTTCGGCATTTTCCACATTAAGTTGATTGTCTGATAAACTGTATATAGTATTCCCAATTGCAATAACGCTGTAACTGCACGCTGAATGTCCTTAAATGATTTTAATTCGTTAAGCTTCTTGTATTTATTTCCGATAAGAATTTTAATACAAATAAATCTAATTGACGATAATCAATTATTCAAGTTTTAAGTCAAAATCACGTGATTTAAAAATGTGGGTATTTCCCTAATTGATGTTAGTAAAATTGTTATTTTTTTATATTTATTCTCTATCCAGAAAAACTTACTTTGCTACTTAAATATAGGGAACGATAACATTTTTCTTACTTTAACAAAGTTTTAAGTTGCGTTTAACAGTTTTAGAGATTATTTACTGTAAAAAATTTACGTAAATATAAAAATATAATAAACAGAAAATAAATAATGAGTTTACATATTTCTGTAAGTAACAACAAAAAAATAAATCTTACCTCCTTCAATTAAAGTTAAAAAGCTTAAAATAACTACGATAAACGTATAAATCCAAAAATTATTATATTCGTCGATATTTTTCATGTTGCTTAGCCTACATATAGCTTTCACTACACTTATAGCCCGTTATAACAAAAAAATAAAACACAAATGATTAATATAACACCTTTAGTTTTAGTCTAAACCTCTATATAAATTGACTTTACAACTTCCCCTTATGAGTCAGTATGGAATATTAGTAGCAAGAAACACACCACGTGATTATTTTCAATTGTGAAAATAACGTAGACAAGCTTATACTTAGTGCATACAACATGTTAGTTTAACGTAAAAATATTTTTTTAATTAGCACTTGCTTAATTAAAACCTAATTATTACAAAAATATTAACGAAAAATTTTATTTAATACTTTAAAAGTCATTATTAAAACTCTGTATTTTTAAATTGAACATGTTAAGTTTATAAAAAAAAACAAAAATCGCTTAATCATAAAACGTATAGACTTAAATTGCAAGCGAACACTGTTTCCACTAGAAATACAATTTTTAGTTTTACATTTGAAAAAAATAACAGTTCAACGAAATACATAAAAGACCTACAAAATATCTTTTGACCTTTTTGTTGTTAGTTGGTCTTGGTTTAAATTTACCTTTTAAAGTTGTTGCATAACAGTTCATTAATTCAAATTTTTTATTGTTTCCTTATTAAAAACAATGAATTAGATTGCCGATGAAAATATTAAACAGCCTGTACGTAAACCGTTCGATTGTTAGAGTAGGTAAGTTGCTGAAATAAATATTGTTTGTATGCACTGTAACTTTGCACATACTTTTATAACTTTAAATCATAGAATATATAAAGTGAAAAGAGAAACAAACACATAATTTAAAAAAAAAATATTAACATGATAAAATTTATAACTTATCAATATCAATATTTATTTTTACTATAAGAAATTATTTAACCTTTTTATACATTTAAGCAGGTAAATTGAACCCTATTAAAGAAATAAAAAAAAATAACTTTTTATAATACGCGAAATCACTTGGTCATGCAAGGTTTAAAACTAAACCAGTTTCACTGATACAACTAACATGTTTTTAAAACTCTTATATTTTGTCTAGTAAGATATTTAAATATTATTCGTAGTTGCCATAAGTTTCAAAGGTTTGAAGATATTGAGAAACAAATTGGTAACAAAATTGATATAGCTCCTGCAATATAAAAAAAAAGGTTAATAATACAGGCTCAACATGGGGTAATTTTATTACTAGACCCAGTCTTTAGAGTTTACTTACATATTGATTAACCATGTTTGGTCTCATATCTCTAAGATCTTTGATTGCTCGAAATACATCAATCCTACGCTGGGATTTCAATCTTTCCAAGATATTCATCAGTGCAATAAAAAGACCAGTTCTTGTACAACCATTTCTTAAAAAATGAAACCAACCCAAATATTTTGTTATATCTCTACGGGATAAGTTTTAAAAATTTCATATTTACCTGCAATGTACAAGTGACAAACTAGTTTTAGAGTCACTGGAAAAGAGCATTTGATTTGTGATAACATCAAGCAATACCCCAACACTTGGTGGCGTGGTATCATCACTCCAAGTGGTCAAAGTCAGGTGATTTATTGACTTAGACTGTTTGTGAAGGTTTGAAAATTAATAGCATAATAGGAATTTCTTTGTTAATTTTTTATAATTATAAATACGAACATGCTTACAAAATTAATTTATTTTAATAGCTTACAAATTGGTTGTGGCTAGATGAAAGAGTAAGAAGTTTTTTGTTACAGCCTTCCATTACATTCTCTTTAACAACCTCCACCAAAAAATTGCCGTGCTGAATGGTTTCCCCTACTCCCGTTGATGATAGCCAATCACAATTCTATAAACAGAATATTTATTTATAACTTTTTAATTGAAACACTTAAAAATAGATAAAAATTACCACATCTTCCAGTTGTACAATTGTGTTAATAGAATTCTGTGAAACCATATTCCAAAACAACTCAGTAGTGTCATCTTGTGGATTTTGTGCAGCTACAAACTTTCTTACACATTCTGCATTCTAAAAAATAAAAAAAATAGTTATTTCCTTAAGAAAGTTGGCTACTTACACTTTAATATAAAACAATTAACATATAGCCTTAAACATTTAACTAACCTGTATATAAGATGCATTAACATACACTCAAAACCTTCCAACACCATCACAATATTTCCATCGTCTAAATAACGATGAAAATCAGCCTTTAAGTGTTTTATAATAATAGGTTATAATAAATTGAGTTTACTAATTAAAAAATTACTTGGTTTGCAAAATGGATCCACATTTTGACCGGCATTTTTATCAGCTGTTGAGTAAGTATGTAAGTCTACAAGTGTACTCAGTCTCTTGAACTCTGTTTGAGCTAATTCGCCCCTTAATTAAAAAAGTTATTTTTAAACATCATTTATTTTAAACCTTTTATTTTTTTAATTATAAACAAGTATAGCATCATGTAACCTACATTTCTTTGCCAGTTAATTGGGAAAAGTCTTGTACTGAAAGATCACTGTTTGGGAGCATAAAGTGTTCCATCGTTAGTTTAAAAACTAGCCCATATTGGTTCTAAAGATATTGCCAAGTATTACTAGTATTACTGGCTTTTACGTAATAATAAAGGGAAGTTAAATATAGGACACAAGAGAAATGTAGTTAAGTTGCTAATACTAACAATTGCAGAAAAATACTCACAGCATTTTGAACCATCTGGGTTCTATTTTTCCGCATTTTAAGAATGGTTTGATGAATGTCAGCTCCCTGTTGGTCTTTAAGTTGATGAAATAAAATATTCATTGCAATATAAGTTCCTGATCTACCTGCTCCAGCACTATATTTAAAACAATTTATCACAAATTAAGAACAGATAGGCATTAACAAAAGCATGCCCCTCAAATTTTAACTTGCTCTGAGGCTAGTTTTTATCGCATCGTGTAAAATATTGATTGATGCTGTATTATAATTGAGAAAAAAAAATAAATTTAGACTTGCTAGTTGCTAGCCAAAGGTAAAACCAGCACCATAACCTTTAAATACCAGCGTATATTTGACCAAAACAATAACCTGCAGTGAACAATAATGGGTGATGTGTCAACAGTCGCTTGTTCTACCATGTCATGTAAATGAACAATAGTTGATGTAGTTTTTGGCACTCCGTGGTCAGGCCAGGCCACCAACTGAATTTGGATGATTTCTTGTTTGACCTTTGTTAACAGAAAAAAAATTAAAATCTAAAATGTATTTGATGTTAGCATAAACAATAACCAATACTTGAAAAGGATACGAAAATGTTCAGGTAATATTGGATTGTAGCTTATTTATTTAAAAGTACATGGTGAGTGATATACAAATCTATATAATATTGGTATGTTATTGACAAGTTAATCTAACATCAGGACAAGTAAGGATTAATTTTCTTCTAAAGATTCCCTCAGAACATGATTCTTCAACATTTTCAATTTGAAATTTACCAACTTGTTTGTTTTTGTTGATGTTAGGCCAATACTGGGCACACTTTTCCTAAAAATCAGATAATTAGGTAAAATATAAATACATACATACTAATTTTACAAAAACAGACAATTTAAGTTACCTTAGCATTTTCTACCAGGCCAGTTAGCATAACAATGACATTAGATTTTTGCTGATATATCATTGTCCAAAAATCGTTGACAGTAAAATCAGTTGGGCCTTGTGCTGCTATAAACTTTTTTTCTTGTTTGTAACCCTGGATAAAACATCCGGAATTAATAAAAAAGCTATTTTCCGGCCTTAGAAGGGTGATAAAAACTAATATTAAAATTTTAAGCTGTATTCTGCATTAAGTTAATACACAAAAAGTCTTAGCTAATATAAATTTACATTTATAAAAGCAGCATTTATGTAATCTTCACCCTTGTTATCTTTCAATATAACTCTAGCATGATCAACTAAAATGAAAAAGTTTTAAATTAAGTTATAATCTTTATAATATAAATGTAGTTAAGATGGGGTTTGTTATTTAGAATTCTACAGTGAAAATAAAATGTTAATAGTTTATATAAGATACAGTAGCTAGCGCTCTTATAATTTCTCATGTCTTGACAATAAACCAAAATTTTTAAAAACTTACATGGATAAATGTTTTTGTAACGATTTTTCTTCTTGCTACTTTCAAGTTGTGCATTTGTACATGGATTATCAAACTTCTTGGATTCATCAACCATTTTCTAAAACAAACAAAAAAATGTTAGGCTATTAAAATGTGAATAAAATCAGAAACTGAAATTTAAAACTTACCATAAACTAGTAAAAACTTCAATTTTATATACCTGAAACAAGGTTTGTAACTTTTTGTTAGTAATAATATCCACATATTTTGATTGTAGATCATTTCCTTTGATAAAGGTTGGGGATTGAGATGGCTTTTTGGCAGGTTTCACTAAAAACAAAATATTTTAATAAAATAAGAAATGTTATTACAAATGCCTGATTAATTAAAAAACAAAATATTTAAATAAAAACAACTTGTTTCGGTCCTTTTTAAAACAATCAGTTACTTTTAGATTGTGAGTCAGACTTCTTACATTGGTAATGCAATGATGATTAATTATAAAAACAATATATTAAGTATTTCATTTTACCTGCACTAGATTTATCTATAACAGCATATACATCATTTGATGATGGAACAAAATTGGCATAGTTGGAATTCTGTATTATTAACAACCATGTCAAATTGATAAGACAACTTTTAACCAAAAAAAACACATTTCAAGTAAAAATCTGTCAATTTAGCCCCCAAAAAATATGTTATTTAAGACTTGTAAAAGAACTAATAACTTACAATGGTAATAGTTGCTTGTGATGTTGGTGGAGCTGGTGATAAATCATTAGTTGGATTGGCATCAGGATTTTTTACAGTATCGCTTCCTGTAAGTTGTGTACACGTTAATATATATCTATACTATATTTTGTTATAGGACATATCAACGGCAATCTATAGGAAATTAGCGAATAAAGTATGAGGAAGTATTATCATCAATATCCAAAACTGTCATCAGGTAAAAAATTTATATATAGGCTGAGAAATTTTTACATTAGGAATATAAAAACACTTACCAATTAGTTTTGGTGTGACTTCAGTATCTCTTTTACTAAGGTAAAAAATTTATATAAGTTTATTTATTCAAATTTAAAAAGTACGAACAAAATACATTTAGAAATTGTTTGTTGGAATTTGTCATTAAAAAAAACTAAAAAATATTATTCAGATCATTAACAAAACAATGCCATTTATATATATTACAAGCTACAAAAATAATTCGATTCCAAATTTTTCTTACCTTCTTTTTTTCATAAAAATAACAACCAAGATGATCATTATTATTAGAATAACACCTACACATGGACCAATAATAGCTGCAATTGGTACACTTGTACCAGTTCCACCACTACCTTTTAAATATTTAAAATTTAATACTTTTTTATTAGGTCCATCCTTAACATAAAAAGCTAATTTTTATTGACAAAAAGATATCATATTTACACTAATTTGTAATTTTTTAGACATTAAATTTAAAATTGCACATATTTAGTTCCCATTTTTTTACATTCCTACATCAAACAATGTTTCTACCTGTTTTTATTACTTTGATTGGTGAAACACAAGTTCCATTTACATTTTTCCATTCTCCAAAACCTTCACACGAACCTGCTCTTATCTAAAAAATTAAATCATTAATAATTTATAAGCAAAGAAATATTTTAACTTGAATCAAAAATACATTACCCTAAATGCAACAGTTTTGTTGTAATTATGAACATCTAAAGGTATTTCCATAAAGTATTCATTTTCCATCGTAGTTAATAAGCTGGGATTAAAGGCAATCAATGATGTGTTTGTGTTGCTTCGTCCTTCAACCTAAATTCAAAATAAATTATAATATTTTAACCCTACCCAAGATTATTTTGAATTTTTAACACCTTAATATATTTCCTAACCTCATATAATAGAATGTCATCCACATAACTAGTTGGTATTGGCCACTTAATAATACAATTAGGTTGGGTTGAATCAACATAAGATAAAGTTATGTTTCCAGGAACACCAAAACTGGTTGTAACACTTGAATTTGATGTTACTGACTGACTACCACAATTACCAAGCATTACAGTTACCTTTCATAAAAAAGTTTTAAAATAAAAACCTCTTTTAATAAACAATTTTGTGTTTGTTGTAAATCTTAAAACAATAAATAAAAAAGCAATTAGGATTTTTTTAAATATAAACTTACTTATTTAAAATCATAATATTTAAAAGAAAGCTAGGTTTTTGTCATTTATATGAGTATAAAAATATAAATTATATATATGTTTTACTCTAGCTATGTAGGTAGTTCTTGATATCAAACCTTTAAGAACAACATATGATTGACTGTAACTGTGTTGATTTGATAATATTCTCCACTGTGACCCAGATGATGAAATATCAACCTAATAAATATAATAAATTCTTTAAAATTAACAAATTTTATTTCTGAAGTAATTACTCATTTTACCACACTACCTGTGTTATCAAGTTCAAATTAGAATGGATTGATTGAAGTGATAATAAATTTGTACTCCAAGTAACATTAATAGAGTTACCATCACATTGTACAGAATAAGCTTGTGTGGTAACTAAAATTATTTAACACACTTTAAACTTAATGAAAAAATAATGACATTGTATACGACAGTAACCTATTTTTAATACACATAAAAATAAGTAATTCTCATGTAAAATATTTACGATTCTTTTACATTTTTTTTACAAAATAATTACATTGATATTGACAGGCAAAGTTGTATGTTTCTGTACAGTTAATTGGTATGAGCTTCCAAGAACCATTTTGATAATGAAATGCTGTGCACAAATTAGAAGGAGTTTGTGGTAATGTAAAGAAGTTAACTGGAGTTTGATCAGGCCAAACCCAGTTGTTATCTGAATATTTTGCTCCAATTATTACATGAGTGTCTGGTATATCTATAAAATTTTACATATATATATAAATGCTAAAAAAATGATCTAATACTATTTGGTATATAATATATACTATTTTAGTATTTTTTAAGCAAATTCCTTTTATGAAAAATATCTTTCAATATTATCTTTCAATAAAAACAATATATAAAAAAAATGTATACATTTTTTTGAATATGGCTAAGCAAATAATATTTCCCAAATAAAATAAAATGTAGTTAGTAGGTTTCAAGACCAATTTTCTAATTTAGATTTAACCAAACCAAGTTACTCACCAAAATATATTACAGCTTATTGAAACTTGAAGTAATATTAAATAAGCAAAAGCTTTTCAGTTAAAACACTATTTATTACCTGGAACAGATATGTTTCCATATAAGTTCTTAAACCCTTCAATACCAAGACTAGAATCATCAGTGGCAGTTAATTTGGTGGAAAAAGGTTGAGTAGCTCTATGTAAAAGATATCTTTTCAATGAATTGACATTATCGGAAGATCCAAAAAATTGAAAGTCAAAAACAATCCGCCCTGTTTATACATAATATATATATAAATGCAATGTGTTGTTTATTTAATAGCATTCAACTATTTAATAATAAACTGTTGATATTTTAAGACAATTTTAATGTTAACAGCATAAACAAAAAAATGTATAAGTTTTATTATTTACCTTCAGCAGGTTCATAACCACAATTATCAGGTGTAGGCCCAACTGTTATACTCCACCTTGTAAATCGAAATTGACAAAATGTAAGAGGTTGTGCAAATCCTGGCTTTGAACTAAATTTTAAAATTATGTCAATGTTATATTTATTAGATGCCAGTTGATCTGTACCCAAACAACAAAAATTTCAAAATTTTTTAAAAGTTTTTTTTCCCTTGCAGACCATTTGGCTATCTGCTATGGCTATCATTTTTGGCTATCGAGCGATCCATACTTAGTCCATTTACATTAATTGTGACTATTATGTGTTGCTAGTTTCTATCTATAAATACTTTCTTAACAAACCATTATCAAATTAATAAATATGTCTGAAAATACAGTATGTTTTTTATTGTTTGTAGAGTTATTGACAATTGTATTGCTCATTCTTTTACTTTTTTCGTAACCATTGCACTTATCATAAGATAAGAGCAGTAGTTCTAATATGTAATACAGATTTTTAACAACTAACTTTTTATATTAAAGTTATTTTAATAACAACAGCTATATATGAAAAAAGGGCAGTGTGAATTAAACTTGGTTTTGTTTTAAACATTATAATGTAATTGATTAAATCAAATTATTTTGTAATTTAAAATGGTGAGCAATAAATGGTCATAATGATAAATTTTGTGTGCCTAAATTCTTCTGACACTTGCGCATGCACTTATATTATATATTCAACAAAGTAACTAACATACTTACTGAACTAAGGTTTACCATAGTTAATATACCCATTTAGCATATATGTGTGCCTTAAATTTTATAAAGGTGACGCAATGCGAGTTTGAATGGACTTAAACCCCCAATACAGTTTTCCTTATGTGTATTAACCCATGTAAGAATCAACTGGCAATCATATTATTCGATCATCTTAATTTAAAATTTAAAAAAAAATATTTTGAGTGTTGTATAGTCTATTTTTACCAACCTTTTGTAAAGATCAACATAAGCAATGTCTCCTAAACGTTCAGCACTCATCCAACCATTTATTTCTTCAGGTGATAAAGCATATCTGTATGCTCTGGCTATATTACCTTCATGTTCATCTTGCTTGTAAAATATCCACACTCTTTGCAAATCTGCTGGAATTAAAAAATTGTATTGGTAGCAGATGAAAGGGGAACAACAAAAACTTAAATTTTATTTAAATACTTATAACGACCTTTTTAACACTTATATATATTTTAAGTATATTACTGTTTATTAAACTGCTTAATGATCAGTTTCAAATAGGAAAAAACTTTTTTTTTACCATTTCTATATTTGTTGTTAATAAGATTGATAATAAAATCGTTTGCTTTTTGATTTCGAATTGAAGCCAAACTTCCACCATTTTCCTTACAAAAATTCTCAGCATTTTTAACATTAAGTTGATTGTCTGATAAACTGTAGATAGTATCTTTAATTCCAATTACACTGTCACTACAAGCTAAATATATATGAAATGATTTTAATTTATTAACCTTTTCGTGTTTATTTGTTCACATTCTACCAACTAACAGACTTTAAATACCAATTTTAATACAAAAAATCTAATTGACCACGATTATAAATTAAACCGGCAGCATGGTGTAGTGATAAGAACTCTTGCTACACCACACATGAGGTCGTGGGTTCAATCCCCACTGATCTCATGCTGTAGCGCCCTCGAGTAAGGCGCTATAAACGGTATGAACTCCTGCTGAGCCAGCACTTAATCAGTAGCATAATTACTGGGCAATTATAGTCTCTATAATATCCCAAACTGCCACAGGAAACTCGAGACTGGGTCGGAGTAACTTATGTTACTCTGTGTTTAAGTCGCGCATTCGACTTTCCCACATCGAGGATAAAAATATATACAAAATAAAAAAATTTTTTCAAAAACTGAAATAAAAATGTAACTTGAATATCTTTAAAATTTTAAAATATTAAATAATGCCCAAATATATATTTTTTAAATTTAAACAGAGTGCAATAAACTATGAATAAAAAAATAGCAATGCGTTACTAATGTAAAATTTCAACATGGTGTTTAATATTTTTGTAGCCACAACCAGTATGCATATTGTTTATTAGTCTTATGTTAACCTGGTAAATTGTGTGATTTTAAAAATTGAACCCGCATTTTTTAACCTCGATATGCTTTAAAGCAGGTAAAATTGAACACTCAGCCTCTATTATAGAAAAAAAAACTTTATAAATTGAAATATATACAAAAAATGGAATTAAAATTAAATACCGATTATAACATCAAAAATTTCAATACAAATCATTTAGCAAGGATAATAATCACAAAGTAAAAATGTATCAGGCTATGCATTTTATAACGATAAAGTTTCCTTTACATATGCGCATTTTAAATAAGCTTATACATATCTGTCACTCAAAAGTACAGTGTTTAAAGTTTTGTGTAAAAAATTGCTTGATATCAAGTTTTTTTTAACAAAATAATAATAAACAGATTTAAGTGATCAAGTAAAGATTTTTACTAAACCAGATTTATCGCTACAACAAACAAGTTTTAGAACTCATATATTCGGCCCTATAGTTGGAAATTTGAATATTATTCGTAGTTGCCATATGTTTCAAAGGTTTGAAGATATTGAGAAACAAATTGGTAACAAAAATGATATAGCTCCTGTAATATAATAAATTTGTATAACAAAAAAGTTTTTATAGATTTTTAAGTTTAGATTTTACCTTGTTTAATGCATAATAAAACTAAAATTTTAAATTACTTACATATTGATTGACCATGTTGGGTCTCATATCTCTAAGATCTTTGATTGCTCGAAATACATCAATCCTACGCTGGGATTTCAATCTTTCCAAGATATTCATCAGTGCAATAAAAAGACCAGTTCTTGTACAACCATTTCTTGTAAATAAAACCAACCAAAATATTATGTTGAAACTCTACATAATATGTTTTAAAAGGTAAATAGTTACCTGCAATGTACAAGTGACAAACTTGTTTTCGAATCACTGGAAAAGAGCATTTGATTTGTGATAACATCAAGCAAAACCCCAACACTTGGTGGGGTGGTATCACTACTCCAAGTGGTCAAATTCAGGTGATTTATTGACTTAGATAGCTTGTAAAAGTTTTAAAAATAATTAGAAATATTTTGTCAGTCTTTATAAATCTAGTTACAACATCCCTAATGAATTCAATGTAACTTTTTAAAAGCTTACAACATGGTTGTTGGAAATAGTAAGAAGTTTCTTGATACAGCCTTCCATTACATTCTCTTTAACAACCTCCACTAAGAAGTTACCATGCTGAATGCTTTCACCTCTTGTTGCTGATATCCAATCACAGTTCTATAACCAAATAAATAGGTTATAATATAGTTATCAAAATACTTAAAAATATACTACAATATTTACCACATCTTCCAGTTGAACAATTGTGTTGATAGCATTCTGTGAAACCATATTCCAAAATAACTCAGCAGTGTCATCTTGTGGATTTTGTGCAGCAACAAACTTTCTCACACATTCTGCATTCTTTAACCAACATGAAAAAAACAAGAATTTATTACATACCAAACCCAACAGTTTTTTATGCAACAACTGCCTTAAAATTGTGTGTACCTTCATTTTATATTGAATAAAAAACATTGTAATTGACTAACCTGCATATAAGATGCATTAACATACACTTTTGACTCAAAACCTTCCAATACCATCACAATATTTTCATCATCTGAATAAAGATAAAAAGTAAGCCTTAAGGTATTTTATTATAAGTCATACATTAAATTAAAAGGTTTAAATATTTTACAATTAAAAAATTACTTGGTCTGCATAGAAGATCAACATTTTGATCGGAGTTATGATCAGCTGTTGAGTAAGTATGTAGGTCTACAAGTGTATTCAGTCTTTTGAATTCGGTTTGAGCTAATTGGCTTCTACAATAAAAAAGTTATTTTTCAACGGCATTCATTTTAATCCTATTGTTTTTTTTTTATTAATATACTGGTAAGGCATATAACTTACATTTCATTGTTAGATAATTGAGAGTAGTCTTGTACTGAAAGATCACTGTTTGGAAGCATGTAGTGTTCCATTACAAGTTTGAATATTAATCCATATTGGTTCTGAATAGAATTGCCAAAGAAATTATGAATGATTTTACATAATAATAAAAATAAGTTAGAATTTAAAAAATAAGTTCAACAGTTAACTTTAGTTCCTATTAAAAAAAATACTTACAGCATTTTGGACCATCTGAGTTCTATTTTTCCGCATTTCCAGAATAGTTTGATGAATGTCAGCTCCCTGTTGATCTTTAAGTTGATGAAATAAAATGTCCATTGCAATATAAGTTCCTGATCTACCTGCTCCAGCACTATATTTAAAACAATTTATCACAAATTAAGAATTAAGAGGCATTTATAATTGGCATAACTTCATTTTAGTAAGCCCTTTATATTTTAACTTGCTTTGAGGCTATTTTTTGCTAGCCAAAAGTAAAACCAGCACCATAACCTTTAAATATTAGCTAATGTATACTTGAATAAAACAATAACCTGCAGTGAACAATAATGGGTGATGTGTCAAGAGTTGCTTGTTCTACCATGTCATGTAAATGAACAATAGTTGATGTAGTTTTTGGTACTCCATGGTCAGGCCAGGCCACCAACTGAATTTGGATGATTTCTTGTTTGACCTTTGTTAACAGAAAAAAAAATGTGAATCAAAAATGTATTTGATATTAGCATAAATAATAAACCAATACTTGAAAAGGATACGAAAATGTTTATGTAATATTGGATTGTAGCTTATTTATTTAAAAGTACATTGGTGAGTGATATACAAATCTATATAATATTGGTATGTAATTGACAAGTTAATCTAACATCAGGACAAGTAAGGATTAATTTTCTTCTAAAGATTCCCTCAGAACATGATTCTTCAACATTTTCAATTTGAAATTTACCAACTTGTTTGCTTTTGTTGATGTTAGGCCAATACTGAGAACACTTTTCCTAAAAATCAGATAATTAGTTAAAATATAAATACATACAAACTTATTTTTACAAAAACAGACAATTTAAGTTACCTTGGCATTTTCTACTAAGCCAGTAAGCATAACAATGACATTAGATTTTTGCTGATATATCATTGTCCAAAAATCGTTGACAGTAAAATCAGTTGGGCCTTGTGCTGCTATAAACTTTTTTTTATGTTTGTAACCCTAAATAAAACAGTCTAAATTTAAAAAAAAGCTATTTTCAGGGCTTAAAAAGGTTGATAAAAACTAATATTAAAATTTTAAGCTGTATTCTGCATTAAGTTAATACACAAAAAGTCTTAGCTAATATAAATTTACATCTATAAAAGCAGCATTTATGTAATCTTCACCCTTGTTATCTTTCAATATAACTCTAGCATGATCAACTAAAATTTAAGTTTTAAATTAAGTTATAATCTTTATAATATAAATGTAGTTAAAATAGGGTTTATTATTACGAATTCTACAGTGAAAATAAAATGTTAATAGTTTATATAAAATACAGTAGCTAGCGCTCTTATAATTTCGCATGTCTTGTCAATAAACCAAGATTTAAAAAAATCTTACATGGATAAATGTTTTTGTAACGATTTTTCTTCTTGCTACTTTCAAGTTGTGCATTTGTACATGGATTATCAAACTTCTTGCATTCATCAACCAATTTCTAAAACAAACAAAAAAATATTAGGCTATTAAAATGTGAATAAAATCAGAAACTGAAATTTAAAACTTACCATAAACTAGTAAAAACTTAAATTTTTTATACCTGAAACAAGGTTTGTAACTTTTTGTTAGTAATAATATCCACATATTTTGATTGTAGATCATTTCCTTTAATAAAGGTTGGGGATTGAGATTGCTTTTTAGCAGGTTTCACTAAAAACAAAATATTTTAATAAAATAAGAAATGTTATTACAAATGCCTGATTAATTAAAAAACAAAATATTTAAATAAAAACAGCTTATGACTCGGTCCTTTTTAAAACAATCAGTTACCTTTAGATTGTGAGTCAGACTTCTTACATTGGTAATGCAATGGTGATTAATTATAAAAACAATATATTAAGTATTTCATTTTACCTGCACTAGATTTATCTATAACAGCATATACATCATTTGATGATGGAACAAAATTGGCATAGTTGGAATTCTGTATTATTAACAACCATGTCAAATTGATAAAACAACTTTTAACCAAAAAAAACACATTTCAAGTAAAAATCTGTCAATTTAGCCCCCAAAAAATATGTTATTTAAGACTTGTAAAAGAACCAATAACTTACAATGGTAATAGTTGCTTGTGATGTTGGTGGAGCTGGTGATAAATCATTAGTTGGATTGGCATCAGGATTTTTTACAGTAAAGCTTCCTGTAAGTTGTATACACGTTAATATATATCTATACTATATTTTGTTATAGGACATATCAAAAGCAATCTACAGGAAATTAGCGAATAAAGTATGAGGAAGTATTATCATCAATATCCAAAACTGTCATCAGGTAAAAAATTTATATATAGGCTGAGAAGTTTTTACATTAGGAATATAAAAACACTTACCAATTAGTTTTGGTGTGACTTCAGTATCTCTTTTACTAAGGTAAAAAATTTATATAAGTTTATTTATTTAAATTTAAAAAGTACGAACAAAATACATTTAGAAATTGTTTGTTGGAATTTGCCATTAAAAAAAACTAAACAATATTATTCAGATCATTAACAAAACAATACCATTTATATATATTACAAGCTACAAAAATAATTCGATTCCAAATTTTTCTTACCTTCTTTTTTTCATAAAAATAACAACCAAGATGATAATTATTATTCGAATAACACCTACACATGTACCAATAATAGCTGCAATTGGTACACTTGTACCAGTTCCACCACTACCTTTTAAATATTTAAAATTTAATACTTTTTTATTAGGTCCATCCTTAACATAAAAAGCTAATTTTTATTGACAAAAAGGTATCATATTTACACTAATTTGTAATTTTTTAGACATTAAATTTAAAATTGCACATATTTAGTTCCCATTTTTTTACATTCCTACATCAAACAATGTTTCTACCTGTTTTTATTACTTTGATTGGTGAAACACAAGTTCCATTTACATTTTTCCATTCTCCAAAACCTTCACACGAACCTGCTCTTATCTAAAAAATTAAATCATTAATAATTTATAAGCAAAGAAATATTTTAACTTGAATCAAAAATACATTACCCTAAATGCAACAGTTTTGTTGTAATTATGAACATCTAAAGGTATTTCCATAAAGTATTCATTTTCCATTTTAGTTAATGAGCTGGGATTAAAGGCAATCAATGATGTGTTTGTGTTGCTTCGTCCTTCAACCTAAATTCAAAATAAATTATAATATTTTAACCCTACCCAAGATTATTTTGAATTTTTAACACCTTAATATATTTCCTAACCTCATATGATAAAATGTCATCCACATAACTAGTTGGTATTGGCCACTTAATAATACAATTAGGTTGGGTTGAATCAACATAAGATAAAGTTATGTTTTCAGGAACACCAAAACTGGTGGTAACACTTGAATTTGATGTTACTGATTGACTACCACAATTACCAAACATTACAGTTACCTTTCATAAAAAAAGTTTTAAAATAAAAACCTCTTTTTAAAACAATTTTGTGTTTGTTGTAAATCTTAAAACAATAAATAAAAAAGCAATTAGGATTTTTTAAATATAAACTTACTTATTTAAAATCATAATATTTAAAAGAAAGCTAGGTTTTTGTCATTTATATGAGTATAAAAATATAAATTATATATATGTTTTACTCTAGCTATGTAGGTAGTTCTTGATATCAAACCTTTAAGAACAACATATGATTGACTGTAACTGTGTTGATTTGATAATATTCTCCACTGTGACCCAGATGATGAAATATCAACCTAATAAATATAATAAATTCTTTAAAATTAACAAATTTTATTTCTGAAGTAATTACTCATTTTACCACACTACCTGTGTTATCAAGTTCAAATTAGAATGGATTGATTGAAGTGATAATAAATTTGTACTCCAAGTAACATTAATAGAGTTACCATCACATTGTACAGAATAAGCTTGTGTGGTAACTAAAATTATTTAACACACTTTAAACTTAATGAAAAAATAATGACATTGTATACGACAGTAACCTATTTTTAATACACATAAAAATAAGTAATTCTCATGTAAAATATTTACGATTCTTTTACATTTTTTTTACAAAATAATTACATTGATATTGACAGGCAAAGTTGTATGTTTCTGTACAGTTAATTGGTATGAGCTTCCAAGAACCATTTTGATAATGAAATGCTGTGCACAAATTAGAAGGAGTTTGTGGTAATGTAAAGAAGTTAACTGGAGTTTGATCAGGCCAAACCCAGTTGTTATCTGAATATTTTGCTCCAATTATTACATGAGTGTCTGGTATATCTATAAAATTTTACATATATATATAAATGCTAAAAAAATGATCTAATACTATTTGGTATATAATATATACTATTTTAGTATTTTTTAAGCAAATTCCTTTTATGAAAAATATCTTTCAATATTATCTTTCAATAAAAACAATATATAAAAAAAATGTATACATTTTTTTGAATATGGCTAAGCAAATAATATTTCCCAAATAAAATCAAATGTAGTTAGTAGGTTTCAAGACCAATTTTCTAATTTAGATTTAACCAAACCAAGTTACTCACCAAAATATATTACAGCTTATTGAAACTTGAAGTAATATTAAATAAGCAAAAGCTTTTCAGTTAAAACACTATTTATTACCTGGAACAGATATGTTTCCATATAAGTTCTTAAACCCTTCAATACCAAGACTAGAATCATCAGTGGCAGTTAATTTGGTGGAAAAAGGTTGAGTAGCTCTATGTAAAAGATATCTTTTCAATGAATTGACATTATCGGAAGATCCAAAAAATTGAAAGTCAAAAACAATCCGCCCTGTTTATACATAATATATATATATAAATGCAATGTGTTGTTTATTTAATAGCATTCAACTATTTAATAATAAACTGTTGATATTTTAAGACAATTTTAATGTTAACAGCATAAACAAAAAAATGTATAAGTTTTATTATTTACCTTCAGCAGGTTCATAACCACAATTATCAGGTGTAGGCCCAACTGTTATACTCCACCTTGTAAATCGAAATTGACAAAATGTAAGAGGTTGTGCAAATCCTGGCTTTGAACTAAATTTTAAAATTATGTCAATGTTATATTTATTAGATGCCAGTTGATCTGTACCCAAACAACAAAAATTTCAAAATTTTTTAAAAGTTTTTTTTCCCTTGCAGACCATTTGGCTATCTGCTATGGCTATCATTTTTGGCTATCGAGCGATCCATACTTAGTCCATTTACATTAATTGTGACTATTATGTGTTGCTAGTTTCTATCTATAAATACTTTCTTAACAAACCATTATCAAATTAATAAATATGTCTGAAAATACAGTATGTTTTTTATTGTTTGTAGAGTTATTGACAATTGTATTGCTCATTCTTTTACTTTTTTCGTAACCATTGCACTTATCATAAGATAAGAGCAGTAGTTCTAATATGTAATACAGATTTTTAACAACTAACTTTTTATATTAAAGTTATTTTAATAACAACAGCTATATATGAAAAAAGGGCAGTGTGAATTAAACTTGGTTTTGTTTTAAACATTATAATGTAATTGATTAAATCAAATTATTTTGTAATTTAAAATGGTGAGCAATAAATGGTCATAATGATAAATTTTGTGTGCCTAAATTCTTCTGACACTTGCGCATGCACTTATATTATATATTCAACAAAGTAACTAACATACTTACTGAACTAAGGTTTACCATAGTTAATATACCCATTTAGCATATATATGTGCCTTAAATTTTATAAAGGTGACGCAATGCGAGTTTGAATGGACTTAAACCCCCAATACAGTTTTCCTTATGTGTATTAACCCATGTAAGAATCAACTGGCAATCATATTATTCGATCATCTTAATTTAAAATTTAAAAAAAAATATTTTGAGTGTTGTATAGTCTATTTTTACCAACCTTTTGTAAAGATCAACATAAGCAATGTCTCCTAAACGTTCAGCACTCATCCAACCATTTATTTCTTCAGGTGATAAAGCATATCTGTATGCTCTGGCTATATTACCTTCATGTTCATCTTGCTTGTAAAATATCCACACTCTTTGCAAATCTGCTGGAATTAAAAAATTGTATTGGTAGCAGATGAAAGGGGAACAACAAAAACTTAAATTTTATTTAAATACTTATAACGACCTTTTTAACACTTATATATATTTTAAGTATATTACTGTTTATTAAACTGCTTAATGATCAGTTTCAAATAGGAAAAAACTTTTTTTTTACCATTTCTATATTTGTTGTTAATAAGATTGATAATAAAATCGTTTGCTTTTTGATTTCGAATTGAAGCCAAACTTCCACCATTTTCCTTACAAAAATTCTCAGCATTTTTAACATTAAGTTGATTGTCTGATAAACTGTAGATAGTATCTTTAATTCCAATTACACTGTCACTACAAGCTAAATATATATGAAATGATTTTAATTTATTAACCTTTTCGTGTTTATTTGTTCACATTCTACCAACTAACAGACTTTAAATACCAATTTTAATACAAAAAATCTAATTGACCACGATTATAAATTAAACCGGCAGCATGGTGTAGTGATAAGAACTCTTGCTACACCACACATGAGGTCGTGGGTTCAATCCCCACTGTTCTCATGCTGTAGCGCCCTCGAGTAAGGCGCTATAAACGGTATGAACTCCTGCTGAGCCAGCACTTAATCAGTAGCATAATTACTGGGCAATTATAGTCTCTATAATATCCCAAACTGCCACAGGAAACTCGAGACTGGGTCGGAGTAACTTATGTTACTCTATGTTTAAGTCGCGCATTCGACTTTCCCACATCGAGGATAAAGATATATACAAAAAAAAACAAAAAAAAAAGTATTTCAAGTCAAAACCACGTGATTTAAAAATGTGGGAATTTCCTCAATGAATATTAGTAAAATTGTTTTTTTTATATTTATTCTCTATCCAAAAAAACTTACTTTGCTACTTAAATATAAAAAACGATAACATTTTCTTACTTTAACAAAGTTTTAAGTTGCGTTTAGCAGTTTTAGAGATATTTACTGTAAAAATTTACGTAAATATAAAAATATAATAAACAGAAAATGAATAATGAGTTTACATATTTCTGTAAGTTACAACAAGAAAATAAATCTTACCTCCTTCAATTGAAGATAAAAAGCATAAAATAACTACGATAAACGTATAACTCCAAAAATTATTATATGACCTTACGTCGATATTTTTCATGTTGCATACATGTAGCTTTCACTACACTTATAACCCGTTTTAACAAAAAAATAAAACACAAATGATTAATATAACACCTTTAGTTTTAGTCTAAACCTCTATATAAATTGACTTTACAACTTCCCCTATGAGTCAGTTTGTTAATATTAGTAGCAAGAAACACACCACGTGATTATTTTCATATGTGAAAATAACGTAGACAAGCTTATATTCGGTGCATAGGAGGATGTTAGTTTGACGTAAAAATAACTTTTTAAATAGCATTTGCCCTGCATAAATGCAACCTTATTATTAAAAAAGTATTAACAAAAAAAAAATTTTTAACTTAAAAAGTCATTATTAAAACACTGTTTTGTTTAAAAAAAACGAAAATCGCCTAATCATAAAACGTATAGACCTAAATTGCAAGCTAACACTGTATCTTCTAGAAATACAATTTCTAGTTTTACATTTGGAAATAAAAACAGGTAAATGTAATACATAAAACAACTACAAAAATCGTTTGACCTTTTTGTTGTTAGTTGGTCTTGGTTTAAATTTAACTTTTAAAGTTGTTGCATAATAGTTCGTTAATTCAAATTTTTATTGTTTCCTTATTAAAAACAATGAATTAGATTGCCGATGAAAATATTAAACAGCCTGTACGTAAACCGTTCGATTGTTAAAGTAGGTAAGTTGCTGAAATAAATATTGTTTGTATGCACTGTAACTTTGCACATACTTTTATAACTTTAAATCATAGAATATATAAAGTGAAAAGAGAAACAAACACATAATTTAAAAAAAAAATATTAACATGATAAAATTTATAACTTATCAATATCATTATTTATTTTTACTATAAGAAATTATTTAACCTTTTTATACATTTAAGCAGGTAATTTGAACTTTATTAAAGAAATAACAAAAAATAACTTTATAAATTTCAGTAAACACAAAAAGAGAAAATAGAAATATAGTTTCTACATTTTTTCTACATACAAAGTTAAATACAAATCGTTTGCCAAGGTTGATAACCACAGAATAAAAAATGTATAAGATTATGTATTTTATAATATTAAATTTACTTTTGCACATCCTTGTTTTAACTTTTAAATAAGTTTATATATATTAGTCGCTTAACACTACAGTGTGTAAAGTTTTGTGCAGCGAACTGCTTAATTTCAAATTTTCTCAACAAAATTAAAGTATGCGAAATTACTTGGTCATGCAAGGTTTAAAACTAAACCAGTTTTACTGTTAACTAATAAGTTTTTAAAACTTTTATATTCTGTTTAGTAAGATATTTAAATTTTATTCGTAGTTTCCATAAGTTTCAAAGGTTTGAAGATATTGAGAAACAAATTGGTAACAAAATTGATATAGCTCCTGCAATATAAAAAAGGGTAATTACACAGGTAATTTTATTACCAGAAACACTCTTTGAAGTTTACTTACAAATCGATTGACCATGTTGGGTCTCATATCTCTAAGATCTTTGATTGCCCGAAATACATCAATCCTACGCTGGGATTTCAATCTTTCCAAGATATTCATCAGTGCAATAAAAAGACCAGTTCTTGTACAACCATTTCTTGTAAAATAAAACCCAAAATATTTTGGTTAATAAATTTTTTACAGCAATGCATTTTATGTAAAAATTTAATATTTACCTGCAATGTACAAGTGACAAACTGGTATTTGAATCACTGGAAAACAGCATTTGATTTGTAATAACATCAAGCAATATCCCAACACTTGGTGGGGTGGTATCATTACTCCAAGTGGTCAAAGTCAGGTGATTTATTGACTTGGACTGTTTGTGAAAATTTGAAAATTAATAGCATAATACGATTTCTTTGTTAATTTTTTATAATTATAACTAAAAACATGCTCACAAAATTAATATATTTTAATAGCTTACAACTTGGTGGTGGCTAGATGAAAGAGTAAGAAGTTTTTTGTTACAGCCTTCCATTACATTCTCCTTAACAACCTCTACCAGAATACTGCCGTGCTGAATGGTTTCACCTACTCCCATTGTTGATATCCAATCACAGTTCTATAAACAAAAAAAAATATTTAAAATTTATAATTGAAACACTTAAAAAATAGATAAAAATTACCACATCTTCCAGTTGTACAATTGTGTTGATGGAATTTTGTGAAACCATATTCCAAAACAACTCAGTAGTGTCATCTTGTGGATTTTGTGCAGCTACAAACTTTCTCACACATTCTGCATTCTTTAACCAACATGAAAAAAACAAGAATGTCTTGGATGTTGAAACTAAAACTTTATTATGCAACAACAAACATATAGCCTTAACACTTTGGGATGTCTCCATTTTTAATTAATTAAAAAACATTGTAATTGACTAACCTGTACATAAGATGCATTAACATACACTTTTGACTCAAAACCTTCCAACATCATCACAATATTTTCATCATCTAAATATGAATAAAAAGTAAGCCTTAAGGTATTTTATCATTAGAAAACAATCAATAAATTAATAGGTTTAAAATGTTTTACAATTAAAAATTACTTGGTCTGCATAGAAGATCAACATTTTGATCGGAGTTATGATCAGCTGTTAAGTAAGTATGAAGGTCTATAAGTGTACTCAGTCTTTTGAATTCGGTTTGAGCTAATTGGGTTCTACAATAAAAAATTATTTTTCAACGGCATTCATTTTAATTTCTTCGGTTTTTTATTAATACACTGGTTAGGCATATAACTTACATTTCATTGTTAGATAATTGAGAGTAATCTTGTACTGAAAGATCACTGTTTGGGAGCATAAAGTGTTCCATTGTTAGTTTAAAAACTAATCCATATTGGTTCTAAATAGAATTGCCAAAGAAATTATAAATGATTTTACATAATAATAAAAATAAGTTAGGATTTAAAAAATAAGCACAACAGCTAACTTTAGTTGCTATTAAAAAAAAATACTTACAGCATTTTGGACCATCTGAGTTCTATTTTTCCGCATTTCCAGAATAGTTTGATGAATGTCAGCTCCCTTTTGATCTTTGAGTTGATGAAATAAAATGTCCATTGCAATATAAGTTCCTGATCTACCTGCTCCAGCACTGCAATAAATAAAGTTTAATAAAACTAAAAACAAAGGGAAAAAATACTTTCCAGCACACGCTTAAGTGTTTAATTACAAACTTTTTTTGAAGCATGTTTTTTTGTTGAAGAATTTTAATTGGAAAATCTTAATTGTTGCAAAAGGTAACAAATAAAACAAACTAATCTAAGGTTAAGATGGTTAGCAAAAGTTAGGGCTAGCACAGTAAATATTTTTTAGTGTTAAAAAATTAGGTTTTTATTTGACCAAAACAATAACCTGCAGTGAACAATAATGGGTGATGTGTCAACAGTTGCTTTTTCTACCAAGTCATGTAAATGAACAATAGTTGATGTAGTTTTTGGCACTCCATGGTCAGGCCAGGCCACCAACTGAATTTGGATGATTTCTTGTTTGACCTTTGTTAACAGAAAAAAAATTAAAATCTAAAATGTATTTGATATTAGCATTAAAAATAAAACAAATATTTAAAAAAAGATATACAAATGTTTAGGTAATATTAAAAAGTGTAGCATGTTTATTTAAAAGTACATTAGTGAATAACTTTTTTTTTTAAATACTGTTATGTTACTGGCAAATTTATCTCACATCAGAAAGAGTAAGGATTAACTTTCTTCTAAAGATTCCCTCAGAACATGATTCTTCAACATTTTGAATTTGAAATTTACCAACTTGTTTGCTTTTATTGATGTTAGGCCAATATTGGGAACACTTTTCCTAAAAATCAGACAATCAACTTAAATTTAAATACATACATACTAATTATTTAACAAACAGACATTTAAGTTACCTTGGCATTTTCTACTAAGCCAGTAAGCATAACAATAACATTAGATTTTTGCTGATAAATCATTGTCCAAAAATCGTTAACAGTAAAATCAGTTGGGCCTTGTGCTGCTATAAACTTTTTTTCTTGTTTGTAACCCTGAAGAAATTGTGTGTATTTAAGTTTAAGGCATAATGGTCTTAAGTGTTTATAAGAAATATTCTTTAAATATTCAATATATAAAGTTTTTAACAATAAAATACTTGCATCCATAAAAGCAGCATTAATGTAATCTCCACCCTTGTTATCTTTTAAAATAACTCTGGCATGATCAACTAAAATTATGCATATAAGGAAATTAAACATTGATGGTTTATATACGGTACAGTAGCTATCCACTCCTACACTAATTTTCTGTGTCTTATTAATAAACCATGTTTAAATTTTTTAAAACTTACATGGATAAATATTTTTGTAACGATTTTTTTTCTTGCTACTTTCCAAGTTTGCATTTGTACAAGGATTATCAAACTTCTTACATTCATCAACCAATTTCTAAAAAAAAATATGTTAGGCTATGTTACTTAAAAAAAAATTTAAATTTTAACGAAAGCATTTAAAAATTTAAAACTTACCACTAAAAATAATTTCAACTTTATATACCTGGAATGAGGTCTGTAACTTTTTGTTGGTGATAATATCCACATATTTTGATTGTAGATCTTTTCCCTTAATAAAAGTTGGGGAGCGAGATGGCTTCTTAGCAGGTTTCACTAAAAACAAAATATTTAAATAAAAATAGAGATATTATAACAAAAGGCGGCCTAATTACAAAAACATTATTATAAACTCAACAGCAAGACTAACAGCTTATCACTTGGTCCATTTCTAAACAGTCATATACTTTGTGAGTCACACTTCTTACAATGGTAATGCAATGATGATTAATTATAAAAACAATATATAAAGTATTTCCTTTTACCTGCACTGGATTTATCTAAGACAGCATATACATCATTTGATGATGGAACAAAATTGGCATAGTTGGAATTCTGTATTAGTTTCAAACAAGTATGTTAAATTGATTAAACAACTTTCAACTAATAAAATAGAAATCTGTTAATTACCCCAAAATAATCTATGTTAGAGTTATAGAGTACGTTTATTAAAAAATTGATTGATCTTAACAAATTTTTATATTTTTAAGAAAACTAATAACTCACAGTGGCACTAGTTGGTTGTGTGGTTGGTGTAGCTGGTGATACATCATTAATTGGATTGGCATCAGGATATTTTACAGTAGCACTTTCTGTAAATTGTATATACATTAAAATTTATATTTACTATATTTTGTTATAAGACATATCAAAAGCAATCTACAGGAAATAAGCAAATAAAGAAGGAGGAAGTATTATCATCAATATCCAAAACTGTCATCAGGTAAAAAATTTATATTTAAAACAACTTACCAATTAGTTTTTGTGGAACTTTAGTATCTCTTTTTCTAAAGTAAAAAGAATAAGTTTTATTTATTTCAGAAATTATTTGTTTAATATTTAGATCATTAATAAAAACAATGCCATTTATTAAGCAATATTAAAATTTTTTTACCTTCTTTTTTTCATAAAAATAAAGACCAAGATGATAATTATTATTACAATAACACCAACACATGGACCAATAATAGCTGCAATTGGCACACCACTTGTACCAGTTTGACCACCAGATTCACCTTCATCTCCTAAATATTTAAAATAAAAAAAAATTTTTATGGACAAAAAGGTATCATATTTACACTGATTGTGATTTTTTGGAGATTAAATTTAAAATTGCATATATTTAGCTACCAGTCTATTAAACTCATACAATAAAATAATGTTTCTACCTGTTTCTATTACTTTATTTGGTGAAACACAAGTTCCATTTACATTTCCCCATTCTCCAAAACCCCCACAAGAACTTGCTCTTATCTGAAAAATTAAATCATATATATATATATATATTAAGCTAAGAAATATTTTAACTTGAATTAAAAATACTTTACCCTAAATGTAACAGTTTTGTTGTAATTATGAACATCTAAAGGTATTTCCATATTCAAGTATTCATTTTCCATTGTAGTTAATGAGCTGGGATTAATGGTAATCAATGATGTGTTTGTGTTGCTTTGTCCTTCAATCTAAACCAAAATAAAAAATATATAACTTGGTAGAACAAATGTTAACTTGTTTAGGTTACAACTGTAACTAAATCCTGACTCAGTAGTCAGTACACTTAAATTAAAACAACAGGCGCAGAGTTTGATTTAAACTGCAGTTTTCATTTTTCCATTAACATGTATTAGGTTAAAATATTTAACAATGAATAAACATTTTGAATTAAAACAATATTTTTTTTATATATATTTATCCGTGATGTGGCAAAATCAACTACAGTACCTAATTATTATGAGCTGCTGATAAAGTGTTGCTTTACCAGAAGTTAAAAGTTTCTAGTACATTACTCAAGGGAGCTAAAACAGCATTTGGGATTAAAACCAGGATCCATGTAGTGAAGACAAGTGTTTCAACCACTACATCAAGTTGCTAAACCTTATGAGAACAGTTAGCTACTTTGATTATACTGTTAAGTCTTACCTCATACAAAAGAATGTTATTCACATAACTAATTGGTATTGGCCACTTGATAATACAATTAGGTTGAGTTGAATCAACATAAGATAAAGTTATGACATCAGGAATTCCAAAACTGGTTGTAACACTTGAATTCGATGTAACTGATTGATTACCACAATTACCAAGCATTATAGTTACCTTATGTAAAACATTTTAAAATAATAAAAAACTATTTATAACAAATAAAAAAAAGGATTTTGTGTGTTGTTGTGAATTTTAAAACAATAAAAAAAGTAATAATTCTTTTTTTAAATAAAAACTTTCTTATTTAAAACCAAAATGTTTAAAAGAAAGCTGGCTTTTGTCATTTTTATTAATAAAAAAATTAATAAATTATATATATTTACAAATTTTTTTATACACTTAAATTTAAGCTTTATGTTTACCCTTGCTATGTAGGTAGTTCTTGGTGTTAAACCTTTAACAACAGCATAAGATTGATTATAACTGTAGTTATTTGATTGTATTGAACTCCATGTCTCATGTAATAGAATTTCAACCTAATGAAAAAAAAGAGTTTTTTATGATTTTTTTTAAATTTAACAATTTATATCAGTTAATTCCATAAAAAAAATTAATTTTTATTAACTTACCTGTGTTATCAAGTTCGGGTTAGAATACATTGATTGAAGTGATAATAAATTTGTACTCCAGGTTACATTAATGGAGGTACCATTACATTGTACAGGATAAGCTTGTGTGGTCACTAAATGTCAAAATGCAATCGTATTACAAACGTAACATAATTAAAACTAAAATTTATATAATGAAATTTACACAATGGTATTTTATGCAAATGTAAATATATATACTGCTAACGGTATACAAAACAATTAAATGGTTAGCCTGGTTTTAACTAAAACTATTTATAAATTTTTTTTTAAATTTACACTGATATTGGCAGGCAAAGTTGTATGTTTCTGCACAGTTAATTGGAATTAAATTCCAAAAACCATTTTCATAATGAAATGCTGTGCACAAATTAGAAGGAGTTTGTGGTAATGTAAAGAAGTTAACTGAAGTTTGATCAGGCCAAACCCAGTTGTTATTTGAATATTTTGCTCCAATTATTACAGGAGTGTCTGGTATATCTACAAAAATTTAAAATATAAATGCTAAAAAAAGAATCCAATTCTATTTGCTATACTATTGTAGTATTTTTAAGTAAATTTATTTTATAAAAATAATGTATTAATATAAAAAACATTAGGCCTATATAAGAAAAAAACTTTATACACTTTTTTGAATATGGTAAAGCAAATATTATTTCCCAAATAATACTAATGTCCAACTTGAATTTACCAAATCTATTTACGCACCAAAAATATATTATAGGTTTTTGAAACTTAAAGTTATATTTTAAGCAAAAACTTTTAAGTTTAAACAGTTTTATTACCTGGTACATATATTGTGTTTGTTAAAGATACAAATCCTTCTATACCCAGAGTTGAATTATTAGTTAACTTGGTGGAAATAGGTTGAGTACCTCTATTTAAAAGATATCTTTTCAATGAGTTAACATTATTAAGAGATCCAAAAAATTGAAAGTCAAAAACAGTTTTACCTGTATAAAAAATACTGTAAATATATCAACTTTAACCTAAAATGGAATCAAATTTTAATACACTAACCTTCAGCAGGTGCATCACCACAATTATTAGGTCTGGGCCCCACTGTTATACTCCACCTTGTAAAATAGAACTGGCAAAATGTAAGAGGTTGTGTAAATCCTGATCTTGAACTAAAATTAAAAACTTTGACTTTGTTTATTTTTAATAGATACCAGTTGATCTGTACTTGGGTTTATGTGCCTAAGGCAATCTGTACTTAAACAATGAGAATTTCAAAATTTCTCACTAGGAGTTGTTAGCCCTGCAGACCGTTAACCATGCCGCTCTATCATCAGGCGATTTGTACTCAGACCATTTACATGAATTGTAAATATCATGTGTTACTAGTTTCTATCTATAAACACTTTTTAAACAACTACATGTTGGATTAATAAATATGTTTAAAAATACAGTATATATGTTTTAAATTGTTTATGGTAATAGAGTAATTAAATTATGTTGTTGACAACTTTTTATCAGTTGCTCATTATTTTACCTTCATCGTCACCATCATAAGATAAAGGTATTGGCTATTTTATGTAATTGAAATTTTTAAAATGTATTGCGCAGGACAACTATATGTATATAAAGACAGTATAAATTACTTTTATATACAAAGTTGCATTCAAATTTTATTGTGATTTAAAATGGTGTGAAATAAATGGTCTTGATAAATTTGTGTGCGCCTAAAGAAAAATTGATTAAAATACAACAAAGTATCTAACAGACTTATGGCATGTTACTAAACTAAAATACAAAATATTTAATATACTTATTTATCTTATATGTGGGCCTGAATTGTATAAAGGTGTCGCAATGCGAGTAGTACAAATCTGCTTGTGCGTATCGACTGGCAATCATATTTATTCATCTTAAATCAAAATTTAAAAAAAATGTTAGTGTTTCATAGTCTATTATGTTACTAACCTTTTATAAAGATCTACATAAGCAATGTCTCCTAGACGTTCAGCACTCATCCAACCATCTGTTTCTTCAGGTGATAAAGCATATCTGTATCCTCTACCATAATCATTGTTATCATTTACTCTTTTGTAAAATATCCACACTCTTTGCAAACCTGCCAGAATTAAAAAATTGTATTAGTAGCTGGTGAAAGAAAACAACAAAAACTTATAATTATTTAACTTATATTAACCTTTCTAACACTTAGATATATATTAAATATAATATTGTTTAATAAACTGCTTGATAATCAGTTTCAAATAGTAAAAAACTGTATTTTACCATTCCTATATTTGTTGTTAATTAGATTAATAATAAAATCATTTGTTTGCTGATTCTGAATTGAAGCCAATATTCCCCCATTTTTCTGGCATATATTCTCAGCATTTTCTACATTAAGTTGATTGTCTGATAAACTGTATACAGTATCCCCAATTCCAATCAAACCGGCACAAGCTTAGTAAACATGTTTATGTGTTTAAATGAAGTTTTCATTTTAAGTTTATGTCAATTTGTTTAGAAATCGTTAAATAACAGATTTTAAATTACACCTAAAACACAAAAAAGACTTAAATGCGATTTTTTTCGGGCGACCCACTAAGAATCATTTAAAATTCGCGTGACTTTTTTTTTTTTTTTTTTTTTTTGTATATATCTTTATCCTCGATGTGGGAAAGTCAAATGCGCGACTTAAACATAGAGTAACATCAGTTACTCCGACCCAGTCTCGAGTTGCCTGTGGCAGTTTGGGATATTATAGATTATAATTGCCCGATAATTATACTGCTGATCAAGTGCTGGCTCAGCAGGAGTTCACACCGTTTATAGCGCCTTACTCAAGGGCGCTACAGCATGAGAACAGTGGGGATTGAACCCACGACCTCATGTGTGGTGTAGCAAGTGTTCTTACCACTACACCACGCTGCCGGTCCACTTTAATAACAGGGTGATTCCCATTATCGATATTCATAAAAAAATACTACTATTTTTATATATATATATATATATATTTTGTATATATCTTTATCCTCGATGTGGAAAAGTCGAATGCGCGACTTAAACATAGAGTAACATGAGTTATTCCGACCCAGTCTCGAGTTGCCTGTGGCAGTTTGGGATATTATAGATTACAATTGCCCGATAATTATACTGCTGATTAAGTGCTGGCTTAGCAGTAGTTCCTACCGTTTATAGCGCCTTACTCAAGAGCGCTACAGCATAAGAGCAGTAGGGATTGAACCTACGACCTCATGTGTGGTGTAGCAAGTGTTTTACCACTACACCACGCTGCTTTTATTTATCCCCAATGTGGTAAACCAGAGTTTACAACTTATATGCATAAAAGAGTTAACACTTGTTAGTCTTATTTGGCATTTAACAATCTGATACTTTTTATTGCTTGCCTGCCGATTGGTTTTTGCTCTGCAGAAGTATGTTAGTACCCGTACCCTATGAAAAGCCTGCTTATCATAAGCAATATTTTACAACTTTTTTCAAATCAATAAGTTAATTACAAATGGTTGCATATAACAATTTTGGCAGAAATAATAGAATGAATTCAATAAATGAGAAAAATCAATAAGTAATACTTTTCAGTTTTACACTTAAATAAACAAATCTTACCTCCTTCGCTTGAAGTTGAAAAACAAAGAATAAACAAGATTACCGTATAAATCAAACAATAAATATATGGCTTCACGTCAATATTTGTCATGTTTTATACAGCATAGGGGCTGCGCTACTACTATATACTAAAAGATTAAAACATATTTAAAAGTCTACCTATTATCTTATTCTATTTATCAATTGACTTTACAGTTCCTAAAACTATGTGTCAGCGTAACTATATCAGCGGAAAAGAGAAACACCACGTAAATATTATCTATAGCAAAAATAGTGTAGGCATATTTGTAGACTCCGCATATTTTTTACCAGTTAAGACTATAATAAAAGTGGTATAGTAATTAGAACACTTGGCTTCATTATCTAACACATTTGGCCCAATGGATTTTACGTAATGTCAAAACTGTAAGCATTTTAATTATTGGGCTTATTTGTTATATTCTACAAACAATATCCCAAATTGCCAAGTTAACGCGTAACTGAGTTGGGGCAACTAATGTTACTCTTTTACTCTATGCTTAGGTCGTAAGATCGAATTTTCCACACTGCGAACAATAAATGAAAATGTGTTTAAATCTTTATAGTTTTTAAAATATATTGGCAGATAGCATATATTTTCTAAAAAATCTATTATTTTTTAATTACGTTGTTAGTTTAAAAAACGAGTGGCGCATGAGTATTACCGCAATACCAGTTTCCTTGTGACGAAACAATCATGTTTTTTGTATGTGAGTCATTATTATAACAAACCTTTATTCTTTAGCAACATTATACAAAACTTTAAAACAATTAATATTTAATTGTTATTGGGTGGATTGCTCGAGTAAATATTAAATTTGCTTACATAATTTTTCAATTTTTATTTTACATAATATAATATTTTTATTAAGAGCAAATGAAAAAAAAAAGTTTTTATAATAAACTGAAGTTAGAATTTTGAAATAACATCATCAGAAATAAACCTTAAGTCCTCTTTAACAAAAATAAAATATCTTTTTTACATTTGTAACCCCCCCAAAAAACCTACTGTAAAAGTATAACAAAAAAGGCGAATTTACATAAAATGCACTTGAATTTAGTATAATTTTTTAATATTTAAAAAAAATAATAATTTTTATATTTTAGAAGGATAAAAAATTAAAAAAATATCAAAATATATTTTCTGAATTAAAAAAAGATTTAATAAACACATGAATAATAACTTATGTTGCCTGTATCCTATATTGTTGATTAAAAAGTTTCTTTAGAATTCGGTTTTATAATATTTACAACAAAAATTGAACTTTTTTAATAAAAAGTACCTATTTTTTCTTGTATAAAAATAAATACAATTTTTACAAATAAGTACAATTAATAAAGTTTTTGCCTCGCATACTTTAAAATTTTCAAGGCTTTGTTAAAACCCAAAATCTATCATTTTTCATTAAAATTATAATTTTGATATTAGGTTTGTTATGTAATAAATACAAACAAAACAGTTTTTAAACACTACATTTTATATTTATTCTATTCAAAGTTGCCATAAGTTTCAAAGGTTTGAAGATATTGAGAAACAAATTGGTAACAGAAATGATATAGCTCCTGCAATATAAAAGTTGTTTGACTTCACAGAATGAACAACGTGTAATCAAAAGTCTGGTATAAAGATATTAATTTCGGCAAATTACTTACAAATTGATTGACCATGTTGGGTCTCATATCTCTAAGATCTTTGATTGCTCGAAATACATCAATCCTACGCTGGGATTTCAATCTTTCTAAAATATTCATCAGTGAAATAAAAAGACCAGTTCTTGTACAACCATTTCTTAAATAAAAAAATTGTATTACAATGGAAGATATTTTATTTGACCAGACTTTGTGATGTGATCTGTCAGTTAACTATTGCATCTAAATGTGTTTTAAGAATTCTTTAAACATGATGAATAATAACACCCTACCTTAAAGTCAATTTTATAAAACATAAACCTTTTAAAAATTAAATATTTACCTGCAATGTACAAGTGACAAACTAGTTTCTGAGTCGCTTGAAAAGAGCATTTGATTTGTAATAACATCAAGCAAAACACCAACACTTGGTGGGGTAGTGTCATCACTCCAAGTGGTCAAAGTCAAATGGTTTATTGACTTGGGTTGCTTGTTAAAGTTTTAATAATAGTTTGAGATATTTTATTTTTATTTTTGACAAATCTAGTAACAAAAACGATTTTAAACTTAATATATATATATATATTTAAATAGCTTACAAATTGATTGCTTTTAGATGAAAGGATTAGAAGTTTCTTAATACAGCCTTCCATTACATTCTCTTTAACAACCTTTACCAAAAAGTTGCCATGCTGAATGGTTCCACCTACTCCTGTTGTTAATATCCAATCAAAGGTCTATAAACAAAAAAATTACCTACAATTTTAGTATTAAATAATTGAAAATAAAAAATTACCATATCTTGTAGTTGAACAATTGTGTTGATAGCATTTTGTGAAACCATATTCCAAAACAACTCAGCAGTGTAATCTTGAGGATTTTGTGCAGCAACAAACTTTCTCACACATTCTGCATTCTATAAACAAATGAAAAATATCATTGTTTTCCTAAAAGACCTGTCATTTACTAAAACTTTAGTTCAGATGTTACAAAATACCATAGCCCTAAAACTGTTTTAAATTATATAATTAATATGTTGGACTCCATTTCATATAAATCAACAAATTTTGCGAATGACCAACCTGTATATAAGATGCATTAACATACATTTTTAAACCAGACCCATCCAACACCATCACAATATTTTCATCATCTATATCAAAAATAAAATTAGTCTTCAGGTAATCTAATGTTATGTGATAGGTATTTTTAAATACCAATCATTTTCAGAATATCACAATTTGGAATTAATAAATGGAATTATCTAAATACAAACAATTTATCACAGTTAAAAATTACTTGGTCTGCATTGAAGATCAACATTTTGACTGGAGTTATTATCAGCTGTTAAGTAAGTGTGTACGTCTACGAGTGTACTTAGTCTTTTGAACTCTGTTTGAGCTAATTGGGTTCTAAATTTAAAAATATTTTTAAAAAAGCATTTTTAATATAATATTAAATAAATTGCCTTTTTCTTTTTTCAATAATACACGAGTATAATACACCTTTTTCTTTTTTCAATAATAAGTAAGAAAATAAACTTACATTTCTTTGCTAGTTAATTGGGAGAAGTCTTGGACTGAAAGATCACTGTTTGGAAGCATGTAGTTTTCCATTACAAGTTTAAAAACCAATCCATATTGGTTCTAAAAATAATTGCCAACGAGTTAACGATTTTAATGTCATAATAGAATTGAATTCATATAGAAAACAACAAACAGTTAATTTATTGTTCTATTACTACCAATATAGATCCATTTGCAAAAAATTACTCACAGCATTTTGAACCATCTGAGTTCTATTCTTTCTCATATTCAAAATAGTTTGATGAATGTCAGCTCCCTGTTGATCTTTGAGTTGATGAAATAAAATGTCCATCGCAATATAAGTTCCTGATCTACCTGCTCCAGCACTGCATTTAGATAAAGTTTAATAAACTAATGATTAAGGTGTATTTATACATGACACAATTTTATTTAGTAAACCCTCGAAATTTAAAAATCACCTTTTCTTTTTTTAATGCAGCTTCAAGTGAAAAGCCAAAGTTTAGCTTGCAAACCAAAAGTTAGGCTAGCATGGTAACCTGTTTTAGTTTATAAAAACTTTTACTTATACTTAAAAACAACAATAACCTGCAGTGAACAATAATGGGTGATGTGTCGACAGTCAATTGTTCTACCATGTCATGTAAATGAACAATAGTTGATGTAGTTTTTGGTACTCCATGATCAGGCCAGGCCACTAACTGAAACTGGGTGATTTCTTGCTTGGCCTACATATAAATTCCAAGTTAAAAATCTAAGTAACTAATTAAAAAACAATTATTTTTAATTAAAGATTAAGACATATATATTTTGAAAGAATAATAAACTAGAAAACTTTTCAAATAATGTTTAGTTATGTTACTGACAAATCTATCTTACATCAAAAGAAGTAAGAATTAGTTTTCTTCTCAAAATTCCCTCAGAACATGATTCTTCAACATTTTCAATTTGAAATTTACCAACTTGTTTGCTTTTGTTAATGTTTGGCCAATACTGGGAACACTTTTCCTAAAAAAAATTGGACTTCTAAATTAACAAAAAAAAATTCTACAATGCCTGCAAATATGCGAAAATATAAATTCACACATCTCTTAGATTAAATAAAACATTAGTTTTACAATAAAATTAAGTTATAACTACTTTGCCATTTTCTACCAGGCTGGTAAGCATAACAATAACATTAGATTTTTGCTGATAAATCATTGTCCAAAAATCGTTTACAGTAAAGTCAGTTGGGCCTTGTGCTGCTATAAACTTCTTTTCTTGTTTGTAACCCTAAAAATATACTTAAATTAATAAAATATATATTCAAAAAAACTTCAGAAGGTAGTGAAAACTTAATGCTGTATTTTTATGCTTTACATTAGTATACACTAAGCTTGCTTTTTATGGTATTATATAACAACCAAAATTTCATTGACAATACTTACATCCATAAAAGCAGCATTAATATAATCTCCGTCTGTGTTATCCTCCAATATAACTCTAGCATGATCAACTAAAATCAAAAATACTAGATTTAGGTCTAAGTACAAATGTAGCATGAGGGTATTATTTAAAGGCAACAATAAAAATTAAACACATGATTAAAAAATAGTTCGCTAACTTTTTAAATCAAAATTTTCATGTGAAGTTAACAAACTTACATTTTTGCACCAAATACTTTATAATATACTTACATGGATAAATATTTTTGTAACGATTTTTCTTCTTGCTACTTTCAAGTTGTGCATTTGTACATGGATTATCAAACTTCTTGCATTCATCAACCAATTTCTAAATCAAACAAAAAATGTTAGGCTATGCTTTTTAAAGTACTTAACAAAAAACAATAAATTAAAAACTGTTCCCAAAAGAGTTACTTATATTAATGTAAGAATTTAAAAATCCATATTTGTCAACTTCAACTTTATATACCTGGAACAAGGTTTGTAATTTTTTGTTGGTAATAATATCCATATATTTTGATTGAAGATCTTTTCCTTTGATAAAAGTTGGGGAACGAGATGGGTTCTTAGCAGGTTTTACTAAAAATAAAATATTAAAAAAACAAAAGATGCCAGAACAAAATAAAAAATAATTAAAAAACAAAACTATAATAAAGTTAACATCGCAATAAACTTCCCAATTTAAAAAACTTTTGAAATTTGAAATGATTTAAATTTTAATGACTACATTAAAAATTATCTTTTACCTGCACTAGTTTTATCTGAGTCAGCATTTTGATTGTTTGATGATAAAACAAAATTAACATAGTCGGAATTCTGTATTATTAACAAGAATGTTAAATTAATTTACCGGCAGCATGGTGTAGTGGTAAAAACACTTACTACACCACACATGTGGTCATGGGTTTAATTCTCTCTAGTCTCATGCTGTAGCGCCCTTGAGTAAGAGGCTATAAACAGTATAAACTCCTGCTGAGCCAGCACTTAATCAGCATCATAATTATCGGGCAATTATAATCTATAATATCCCAAACCGCCACAGGTAATTCGAGGCTCAGTCGGAGTAACTGAGGTACTTTATGTTTAGTTCGCGCATTCAACCTTCCCACATTGAGGATAAAACTATATTCAAAAAATAAAAATTTAAAAACTTTAAACTCATAAAACAAATAACTTATTTTAAAATTTTTTTTATTAAAACAAAAACTAATAACTTACAGTTGCAGTAGTTGCTTGTGGCGCTGGTGATAAATCATTAATTTGGTCGGTATCATGATTTTTCACAACTGCATTTCCTGTCAGGTAAAAAATGTGAAAAATACCAGATTAGTTATCAGGTAGTATGGTCATTAATATTCAGAACCGATCCAACAACTTAAGATTGGGCCAGGTAACAAGTGTTACCCCAGGCTTAGGCTAGGAAATTTCCACTTTAAAAAAGGACTTACCTATTGGTTTCAGTAAAAACTTGCTATCTCCATTTCTAAAGTTAAAATATTAAGTTAGTATTTATTTAATTAAAATCCATATGTATGGTATACAACAGGTTTGTTTACTAGAATTAAAATTTATATTAACAAAAAATTAAACTTGGATTACCAACAAGCTCAAGATTATTACAAGAATTTAGAAATAGTTTTTTGTAATCATGCATTTTCACATTTTTTTACCTTCTTTTTTTCATAATAATAATGACCAAGATGATAATTATTATTACAATAACACCAACGACTGGACCAATGATAGCTGCAATTGGCACACCAGTTGTACCAGTTTGGCCACCAGTTCCATTACCACTTCCCTCACCTGCACCTGTTCCATTACCACTTCCCCCACCTGTTCCATTACCACTTCCTCCACCAGTTCCTTAATATGAAAAATTTAATAAAAAAAATGTTTTTTTTTTATTTTTTTGGCCAAGAGTAACTCATTTATTAACAAAAAGAAGATGTAACTTTTTTTTTTTTGTATATATCTTTATCCTCGATGTGGAAAAGTCGAATGCGCGACTTGAACATAGAGTAACATAAGTTACTCCGACCCAGTCTCGAGTTGCCTGTGGCAGTTTGGGATATTATAGAGACTATAATTGCCCGGTAATTATGCTGCTGTTTAAGTGCTAGCTCAGCAGGAGTTCATACCGTTTATAGCGCCTTACTCAAGGGCGCTACAGCATGAGATCACTGGGGATTGAACCCACGACCTCATGTGTGGTGTAGCAAGAGTTCTTACCACTACACCACACTGCCGGTAACTTTTGATTTATACATTTTATTTGTCTATTAGAAATTAAAAAATATTAGAAAAATTAATGTCTGTCCAATAAAATTTTAAAATTAAAACTCAGAATTTTATTTTAAAATAATGGAATGATTAACATGACTTAGACTAGCACAAAGTTCATTAAACTTTATTACATGCATATACCAAACGATGTTTTTACCTGGTTCTATAATTTCAATTGGTGAAACACAAGTTCCATTTACATTCTGCCATTCTCCAAAACCCTCACAAGAACTTGCTCTTATCTGAAACAACAGTTTATACAAAATAAAATCATTTACAATTTGTATATTTAAGAAATACTTAAACCTGAATCAAAAATACATTACCCTAAATAAAACAGTTTTGTTGTAGTTATGAACATCTAAAGGTATTTCCATAAAGTATTCATTTTCCATTGTAGTTATTGAGTTTGAATTGATGGTAATCAATGATACAATTGTGTTATTTACTGTATTTGTATTGACTGATGATGTATTTAAAATGCTTTGGCCTTCAATCTAAACCAAACATAAAGATGATATTTTTTCTTATATCTAAAATTAATTTATTTTATAAAGAACATAACAAGTATAGTAGTTAAAGCACTTAAAATTACTACATATAACCCTTACTTAGTACTAACTGGTTCATATTGCATAAATGAGTAAATTACTTACTTTTTGCCTAAACAACTAGTTGGTAACTAAGTAATAAAACAAGACTGAAAATTTACAAATGAATCAATATAAAAAAAAATTTCTAACCTCATATGATAGAATGTTATCCACATAACTAGTTGGTATTGGCCACTCAATAATACAACTAGGTTGAGTTGAATCAACATAAGATGAAGTTATGTTATCAGGAATTCCAAAACTGGTTGTAACACTTGAATTTGATGTAACTGATTGACTACCACAGTTACTAAGAATTACTGTTACCTAATATAAGAAAGTTTAAAATAAAAGTTAATTTTTGTATATATCTTTATCCTCGAAAACATAAAGTAACCCCAGTTACTCCGACCGAGTCTCGAGTTGCCTTTAGCAGTTTGGGATAATATAAAATATAATTGCCTATTATTTACGCTGCCATTAAGTGCTGGCTCAGCATGAGTTTATACCGTTTATAGCCCCTTACTCAAAGGTGCTACAGCATGAGATTACTGGGGATTAAATCCCAAATCTCATGTGGTGTAATAAGTGTTTTGACTACCACACCAGGCTACCGGTAGTTATAACCTAACAATTTTTAAAAAAAATTTAAAATTTTGTACATTATCCTAAATTAAAAAAAAAAAAAAACCTATTTGTTTGAAACCTTAATATTAAGTTTAAGAAGATATAGCTCTTGTCCATAAAAACTACATGTTTTACCTTTGCTATGTAGGTAGTTCTAGGTGTTAAGCCACTAACAACAGCATAAGATTGATTATAACTGTGGTGATTTGATAAAATTACACTGTGTGAGCCAGAAAATAAAATATCCACCTGGAAAAAAAATTGAAGTCTGCTTAGACTTTTTTAGTTTTCCAAATTTAACAAATTAAATTGTTATTCTTCTTTGTTTACCTGAGTAGTTAAGTTTAAGTTAGAGTAGTTTGATTGAAGTGGTAATAAATTTGTACTCCAGGTTACATTAATAGAGTTGCCATCACATTGAACAGGGTAAGCTTGTGTGGTTACTTAATATTAAAAACAAGTAATGATAACATGCACAGGGGTTAAGTATTTAAAGTATAAATACAGTTTTTATAACATAAATATGAAAAAATTTTAGCTATTATTGATGTAGTTTTTAAGGCAAAAATACATTGGTATTGACAGGCAAAGTTGTATGGTTCTGTACAGTTAATTGTAAATAAATTCCAAGTCTCATTTTGATAATGAAATGCTGTGCACAAATTAGAAGGAGTTTTTGGTAATGTAAAGAAGTTAACTGGAGTTTGATCAGGCCAAACCCAGCTATTATCTGAATATTTTGCTCCAATTATTACATTTTCTGGCACATCTACAATGTAAAAAAATATTCAAAAATGGGTTGATTTTAATAAAAGTATAATTGTAACAAATTTTGTCAAGACATAATTTAATTGTTGAAAAACAGTATAGGCCTATATATTAATATATTAAAATTAAACCAATATTTATTTTTACATATATATTCTATTTAAGCAAACAACATTTTCAAAGATATTTCTAATCAAATCAATAATACTTAATAGATTTAAGACTAAAAATTAATTTAAATAAAAAAGTTATCAAACCAAACCTCAAAATTATTAAAATATATATAAATATATTTTTTTATTTATATATATTTATTCTTATCGTGAGAAGGTCGAATGCGCGACCTAAACATCAAGTAACAACTGTTACCCCGATCCAGTCTCGAGTTGCCTGGCAGTTTGAAATATTTTAAATTATAATTGCCAAATACTTATGCTGCTGATTAAGTGCTGGCTCAGCCCACGACCCTATGTGGTGTAGCAAGTGTTTTTACCACTACACCACAGTGCCGAACATTGTAGCTTAGAAAATCTCAAAGTAATATTATATATAAAATTTTTTTAGTTAAAACAGTTTTATTACCTGGAACATATATAGTGCCAATTAAGTATACAAATCGTTCAATAATAAAACTTGAATCATAATTGGCAGTTAACTTGGTGGAAAAAGGTTGAATATCTCTATTTAAAAGATATCTTACCAATGAACTAACATTATTTAGTGATCCAAAAAATTGAAAGTCAAAAACAGTTTGTCCTGTTTATATATAATAAATAAATATATATACAAGTTAAATTTATTGTTTAATTTAATAGCAACCAAATGTTTAATAACCAACTAAAATGTTTTTTTCTATATTTTTAAATTGTTTATTTTGAAAATACTGTGTATATATTTAAAATAACGACATGAATACATAATTACTATATAATTTAACACATATTTACCACTAGCAGGGTGATCGCCACAAGCAGGACTTGCAGGTCTAGGTCCCACTGTTATACCCCATCTTGTAAATTGATATTGACAAAACGTGAGAGGTTGTGTAAATCCTGGTCTTGAACTAAAATTAAAAATTTTTGAAAACAAATTACAAAATAAACCAAACCAATTAAAATTTTATATATATATACATATATAATGTTTATATTTGATCATTTAGGATAAGTCTCAAAAAAATAGTTTTAATGCTTTATAGATAGTACATTATAATGTAAACCTTTTATAAAGATCAACATAAGCAATGTCTCCTAAACGACCAGCACTCATCCAACCATCTGTTTCTTCAGGTGATAAAGCATATCTGTATCCTCTACCATAATCATTGTTATCATTTACTCTTTTGTAAAATATCCACACTCTTTGCAACCCTTTTAATAAAAATAAATTGATGTCATTGCACAAAAATAAGTATTGCAATAACCATGCAAGAAACATTTAAAGAAAAATTTTAAGTAGTATAATGTATATATGTTAAGCAGTAGTAATAGATATAAATTTTACTTATATAGACCACACTTTAAATTAGATATGAAATCAAAGTTACTGAGACTTAATGTAGATATTGGTCGTCAGCTAGTACAAAATTAGCATTATTTTCAAGTACTACATCCTTTGTAATGTATTGATGACCCATTTATTTTTTACAAAATTATAAATTTACATACATTTGAACTTAAGTTTTACCATTTCTGTATGTGTTGTTAATAAGATTGATAATCAAATCATTTGTTTGTTGATCTCGAATTGAAGCCAAATTTCCACCATTTTCCTGACAAAAATTCTCTGCATTTTCAACATTAAGTCGATCGTCTGATAAACTGTATATAGTATCTCCAATTCCAATAACGCTGTCGCTGCACGCTAAGTAAACATATATCTTTACGTTTTAATAATACCAATATATTATGCTTCCTCTTAAAACTTAAGTAATTAACCGTTTACGATTGGAAAAACAAAATTAAGTTGATTTTAGACAAATCCACGTGATTTAAAAATATAAAAATTCCCCTAGTCGATATTATTATTATATTGTATTTATTATTTTTTCTTCTAATTGATTCAGCGATTTTAGGTTAGATTTATTGTCAATAGATTTTTGCCTTTGTAAATTAGACAATTACTTACTGCTTATATTTTATATTAAACCCTACAACATAGTAACGGTAGAGATCACGGAATTCACGTAGATAGACTTACTTACACATTACATTTTATTTTTAGCAATTATTGAAAAATTAACATGATAAATACAAAAGTAGTATACCAAATTTTAGGTATAAAAACACTATATAAACTAGATTTATTTGATAAATAAAATATGGTTCGAAATCGTTTGATTCTTTTTTATAAATATAATTTATTTAGTAGGTTTATTAATTAAATTATAAATTTAAATATGAACTTTTTTATATTTAAACCTAATTTTAACAAACGAACACGCATTCATTGATATTATAATAGAAAAGTAAACTGAATTTAAAAGCAAAATACCGATCTTAATATTTTAGTAATCAAACATGTATTAAAATATAATAATAACAAAACAATTAAAAAAAAAATTTTTACACATTTTTGACTTATATTTTAAAATTTTACTTAAATTTTCAACCAATATTTTTTACTTCAATAGACAGCGAAAAGGACGATTTTTGACGGCGACCAGAAGGCTATTAAATTATTCAAGCGTTAAACTCACACTGGTTCGTTATTTTATAAAAAAACTAAAATAATGATTAAAAGATATTTAGCTAGAGTTAAATCTTCATTTTAAATAGCAACATACAAAATAATATTACCAACAACATATTAAAATTTCAGAAAATTTAATCTTTAAATTTTAATAATAAAATATATTAATTAGTAATTAGTGACATTTAAATGTCGTTAATAGGAGGTTTGCGATTCGTTGGGATAATAACAAACATACTAAAAATTTAGAACTTTTAGTTTTAAAGAACAAAAGTTATCGTCTTTCAAAATTCGTCAAATAAGAATAAAAACAACTAGATTTATTTGATAAATAAAATATGGTTCGAAATCGTTTGATTCTTTTTTATGAATATAATTTATTTAGTAGGTTTATTAATTAAATTATAGATTTAAATATGAACTTTTTTATATTTAAACCTAATTTTAACAAACGAACACGCATTCATTATGGTTCGAAATCTTAGATTTCGAAACATATTGTTATTGTCAGTGTATTTATTATTATTATTATTATTGTTTTTATTCTTTCTAGTCAGAATTTTGAAAGACGATAACTTTTGTTCTTTAAAACTAAAAGTTCTAAAATTTTAGTATGTTTGTTATTATCCCAACGAATCGCAAACCTCCTATTTATGACATTTAATTATCACTAATTACTAATTAATAGGTGTTTGTTTATTAAAATTTAAAGGTTGTTATTAATTTTTTAAATCTTGGTCAATTGTATATTATGATATTACTAACTCAAAAATAAATTAAAATTTTAATTTTTATCACTAATAACTTAATAATAGGTGTTTGTTTATTAAAATTTAAAGAATGTTATTAATTTTTTAAATTTTTGTCAATTGTATATCATGATATTAGTAACTCAAAAACGAATTAAATTTTAATTTTTGTTACTAATTACTAATTAATAGGTGTTTGTTTATTTAAATTTAAAGATTGTTATTGGGTTTTTAAATTTTGGTCGGTTTTATCTTATAATATTTATAATTCGAAAATGAATTAAAAAATAATTCTTGTTTGTTTTTTATATTTGAATGCTGGTTTGTTCATTAAAAAAGTTCGACTTTAAGCATTAAAAATTTGGTATGATGTATTTTATAATATAAGTAATTAAAAAACATATTAGAAAAATAATTTTCGTTTATTTATCATATTTAAATGCTTGTTTATTTAATAAAAATCAATTTTAAGAATTTAAAATTTACTATAATTTATATCCTAATATTACCAACTTAAAACTGGGTTAAATATTAGTTTTTGTTTGTATTATATTTTTAATGCTTGTTTGTTTATTAAAAATCAAAGGTTCGTAATATTCTTAGTTAATGTTTATGCATATCTTTTTTTATTTATAAAAATTTATGTTAAAAATAATCAAATATTTTCGAACCATATTTTATTTATCAAATAAATCTAGTTGATATTGTAATAGAAAAGTAAACTAAATTTAAAAGCAAAATACCAATCTTAATTTTTTAGTAATTAAACGAGTATTAAAATATAATAATAACAAAACAATTAAAAAAAAAATTTTACACATTTTTGACTTATCCTTTAACATTTTACTTAAATTTTCAACCAATATTTTTTACTTCAATTGACAGCGAAAAGGACGATTTTTGACGGCGACCAGAACGCTATTAAATTATTCAAGCGTTAAACTCACACTGATTCGTTATTTTATAAAAAAACTAAAATAATGATTAAACGATATTTAGCTAGAGTTAAATCTTCATTTTAAACAGCAACATACAAAATAATAATACCTACAACATATTAAAATTTCAGAAAATTTAATCTTTAAATTTTAATAATAAAATATATTAATTAGTAATTAGTGACATTTAAATGTCGTAAATAGGAGGTTTGCGATTCGTTAGGATAATAACAAACATACTAAAAATTTAGAACTTTTACTTTTAAAGAACAAAAGTTATCGTCTTTCAAAATTCGTCAAATAAGAATAAAAACAACTAGATTTATTTGATAAATAAAATATGGTTCGAAATTGTTTGATTCTTTTTTATAAATATAATTTATTTAGTAGGTTTATTAATTAAATTATAAATTTAAATATGAACTTTTTTATATTTAAACCTAATTTTAACAAGCGAACACGCACTCATTGATATTGTAATATAAAAGTAAACTAAATTTAAAAGCAAAATACCAATCTTAATTTTTTAGTAATCAAACAAGTATTAAAATATAATAATAACAAAACAATTAAAACAAAAATTTTACACATTTTTTACTTATATTTTCAACCAATATTTTTTACTTTAATGGACAGCGAAAAGGACGATTTTTGACGGCGACCAGAACGCTATTAAATTATTCAAGCGTTAAACTCACACTGATTCATTATTTTATAAAAAAAACAAAAATAATGATTAAACGATATTTAGCTAGAGTTAAATCTTCATTTTAAATAACAACATACAAAATAATAATACCAACAACATATTAAAATTTCAGCAAATTTAATCTTTAAATTTTAATAATAAAATATATTAATTAGTAATTAGTGATAATTAAATGTCGTTAATAGGAGGTTTGCGATTCGTTGGGATAATAACAAACATACTAAAAATTTAGAACTTTTAGTTTTAAAGAACAAAAGTTATCGTCTTTCAAAATTCGTCAAATAAGAATAAAAACAATAATAATAAATATAATGACAATAACAATATGTTTCGAAATCTAAGATTTCGAACCATAACTAGATTTATTTGATAAATAAAATATGGTTCGAAATTGTTTGATTTTTTTTATAAATATAATTTATTTAGTAGGTTTATTAATTAAACTAGATTTAAACAAAAAAACTTATTAGGTAATCGCAAATGGAGCACGAACCACGGGATAGAGTTTTTAACGACGCTCACAGGAATTTACAGCGCAAAACAATAAAAAACGGATTCAGTCTTGACGCCGTAAAAATTTTCAGAAGAAAAGAAACCATTAAACAAAGATTAAATAAAGCGTGACCAACGCAATAAAGACCACGCATAGGAAGTTAGAGCCTAGAACATTAGAAATAAAACTAGTCCAGTCCCGTGACCTTAAAATTCAAAAAAGATTAAACTTATTAAACAAGAGAAAATAGAGCATAACCAGTGCCATACAAATTTGTTAAACCAAAACATAAATGCATTTTTTGCATTAAACCTCGTAATATAACTATGTAATGAATGTTATTTGCAAAATAATATAAGGATTAAAAAAAGGATTTATTATTTGTGTCATAATATTTAATCGATAAAAATGTAAAAACCAAATATTGATTTGATTTTTAATAAAAAACAAGCATTTAATATTTAATAAATTAATAATAAGTAATCAGTGATAAACTATTTAATAATTAAAGTAGTATTAAAGTAAAATTAACAAAAAAATGTAAGTTTTCACACATTTTTAGAGTTTTTATGTTATGATACGCAAGTAAACAAAATTTGAGAACGAACATCGATATCTAATTTTTATGGTAAATACTTTGACCTATATTTTGGACTTCGTGGGTCTGATTGGAATTACGTTAACAATGGTGGTTACTGTTATGCGATAGGAACTTTACAAATACTACTATAACGTTTATAAACCCGTGAGTTTCTCTCAGAATTAAATATTTTATCCTTATTATTTTGAAAATAAAAAACAAATAATATGGTTAAAATATTCAATTTTACTTTAATGGACAGCGAAAAGGACGTTTTTTGACGGCGACCAGAACGCTATTAAATTATTCAAGCGTTAAACTCACACTAATTCATTATTTTATAAAAAAAACAAAAATAATGATTAAACGATATTTAGCTAGAGTTAAATCTTCATTTTAAATAGCAACATACAAAATAATAATACCAACAATATATTAAAATTTCAGCAAATTTAATCTTTAAATTTTAATAATAAAATATATTAATTAGTAATTAGTGATAATTAAATGTCGTTAATAGGAGGTTTGCGATTCGTTGGGATAATAACAAACATACTAAAAATTCAGAACTTTTAGTTTTAAAGAACAAAAGTTATCGTCTTTCAAAATTCGTCAAATAAGAATAAAAACAATAATAATAAATATAATGACAATAACAATATGTTTCGAAATCTAAGATTTCGAACCATAATAATAATAATAATAATAATAAATATAATGACAATAACAATATGTTTCGAAATCTAAGATTTCGAACCATAATAATAATAAATATAATGACAATAACAATATGTTTCGAAATCTAAGATTTCGAACCATAATAAGAAACGATTTAATAATATTAATTATTGTTTAGGTAATATATTACCTCCGTCACTTGAAGTTAAAATACATAAAACAATTAATATTGGTGTATAAATCCAAAAACTTTCGTGTGACATTTTTCTTATATTGCATTAACGTATAGCCTAGCAACGCTATATCTATTAACAACTTAAACAAAAGAAATCAAGTAATCAAAGTATAAGCATAAACACCTACTCACAGCCTAGGCATATTTATATATTAGCTTAACAATTTCCTCTTATGATTCAGCATAACGATGAAGGGATAAGAAAGAAAAACAACACATAAAAAATACTTTATTTTGTGAAAATACCTTTGACTTATATTTGTTGTATGACACTTGTTTTTTTACCTGAAAAAGATTTTAATAAGATCGAGCCAAATTTTAATTTAATTTTAACAAAGAGTTTTTCTTTATATCTAAAATTTTATATTTTCATGATTGTCTAACTAAAATAACATTAAGTAATGTTTGTATAATTTTAATGAGGTCCATTCAGGCAAAAATTCTCATACCAATATATAATTAGTTTTTAATAAATCATGAACTACTAATTTAAAAAACAATATGACTAAATTTTTTTTAACTTTAATGCAGAAACAACACAGCCGTACAGAATGTTAACACTATTGTTATGATGTGTAGGCTATAAAAAAAACTGGAGTTTTGTTATACCCATTTACCCGCCTTTATAACAAAAAAAAACTTAATTTAAAAAATTTATAAATTTTAATATAAACAACACATAAAATAGAACTATAGTTTATACATATTAAAATGATATGCTATAATAAAAAAATACACAAAAATAACAACATCTCAAATTAAATACAAGTTATTTGGCAAAAATAATCATTCACTTAGAGTAAAAAAATATAGGGTTACAGATTTTATTATATTAAAGTTTATTTTGTGTATCTTTGTTTAAACTTTTAAATAAGTTTATATATATCAGTCTCTTAACACTACAGTGTGTAAAGTTTTGTGTAGGAAATTTCTTTTTATGCGGCAAATTTTTCAATTTCAAGTTTTTCCAACAATGTAATAATAAACAAATTAGTCAAACACGGTTTATAACTAACAAGTTTTTATAACTTTTATATTCCATCCAGTAGGCGAAATTCAATGTAATTCGTAGTTGCCATATGTTTTAATGGTTTGAAGATATTGAGAAACGTAGCAAACGTAGCAATAGATGAAATTTTATGTTTTGAAACTATGTTTTTACCTCGATTGTTGATAACATCATGCAAGACCCCAACACTTGGTGGGGTGGTCAGTACTCCAAGTGGTCACAGTCAAATAATTTATTGACTTGAGTTGCATGCAAAAATTTTAAAAATAGTTTAAAATATTTTTGTTTTATTTTTGATAATTTTAAAAACAAATGCTTATAAACTTAATATATAAATATATATATATTTTTTAAAGCTTACAAATTGGTTGTGGCTAGATGAAAGAGTAAAAAGTTTTTTAATACAGCCTTCTATGACCGGTTCGCCACACTACCGGACCGTGTTAATAGCGTTCTGTGAAACCATATACCAAAACAACTCAGCAGTGTCATCTTGAGGATTTTGTGCAGCTACATACTTTCTTACACATTCTGGGAAAAAAATACTAAATTAAAAATTGGCGGTCTACCTGTGAGTTCAGCACTTTAGCTTAGTCTTAAAATATCTTTTCAATTTATTAATATTTTTTGACCTAACTACTAAATAGTTTTTACAACTTCATGCTTCATTTAAAAAAGAAATCGAAGTAATATTATTGACTAACCTGTATCTAAGATGCATGCAAAAATACCTTTCAAACTGTATCTCGTAAGGGAACAATAAAACCTACGAATCTACCTTGATTTTACATACAAAACACTCACTTATTTTTTCGACTTAATGATATATAACCAAGAACCTAATAAAATTGTTTATCTAACTATCACAATAAAAACGTATTATCTTTTACAGTAACTTTTAAACACTATCAAACTATTAATTTTTAGGCTAAATAAGCAAACATTTGCCAAATATTACAAAGTAATGACGAAATGACATTTCTTTACTATTTAATATTATTATAAACATTTAAACTGACTTATAAATAAACATTTATTCACAGTGTAATATGTTAGAACATTGTATTGTCTGAATAGAGATTTTATGCATGTAACCAACTATACTTCCTTGTAATACGTAAGTAACATCCATAAGTCAAAAAAAATCTTAAAATTTTATTGATAATGTAAACAAAACCTTTTACTAGTTAAAAATTAAAAAGAATGTATATTGATTTCTACCCTAATTTAAATATTTAAAATGCCCCGAAAGCAATTTATGTATTCTTAGATTACTAATAAAACAGGTAAGTTAACTAGTAGGTTAAATTAAGCACGTTAGAGTTTCGGTCTATTGTAAGTAAACTTTAATACAAAAATATAATTAACAAAGTTCATTTAGGTCCCAATACAAATTGAACCCGGAAAAGTTTCAAATCACAATTAAATGCAGTAAATGTTGTAAAAACGATAACAATAAAAATATTGACAGGAAATATAATAAACAAAGAAAAATAAATTAAAAAAAAAATTATACAGAAATAAGTTATGAGAAGTACAATTTATTAAGCGCTATTACGACAGTTGCATTTCAAAAAGCAGGTGAAAAACTAGCCCTACAAAAAACTCAAATATTAACATATTCAGATATTTTCCAAATTATAATTAAAATCAAATATTTACATGTTTATATAACTGAAATTGATGTAGCTGTTAGTGTTAGCGGTAGTTTTCATAAACAGAATTCTAAAAAATTAGAAATTTGTTTTAAAAAAACTGTTTGTTATGGTAGCAAGCAAAAAAAACAAAAATAGAAGGGTTGCTATAAAAACAAGCTAACAAAATAACCCATTTTCACAAATTTGCCCAACATTACAGCGCAAAGTTAATTGTAAAAAAGGTTAAGCAAATTTTTGTTTTTAATATTAATAAAACATTTCTGGTGCCAATAATTTAGTGTTTAAAATTTGGAATGGTTTTTCTTAGGGAAAATTTTGCAGTAATATTCAAACGCAGCCCAGTGCCCAATTTACAGCAGTTTAAGTATTTACCAGGATCTAAGTTATTTTTCTTTTGACAAAATGTTTTTCAAATTTAAATAAAATAAAACCAACCTGATTTACTGCAGTTGTGTTAACTACATTAGCATATGGAGATTCAATTCCAGTACCTATAAAATTAAAAATAAATCCTATTTTAAAATAAGTTCGATATACATAAGAACACAACTAAATATATACTCAGAGGTCAGAGCATTACATTGTTATTAAAAAAAAATTAAACTTTTGGTTAAAAAAAAACTTTTACCAGATTGTGTAGACCTCTGCATAACTTTATTTTTTTGAAACCTAAAAAAACGCGATTTAATATTTAATTTTAGATTGATGTATGTACTTTATTTTGAATTTACGTCCTTATTATAAATAGATACTTATCTTTAGTTCAATGTTAATTACAACTATTTAAAAAAAAACATTTTTTACCTTTTCTTCACCATCCAAATAACCACCACAATAATAACTAACACTACAACCACTCCAACAATAAAACCAATAATTGCCCCTTTAGACACAACAGATCCAGATTTACCATCACTTCCACCTAAAAATTTAATTTAAAAACAATTCATGCTTTTAATTTTTTTTTTACAAATGCATAAAAGAAACAAACAAGTTCAATATATGCAACAATAAAAAATGGTTAGACCCTAAAATTCAGGATTTAATTTACTACTTGATGCCGTAACAACACAAGTCAAATAGATTAAGATCCAAAACCGACAATGTGTTATTGGATACCAAAAATGCCAACATCAATAATGTTTCATATAAAACAAATCAGAATAATGGATTTTATTTGTTTGTATAAACAGTTTTAATTAACAGTTCAAATAAAATTGAAAAAAAAGAAATAGTTATATTTGTATACCCAATGTTATGCTGGACCATTAAGTATATAACATAATAAAAATCAGCAAATAAGAAATACAAAAAACAAACAAGTTAACCTGTTTGTATTATTTTAATTGGTGAAACACAAGTTCCATTTAAATTTTTCCATTCTCCGAAACCCTCACAAGAACTTGCTCTTATCTAAAACAACAGTTTATACAAAAATAAAATATCTTCTGATCATATTGTATTAAAAAACATAGTTTTTTCTTAAATTACCCGAAATGAAACAGTTTTGTTGTAATTATGAACATCTAAAGGTATTTCCATAAAGTATTCATTTTCCATTGTAGTTAATGAGCTGGGTTTAATGGTAATCAATGTTGTATTTGTGTTGCTTTGGCCTTCAATCTAAATTCAAAACAAAATATTATTGTAAACCCTACCGAAGATTATTTTAAATTTTTAACACCATTATTTAATTCCTAACTTCATATGACAAAATGTCATCCACATAACTAGTTGGTATTGACCACTTTATAGTACAATTAGATTGAGTTGAATCCACATAAGAAGTTATAACATCAGGAATTCCAAAACCGGTTGTAACACTTGAATTTAATGTAACTGATTGACCACCACAATTACCTAGTGTCACTGTCACCTACAAACAATATACAAGAATTGTATTAAAATTCACTTAAAATGATATTTTAGCGTATATAAATTGTAACAATATAATTTATTATTCAGTTAAGCAAAAACAGTTAAGTAAGTAATGAATTGGTAGTCGGTTTATAAAACACAACATAATACAAAAAAGGCAAAAGATAAGACTGTAGCCCAGACTTCTTATCAGGCAAAATCACGTGTCCCTAAGGGGCCGCTACATTACCCCCCTCCAGAAGCGGAAAATTGTTCATTTACGTTAAATGGGTAAACCGTTGTGGTGGTTTAATTTGACGCTTGTTACCATCTCTTCGACAGTTTGGTTTCGTCTCTATATGGGTTTTTACGTTCGTTTCTTCTAGAATTACTTGCTTACGAGGTCTGCCTCGTAACTTTGGTTGGGCTAGTTGTACAGGCATATTGCGATCCAGATACGCAGGTTTTATGCGGTCAATCGAAATGATTTCTGTACGTCCGCCGATATCAATCTTAAAAGTTTTTAATCCGTGCTTAATAACTTTATATGGACCTTCATATGGGGTGCAAAGTGGCGCCTTGTATCCCACTTTCTTAATAAAAACAAAGCTGCTGTTCTTTAAATCAGAAGGTATGTAGCTATTTGGTTTACAATGCCACGAGGTTTGAGGCGCTTCTTGTTTTATAACGTGGCGGAGCTTTTGTAAAAAATCTCCAGGTGCGTTGTTGTGGTCGGTAGCCTCCACAAAAGGGCCTGGAATGGTGAGTGGTGCTCCATACACCATTTCTGCTGAGGAACATCCTAAATCTTCTTTGGGTGTGGTTCTAATTCCGAGTAGAACCCAAGGCAGTTCGTCAACCCAATTGTTGTCTTTAAGTCGCGACATCAACGATGCCTTAAGTTGTCTATGGAATCGCTCCACCAGACCGTTGGCCTGTGGGTGAAATGCTGTGGTAAATTGCAAAGAAGTGCCCATAAACTTAGCAATATCTGACCATAGTTTTGATGTAAACTGTGCTCCTCGGTCTGACGACAATGTTGACGGTATTCCAAAACGAGATATCCATTGTTGAATAAAAACTTTTGCACATGATGTCGTCGATGTTTCTTGCAGTGGGTACGCCTCTGGCCACCTTGTGAACCGGTCAACTACAGTAAGCAAATATCTAAAACCTTGAGATGGCGGCAAAGGTCCCACAAGGTCAATATTTAAATGATCAAATCGTTTTACAGGCAATGAATAGTGGTGCAGTGGGGCTCTTGTGCATTTGTGGACCTTAGCTTTTTGGCAATAAGCACATTGTTTTGCCCATTCGCCAATTTGTTTTTTAAGTCCTTTCCAAACAAATTTTTCAGCAATTAGTTTCTTTGTGCTTCGTATCGATGGATGCGATAAACCATGAACTAAATCAAATATTTTTCGACGCCAAGATTCCGGAACAAGCGGTCGCGGTGATCCAGTTGTTGTGTCACATAAAAGCGAAGTCTGGTTTTTGTCGCAAGAAAATTTTTCAATTTTTAAACTAGAGTTGGCTTTCAATTCATTTATAATTTCTTTATCTCTTTCTTGATCTAAGGCCATATCTGAAAAATTGATTCCTAAAGATGCCTGTATGACATTTATTCCAGGTCTTGATAATGCGTCAGCAACAAAATTCTTTTTTCCTTCTATATGGCGGATATCCGTAGTGTATTCCGAAATAGCGCTAAGTTGTCGTTGTTGGCGAGCTGACCATGGTGAAGTAGTTTTAGTTAATGCATAAGTAAGTGGTTTGTGATCGGTAAAAGCTACAAAGTGCCGTCCTTCCAAGAAGTACCTAAAATGACGAATAGCAAGATGTAATGCTAGAAGTTCACGGTCGAACGCACTGTATTTTATTTCAGGTGGCCGTAGATGTTTGCTAAAGAAGGCCAATGGTTTCCACAAACCATATATATTTTGCTGTAGTACTCCCCCAACAGCTATATCGGAAGCATCCACAGTTAACGCAGTTGGCGCTCCTACTTGTGGATGGGAAAGCATAGTGGCATTAACTAAAATGTTTTTAGCTTTAACAAATGCGTTATTTAGTTGATCACTCCACAGTAGAGGTTTAGATTTTTTTTTAATTTCTTCGTAAATCGGTCGCATGATGTTAGCCACTCTTGGTAGAAAACGATGATAAAAATTGATCATGCCAGCAAACCGTTGCAGTTCTTGAAATGAGGTTGGTCGTGGAAAATTGTTTATTACCTCCACTTTATTTGGTAAAGGCTTGGCTCCTTCGTGGTCAATGCGGTGGCCTAAAAATTCAATACTTGTTTGTCCGAATTGACATTTAGTCGCGTTTATTATTAGACCGTTTTCGTTCAGACGCGTAAACAATTCTTTGAGATGCTGGTAATGTTCGCTTTTTGACTTGCTTGCTACCAAAATATCATCTAAGTACACGAAAACAAAATTAAGATTCCGGCACACACAATCCATCAGTCTTTGAAAAGTTTGTGCTGCATTTTTTAATCCAAAGGGCATTCTTATGTACTCAAATAAGCCAAAAGGAGTAATGACTGCAGTTTTTGGAATATCTTCTGTTGCTACAGATACTTGGTGGTAGCCTCTAACAAGGTCTATTTTTGAAAATATGTTTGCG